>NC_045604.1:32624231-33249231 GCF_009762305.2 Zalophus californianus
TTTTTTCTTATAGAGAGAGCACACACACACATGTGCACACACAGGGTGGGGCGGGGGAGGGCAGAAAGAGAATCTTAAGAGGTTCCATGCCCAGCACGGAGCCCCACACATGGTTCAATCTCATGATCCTGAGACCATGACCTGAGCTGAAATCAAGAGTTGGACACTTAACCGACTAAGCCACCCAGGTGCCCCTCAAAGACTAGAGAGGTCCCAGATATAGCTGGTGTAGAACCCAGTGGGCTCCACAGTGCTCCTGTGGAGAAGGATGGCATATAGCCTGGGGGCACAGGATGTAATCTGAGGATCCCCTGGGACACTGGGAGAGATGGTTCCCCTTTTTTGGAGCACATCTGGGAGAGGTGGCATTGCTTCTCCAGGAACAAAAGAGCTAGCCGGCACCACTTCACTCCCCACCCTTCAGCATGGGCACAGAGACATCTGTTGAGGGCAGCTAACCTGGACACTGGTTCTTTGCAGTGTCTTACTCCAAACTTCACACCCCCATGCTTTGGTGCAACTGCCCTTCTGGGACAAACTTGCATCACTCCCAGTATGGTAAGACCCTCTCCCAGAGGACCAGTATGGCTCCTGCCAGGCCAGGTCCCTAAAGTTTGGAGTTTTAAAACTCAGCAGGCCTGCCTGGGATAGAACACAGGTGTATTGCACTGCCAGGTGGACAGACAGCCTGGACACAGTCAGGGTGAAGGTGGTGATCTGGGGGACACTTGGGAAACACAAGGAGAGATTGTTCACTCTTCTGGAAGGGCATCCTGGACAGATGTAGGCACAAACTCCCCTCTCTAGGGTCAAGGGAGGGGGCTGGCATCATTTGCCTCCCTGGCCCCTCAGCATAAACTAACTTCAGTAAGCAGCACAGCACCAACACTGGCAGTCTAAACCACTAAGCCCCCCCAACGTCCCCCCCCAACCCTGTGTGCTGCTCGTGCTGCTTTTTTGGGCAAGTGTACCTAAAACCCAAAGCAGCAGGCCCCTCCCCCAGAAGACCAGAACAACTTCCCCCCTCCACACACACACACACACACACACACCCCATATCTACTGACTAGAGAGTTCTGCAAAGTTTCAGCTCTAGTGGAAATAGCATCGGGTCTCTTTTAACAAGCAGACCAGAGCACACCTAGTTAAAACTCACCACACTCTGGCCAAGGTACAAACACTCCCCGTTGCAGGCAAGGAGAAACTGCAGAGAACTGACCTGAGGGAAAAAGCAGCCAAAACACAACAGCAGAGTGCACAGAGCATGCACCAGAGACACTTCCTGAAGCACCAGGCCCTCGATAGTATATAACCTCTTCTTAATAAAGCCATTACTCTCAGGATCAGGAAGCATAATAGACTTTCCTAACACAAAGAAGAAGACAGAAACCTAGACAAAATGTCAAGATGGAAGAATTCATCCCAAAAGAAAGAAGAAGAAAAGGTCATGGCTAGGGATCTAACTGAAACAGATATAAATAATATGCCTAATCCAAATTTAAAGCAAGAATAATAAGGATACTAGCTGGGTTTCCCTAATCAGGGGAAGGAGACAGACATTCAAATCCAGGAGGCATAGAGACTCCCATCAAAATCAACAAAAGCAGGCCAACACCAAGATATACCATAGTAAAATTAGCAAAATATAGAGATAAGGAAAAAATCCTAAAAGCAGCAAGACAAAAGAAGTCCCTAACCTACAAGGTTAGCAGCAGATCTTTCCACAGAAACTTTGCAGGTCAGAAGAGAGTGGCATGATGTATTCAACATGCTGAATGGGAAAAATATGCAGCCAAGAATATTCTATCCAGCAAGGCTGTCATTCAGAATAGAAGAAGAGATAAAGTGTTTCCCAGACAAAAACTAAAGGAATTTGTGACCACTAAGCCAGCCCTGCAAGAAATATTAAAGGGAACTTTTTGGAAAACAAAGACCAAAAGGGACAAAGACTAGAAAGGAAGAGAGAAAATCTCCAGAAACAATGACAAAACTAGTAATAACATGGCACTAAATTCATATCTATCAATAATTACTTTGAATACAAATGGACTAAATGGTCCAATCGAAAGACATAAGGTATCAGAATGAATAAAAAAATAAGACCCATCTATATGCTGTCTACAAGAGACTCATTTTAGACCTAAAGACACCTGCAGATTGAAAGTGAGGGAATGGAGAACTATTTATCATGCTAATGGATGTCAAAAGAAAGCTGGAGCAGCCATACTTATATCAGACAAACTAGATTTTAAACCAAACTGTAACAAGAGATGAAGAAGGGCACTGTATCATAATAAGTGTTCTATCCTGCAAGAAGATCTAACAATTGTAAATATTTATGCCCCTTAGTTGGGAGCACCCAAATATATAAAACAATTAATAACAAACATAAAGAAACTCATTGATAATAATACAAAAATAGTAGAGGATCTTAACACCCCACTCACAAAAATGGACAGATCATCTAAGCAGAAAATCAACAAGGAAACAATAGCTTTGAATGACACATTGGACCAGATGGATTCAACAAATCTATTCAGAACATTTTATCCTAAAGCAGCAAAATACACATTCTTTTTGAGTGCACATGGGACATTCTCCAGAATAGATCACATACTATGTCACAAACCAAGCCTCAACAAATACAAAAAGAATGAGATCATACCATGTATATTTTCTGACCATAATGCTATGAAATTTGAAGTCAACCACAAAAAAAAATTTGGAAAGACCACAAATACATGGAGGTTAAATAATATCCTACTAAAGAATGAAAGGGTCAACCAGGAAATTAAAGAAAAAATAAACAAATATGTGGAAACAAATGAACATGATGGTCCAAAACCTTTGAGAGGCAACGAAAGCAGTCAAAAGAGGGAAGTAGATAGCAATGCAGGCCTACCTCAAGAAGCAAGAAAAATCTCAAATATGCAACCTAACCTTACACCTAAAGAAGCTAGGAAAAGAACAACAAATGAAGACTAAAGCCAGCAGAAGAAGGGAAATAATAAAGATTAGAACAGAAATAAATGATATAGGAACAAACAAACAAAAAACAGTAGGGATGCAAAAATTCTCAACAAAATACTAGCAAATCTAATCCAATAATACATTAAAAGAATCATTCACCATGATCAAGTGGGATTTATTCCTGGGTTGCAAGGGTGGCTCAATATATGCAAATCAATCAATGTGATACACCACATTCATATAAGAAAGGATAAGAACCATATGATGCTCTCAGTAGATGCAGAAAAAGCATTTGACAAAGTACAACCAATATCCATTTTTGATAAAAACCCTCAACAAAATAGGGATAGAGGGAACATACTTCAACATCATAAAGGCCATATACAAAAGACCTACAGCTAATATAATATAATCTTCAATGGGAAAAAAACTGAGAGCTTTTCCTCTACAGTCAGGAACAAGACAGGGATGTCCACTCTCACTGCTGTTGTTTAACATAGTAGTGGAAGTCCTAGCCTCATCAATCAGACAACAAAAAGAAATAAAGGCATCCAAATCAGCAAGAAGAAGTCAAACTTTCACCATTCACAGATGACATGATACTCTATGTAGAAAACCAGAAAGACTCCACCAAAAAATTTTCTAGAACTGATACATGAATTCAATAAAGTCACAGGTTACAATATCAACATACAGAAATCTGTTGCATTTCTATACACCAAAATGAAGCAGTAGAAAGAGAAATCAAAGAATTGATCCCATTTACAATTGTACCCAAAACTGTAAGATACTCAGGAATAAACCTAACCAAAGAGGTAAAATATCTGTACTCTGAAAACTATAGAACACTTGTGAAAGAAATTGAAGATGACACAAAGAAATGGGAATACATTCCATGCTCATGGATTGGAAGAAAAAATATTATGAAAAAGTCTATACTACCCAAAGCAATCTACATATTTAATGCAATCCCTATCAGAATACCACCGGTATTTTTCACAGAGCTAGAACAAACCATCCTAATATTTGTATGGAACCACAAAAGACCCCAAATAGCCAAAGCAATCTTGAGAAAGAAAAGCAAAACTAGAGGCATCACAATTCTGGACTTCAAGTTATATTACAAAGCTGTAGTCATCAAGTCTGTATGGTACTGGCACAAAAACAGATTCATGGATCAATGGAACAGAATAGAAAACCCAGAAATGGACCCACAACTATATGGTCAACTAATCTTTGAAAGAGCAGGAAAGAATATCCAATGGAAAAAAGACAGTCTCTTCAACAAATGGTTGGGAAAACTGAACAACAACATGCAAGAGACCACTTTCTTACACCATACATGAAAACAAATTCAAAATGGATGAAAGATCTAAATGTGAGACAGGAAACCATCAAAATCCTAGAGAAGAACACAGGCAGTAATTTCGACCGTGGCCATAGCAACTTCTTAACTAGATACATCTCCTGAGGCAAGGGAAACAAAAGCAAAAATGAACTATTGGGACTTCAAAAACTAAAAGGCAGCCTACAGAATGGGAGAAGATATTTGCAAATGACACATCTGATTAAGGGTTAGTATCCAAAATCTATAAAGAATTTATCAAACTCAACACCCAAAAAACAAATAATCCAGTGTAGAAATGAGCTGAAGATATGAATAGACATTTTTTCCAAAGAAGACATACAGATGACTAACAGACACATGAAAAGATGCTCAACATCACTCATCATCAGGGAAAAACAAATCAAAACTACAATGAGATATCACCTCACACCTGTCAGAATGGCTAAAATTAACAAGTAAACAACAGATGTTGGTGAGGATGAGGAGAAAGGGGAACTTTCTTATACTGTTGGTGGGAATGCAAACTGGTGCAGCCAACTCTGGAAAAGATATGGAGGTTCCTCAGAAAGTTAAAAATAGAGGTGCACCTAGGTGGCTCAGCTGGTCGGGCATCCAACTCTTGATTTTGGCTCAGGTCATGATCTCAGGATTGTGGGATCAAGCCCCTCATTGGGCTCTGTGCTGGGCATGGAGCCTGCTTGGGATTCTCTCTCTCTCTCTCTGCCCCTCCCCTGCTGCTTTATCTCTAAAAAAAAAAAAAAAAAAAAAAGTGTGTATAGTTTTTCAAATGCTGAAAGAATTGTCAATTCTCTTCATGAGTTTTCTAAATTATATGTAGTGATTAACATAAGAATTATAATACCATCTGATCTTCAAGACAATGATGGAGAAGATAAAGGGAACTAAATGGAAGTAAGTTCCCTCTACTTCACTCAGAGTGGTAAAATGTTAATACCAATAGGCTTAATATATCACATGTGTATACTTTAATACCCAGAACAACCACTATGAAAACGACATAAAATATCCAAAATGCTATAAATAAATCAAGATGAAATCCTGAAAAATGGTCAAGTAACCGACAGGAAGGTAGGAAAAGAAAAACAAAGGAATCCAAAGAAAACAAATAATAAAATGACAGAGTTCAACCTGAACATATCAATAATTACTTAAATGTTAATGGTCTAAACACACTAATTAAAAGGCAGAAATTGACAGGATAAATTTTTTAAAAAGCATGACCCAATAAAATGTTGTTTAATATTCTGTTTGCAAGAAACTCACTTCAAATTCAATGACAAGTAGGTTGAAAGTATAAGGATGGAAAAAGATATACCATGCAAACTAATTTTTTTAGCATGACTGTCTACGTAGAAAATCTGAAAGAATTCATAAAAATTTTCCTGGAACTAATAAAAGATTATACCAATGTTGCAAGGGATAAAGTTGATATACAAAAGTCAATTGCTTTCCTATATAACAGCACTGAACAAATGGAATTAGAAATTAACAACACATTTATATTAGAACTCCAAAAATGCAATACTTAGGTATAAATCTAACAATATATATACCAGATCTATATGAGGAAAACTACAAATCTCTGATGAAAGATGTGAAAGAATTAAATAAGTGGAGAACTATCCCATGTTCATGGATAGGAAGATTCAATATTGTCAAGATATTAGTTCTCTCCAATCTGATCTATAGATTCAATGCAATCCCAACCAAAATCCCACCAAATAATTTCATAGATATCAACCAACTGATTCTAAAGTTTATATGGACAGGCAAAGGACCCAGAATAGCAACATGATATTGAAAGAGAACAAAGTTGGAGAACTGACACGACCCAACTTCAAGACTTCCAGACAGTAATCATGTGTGGTATTGGCAAAACATACACAAATAGATAATTAGAACAGAATAGATGGCCTGGAAACAGACATATGTAAATATAATTAACTGATCATGGACAAAGGAGCAAAACAATAGTCTTTTCAGTACATGGTGGAACAAAGAGAGTCTTTCCAATACAACTGGATATCTACATGCAGAAAAATGAATCTTCATACAAACCTTACATCCTTCATGAAAATTAACTCAAAATGGACTGACTGCAGACCTAAATGTAAAGTGCAAAACTATCAAATGTCTAGAAGCTAACATGGGAACAAACCTAGATAACTTTGGGTAAGCTGATGACTTTTTAGATAAAACACTGAAGGCATGATCCATGAAAGAAATAGTGACAAACTGAATCTCATTAAAATTTAAAACTTTTGCTTTATAAAAGACAATGTCAAGAGAATGAGAAGACAAAGGGGATAATTGTTCATAAAAACACTTTTCTCTTTATTTTAGGGACACAACAAAACTAGATTTCTCAGTCTTTGCTGTAGTTAAATGTAGCCATATGACTAAATTTGACCAATAGAATGTGAATAGAAGAGATAGCCACTACTTTTTGTATTGGCCCATAAAAACCTTCTAGATGCCATGCTCCATTTTCTTTCCTCCTCCAGTGGCTTGCTGCAGAAGAGCATGATAAACTTGGAAACTGCTTTTGAAGATGGAAATAAGAATAAGAGAGAGAGAGAGAAGAGCTTGTGACCCTGAATCACTATTCAGAGGACAACTGATCATGAGAACCCATTTTTGGAATTGATATCAGTGAAAAATAAGTGATTATTTCATTAAGCCATAGTGATGTGGGGCAGCTAGGACTTCTTAACTCATATAGTCATTCTTGGCAGCTCCTCAGATATTGAGGCCAACACACTTTTCCAGAATATTTGATGGCCTCTCCTGTTTGGACCTGCAGATTCATTGGTCAACTATGTCCTTTTGTCCAGTGAGGCAATATCTGCAATGGCCTCTGGGTTTGATATAATTTCCTCTTTATAACCTAAAATCTGACATTTAAAAACATTTATAACTCCCCTGCCTTGTTTCAAGGAGAATTTAGAGTAGCTGACAAAAATACATACACTATACCAAGATCAAATAATTTAGAAAAAAATAAGGGGAAAAAAAGGGCAACCATAAGAAACAGAAACAGGAAATTTAAATAATCTCAGGTAAGGTAAATAACATAAATATGTTCAAGAAAAAACCTAATGCTATAGAACCCACATTAACCAATAAGATTTCTAGCCACCTACATAATTGGGAAATATGATGTATTCCATGAATTTATTTCATGCTTTTTATCATTTATCAAGATTTATTTGCAAGCCTTTTATTAAAGGAAAAAGCATGCAAGTTAGAAGTTGTTCAGGAAAAATACTACTTATCCTGACATTGACAATGGGGAGATTTTTCTCCTATGTGTTCTGATACAGAGGTCAGTGAATAAGAAAATATCTTCTCTAGCAAACACTGCCATGAGTCAAAGACCATTAAATTTCACAACTGAAACACTAAAAGAAAAGGAATAGTAAATGGAGAGAGACACCCACCCTCCCCTTTTTTTCTTATTCCTCATTTACTTTTCTCAGAAATCTTCAATAACAACTGAAATACTTTCCTCAGGTATCAATTAATCTATGGAGAAAGAAATAAGATGGAAAGGTGGATTATAATTAGTTTTCTCAGTGATGTCTATGCAGTTGTAGGTCAGTTACTACTCATTACCAAATATGGGGACTGTCTCCAAATTTATTTATTTTTTTATCTCCAAATTTCTGAAAATTTTGAGAACATGGAAGCAGACAAACACAACTGCTCATTGGAAAATATACATGCAAATTTCCTCTGGGTTTCAGAGTAAGAATGCTGTAGAAAAAGATAAGAGTCACTTAAATTTGACATACAGAACAACTTTAGCTATAAAGTAGTTGAGGAAGATTACTTGAGACTATATAATTGTTCTCAGTGTAAATATAAGTAAGTGCATTAACTTTTTTTAGAGCAAATTTGAATAACATAAAATTTTGATATCACTATAAAATAAAAATTCCAACATTTTCTGTTTATAAAATAAAGAATTGGAGTCGGGTTCCAATTCCCAGCATAATGTATAAAAATATTTCCCCTTCCTACAGCTCTTTGATCTTTATTTTTAACATTTTCCTCACGACTTGAAGAATTATGATGTATGAAACATGGTATTTTTCATGCCCACAAGGGGGACCCTTTGCACCATAGCAACGGAGTTTATACTGCACAGATCTTATTGCTAATACACCATTTGACTGAGTGCATGATCTGCCATAAAGTGCTAGAAAGTCAAGTCATCTCTCCTCTTTGCTCTCACCTGTGAGTCCAGGCGGACAGATACAAACATAACCTGAGGCTTCAGGGTGGCTGAATGAAGAAGGCAGTTGAGCAAGGTGTCCATATTGTTTTTCTGGGGACAGCTCTACACATGTCCCACCAGACTGGCAGGGGTTCATGTCGCATTTGTTGATGTGGATCTCACATTGGGCACCGGTATATCCTGCAGGATAAAAGTTCAGAGAAGCAGCTGAGTCAAAACTCCTCAACCAGAGTTTATGCCTGAAAGGAGGCTGACCACTGTCCTGGCACCAATTAACAAGACAATGTGCTGTCCTCAAGGAGCTAAGAAAGAAAAGCTGATAAGAGAAGTTTCCTTGAAAACAGCAGTAGCAAAGGAATCACTTGTACAATATTGACCAATATTTTTTAAAATATTTGATAAATAAGGCTTGAAATAAAATGGGACTTCAGGATAACTTTGATTTCCTGATTATTTTTTTTTAAGATTTTTTTAAATTTATTTATTTGACAGAGAGAGAGAGACAGGGAGAGAGGGAACACAAGCAGGGGGAGTAAGAAGGCTTGAAATAAAATGGGACTTCAGGATAACTTTGATTTCCTGATTATTTTTTTTTAAAGATTTTTTTAATTTATTTATTTGACAGAGAGAGAGACAGGGAGAGAGGGAACACAAGCAGGGGGGAGTGGGAGAGGGAGAAGCAGGCTTCCTCCCGAGCAGGGAGCCCGATTCGGGGCTCGATCCCAGGACTCTGGGAGCATGACCCGAGCAGAAGGCAGACGCTTAATGACTGAGCCACCCAGGTGCCCCTGATTTCCTGATTATTTTAAAGATTCCATCTCCTCAGATACTCCAATTGAATTTTTAGCAAGAAAAAAATATTTTTTAAGAAAATAGCCAAAAAGTCAGCAGAAACTACATAGCCAGCCCTAAATTCTTAGAACTCAAAGCAAAGGTAAATGATTACTTCTTCACACTCAGTAAGACAGAATAAAAAATTATTTTGTATTTAAATGGATTTAATTGGGTCATTTTATTAAGGACAATAAAACATGATTTAGTACTTTATAAAAAAATTTGAATATTAAATATAAAAGACCATCCTTGCCAGAACTATTTCTTTGGCTTTACATACAAGTGCACTTGTTTAAAAAAAAACTATATATATTCATATATATATATGTATAGTCTTATTGTGTGTATATTAACATAACTGAAATTGCACTATATGCATCCTTCTATAACTTGCTTTTCTCAGTCCCTTGCACAATCTATCCATGTTAGTAATACAGATCTAACACATAATTTTTAACTACTGCCAAGTATTCTGTAACATGGAAGTACCATAGGTTAACCTATCTCTTAATGAATTGATATACATTTTACTATTACAAACAATGTTGCAATGAATAGCATTATATATATATATATGCATGTTTATGTAAATGTCTGGGTATAGCACCGGGGTCTATGCCTAGAGAGGAATTTCTGGGTTATAGATTATGTACATATTTTATTTTATTTTTTTAAGATTTTTATTTATTTATTTGACAGAGAGAGACACAGCGAGAGAGGGAACACAAGCAGGGGGAGTGGGAGAGGAAGAAGCAGGCTTCCCCCCAAGCAGGGAGCCCAATGTGGGGCTCGACCCCGGGACCCTGCGACCATGACCTGAGCAGACGCTTAACCGACTGAGCCACCCAGGTGCCCCCATTTTTTATTTTAATAGATACTGATAAACACCTCTGGGAGTAGTCGTACCATCTATATACTTACTAGCGCTGGGTGAATGTGCATATAGCTCCAAACCCTTGTCAACAATTGCTATACCAAATAAAATGTTTTACCAGTTGGTTAGATTAAAAAAAAAATAGTACTTCATTGTTGTTTGGGTTTACATTTTCCCCAGTTACTATTGAATTTAACATGTTTTTGGATTTTTAAAAAATCATTTCATATCTTTTTCCTGTTTTTCCCATTAGACTTTCTGATTAATTTATGATTTATATAGCACAATATATACATAAGCTGAAATATGAAGTTCTTAAAGAACATAATTTGACTTATAATACAAGTGACTTCACAGTCAACTAAAGATCTTTGCAATGTCACTTAACTCTGCTGAGAAATATGTTCTTAAAATGAAATTTACAATCCAAAATTATAAAACTTATAAATCTGATCATGCTACTTCTTTACTTTAAAATTATTCAATGGCTTCTGCTTTCATACAAAATAAAATTCAAAATCTTTAACCTAAAATGCCCTTTATTATCTGGCCCCATTCCCATCTCTACATTCCTTCGCTGGAATGTTTTCTCCCCCAGGGCCTTCATGACAGGGTTCCCTCTCCTAGAATATGCTCCTCCAAGACTGTGCTTGGCTAAGTCTTAGCTTTGAGATTTAATCTTGTATGACTCTCTTGGAATGGCTTTTTCTCATGAATAGATCTAAATAAGATCCCTTTGTTTTCTCTCATATCACCCAGTTATTTCTTTCATCACTCTTAAAATAATTTTTATTATTTTTGTTATTATTTTTATGTATAGTTGCTTCCCTCAATAGACTATAAGCTCCACAAAAGCAGGGACTGTTTTTTATTTTATTCACCACTCCAATACCGAACAATGCATAAATAGTAGACTTTCAATCAATGACTGAATGAGATTCAAAGAGTAATAATCAACAATTTAGTTTACAATTCTAGTTTAGCAAGTAAATTGGAGAATTGACTATTAATAAGCAAATAATGAGAATATGATATGATTACTCATTTTGTAATTTAAATAAAAACCTGAATGGGGTCATATGTCAAATCATAACCACAACATAAATTCTGTTGCTCAACAGTATAATACATTTGTCACATATGACCCTTGAGGTCTTTCTCAACCATCTGAAGAAGAAACTTAGAGAGGAAAAGGAAACTAAAAGCACATGTCAGATCAAATCCCACAATCTTTTGTGGTAACCCTCCCCCACCCAAGAACCCAAGGTCTCTTAAACCCAAATATCTACTTTTCCCAAGTTTTTATAAGTGGTATTCATTGTGCTACACTGAACTTATTGAAGAAAGCTCCAACTATTTTCAATTTTCTTCTCAGTTTAAGTCTCAGGATTCATACACAGGCCAAGTTAGGAAGTAATTTAAAACTTTCATAAATCCTTTTTTTGCTTTCTGACTCATGCATTACCGTATTCCTATAGTGAACATTAGGAAGGTTCTGATTTATGGTCTTCCCAGTCCTGTCCCCACCACTGGGGCCTTGTGGGAATTTTGTTTGCTGCTCCCATTAACCATGTGTATAAACAGACTCCTTCAGTCAAGGCTATATTCAATAGTTTTAACAAGTTTTTCTACAAAACTTTGTATAGAGAAACAATATATTGAGTCAAGTCCCTAGGGTTCTTACGTTTTTCTTTTTTTAAACAAATCCAATCTTATCTGGGTTAACAAGAAAACTTTTAAGATAAGCATTAAGATAAGTCATCTTAGACTGACACTTCTTGTAATTAATTATTTTTGAAATGAGGACCCCAGGCAATTATGGTGATGGAGTCATGCCATTGCCTTCAGTCGTGGTGGTCTTGTAATCCAAAGAAATGGTCTCTTTTTCTTAGATACAGGGCAGTTTGCAAACTACCCTGTATCTAAGAAAAGCATTAAATCTTCTCTTTATGTATAACAGTAAGAATAGGATACAAAGACGTTCTGAAATTTTCTATCTAGGCAAAATTACCATCATCCAGTAACTCAAGAAAGAAACTCAAGCAGAACTGTCCTTAGTCTGTGCCCCTTTCTTAATGCCCACATCATATCTGCCTCCTAAATGAGTCTCATGGTTGTCCATTTCCTCATCCTTACCCTTAACACTGCAGTCATAGTTCTGGCAAATAGCTTTATCTCTTGTTTAAACTATCGCAGAAGTTTTTTTTTTTTTTACTAGAATCTCTGCCTTTTGTTTTATTTCTCTCAATCATCTTCCACTAAAGTGCTAGAGAGTTCTTATTAAATCAACAGGTCAGATTATGCTACCTCTCTGCTCCATAGTGTTCAGGGCAGACAAACAGCATTGTGATCTGGCTTGAGTCTTGTCTTGTTCCCCAGCCTCAACTCTCCACCACCAGCCCTATGTAGTCCAGCATTTTGGAACAATCAAAGTTCTACAACTGGATATGCTCTTTTCCATGTGTGCCTATAGCCCTTTCTTCCTTCTAGCTTCCTTTTCCTTCCTCTCTTCTTTCCTTGAATAAATTATGAGCTGCTATGTGCTAGCCAGAGGGTCTAGAATGGTCAATCTCCTAATTTTGGTACCTAGTTAACATTTACTGAGTGCTTACTATGGTCTAGGCTGACCTAGGAACTTTATATATATTACTGGATCTCTCTCTAAAGTAATTCTATGAGGTGGATATTATCATCTTTGCTTTATAGATGAGGAAACTGAGGCTCAGAGCAGTAAAGTAACTTGTCCAAAGTCACAAGTACATTTCTGGGATATGCTTAGTGATCTTTCAAATTTTCTAAAGTGGTGCCTACTGGATCAGGCAATCTCTGTACTTCTTCTCCCCTTATTCCGTTATAGAATCTATTACAGGTTTTTACTGTACCAAAAATTGTACAATGCACAACTTTTTTTCACACTGTCTCTCTACTAGAATTTAAATTCCTTGGAAGAAGGGACCATGTCTTTTTGATTCCCAGACCCCTGATCTATATATAATTGGCACTGAAATCCATGTGGCTTAAATGATTGAATCCATGAATGAATGGAATACATATTGATTTGTCTTTTTTAAGGTAGGTCTTCTTAACTGCCTAACTTCATTACAAGCCCTCTAGAGAACAGAAACCATTCTCATATGTAATTCCTACCTCCTGTTGTAGAACCTGGTATGTAACAACAGTTGCTTTTTTTGAGTACCTAATATGTTCCAGGCCCGATTTTTATAACTTTATTCTTCATAATAATACAAGTCATTTTTTTTCACCCCTCATTTGCAGATGAGGAACTGAGGAATAAGAGGTAACCATCTTAGTTCACTCAGTTAATAAGTGATGGAATTGTTCTGCTCCCAAACTGTCCACCCCACCCGCTTCCAGATAGAGATCTTGTACAGAGTGTTGATTGAATGTTGAGTGCTGATGGATGACAAGAATGTGAAAAAACACATTTTGGAATATTTTCAGTATTTAAGTCAAGCTAATGACCAAAGGATAACTAACATGCCCTATTCGTTATCTGGTAGTGGGCAGACACATGACTCACAAAGATTTCTGAGCCACAGAATTCAGAGCTTCCTTTTACCCTTCCACATTGTTTGTTTTTTACCTACAAAATATATGTAACCAAAGCATGCTAAATGTCCCTTAGACAATGAGATGTCTTTCAATGGGAAGCTACTAACAATTGGATTGACCCCAGTCTCCATATTCCTCCCCAACCACAGGATTATTTTTTCTTTAGACAGTAAAATGAAAGGAAAAAGGGAGAGATGATCAGTAAGCTCTTAACAACTAGATTTTAAATAATCATAACTTTATCATCTTTTACCAGTGGATCAAGAAAGAGGACACATGCTCTTTTATTTCTATCAATGAAATCCTAGTGAGAATTAGGTTAAAAATATGTCAAGCAGATTTTTTGCCAAAATTAACATCAATATTTACAGATGACTTGTTGACTTAAGTGGTATATAATGTTTTCTACTCATTCTGGTAACACCTTTACACTCCTGTCTAATTACCCTTCACGTGTAATTTTTAGTTATGGTTTATGTATATTAAACTTGTAATCTCATTTATATTATAAATGACTAGGAGAATACACCCATTTCTGGAATATCATTCTATATCCTCTATGGGGACCATCTGAATTATGTTGACTGACTCCATGAGTTATAATACAATCTCCTAGGATTTTAATATTGTTTCATGAGTTTCAATATATTCTAGGCATTACAGAAAACTTCTTGGAAGGAAGTGTCTTCAAGTGAATTTTTCTCCATGAAAACCATCCTGAAATTTATTTTTCTATTCATTTATTCCTGTTTCTTCTAGAAAGTTCTGATCATTGGGCAGCTTGGTAACCTACTTTAGACAATGCATAGTGTAGCAGTAGGTATGTGTGAGCAATGAAGAATACAATTAAATTAAACAATGCTAAGTAGAAGGAGTTGGTTGTAAACTTTCAACAATAAGAATTTTTAGTCTGTGTTTGCTGTGATTTTTTTTCTATTCTAAGCAAAAAAAAAAAAAAAATTGTGAAAGATCTTGGTCACTTACCAGGCCAGCAGTGACAAGTGTAATTGTCAGCACTGTCCTCACATGTAGCGTTATTATGACAGGGTTTTGACCAACATAGAGGCATCAAGGTCTCACAATGTGTCCCTGTGAATCCACTACCCGTGCAGTTACAGCTGTAGCTGGAGAGTAAAATGAAATTTTCACATCAACTCTTGGTCATATTGAGATCAAATATCTTTATTCTGTCTCTTCCCCTGTCCATCAATCTGAGACCCAGGGCATGGTTTTAATACTTATCTCAAAAACTCTGGAGAATTATCTCTATAAGTCTGAAAACATTATGTATTTCCATACTAATATCAGATTATCTTTTTAAATTTATAGTATGGCTTCATACAAAATTATTGGGAAATCATGATTATTTACTTCAGTTTTCTCATTCATAATTGAAGATAATAATACCTATGTCAAGGGTTACTGTGATAATTAAATGTGCATATAAAGAATAGACACAGTATCTGAAGCATCAGAAAATATTGAATTACTATTAAGTAGGACTAAATAAAGTTGTTAATATTTGTGAAGGCAGGTAGAGAATGATTTATACCACTGTGTCACTCTTTTACATATACAGCCCATTAATAAGGTCCCTTTTGGGAAGTGAAACAATAAATTATTTAAAAAACAGGAAAAGCTCTCATTATATGAATTGTGACTTATGTTCTCTTATTTTTAGATTACAGAAATATTTGAGTCTTGCTATTTCTAACCATTCATTGGTTGAGTGAGATTATCTGACGGATTCAAAATGCAAATCTGATGGAGAAACTTGTTGACTTTAAGAGGAGTTTTTTAATTTAGATGGGATCTCCTCAAGGAGTTAGTATTGTAAAAAGATGGGCTTGCACACTCAATTTAGATAAAATGAAAGTCTGGAGGAAAGAACACCTATGAATTTATAAAGAGTTGGAATCCTGTTCACTATGGCTTGTCTGTATATCTACCACCAAACACCGATATTAAGATTTCACTAAGGAAACTGAAATATTAGCAAATGTAATAAGTTACTATAATTTTTATATGTATTGCTAGTGAGAAATCCTCTTACTAATTAAAAACATTTACTAAAATTCTACTATATACGAGACGTTAGAGACAAGAGCCATGTACTTGAGGCTGGCTAGTGGATCTCAATTCCTAGAATTAGAGACTCTATTTACAGATTCCTTTGGTCTGCAAGAACCTATTTTTTGTGTGTGTGTGTGTGTGTGTGTGTGTGTGTGTGTGTGTGTGTATGTAGTTTCTAACTCCCATAAACCTCATAGCAAATGTGTTAATTTTTTGTTGTGGGAAATCAAAATCAAGTTGTAGTTATTGACCTTGTGATTATCTTCTCAAAATTTAGGTAGTAAGAGAAATAAGGGTAAAAGAAAAATTATTCATGGCACGTGAGTTGGAGAAATGAAAGGGGGCAGGAATCAGCCTTGTTCTGCTTGCATTTCCATAGGAAGCAAAAGCTTTGTGTATTTTCTGTCTGATGCTTTGTGCAGACAGCAAAGCATGGATGGGAGGACCTCCTGCTCTTCCTCTGGAGTGCGTGTATGGAAACTTGCATTCTGGTGTGTCTGCATGTCGGCCAGTAACTGCCTTCAGGAATGTAGATTCTCGCCCCTGGAGAATGATTTGGGTAAAACTGAAAGTCAGAGGCAAGATGTGGAATGTGATTAGAAGTCAGGCTTTATAGTTTACAAAAGAAATACACAACTACATTGTACTATTTATTTTTTTTAAAAGATTTATTTATTTATTTTAGAGAAGGGGAGGGGCAGAAGGAGAAAGAAAATCTTTAGCAGACCCCACACTTAGTGCAGAGCCCAACTTGGGGCTCAATCCCATGACCCTGAGATCATGACCTGAGCCAAAACCAGGAGTCGGTCGCTTAACCAACTACACCACCCAGGCACCCCACATTGTTCTATTTAAAATTATATCATTTTCCTGATAGTTCCTAGTACATGTGCCTTTTACTGTTCCCCGTTTGAGTCCGATTCTCTTTGAAACTCAGATTTGGGATAAATTCTATCTTACTTATTAAATAAAGGAGAATTGGATTCTAGTCCTTCCTTTGCCAAGAATTAACTGTGTGAACTTGTGGGAGTCACCTAACTTCCCTGAACGTTAGACAACTTAATGTAATGGGAGAATATTAATGCTCACCTTGCCTTCCACTGAGCTGTTGAAGGACCCAATAAGACATTAAGTACTAACGCTGTTCAAATCATTATGCATTTGATAACTCAATATTTGTGGTTAAAATAGGTATCAGGGGCCCCTGGGTGGCTCAGTTGGTTAAGCCTCTGACTCTCGATCTCAGCGCAGGTCATGATCTCAGGGTCATGAGTTCAAGCACCATGTTGGGCTCCATGCTGGATGTGGAGCCTATTTAAAAAAAATAGGTATCAGAAAGGTCTATAAAATATTTTATATGAATTCAGCTACCACCTAAATTTATTATATATATCACATTAAGGTGTTATTTATTTATTTGTTTGTTTATTGTTTTACTGAAAAGCCAATGGTAGAATCTACTTTGGAGTAGAACCACATGGCTACTTCTTGCCATTCTACTCTTCCAAAAGTATTCACCCACTTCCCCGAAAACCTGAAAATTCAAGATACAATGAATTTAATATCACTGCCTTTCCAACACTGTTTATATAAAATTCCTAAAGGATGTATTTTTCACCACTTGATTCATATGCTTGTTATTATGTAAATACAACTTAATATTTATGTACAGAATTATTTCCAGCTTTGTTTTTGCACTGTCCCTATCTACAACAGGTTTATTTCATGGAATTGAAAAGCTGGGACTTTTCTGTAACATAAAAGTTCTAAACGATTACAAGAGTGACTCGGAAAATCTTCACTCTTGGGACAGATGACCTCCAAAAGATGCATCTCTAAGTAAAATCTGAATGTTACTACTTGTTGTCACTTAAAGTGTAAAGCAACATGAACATTTTAAGCTAAGGACTTGAGCCCTCCAAATTCCCCAGAGTGGTACAATAGCTGTTGGTCTGTGAGTTCTCTCCAAGCCAACCACCCAGACATAGGAGAAAACGTACCTGCTGTGCTGATCTACACACAGCCCTCCATGGAGGCACGGCTGGCTGGCGCATTCATCACTGTTGAGTTCACAGTGATCACCTACGAATCCAGGGGGACAGTCACAGAAATAAGCCCCCAGAGCATCCCGACAAGTTGCACCGTTTCGGCAGGGCTGGGACCCACATTCATCAACTTCCATTTCACAGTTCACACCTTTTAAGAGAGTCAGCGCAGAAAAAAGGAAGTTTTAGCACAGCATTCGTATTTTAGCTCTTTGTCAGTGCTTTATTTACCAAAGCTCTTGTCAAATGTTATGTTACCCAAAATAATTTTCCTCCTTAATTGTAATTGATACTAACTTTCTGGCATGCTTGTGGGAAGGTGCACAATGCAGAGCAGCTGTTCCTTAACTAACTTTCTGGCCTGCTTGTGGGAAGGTGCACAATGCAGAGCAGCTGTTCCTTACAAAGAACTGTTGCGCACAACAGCTTGTGGCTTTTTAGTCTGTTGAAACAAGTCATTTTTAGAACAAAGTTATTGTTAACTGTACTTTTGTTGGAAGCTTAAAAGGGACTGGTCAATGTTTTTAAATTATTTTTAAACAGTTAGTTCGACATCATATACAGAAGTGGGTAACAGCTCAAACTCCAAAGCCAAATGAGCTGGGTTGTGATCTTGGCACAGCCACTTAGCCGTGTGACCTCGGGCAATTCCTTAACCTTTCCAGATCTCAGTTTCTGCACTTGAAAAAATGGGACCAATACTTGTAATTACCTCACAGGATTATTATTAAAATTACAATGTGCTTATGATAGTAGGGGGAACATATTAAATGTTGCTAGAGGAGGAAAAAAAACAATACTTGTTCCTTTTACATTTATTGTACAAATACAATGTGCAATTATTTCCTTAAGTGCTCCTTCTGCATAGACTTTTTAATTTAAATTTTCTTTAGTGTTGTAAAATCCTACTTTTAATTAGGAAATCAGTTTGTGATTTAAACTTAATATAATTAGTGGCATTATTAGGAGCTACTTCATTTTAAGGTAATGTCACATAAAAAAATCTGTATTTATTCCCCTCAAAATAGTAAATGAAGATTATTGAGTAAGCAAAATAAGTTTAAGGTTTACAAAAGTAGTCACATGGAGACAAACTACCCTACTGAATCTATCAAAATAATATCTGATATATAATAATCAAATTTGCATACGTTTTAAAAGACACAAAAGGGGGAATATCTACATTTACATATCTTTATTTCTATGCCTATAAGCCAGGATATTAAATTGTGTATTAAAATGATATTGAAGGATTTTCAAAGGACTCAGAGATTGTTAGTAGTTTCTGTGCCGCCTTTCCTGACAGAAAAAGCAGTAGAATATTCTAACACTGCTGACCATTTACAACTGTGACTAGATTCCATAAATACCTAAGTTGAAAAGGGAGGCCAGCATATTAAATTTGATTGCTTTTTGATAAGAAAAAAACTTAAAAATTAAGTTTTACGTCAACAAAAATAGAAAGTTGTGGAACAGTACTTGTTGCATGGTAAATGGCTTGCAGTATTTGAGGCCTGGCTATTTCTTACCCAGTCTGGGAATGAGATCAATCATATCTGTTTTAGTTGGCATTAATAAGGTGAAGGGAAAAAATGCTGAACTGGCTAGCAGAGGACCTGCAGTTCTCATTCTCTCTCTGAAATGCCTTTTCAGTAATATTTTAGTATCTCTATTTCTGCCATGCAAAATAATATGATAATAGAGATCTCTATTTTCCAAGACTGTGTATAAGTCAAAAACAATAAGTTCTTTAAAAAATTTTTTCTTATAATCATTTTGTAACATATATAGCAACTCAAATGGTAATGGGTCAGTCTTCGGTAATTACAAGGTACAAAATTACCTCCCCTGAAATGACAATGATCAATCACAACTTTAAGCAGAGTGAACTGTGTCCACCCAGGAATTTTTGGTCATTATAGGTTCCCATAGTGCTCTCTGAGCAGAGGGCAACTGGCACTTACTCCACACCTGCCATATGCAGAGTCAAGGCATGGTGATTTCACATGCATTCTTGCCTGTGTCCCATGCTTGTCAATGACTGTCTTTGTGCAATTCCTATCACTACATATTCCCGTTCTTGTCAATCCAGTTGTCCATACTGCCTTTGCCCATGTGATATTAGACTATGTCCTTTGGTATTTTAGTCATCCATATTTGCTGGAAAGTATTAACGTATCAAGCCAAATTAGTGGTTTGGAACTTGTTAAAGCTTTTCTAAATTTTATTTAACTCAAATAAAATTCATATATTCATCTGATATACACCCAGATTACCTCCTAGTATTTAAGAAATACATTATAAACCACTATTTTAAATTCTGAAGCTCCACTTATACGTTGTAGCTCAACTACTTTAGCTTTAAAGTGATCCTGATGTACATCCTGATGTGTTTCATAGTTTAGATACAATTTCAATTCAGCTAGTTACTTTGGGGTAATTTATTTGTATTACCTTGATATTACTTAACTATATGATTTTTATTGCAGCTCATCACTGCTGCTGATATAGACAAAAATGGCTGGGTCAATGTCTGCTTGATGCCAAAATAGCCAGATGAAATGTGGTAAGTATAGTCAGTCATCCAGATGTCTTTGTATTTCCAGATGCTGGCTTCATAGATAAAACATCTGAATAACTAACTATGATTTGTATTTTTCATTTGGATACTTACTGTCAATCACATGCTTATATCCATTAAATATACAATTAATCAACCTTCAAAAATATACCTGAACTGTGTGGTCCATTCTATCTGGAAACACTCATTTTATGCCTAGTGTTAGTAAGTACAACACCATGTTATTGTAACTATATGTGGTAATAGAAATTGAATAGAGTCACAGGGAGTAGTATTTCTGTGGTTGATTGTCTAAGAAATAGAAAATTCATAATTGTAGAGTTCTTTCACAAAAATCCACCCAGGAACCAAACCAATCTGTTGGAATTCATTAATAGTTAATAGTATGAAACAAGAAAATAGAAAGGGTATATTACACACACACACACACACACACACACACACACACACACACACACATACAGGACAAGAAGAACTCTGCACCAAAAGAAGAAAGTATAAGACAGGAAAAAAAAAAATCCACTGACATCATTAGCTTTGGTAACTCACTATAACGAATACTGTGTTAATCTCCACAAAGGCATCCCTGCATAAATGTAGATGACCTAAGTTGTCAGATCATTAATTCCTGACAGTCAGGGATGGTTTCACTCTAACTACTCAATTTGCATTAACTGTCAAAAGAAGTTCAGAAAGTTTCTCACGGCCAAATATTTAACTAATATCTGCAACAACCCTGTTTTCAAATAAGGTCACAGTCTGAGGTACTTCGACTTAGGGTTTAGAACTTCAACAGAGTAATTTGTGTATTGGGATTGGGAGAGGTCAAAATTCAATCCTAACAGACTCCTGCTTGGTTTGTTTTTCTGTCACCACCTTGAAATTCTTAATTTTTGAACAAGGGGCCCCACATTTTTTATTTTGCAGCAGAACCCACAAATTATGGAGCCTTTCTGTGTATAAGCCCTTAATTCCCATTTAAGCTTTTTATAACTGATATACATAGAATGAGTTCTTTTTTTCCTGATCAAAACCTGATTGATACACAGACCTGAGATAGGAAAGATTTGAGTAGAATATTCAAATAAGCAGAACTGCTCAGTTTTTGGTCTACCTCAGGTGAGAGACAAGCAGAAAGTTAAAGATGTAGCAAAAATGAAGGAGGAGCAGAAATCCCAGACTCTTCAGCCTCACCCTCGATGAGTTGGGAATTTGATACCACCCCAGATAAGCGTTGGGATCCCAGGAGAGAAGTTGTCTCCACTTCCCTTAAAGAACTTTGGAAAGACATCAGGACACACATAATTTCCGAGCCACCATAGTACATAATGATAGAGCAGAGAAAACTGTGTAGGACCTGGGTAGATGGAAATGAGATGGTTTTATAGAGAATGCTTATTGAAGCATGCAAGGCAAACAAATCCTTTCTCAAATGAGTCCAACAAGTACTTTTTGTATTATTTTCCTTCTTCCCCTTTTCCTTTGCCATTCATCATGGAAGAGTAGGAAGAACATGAATCTTGTAGACAGACCACTCAGGATTAGCTCTGCTCTGTCACTGCTAACACCAAGGTTGGATTATAGTAAATGCTCAGTGAATGGTAGGTATTACCTACAATCTATTTGTTCTTTCCTATTCCTTCTTCAATTCCTCAGGGTAGATAGGAAAAAAAATTTTTTTGAAAAGTCTTTGGAAGCAAACATATTCCTGGAAGGGAATTTGGAATAGTTTCCAATTCCACTAAAACAAATATAGATGGCATACTATGAGTATAGGAGCTAGAGACTGGACAAATTTGGAGCAGCCACTACACTAAATATGATTTTTTAAAAAGGGCTACAATGGACATATAAGTAGCTAGTGAGCAATAGTAAATATATAGCCCAAATTAGGTAGTAAATAGCTGAGGTAGATTAATCGACTTTAAATTATGAGAAAAGAGTAGACAATGAGGGGCTCTCCAGAACTGGAAATCTTCAAGGAAATAATTGCAGGTCAAGAACAAGAAGGTTCAGAGAACAATACAGGCACATCAGTAGAATAGCTCTACTCTCTACAAAGTCCAGGCTCATAAGGAGATATCAAGATAGAGAAGAAGCTTTGGACAGTATGAGTATAGAGAAGCCAGGTGGTTGATACTCTGCTAAAGATGAGGTAAGAATTCAACAGAAGCAAGGACACTGGAAGCTCTGGATGTGGTGAGGACTTTGGTGGGAAAGCAGTTTGGAATGATGAGAGAATCCAACTTGAAACTGCATCAGTGTATGGCTGTAGTGGAATAGAGATGCAGGTCACTGAAAATAGGAAGTTCAAGAAATGCGAAAAGCGGGCGCCTGGGTGGCTCAGTCGTTAAGCGTCTGCCTTCGGCTCAGGTCATGGTCCCGGGGTCCTGGGATCGAGCCCCGCATCGGGCTCCCTGCTCCGCAGGAAGCCTGCTTCTCCCTTTCCCACTCCCTCTGCTTGTGTTCCCTCTCTCGCTGTCTCTCTCTGTCAAATAAATAAATAAAATCTTTAAAAAAAAATGCGAAAAGCATGGTCCATAAAATTCTGCAATAGCTCCTAACTGGATTTGGATAAAGTGAAAACTTCTCATTTTGACCTCTAAACATCTTGGTAATACTTCTGGTTTCATATCACAATTCTATCATCATTCTATATGCCAGTCATATCAGATCATTTTCTTTTTCTCAAACCCACCATATGCCCCTACCTCCAAGAGTTTGGACAAACCAATTCTCTCTCTCAAAGGTTTTTTCTTACTTGTCCATCTGATGAAGTCATCCTTTAAGACTTATGTTAAATGCCGCATTCTCAATGAAGTATATTCCCTGATTACCTTACTGGTTCCACCCTCTTGTGTTTTCATAGCATTTACAGCATTATATTTTATTATTTGTTACTTGCTTATCTCCAAGAACTGCTTTAAAGACAAGGATCCTTCCTTATTATCAATAGTAATAGCTGAGACTCATCAAGAGCTTATTTCACATCAGGTATTGTGCTAAGCATTTTATGTACATTATTTGATTTTGTTTGATCTTCAAAAAATTATCCATGAGGTGTTATGAAACTGAAGCACAGAGAAGTTAAGAAACCTGATGCAGACCAAAAGGCTAGAAAGTGCTAGAGCCAGGATTAGATTACAGGCAGTCTGAATTTAGAGCCTGTGCTATTAGCCATGAGGTTACATCACAGCCCAGTGCTTTATGTTCTTCAATGATGTACATCCTCAGTGTCTAGCAAACATCTGCCCCGTGACAGGTGTTTAGCACATTTTGCTGAATTGAACCAAATGTGAAGAAGTTGACTGGGAAAGAGCAGAAGTTATTGAGAATACTGGAAGTGTCCTGGAGGTTAGGAAATAATGGCTTGTGAGGAAAGGAAAAGAGTAGTGTAAGCGGTAAGTGAATGATGAACCAGTGGTCTTTCAGGAGTAGGGGGGTTAGTTAGAGAAAGCTAACCTTCCCTCCTGGCCCTGAGAATCGAGAAAAAAAAAAACAAAACCTTTAAGGAGGGTTGCATAGAAAGTGGTTTCATCAGATAAATGCCAAATTCTAGCAAAGGTGAAGGAATTAAAGGCACTTTGGAAAAGATTAAAGTGTTGTGTTTACTTCACTTGTGTTTAAGAAAAGACTATGGATCTAGAAGCAGGTGACCATTCTAATGAGTATCAGGAAGTTTTTCCTGTGATATCTTCACATAAGCTATACATTAGCAGTCTGTAACTCTAGGCCACATTACTCTTCTGATTCCAACTATCATAGATGTCTTCTCCAACTATTCCAACAGACATCATTCTACAATTCCAAATATAAACTCTCCTCAATCCACCCTCACTGATCCCCTACACCCCTCCCCCTTCCAAACATCTCAGTGAATGAGATTATCTCTAAATCACCCAAGCCAGATTTCTAGGAGTTATCATCATCTTGTTTTTATTTCCCACATTCCAATTAGTCACTAAATCCTGGCATTTCCCCCATGGAAATGGATCTCAAGGGCCATCCCCATTGCTCCAACCTTATTCAGAGGCTCACCATCTCTCTTCTTGTCTTTCTGCTACTGACATCTCTTTTTCAAGTCATTCTCTACATTTCTGAGAGTGATCATTATAAAATACAAATCTGATTATATCACTGTCTGTGCAAAATTTATAAATAGCTCCTCTTGTCTCCAGGATAAAGCCTTCGAATGTGGTAGAAGATTCAAAAAGGTGTGGACTCTATTGGTACAGCCTCATGTCTTTGGGCTGCACATAGGGATTCCCCTTGCTTGCAATGTCCCACTTCTCATTCCTACTTCCCCCCAGTTAATTCTAATTCATTCTGAAAAACTGGGTTTGAGTATCACATGATGCGGGACACTATATTTAACTACTTATACCTGCCTTAGGTTCCACTCCACAGTTCTCTTATAATCCCCTGTAATATAAAAGTATGTATTACATTTTACCACAAATGCTTGTTTGTTCATTTTATCTACAAAACAATCAATGTGAATTTTTTGTCTTTTAACACTGAGATCTATAGCATTTAGCGCATATTCTTGAATATAGAAAATGCTCAAAAAAAAGGAAAATGCTCAATGAATTTTGAATGAATGACCCAGTCATAGCTATAGATTAATCCATCATCTGTCTCAGAAGGCAATCTGGTTCATGCTTCTGCGAGCCTGGGCCCACTCTAAATCAAAAGCCATAAAGCTAAATTTATGGCTTTGGCAAGTGTTTAAAATGAAACATTGTTTCTGAATGATTGTGCCTTAAACTTCTGATCAGAATTTAGAAATTTTGCACCTCAATATACATCTTTCAGCAATTATAGATCAATGTTAACATTCTGTCCCACAAGATAGCGCACATCGTATGTTATCAGCCTGGAGCAGGTCTTGTCACTGATGTTGTGCTCATCACTCATTACAGTGGGGAGAGAATGCATAACACGTGCAGTATGTCATTGACAGACCACTCTGAACATCTTTCTCATTATCTGCAGAGCCCATGCTTTGGGAAATAATTATACTCTAGCTTTTAGTTATCATCCTAAGTTTCAGAGTCTGCTCAATATATTTAATATCTAACAGGCCTCTATGCATAATATTTCCTTTCGAGTAAGAATTATATACACTATTCCTGGGTTCTTTAAAGAATGATGCATGGTATATCTATTACAACACTTATCAGTGCAAGTCTGAACCAAGTATCACTGCAAAGAGGTACTCTAGCACCACTTACCATTACAGCAATAGATTTATACTACCTTTTCCTCCTCTAGATCATAGCTATTAATAATTTTAACATCCTAGAGCAAAGAGGCTGATGACTTTGTGCTCTGATTAATAGTGTAAAACAAGCATAATATTGATTAGCAAGATACTATGAAAGATTAAAGGCAGATTTTTTATTTTCAGTGCAACAATCTTTGAGTTTTTACCCAATAAGATTTCTAACTTGTGCAGTTATATATATCTTTTCTAAGGACACCAAAAAGTAACAAATATCTTTTACAAAATAGTCACTTAAAGTAGACTTTATAAGCCTAGGATTCATTTCTGAAAGATGCCTGAATTTTATCAATTTAAAGACTGCTCTTTTCTCTGTCATAGGTTTAAATCTAGGAATTATGATGCACTTCATAATCAATAGTGTCTTGGTGTTGTGTTATATATTAGTTGCAGATTTTTCCTCTCTTGATGTAGGTGAAATCAATGTAACTATCAGTGATGAATTCTGATGAAATATGAAAATTGGCTTATATTTTATATTATTTTATAGCATTTGCTTACTGTATTTATTTTATTATTATTTTTATTAGTATTATTAATACTTTATTATTATCACAAGAGTCCACTCCAGTGACCTGGCCTCTCTCCACCCACAGACCAGGGCTCCCTGGCCTCCCATTGGATGATCCCCACGTCAGCCTACCCACCTAGCCAAGGAAGGCAGTCATATTCCCATTAGATTGCCTTCAGGGGAACAGGTGCCTATATAGCTAAGTTAGGGATGGAATTCCATGCTTTGTTCCCTAAACTCCCACTCCAGGGAACTGGCATCTCTCTACTGGGGTCCTACTGCAATCTCTGGCTACCCGGAACTGCACTGCATAGCATGTGCAGTATGGTCTTCTCTCCAGGTCTTGGGCATCTGGAGCCCTTCAGGCCTGAGGTCTACGGCCCAGCCTCACATTCTGGATAGCCTCGTGGGTGGAGGGGGCCCCTCCCCCACAATACAATTTGATACTATAGCTTCAAAGATGGCAACAGTCACTCCCCATTTGGACGTGCTGCCTGATGGGGACCCAGTCCTCTCCAGGAACCAGGGATCCCAGATGTCTCTCATTCCATGGTGCCCTGGTTCCCCCCCCCCCCCCCCCCCCCCCGGCAAGGCTTCAGAATTCCCGACATACCTGGTTCGGGGTGATAGGGTCCCTTTGTGAAGATGCGCCTTAGACGTGTGCAGACGCCTGGTTTCCCACATAGAACACCACAGGGACCCAGCCTCTCCTGAACCGGTCCTCGCCTGGTTTAGGGACCGGAGCTGGACCAGATTCCTGCTTACTCCTGAGAACTGTGCCAGACCAATATGTCCAGTGAGCTCTCCCGCACCAAGATCCCAGCAGCCAGGCCTCTCCAGGTACTAGGACTCCCTGGTGTCTCCTGCTGGAAGATCCCCAGGCAAGCCTGCAAATTGGCGACAGTCCCCACCTGAACGTGCTGCCTGGTACGGACCCAGGCCTCTCCAAGAACTACGGATTCCAGATGTCTTTTATTCCAGAGCATCCAGGTGCCACGAAGCAAGGCTTCAGAGTTCCTCACATAACTGGCTCCTGGATGTCAGGGTCCTTTCTGTAGGTGCAGGCCTGAACGTGGCCAGATGCCTGCCCTTGCCCCAGAGCCCAGAATAGGGACCGGCCTCCCCTGAACCGGTCCTGGCCCAAAACAGGAACTGGGATGGGCGGGATGCCCGCTTGCTCCCAAGCGCGGAGCGGGTCCCGCATGCGCAGTTAGCTCTCCGGGCCCAGAGACCGCAGCCGCCGCGCGGGCCTCCAGGGTTCCCCAGGCCCGCGCGCCCCGCCGGGCCAGGCAGTCAGGTACCCCCACGCCTGCCTCTGGGGAAATAGGCGCCATTGGGTATGGTAGAGCCTGCAATTGGGCGGTTGCCTTGTGTCTCCACGACCCTCGAACTCTCCCCAGTCTCTGGGTACTGTTAATGGCAAGACACGCTGGTGCGCAGTATGTACTGTTTTCTTTATGAACTGATTTTATTATTTTGTCATTATAGATATGGAAATCTTTTTCATTTCTACAGGATTTGCTTTCACAGAGAGACATAACTGGAATAACCTCTGCTTTCAATCTTAAATTTGTTTTTTGCTGGTTTTCTTAATCATTATTTGCCCTCCCGTCTACTCCTCCTACCGTCGGTGCAAGTTGAAGAATGTTCTTGACACTACTGCAGTAGTCTCATCTTTCTAGAAAAATCATGGAGGCTAGAACTAGTTCTAGGGATAGGAAGACTGGCTCCTGTTGGTCAGCCCTAAGAGCAGAGAATAGGGAGTGCATTCTTGTGCTTTCTTGAATCTAATGATACTTTCAAGGGTACAGTTGTCTGTGGAAATATTAAATATTCTACTTCCCCACGCCCTACTGCTTCTCCCAGCACTAACAAACTCATCCTTCCTTCCTTCTTCTCAAAGTCTGTATGCTCTTCCTCCCATTTTACTCCTATCATAAATATCGTAACATGTACGAAGGCATTATTTAATTTTAAAATATTATATTCCTAATTAACATGCATGGCTTCCTCAATCTACTGCCTATATTTAATATGTGTATATGTATATTTTTAATATATAAAATTGGTAAAATATATATGAAGTTGAATTTGGAGTAACCCATTTACAAGTCTCCAAGATGCTATGTTTGTAAAAGACTCTACTTTTATAAATGGTTTCTATCTTGCTTAATTTTGTGAGTTTCTTGGGAAAATAATAGCAAAATTGTAATATTTGCATTTTACGCTAAATATGCCAATGTTACACATTTCACACTTACGTAATTATAATGTTTTAATCATAACAAATATGTTTCTTGTGTTTTTGTTCATTAGGATAATTGTTATTCCTGAATATTTGAAATGTTATAATACTAATACATTCCTAAATCCTTTGTTTTATGATATGGCAGCTTCAGAGAATAAATTCTTGCCTTCACATATCATAATTTTCCAGTTTAAACTTATAAATAGAGCACAGAGATTATGAACTCAGTTAATTTATCCCTGAGTATGGTTCTAATATATTCAAAAAAGAAAGCAATTCAGTGTAAGAAAAGGATATCTGTAAAAAGTATAGGTAAATATTGTTAAATGCTAGCAGCAATATTTGAAGATATTAAATTAGTGACAACCAGCATTTTTGTGGCTTCATAGTTTACGGAAAAACTTTCAGCATGTGTTTTTATTTTTTTACATTTCATTGTTGCCATGACCCTGAGAGTTATGTACGTATGTATGTTAGAATGAGGACACAGAAGCTTAGAACTATTTATCAATGTCAAACCACTAGAAACCACTAGAACACATCAAAGGTGGGACTGGAAGCCCTGTCTTCTGCTTTCAAATTCCGCAGCCTTCCCATTCCACCCATTCTTCCTATTACTACATATTTTTTAGCTCATCCCCTCCTCACTCAGACCTGCATACATACCCTGCTGATAGCTAGGAAGTCAGTAGGAGAAGTACTCAGGGAGTTTAAAATGGAGCATGCCATTCACAACTGCTAGCTAACCCACAAACCAGGTGTCAGAGCAAAGATGACAGAAGAGACATCCACACCTTTTTTTTTTTTTAAGATTTTATTTTTTTGACACAGAGAGAGCAAGCACAAGCAGGGGGAACAGCAGGCAGAGGGAGAAGGAGAAGCAGACTCCCTGCTGAGCAGGGAGCCTGATGCGGGACTCAATCCCAGGACCCTGAGATAATGACCTGAGCCCAAGGCAGACGCTTAGCCGACTGAGCCACTCAGGCGCCCCCAACATTCACCCCTTTCTAAAACCTCTGCAGTCCTTCCCCCCTCGCTATTCAGCTCATTATTACTCATACAATAATAATACTAATAAATGTAGTCAGAGGACATAAGTTTCAGTTCAACATCCTGAAAGAAGTGCGTTTTTGCTCTGCTCATAGGCCACTTGATCTATGAAGATCTTCCTGACCCTAAGCAGTGTCATCGGCTCCTTTCTTTGTGCTTCCTCAGCATTCTGTTTAGAGAGACTGAGTTTTGTTTGCACACCTCCTCCCAGAATAAACTGTGAGTGTCAGGGATAAATTTTGTCTTAGTCATCCTTATGTCTCCACGGTCTGGCACAATGTCCAGTGCCATGCAAGTATATCATAAATAATTGCTGAGTGAACAACATGTGTTATTTTTTACTCATTCAACAAACATTTGCCAAAGCCAGCAACTTCCATTTCTTCATAAAAGTATTTCACATGACTCCCATTCTGAGTAAAAGCCTGAACAAGGTTTAGTTTTTTTATATGACACTACAAAAAAATGATCAATTTCATAGGTAAGAGCATACAGAAAAACAGTCGTTTTCCTTTGAACATGAAGATACAACCTGTGAAATTCAAATATTCTTTTTTGGCTGGCACACATTACTTGCCTTTTGGGTATGAAAGATATTTGCTATGGGCATATATATTAGATGGTGAGTGAAATGTGAGGTATTTTGGTTGATGCTCATAGAAACAATATTTAAATGTTCTTTAAACTCGTGTCTTACATATTGTATATCTTTATATAAATATGGACTATAAATAATTATTCCCAATAAATTTATTTAAGTTTATTAAATGGTTTATGTATTAACTTCGTATTCACTTATGAATTAAGTTTATGGAAAAACTTTAATCAATAAATCAGTAATCAGTAAATCAGTAATCAGTAAAAAACTCTCAATGATGGTAATCGTAATGATAATAACAATTTTTCTCATGAAATAAGCTTAGATTTTATAATATATAATACTTTTATTTCCCCAAATTATGTTCATGACCATTAAATTATCTATATGATCTGTCATAGAAAAATGATATTAGAAAAGTGATGTAGTTGATCAAAAATATATTTAGAAAAGATGGAACATTAAGCCTGGATTCAAATCTCCACATTGACTGAAATTCAAATTATGCTATTGATAGATGCCACTGTAATGGCAGCGTCAGAGTTAGTGACATCATACCTGTTAGTCTTATTCATCAGAATGGATGAGGACTATTGGAGAAGGCACAGAAAGGAACATTAAAAAAAAAAACACTTTTTTTTAAGATTTTTATTTATTTGATAGAGACACAGGGAGAGAGGGAACACAAGCAGGGGGAGTGGGAGAGGGAGAAGCAGGCTTCCCGCAGAGCAGGGAGCCCGATGTGGGGCTCAATCTCAGGACCCCGGGATCCTGACCTGAGCCGAAGGCAGACGCTTAACGACTGAGCCACCCAGGCGCACCAACATAAAAAATTTTAAGAAAAGAAGGTCTGATAGGAAATTATAAATGAGTAACCACATAATGCAGAGAGATAGAATAAGTTTCAGGTGTGCATGTGAAAGACCATATGAGAATGTGGTTGATATAAACTAGTAAGGAAAACCACACTTGCTGAACTATTCTAAGGGTAGACCTGTCCTGCATAATCTAGACCTCCCACCAGAGGGCAATAGAGAGCAGGTCAGGAAAGGTATGCTCACATTTTGTTTGCATGATCCATGATCCTTCTGTGTTAATTCTTATCTTAAATTTTAAAGGAGGAAAAAAGGTGTTGTTGTTAAAACTTGGTACTTTTCTTTTGCTTTTTCCCATTTAATAATAGTCCATTGACTTGGATTATTGTATTACTGGGCACCTAGTTCTACCTTAACCACCCACTTCAGTATATCGTCAACATAACAAGGACAGTGATTTTCTTAAAATGTAAGTCCAATCATTTCAGTCCTCTGCTCAAAACTATCCAACAACTTCCCATCTTATTAAGAGCAGAAGGCAAAGTCCTTAATGGCACACAAGCCCCAATAGTCTATCATGTCTCTTTCTCCTTGTTCACTCCACTCCAGTCACATCATCTTCATTGCTGCTTCTCAAACATGCTAGTACTCTTGACCTAGGGCCTTTGCATCTGCTGTTCCTCTGCCTGGAATGCTTTCCACAAGACATTTGCCTCATTCCCTTCCTTACCTCTCTAGAACTTTATTCATGTGTCACCTTCTAAGTAAGCCCTTCCCTGTTCATTCAACTTAAATTCCTAATTACCCCTTTTGTTTTACTTTTGCTTTTCTCCACTATATTTATCATCCCTTAACCTACTATATATTTTATTTATTACTTATTTTATACATGTCTGTCTCTTCCCTCTAGATTGTAAGAGGACTTTTTCATCACTTTTCTTTATTCTTATAGTTACAAAACCTATAACAATGCCTAGCTCAGTATATATACATACATGAATGTGTTTGTGTTTTGACAAAAGTAACAACTGAATGAATTCAACAGATACTTATTTTTATTCATATCATTTATCCAGAACTGTTACTATCAATAAATACTACACACACACACACACACACACACACACACACACACACACACTACTTTGTGTTGTCACGTGAAAATCCACATAATTGTCTACAGCAGTGGTTTCTTGAAGTGTGGTCCCCACACTAACAGCATCAGCATCAGTATCATATGGGAACTTGTTATCAATGCACAGACCCCACCAGAAATCTACTAAATCAGAAACTGTATTTTAATAAGCTCTCTGGGTGCGTCTGATGCATGCTAAACTTTGAGAACCCCTGATAGAAGTTTATTAAGTTGGAAATGGAAATTGAACTTTTAATACATTCTTATTTTGCATATTAGAGATTGCAGGTTTTTCTTGGGTACAGTTAAGTTTGGGAATATTCTGGCTTTAATAAATGACATGTGAGTCTTCTTCTTAGTGAGCCCTACACCTACGTTCTCCTTCATCCCTACAGTCAGTCTTCCAGGTCAGGACCTAATGTCTTACCGCTGGTATTGTAGTGGCTTTCTGACTAACTAGTCTCCGTGTACTAACTAGTCTAACTAGACTCCGTACGCTAACACATTTTCTTGACTATAAAATGAATTTTTTTCATATGTTTTCATTTCTGAAATAAAGATGCATCTTACAGTCAATAAGTAAATTTGATGAAGTGGTTTTTTTTTTTTTCTTATTTTCCACAAGATTGTTTTTATACCAAAGACCTATTTTATAATGGTGGAAATAAGATATTTTCCTATAGTGTTTTGCTTCCTCATGCATCTGATTGCCCTTTCCCTGCCCTCTTGTGCCCCATTTTTCTCATACTTCAGGCATCTTCATGTGAAAAATGTTCATTCGTCAATCTGCTAATTTTAAGAAAGACCTCAGTGAAAGAATGATGCATTGCATAAACTTGAACTCAAAGCAGTCACATGCTCAAGGCTAATACTCTTTTCATTAAAAAAGTTTGCAGCTGTTTATTTTCAGCTTAAATTGGAGTTTTTGCTTATGCCTGGCATATTCTCACCAGCATCTTCAGTGGCTCTCTCTGAGCCTATTTCTGTAGTTCATGAATCACCGCTTAGGAAGCACAGCAGAGTGCACAGAGCAGGATTCCCGCAGTGTGAACCCTCTCTCCATGTGCTACCGCTCTTTTTCCTCGCCTACCTCTCTGTCTTTTAAAATTTATTACATTGTCTTACTTTGCTGCTCTGAGGAGCACAGGCTTTTTCCTGTAAGCTAGGTTCTTTATGAGCCTCTAAATTTGGATGTAGCACACAGCAGCTAGGTTATTGTAATAGCTTCCAGGATTCGTTGGGAGGTCTAGGTTGAGCCAGAGTATCTACGCATCCATGCTGATTACTAATAGTCTTTTTCTTCCCTTCCCAGCTCCAGCTTTTCCCTTGGTCCTATAGGCCTTCTTTGGGTTTCTCATTAATTGCCACAAATACGGTAGCCAGGGGATGGCACCAAGGTAAGCAGGCCTCCTTGTGGGTCCAAATGATGGGATATTGCAAGAAAAGTTTCTAAATTAAGTTCACATAAACCCAATTTCTGCCTCCCAGCCCTAGCTACACATTAGAATCGTCAATTAAATTTGACTCTCTGTCAAATTTGAGCATCTGTGTTTCAGATCTCTCTGGGTAATGACTAATGTCTAGTCGGCGCTGGGAACCACTGATGAGCTCCCAGAATGTGGGCTATTTTACTTGTGGAGATTGGTGATCAAGCCTAAAATCGCACCTTTGTGTCCGAATAAGCTTAACTAGCTAATAACAGACATGATTCTTACCGCCTGCTGAATGTCATTTAAACTCTGTCTATAAGCAAGTTATATTTATGTCAGCAGAGCTAAAATAATAAAATTTAGCTGATTTCTTAGAAAACAAGAGAGGAACATAGTCAAATAGGGAACAACTCTATTATACCAGGGTTTGAGCAAGGGAAGTGTCCTCATTGTGGGCTTTGAGCTAACATTATAGTGAGAAAAAGACATTGATTTTCATTGGGCCCAGGAGGGATACAATATATCCACAGTATCAATTAATTCATTGTTGAGTAAAGTACCTTATTATGGAGGTACTTTACTACATCTGGAATATACCCTTGACATCTTTTATACCTAAATTTATACCACTGAAAGGATTCATTATAATCCAATTTATTGAAATGTAAAAAAATAAAAACACATGCATTGTAAAACATCATTTTTCAAGCTGTGTTTTGCAATTAGAAGACTATTTCAGAACACTGTAGCAAAAATGGCTGAAACATTTCTCTGATGTCATGTCTGTTTCTTTTAGTCACCATTCACAACATTGTACTAGCAGCAGGAAATAGAAGATACTATCTTAATAAACCATAGTGGTTGTTGAATGTGTCCATTATGGTGGGGGGTGGGAGGGATGGGGTGGCTGGGTGATAGAGATTGGGGAAGGTGTGTGCTATGGTGAGCGCTGTGAATTGGGTAAGACTGTTGAATCACAGATCTGTACCTCTGAAGCAAATAACACATTATATATTAAAAAAAAAAGATAGTAGGAAGGGAGAAATGAAAGGGGGGAAATCGGAGGGGGAGACGAACCATGAGAGACTATGGACCCTGAGAAACAAACTGAGGGTTCTAGAGGGGAGGGGGGTGGGGGGATGGGTTAGCCTGGTGATGGGTATTAAAGAGGGCACGTACTGAATGGAGCACTGGGTGTTATATGCAAACAATGAATCATGGAACACAATATCAAAAACTAATGATGTAATGTATGGTGATTAACATAACATAATAAAAACAAAAATAAAATATAAATAAAAATATAAATAAATAATGTGTCCATTATAAACAAAAGCAATCCCACACCGGCCCCACAAAAATTTCTTATTTTTACTCAAAACTTTTAAAAACTGTAATCGAATTGCTGTTGAGGGCAATGGACATGATGATTTTAAACAATGGACATGATGATCTGGCATATAAATAAGGAGATTTTCATGTGTAAGTACTATTTCATAAGCCCCTTCACTGTTCCTTATAACTTTTAGTTTAGTATTGGTAATTAAAGGCAACCAATAAAATAATTTTCATCCTAACACATCATTCTACCATCATAATGTATACATAGAGCAGGTAAACTCTAATATCTCTTTACCTCAGGTTCGTTACCTGAAGGGTGCCCAGAAATATATGGAAGAATTTAGGCAATTAGAACAATTCAGAAACAATTTATTAAGCACCCATTATTCACTATGCTGGGAACCTTGGGAATAGTGCCTCCTCATAATACGATGACTGACATATAATAAATACCCCCCAAATATTGATGAATTAAAGAATAAATATAAGACATGACTTCTGTCCTTTAGGAACTAATACTTCAGTGGGAAGAGACAAAAACACAGATATCTGAAGAATAGGACAGAGTTCTTTAATGGAGGGGCAAACCACTAGGGAAGTAATAAATAATTACTATAGCAGCTTAGAAGTAATATTTCGGCAGATAGTAAATCCGAAATGCTTCTTGAGTTAGGCGAGAGGTGAACAAAGTACTGAAAGTACAGAACCTCACAGAGGAGAATTGAATTGAGGAAGGACATCCCAGAGGGAAGCAAATCACTTCAATAAAAAATGAAGACAATTCAGGGAAAGGAAATACTTTGGTGGAAGGGGTTGTGGAGATATGACTAATATGTAAGGGGGTTTTCAATGAGAAGTTAAAATTTTTCTGTGTGGTAGGAAGCTCTCAAGATTCTTCAGAAGGAATGGCACAGTCAGATCTATTTTAGAGGATTATTTCAGAGGCACTGTTCAGAACAACTTGAAGAAGGTAGAGGCTGAAGGTTTGGGAGGTTGTATAGTAAAGTATGCACAAGATGGTGAGGACATGAGCCAAGGCACTGGTAGGTGAGTGGAGGAGCTCAATTTGAAAGACATCTTGCTTGTCCAAATAGATTTTGAAGATTGGTGGTTGGTGAGGATTGAGGGAAAGGGAGCAAATTTCATGTCAGAACAACTAGGGATATAGCTATTTTATAAAAGAGATATTTCCAGAATGTGTAATATTAGCAAGATGATATTGGAGGGTTCTGGTATAAATTTTGAAGAGAAGTACTTTCCAAATAATTATATTGCTTAACATACTCCGGAAAAGAATAAGACAAAGAAGTAAGTGTGAAAGGGTTGAGAGCAAAAGATAAGTTGAAAGCCAGATACCACAAGAGGTTACAAAAGTGGCAAGAGATCAGGGAAAAGTGGCATTAAAATGTGAATAATGTCACACAGATGGGAGTCAGGAAGCACAGGAAAGTGGTGAGCAGGTTAGAATGAATGAATGTGAGAAAGCATAGAATACATGAGTTGCCCCCTTACTGTAGAGAATCCGAAGAGTAAAACCGTGCAAGAAAGATGGGCCCCATGAAGAAATGATCTAACTGGGCAACCGGTTCAGGAGGATGGGGAGCCTAGACACTGAGCACGAGGATAATAAATAGCATGTACCCTTTTAGTGAATGAATGGTGAACTTGTTAACTCTGTACTAAAATACCATGTCAGTAGAAACTTGGTGAATAGATAGGAGGTAGTACTCTTTGCTATTTCCAAGAAATTAAAGTGATTTCTTTATTTTAAAAAGTGACTTCTTTATTAATAAAATTGTGGTTTATCTTATTTACCATGCTCCATCAGCCTTGCTATCATTAGTCTGTTGCTTGCACTTTGGAACCCACTAAGGTCTGTCCGTTCCATGTCTCGCCTTCCCAGGAGGCTGCAGTGGCAGGCATTGGGCGTTCGCAGGCACACTTTAGCTAAGACAAAAGGCATCTTCTCATGAGGAAACTTGAAGGGCCCTGACCTGGAAAGTGAGGCCCCATAGAGCCCACTAATTCTAGACCGAATCTAAGATTTAAATAATATAAGGGCTCCATTTAAAACAACAACAGTGACAGTTGGCAAACATTTAGGCTCTGTGGATTTAGTGGCTTAGGAAGCTTTCTATCTAGTGATTAATTCCTGCCAAGATCATTTTCATAAGCAATTGGATGAGACCTAAAGAGTCACCTCTGCTTCTGTCATATTAAAAAAAGGGGAAGCTAAATACATCCTCTGGTCTTCAAATGTGATAACACTTACCAGAATAATCGCGGGGACAAATACAAGTGTATCTTCCTATCTCATTGAGGCATGTAGCTTCATTCTTACAGGGATCTGAGACACACTCATCCACTTCCAGGTCACAGTGCCTGCCTTGATATCCTGGGACACAGAAGCAGGAATAGCCATTGATTCCATCCTGGCACATGGCCCCATTGTGGCAAGGGCTCGAAGCACACTCATCGAGATCCTTTTCACAGAACCTTCCAGCATATCCATCAGGGCAGATGCAGACAGCATGAACAGGGTCCTGATGGCAAATACCTCCATGTTGGCAGGCGTTTGTGCCACAGAAAACAGTAGCGGTTTCACAGGTTGTCCCACTAAAACCAGGAGGACATTTGCAGAGAAAGCTCCTTCCTCCAGGGGTGTTCACACAAGTGGCATTTCCTTGACAGGGATTGGAGAAGCATGGATCTCTCATGTTCTCACAGTCTTTGTCCAAATTAATGGCCACGTCTGAACAATGGCAGTTGTTGTCTTTTGAATAATCATTGCATGTAGAATTGTTTTGGCAAGAATTTGAGAGGCACGTGGTGTCATTTTTATTGCAAAAGGAACCTACAAGGAAATAAAAAATATCAAGATGAAGTTTACAAATAAATGGCTAAGGATAAAATTAAAGATCTTTTTGCTCCTGTGCCATCTCAAACTCATTAATGAAATACAGTTGGCTGCATTCTTTTGATGAACTTTATCAAATGATGTCTAATGATGAGGCTTTTCTTTAATGATTTGTCAAATCTTTTCATGTAGTTGCTAATAAGGAACAAAAATAGCTAGTTTGAGATTCTTCGCTTCTCCACTTCCCTTTCTCAGGGCCAAGTGCCACTGAGCAATGGGGTGAATTGAAGCAACTGTTAAATTGTCCTATACACATACACTTTTGAAATTCACGTTCTCTCATGGAGGATTTTGGAGTATACTGGGAAATGAGATAACAAAATTGTCTCTGAATATAGTCTAACTGAAACTAATATTTAAGTGAATGTTACAACTTGGTTTATGACTGCTGTATCACAATTATCATTTATGTTCTTTAAAAAAAAGCATAGAAAATGAAAATATTAAAATAAAATACCAACTATTTGTTGAAGCTCTACTCTTTGTACCAAGCTTACCAGGTATTTCACATATATTATTGCTAATCCTCACAGCAACACAGTGTTATTATGTACATCTTACAGATGACAAATTAAATCCCTCTGCAAGGAAATAGATGTAGTAAAGTTTATGGAATTTGTTTTTCTAAAAGCATCTCTGTTCTAGGGATACATTTTTGAAATTCTAATTGGAATAACAACCAACAGAAAAACAATAATTCTTTAATTTTTTGCCAAATTCTTTAGATATTTGTATGTATGGAAGTTTTCCCCAAATATATATACATTATGACTGCCGCATTGTTATTTTCTTAGTCACATATATGGAGAAGCTTTATGATTTGTCAACTCAATTGTATTATCCCACAAAACACTGTCTTGCATGTGGATTCATCTACTATATCATTCTCTTATTTTTATTTCCTTTCTCACAATATCGCTCACAAACATAGTAGCCGGCAACAGTAGAGGCTTGTAATAAAAAAAAAAAAAAAGGTACAAAATGGAGAGTTTGCTCTTAGGACATGAGACATAAATCAACTATTGTCAGAAGAAAATAGTGTGTAAACTTTGAGAAATATGTAATGATAAATCTTTTCCTTCTCTTCCTGTAAAAAAGAGAGGTGGTTCTCATAACTTGGTGTGGCCACCAACAGGGTGATGGAAAGATACTGAAAATAAATGACTAATTGGTGCCTCATACAAGAGTGAGAAGATTTTCATAATTATCTTCTATGGAGTCTTCCTGGCAGCCAACAATTTTCCTCTAGTGCCTACACATAGAAAGTTAACATATGCTTCTATATTATCAGGAGGGTTGATCAGAGACCAAATATTTTCTACTCCCTATGAGAAAATTCAACTAACCATCCTTATACTTTAGCTTTTTTTTTTCTCCTCAGATGCTGGCTTTCCCATCACATCTTCAGATGTGATGTCCTCATGTCACTTCCTGAGCGCTTTCTTTTCTAAGTTTTATTTGCCATCTTATATATGCTGTTATTTCTTTCTGTATATGTTTGTTTGTTTTCTGTTTTCTTCATTAGAATGTTATCTCCACGGAGGAAAAGAACCCTTGTGTTTCCATATGTCCTGCGTCTGCAACATCACCTGTCCCATTGCAGGTGCTCAATACATACTTATCATCGGAAGGAAGAGGGGAAATGTCACAACAGAAACATGGAAGCGTGCTGTGCGATCACAGGGGCCAGGAAAAGTGTTACCAGGAAGAGTCTCAATGAAGACAAGGCACTTGAGATGTGTTTTTCAGTGAATGCAAGTGAAGGAAGGATAGTATTTGCAAAAGACAGAACTAAAGCATGAGAGTATTGGCATTCTCTGTCAAAAATAAGAAAAGCATGAGGGGTGTGGGGCAGCAAATGGGGAGGAATAGGAAGAAATATTTAATAAGTTCAAACTTTTTGGCAGCATTTAAATTCTTGTGTCCAAACTGAGAAAATTCAATTAAATACTGCAGTTGCCCTCTTCACCAGTAAGGGTATTTATGAATTTAGGTTTTCCATTTATTTTTGTTTTGTTAGTGATCATGGTGATGGTTTTTTTCCTTCCTTTAATAATCAAGCATTATCATTTAAGCTATGAAATGAAGCATTTGTGTGGAAAGACAGCAAAGGAAATGAGCTTTTATACCCAAGGCCCCTCCAATGCAACTTTTAAAATGGATTTCTTATAATGTTTGTGTATAGCATTTTACCAGATGGAAAGCTAAGTTTTATAAGGACTAAGTCATTTGCATAGTGTCAAAGAGAGGTAGGATTTGAACCTCTGGTTTGTCCATTTCTTTTTACTGCATTCTTTTAGAAGTTAAGATACTTATTGGGTAGAGTTTCTTACGTAAACATGATGATATTCACATTAAATGTTTAATTCTCTTCCTTTCCAAAATTCTGGGAAAGACATAAAGGATAGCAAGTAAGCATATTGAAAAATGCTCAACATCATTTACCATTAGGGAAACAGAAATTAGAAACAATATCTAGAATGGCCACTAGAATGGCCAAATGACAAAAATTGGCAATACCAGGTATTGACAGGAAGTGGAGAAATGGAAGTCTCCTTCATGCCCTCTCTCTCTCTAACTAATCATTCTTGCCTATATGCTACCAGTTGTATTAGTGTTTTCAAATATTGGCCTTTGACTTTATATAGTTTACCTATAATACCTTTGTTTTCTATCCTAGATTTCTGTTTTTGCCTTTTTATTTTCTTAATTCTTCTTGCTTTGGGTTTAATTGCTATTTATTCTTTCAAGTATTCCTAATTTATTAATTTAGGACTAAAAATTTCTGTGTAAAACAAGCACAGCTTTACTGCATTTCTTATAAGTTTATTTTCGATATCATTCAAATAAAAATATTTTCTAATTTTCATGGTGATTTCTTCTTTGACCTATGGAAAAAATCTATAAAAATCAATTACATCAAATTGTTAACTGTGTTATTCGGAACTTCTATAGCATTGGGGTTTTTTTCTACTATTTCTCTTCATTGAGATTGATGCATTGAAATCTCCTGTAGTGAATATGAAGTTCCTATTTCTTCTTTTAGTTCTGACAATTTTCACTTCTATATTCTGAAGCTATGTTCTTATGTTCATAGACATTTAAAATGGTTATATCGTCCTGCTGGTTTGACCCTCGTATATTCATACAATATCCTTTTTATCTATAATGCATCATACCTTAAAAGACTACTTTTCCTGTTGTTGTACTGCTGTATCAGTCACATATCAGTCATATATCTCCTACATGGCTGGTGGGAATGCAAAATGGTGCACCCACCCTGGAAAACAGTTTCCAAGTGTCTTATTAATTTAAACATACACTTATTCAGCAATTCCACACCTAGGTATTTCCCCCAAGAAAACAAAAACAAGGTCCACACAAAAACTTGCTTTCGAAATTCATAGTGGCTTTATTCATAATGCCAACACTGGAAAAAAATCCAAATATTCATCAGCTGGGAAATAAATTTTAATATATCACACACTGGGCTACTACTCAGGAATAAAATGGGCAAATTACTGACCCAGTGAACAACATGGAGGAATGTTTAAAGTATTATGTTAAGTAAGAGAAACCAGACACAAAGACTGTCGCTGTATGATTCAATTTTATGACATTCTAGAGAAGGCAAAGTTATAATGATGGAAAGCAGCTCAGTGGTCACCAGGAAATGGAGGTGGGTGAAGGGAACTAACTGTAAAGGGGCATGAAGGAGTTTTTATGGAAACATTCTGTGTCATGATTGTGGTAATAGTTATTGACCATAGGCGTTTGCCAATGAAATTGGGTTAATGTTATTGTATGTAAATTATACCTCAATAAATCAGACCAAACAAACAAAAAAAAGCCCTAGAAAAAAAGGATAAAAAGGGATGAAATTACCATATTCACAAGAGCCAGAAGAGAGGTTGAGGGGACAGCAATAAATACCCATAAACATACACTCATACATAAAGGGAAGCTAGGCTGCAGGTGGGTGAGTTGTAATAGACTTAGCTTACCAGAATAAGCAAAACCCCAGCTGAGAGAAACCTAGAAGCAAGACAGTTTATGCAGTAGAACCCTCAAAAGTTTCAGGAATTAGAGGCTCCATGTACTCAAGTGGTGCTGAAAATGGAGAGGTTTTTTGGAAAACTTACCAAAAGCACAGTTTGATTCTCATATCCCATTTTTTAGCCCAGGAAACTACGTGATGGCCCTTCTCGCATGACGGGGATTCAAAGGCACAAGCACAACTAGTGGGAGTGGCCGGGTCTGATTTGATAATGGGGATGAAGTGAATGTCTACATAAAGAATTGTGAGACACTCCCAACCTCATTTTCAATTCAGTTCTAAAAATGCCAGCGGCCAGGGGCGCCTGGGTCGCCCAGTCGTTGGGCGTCTGCCTTCGGCTCAGGTCATGATCCCAGGGTCCTGGGATCAAGCCCCACATCGTGCTCTCCCACTCCCCCTGCTTGTGTTCCCTCTCTCGCTGTGTCTCTCTCTGTCAAATAAATAAAAACATAAATAAAAATAAAAATGCCAGCAGCCAGATTTACTCCCCAAGCAGGAAATAATTTCTTCTCTTAACCAGCCCGAGAGAAAATATTTACAGATGCTGATATTGGGTGTCACCCATTGAAATGAGCCAGCCCAATCACTGCAGAATAAATCCTAGTAAGCTAGAAAGCTCTGTAACATGAAATAGAAGTGCTTTCAAATAGCTCTTTTAAACAAACACAGGCATAAGGGTATATATGAACTATATATATATATATGCATTACTGTCATTTAATTATACTTTAAATTATATTACAATTATACTCTAAAGAATAATGATAAATAAACATCCTTGTACCCATTAATAAGCTTAAGAAACAATAGTACCTCTTTATTAAATATGAACAGATTGTATCAGATTACCACATGGAGGAAAACCTCTAAGATAAAACACTAAGACCAAATGCACAAAAAAAAAATTTTTAAGTAACTTGGAAGAGACAAAGACAATTTAAGGACTGGAAAACAATTTATGAAAACTTGAGCATTAGTAATTTCAGAGTTAAGAAAGGATAGTGCAGCAATGAAATAAGTATAGGTGTTTATCAAAATAAACTTCTAGAGAACAAAAGAGGCTTTAAAATTAAAAATACAGTGGTAGATGTCTTTCTCTGCTTGACGATAATTGTCTTTCTCTGCTTGACTTATTTGTCAAGCAGAGAAAGACAATTATCATATGGTTTCACTCATATGTGGAACATAAGGAATAGAGCAGAGGCCCACAGGGGAAGGGAGGGAAAACTGGATGGGAAGAAATCAGAGAGGGAGACAAACCATGAGAGACTCTGGACTCCAGGAACCAAACTGAGGGCTACAGAAGGGAGTGGGGTGGGGGATGGGGTAACCGGGTGACGGGTATTAAGGAGGGCGCGTGTGGTGAGGAGCACTGGGTGTTATACGCAACTAATGAATCGCTGAACACTACAACAAAAACTAATGATGTACTATATGCTGGCTAGTTGAACATAATTTAAAAAAAACTACATCCACACCCACACAAAAAGAAAATGAAAAACAGTGTTTATTTCTAACAGTGTTAGAAATAAAAAATCCAGGTAAGTGATTGAAAGATGATGTTGAGGAAAATCTACCAGACACTAGAAAAAAATACTAAGAGATTGAAATGAGAGGTAGAAACAATAGGGGAACTAGAGGATCAGTCAAGGAGGCGTTTCAAAATAGAGAAATGGGGTGGGGGTGAAGGAGGCTAGGAGAGGAGGGAGAAGGAACTTAAAATAATGACAGAAATATAAAAATTGTTCCTATAATTAAAAACAAACAAGTTTACAGATTTAAAGCTTCTACTAAGTTCCCTACACAAAGAATTAAAAAATAGATCCACAGCAAAGCACATCATTTCCCTGAAGCAGGACAGGGAACCACTCATTTACAAAGCATCAGAAATCAGAGTAACATTTGGTTTCTCCACAGAAATATTGAAAGCTAGGAGATATTAGAAAAATGCCTTAAAAATCCTGAAAGAAAACAATTCCTAAATTAGAATTCCATGCCCAGCTAAACTATCAATCAGATGTTGGCAGGGGAAGGCAAATATTTGCAAAAATTCAGAAATTTAAATTTTCAGCTTTCATGCTCACTTTTCAGGAAGATTCTAAAAGATAAGCTCTATGAAAGTGAGAGTGTAACCAAGAAAATGAGAGACATGAAATCTAGCGTACAAGGGATCTAATAAAGGAAAGAAGAGAAACATTTTACCAGAATCACTTGCTGGACTACAGACATGCTATCAGCATAGAGATTCACTAGTGCTGAAGGCAAAAAAAGAAGGTGGAGCTCAGAGAAGAAAAATGCAGAGTACCATATAGAGAGGTAAAGGAAAACGAAATAGAACAAGGTTTTTTAAACTCTTACTAGTATTAATTCTAGGGAAAAGGCTGTGCAAAAAGGGAAATGAATCGTAATATACTATGTGGTTGCATTGTTCTTTATAAATAACAATAATGATAATTATGATTTAACTAAAGCAGTAGAGTTGCATGTGTGCTGGGGGCTGTCGGTGTGTGTGGTTGAGAACTGCAGGAAAATTAAATCTACTTTTACTGTAGCAGGATTCCAATAGATTATGCTAGTATCTAAAACAAGGGAGGGGAGCCTGGGTGGCTCAGTCGGTTAAGCTTCTGACTCTTGATTTGGGTTCAGGTTATGAACTCAGGGTTGTGAAATCGAGCCCTGCCTCCGGCTGTACCCTGGGTATGGAGCCTGCTTAAGAGTCTCTCCCTCTCCCTCTGCCCACCCCCACCCATGCTCTAAATAAATAAATAGATAGATAAATCAATTAAATAAAACGAGGGGGAAAACTCAGCTTATTATTTACAAGTTTACAAACAAAAACCATAAGAAATGACTGAGAGTTTTAAATAGTTGCTTCCGGGGAAGTGCACAGTAGGAGTAAGAAGGAGGAATGGGGATGGTAAAAAGTGGACTATTGTTTCCTTTATAACCCTTAGAGACTTTCAACTATTACTGAACACATTTGATAAAAATATTTTTAAAACAAAACAGGTAAATTTATAATCTGGTCACACACACTGCTCCCCTTCACTTTGTTTACACATACACTTTGATTTATGTTTTCAGTACTGGTTCTGGACAAGATCATCTATGAAGCACATTCTTTTACTGGATCTCCTCCGGGGTGAATGGTGACATTGGCACCATTTGCACGTTTACTTCCACCCAGGAAGTAGTCCATGGGCAAGATGCTAACTGGGCCTCTTAGAAATGCAGCCCATGGACCTAGGCATTATTAACTGACACTTCAGCTGACTATAGTAAATGAGCAAAGACAACTCTGCCTCTCAAAAAGAAAATTATACTTTTCAAACATATAAATGAATTGCAGTTTATCGCTGTGTTAAAAATAACCAGGGGCACTTGAGTGGCTCAGTTGGTTAGGTGTCGGACTCTTGATTTAGGCTCAGGTCATGATCTTGGGGACCTGGGATTGGCCTCATGGGGCTCCCCACGAGGCCAGAGTCTGCTTGAGATTCTCTCTCCATCTTCCTCTGCCCCTCCCCTGGCTTGTGCTTGTTCGCTAGCTCTCTCAAATAAATAAATAAATAAATCTTTAATAAAAAATAACTAAACAGCCACTAAGGAAATAAAAGCAAGTTATGCACAGACCAATAATGTCTTGACGTAAGGATTGTAATTATTCCAGTTTTGTGCACCTAATTGAAAAAATCTGTCATCTATGTTATTATATTGTACCTAGTATGTTGGGCAAACAGTCAACAGTAAAATAATTTTCATAGTAATAGTACCTTTAGAACAAAACTTACATGAACACACACACAAAACCTTATGGGACTAATTAAAACTATAATTGGAGGAATTTAATTCCAAGGGAAGTGACCATTGAGAATTTTGTTCCCAGCTTGCATTTGAGACTTAGATCCAGAGCAAGAAACTTTCCTGGATGTGAAGTGTAATTGATATTTTCAGACCAATTTATAGTCTGCCAAACTGTTTCCTTGCAGTAAAGTTTGCCACCTACTGGATATTATAAAAATTTCTAGAATTGTGGGTTTCAGACTTTTTCTTTTCTTTCTGTAAGTACAGCAGTTCTCCTTCAAGGAAAATATCATGAATAATCCCAGTATACAAAATCAGAATGTGGACCAGCTCAGGTTGAAGAAGGGAAGGAGACCCTGCAGCCCAGTCAAGTGGCCTCCTGCTCTTTAAGGATATACCGCCAAGGAGCCCTAGGGGCTGAGAATAGCAATTTAAAAAATCTCTGTTCAGGAGAAAACACAATATTTTCTATGGCTTTTATAATGCTTATTGTATTTGCTTTTTTGGTATTGTTTGGGCATATATATGTACATACGTGTATATATGCACTATGTAATTATATGTATATATTCATATATACATATAAATATTTTTCGGAGAAGTAAAAAACTAACTTGACCAGTTTCAAAGAAGATAAATGCCCAAGCATTAAACATATTTATTGTGTGTGTGTGTGTGTGTGTGTGTGTGTGTGTATTTTCTAAAAATTCAGTGTACTTAGAAAACAGCCATATTGGCAATCTAGCTCAGTTATAGGGTGGAATATATTTATTCAGAGCAAAGAAACACTACAAGGTGATCTCAGGGAAGAGCCTTTTAGTTTCCCAGAGATTATTATAAATAATATTTGTTCCTTTGTCCTTGATGGTTTTCATGCACTTACCTATGAAACAAGTGGGTAATTCTCTGATTTAAAAATCATCAGTCAAGAATCTGAAATTTTTGTCAAGTGTTTTGTTGTTGTTGTTGTTATCACTATTTTTGGTAACTTTTGTATTTGCCAACCATGGGAGATTTGCCCCAGTGGGAAAGAGGACAGTGTAGTGGTGAGGAGCTTGTCCCCGCAGTAACCGGCCTAGCTTTGCCACTCACACCCTGTTTCCTCAGCTGCAAAAAAGGGAAAGGATAGTAAAACCTACTTCTTAGGGTTTTTGTGAGGATGACGTCACTAGATTTAAATGGTCAGAGGACATATCGTAAGTGCTAGATAAATGTTAGTTCTTATTGTTTTAAGATGTTTAGAGATAGTTCTGCTTTCTTAATAGAAAATTTACTAGATTAGTGCAAAATATAGCAATAACAATAATAACTCCCCCCCCAAAAAAAGAGTACAATCCACTAACACATTTTCACTGCAGGAAATTTATTTTGGAAAACAAACAAGCCCAAGTATATCCTTATCTAGGGAACCTGTTGATGAGCTAATTCAACATGCCAAAGACATTTTTCCCATAAAGTATCCAGACTTGCTTAGGATCAAATGAAGATAAACATCATAAAAAAGATCTGTTCTCCAGGGTTTGGTTTTCACAAGAAAATATTTAACACCTGACTCTGTATTTTGAGTACCACGTAAAATTTTGGGTAAAAGAAATATTGCACAAAGTGAAAATTGTGAAAGGCTTTCACTGTTTAGAAGATCTGCTCTATATTTGTGCCCTCCCCAGTGCCTGTTTATTTGCAACAAATGCTCAGTGAATATTTCTGGGGTATTAATTGTCAAAGCCACAATCCTTACCTTAAAGATTTCCCCTGCTGTATAAACTTTGCATATGCATATGTACACACACACACACACACACACACACACACACACACACACACACGAGTAACAATTGACCCTTGGGTTGGTTTTTTTTTTTTCATTTTTTTAATTTAAATACCTTCTTATCACAACTAGCCTTAGTCTTTCCTTAGGATTTACTAACATAATTATCCCCATATGACTCTCTAACCACCTCTGTCTCTTTTTTATTGATACTAACCTTAAAAGTCAGATCTATCCTCTGTCAGCAGAAGTGTTGGAAGGAACAGTTGTTAATGCTCATATCAAATTAAAATGGCAATTTTTAATATGCCTCATATGAGTTAGAGTAAACACTCGCCAATGTACTCCCAACAGTACAAATAAAGCTGTTTGCTCTCATTGCTCTGGGCACATATTTTATTATGTTTTTCCCTCAAACTATTGAGAGATAGGTAGGGACTTGGGGAAGCAAGTGACTGGAATGGGGGAAAGGATATGTTAGCTGTTGTATGGAGTGATGTTTTACACATGCAAAGGCACAGGTTTTTTTCTATTTTAATTCTATTTTTAATATACATTCAATCTAATTTCATTTAAATAAAAATGGGAAAGGGAAGAGAGGAATTGTGAACATAAAATTTGGTATTTGCAGCAGCATCTATTGAATGGTTTCTGATGTTCTTCCATATAAAAGATCTTCTCCTATAGATGAATTAATAAGTAAACATTTGCTGATGGGTTGCTTTTATTTTATTTTATTTTCACTTTTGATTTGCTTTTATTAAAACAACAAACTCATGTCTTCACATAGGTTTTTGTTTATATCCTTGATATTCTTAGAATACAGTTCTCTATATTTTATTAAACTACCTTTCGAAAGCCACAATTGATTTCTATACACTGACACACCATTGACTTAATAGAAAGGACTTAACTGAGGTGTCAAAGAAAAAATTATTCTTTATTCAAGATTTACTGTCTCCTCAATTCCATTCAGAAATTTGACAGATTGGATATCCCTTGACATTTTGGTGAACCACCGAACACTTTCAATCATAGTTTGGATTTGAAACAGCAAATATTTGGTGTGTGTCAGGTTTTAAATCACATCCATAATGAGTTGCTAAAATAGAAGGGATAAATAATACTATTGGAGATAGAATAGAAATTTCCAGATCTAAGAATTTCAATTTATAAGGGGAAAGTAGCTTGTTGAATTTTCTTTAGCCAGGCTTTCTGCAGAGAACAAAATTTCATCCCAGGGTTGGGGCCAGGTAGCAGGAGAATTGAGTGCAGGAGACACACATCTTTATTCAGGACGTAGCCAAAATGGCTTACATGTGGTATGTAGTCAATAGAAATTTGTGATAGAATTTCTGTTGTCAATAGAATAATGAATGAGTGAGCAAAAAAACCTGAATTCTCATTTAAACCTTGCTGTAAAGTTCTTACTTCCACCTCTTTTGATAAAATCAAGCAAATCATTGGGTAAATCACTGACTTTGATGTATGGTGTGATAGGATCCACATGAAACAGTTAAAATAAGTAGATGAGCTCTATAAGTCCATTCCTTTCTTTTGCTTTCCTATGGCCTCTGAAAAATGAGGCAATCATTATCATATAGTGGTCTTCAATACTAACCTAAGGCCAATTTCATGTAATGTCAAGAGTATAATTTTATGGTCACACAGATAGAGGTTTAAATTTTAGTTCTGCTAGTTGCCATATCTGTGGTTTTTGCAAAACCAGTGTCACTGAGCCTCAGTTTCCTCATTTGGGAAGGAGATGCATAGTGCTTAAGAGCATGGACTTTGGAGCTGGGGTTTAAATCTTGGCTCTGCCACTTCCTAACTGTATGGGTTTTATTAAGATACTTAACATTTCTGGACCTCAGTTTCCATTTCTGTAAAAATGATACCTACCCCATAGGTTTATTGTGGAGATTAAATGAGTTAATGTACATAAAATGCCTAATAATGCTTGGCACAGAGTGAATATTAGGAGCCATTATTATTATTCTTATTATCATGAGGGGTAAAAAAAAATACCATACATAAAGTTCCCTGTAAAAGTATGGAATAAAGTAATTATTTAATCAGTATTATTTCCTTTCAATGCAGGGTCCAAAGCTTGGGACCCTTCTATTTTCTAGCAAAGTAGCATGCACACACTTGATGCTTTGTAAATGCATGTTTAATAAAGGAATAAATCCAAGGAAAGTGAGACTCTACAATATTGTAAAGAGAGTGTTTAGTTTTGTAGTTCCAGGATGTACAATACTATTGTCAGCACACATTCGCTGATAATCTTGTTTCCTAATCTAGGCAGGAGCCCAATATTGCCAAATATATATGTACCACAGTTAACTCACATGCAAACTCTGAAACTTCCTGCTCCAGTTGAGAAGACTGTGGCCAAATTTCATTGGTGTCACTTGTATTCAACATCCTTCTTCTATTATCTCTTCTATAGAGTCCATGGACTCATTGAGAAACTTTTCCATGAAGATATTTTAAATCTGCTGTACCAGACCACCATTTTGCTAGGTGCTTTTACATAAAACTTTCAATCATCAACATTATCACTGATGAAATCAGGGGCCTGCTTCTCTAAAGATTTTTGCTTTCAAAGCTTTCTCATGAGAATCAAACCTTGTGGGTCCTCATCTACATAGCCCACACAGCTAAGCACAGGGTCAAGATTGGATTTGGTGTCTGTCCTCAGGACTAGAGTGATGAACCAAATGCACACTGCAACCACACACACTTAGAGAAGATGCCCTGCCCTTTGTCATCCTTACAACATAACTAAATAATGCAAATTGTGAAGGTCATTTTTACTAAATGTCAATCATTGAAAATGTTAATAAGGGTCTAATTTTGTTCCTTTGACATTAAATTCATTTAAAGCTAATCAGGCCTAGACTCTCTGACTTTATTATAACCCATGTATACTTTAATAATGACAGACTTTTCAATGACCTCTTTTACTTATGGAATAGACTTACCTTTTACTAGCTCCTTTGCCTCTAGCAAATTGAAGATCTCACTGCAGAGCTAAAAATGTTCTAAATAAAAAGAAAAAAGTTTTTTCCCACTCTTATGCAGCCATCACTTTTTTAAGTGATCAATGATTAACAAATACAATTTCAACATTAATTCTAAAACCATTGGGTAGAATAATTTTTTAGAAAGATTTTATTTATTTGTCAGAGAGAGAATGAGAGAGAGCACAAAAAAGCAGGGGGAGGGGCAGGCAGGGGGAGAAGCAGACTCCCCACTGAGCAGGGAGCCCGATGCCAGACTCATCCCAGGACCCTGGGATCATGACCTCAGCTGAAGGCAGATGCTTAACCGACTGAGCCACCCAGGTGCCCCCATTGTGCAGAGTAATTTAGCCACATAGCATTTTCATTCTAAAAAGAATAGTCTTAAAGTCTTAAAGCTATTTCTTTTAAGAAATAGCTTTAAGACTAGATGTCATCATGTGGACATAGAGTAAGGATGCTATCAGTTATTGTCTGAAATGAAGGAGCCTAAGATCCTATCAGCTAAAGCCAGAACTTTAAAAAAAATTAAATATTGGGGCGCCTGGGTGGCTCTCCAGTCATTAGGTGTCTGCCTTCAGCTCAGGTCATGATCCCATCGAGCCCCACATCGGGCTCCCTGCTCAGCTGGAAGCCTGCTTCTCCCTCTCCCACTCCCCCTGAAAGTTCTAATATTTTCCATTAGATTTGTACCAGAATGTTAAGTAAGTATATTATAGACAGTTAAGGTTAAAGAAAAAAATATACAAAATTGGTAAAATAACTGAAAACTGCCCTTCAAACTTTAGCCCATTGCACTGTGTACCAAAATAGTATAGACAATAAGAGAATGAAACAAAATTGAATAATTTTTAAATTTTATTACTGATATTATACAAATGTCTCCAATCTACTGGTTCCTGGGGATAAGTGCATAACCCTTAGTGTCTCATTTAATGCCTATAGAAAACTTACAGGGTTGGAGGTATTATATCCATTTTATAAGAACTGAGGTTCAGGACTGTTAAATAACTTCCCCTGGGTTATGCAGTTAATATGTGGTAGATTAGGGGGCCAAGAAGACCTCAAAACATCTATTTGAAAAAAAAATCAAAACAAAAAGAAGATAATAGAATCATGAAAAAGAAACACCTTACAAGTATCTAGATCAGCACTTCCCAACTTTATCATTCATATGAACCACTGAGGATCTCATGAAATTGCCAATTCTGATTCAGCAGGTCTGTGGTGGGCCTGGGATTAGGTATTTCCAATAAGCTCCCAGAGGATGCTGTGGCTGATGCTGCTGGTTCATAGACTACATTTTGAATAGCAAGTGTTTAACAGAAATGTAATGTGTACGTAATGTTATGTATTAATACATACAATGTTAAGTCTTCTAGTAAAATGTGTAATTAAAAATTAAATTAAAAAGCAAAGATAAACAGGTAAAATTAACTCAAATAATATATTTTTAACCAAATATAACTAAAACAGTATCATTTCATTGTGTAATCAGTGTTAAAAATTAATGAGACAATTACTTTTTTCATACAAGTCTTTGAAATCCTGTGTGTCTTTTACACTTATAGCATATCGCAATTCCAACTATTCACATTTCAAGTGCTCAGAGCCACACACAACTAATGGCTACTATATTGGACAATGTAGCTCTGAACAGTTTTTTCATATTTTTATACATATTTTGCACATATTTCCCTGTACAAAAATAATGTGTGGTTACAACTATGAGTAAGACACTAGTCCTTGAGGATTTAAATTATCTACTTTTATGACATGATTATAGTAATAACCACAAATAAAGACATTTCAAAGTACTTTTTAAGGGTTTATTAATTATGATGTATATCCAAATTGTGCATATCCTTAGAAGTAATTTTTTCATGAATCTTTTCCATATCTTTGCCTTCTTGTTGATCTCTTGGCCTGAGCAGCTTATCATGGTTAAGACACAACTTTACACTTATCTATGTATTTCCTTAATTGTTCTCCGTTTCATGTATGGACACTTGTCTTTACAATTAGCAAATGAACTCTTTAAGTTCAGGAACTGTAATACATGCTTCTTTAGTATGTCTGCATATATGCTTTGTGTACTGGGTCTCAATCCCACCTAGAATACCAGCTCCTGAGTGGTGCAATAAATACGTACTGATTGTTTGCTGATTAATTGGTTTTACCCCAAGGAAATTTATTCTGCTCACTTTATGGCTCACTACACTTGAACAGGGAGAGAATGATTTGTTTCTGCCAGGTCACTCTACGTTGTGGACTCGATTTGGGGAAAACCCAGGTTACTGTGGTTACTGGATAACTTGGAAGACATTGTGAATATATTTCATTTGCTTTTTATTCAGCTAAAAGCTCCATGGTCCTGAGCGCTGCAAGTACAATGCCATTGTGCCTTTGGTCTGGATAAGATTTTGAAGAGCTTATGAGTGGCTCTCTGCCCAGTGTGTTCTGGAACATGCTGTTCTGAGCAGGGCCTTGATGTATACAGATGTGCCTCAGCTCATCTGCACAGCCCCATGACACACATAGAGAATGGGTCTCGATCGCCCAGGGACCTATTTGGCAAACTCTCTCCCAGAAGGCTATGGCAAGTGCATATGTAATGAATTCTGAGGCTTCATTACTGAGCACAGAACACCAGGGAAATGAGAATACCGCAGCATTGTTTGAAAACTCAGAGGGAGATGCATGGTTGCTGACATCTTTCTGAGAGTTGAAATAGAATATGTCATATTTGGAACTGGCAGCTTCACTAAACAGAAAATAGTAAATATAAGTATAAGGATAGCTCTGTTGAGAAAATGCATGGAAGTGAAACTTGATGTGAAAACATAAAGTATTGTCCCTTAGGTGAAATCACCCTTGCTCAAATATACCAATAATCATTTCTTTTAGGAAGGTATGGATATGCCTTTGCACTTAAAATATTTGGGGGTTAAGTGGTGAAAGAGGGAAGATGAATCCAAGCAAATAATTCATTAATTTCAAACCGGTGAATTTTAAAAGTCAATTAATGTTTTGTTTACAAACACAAAGTATCTTTACTTTGGTTGAGTAAGCAAGCTCCATTTGTTAGGGCAGAAAGATAACCACCTGTCAGGGAACCTAACAGGTGTAGTAATAGTGTGGACAAGGTTTCACTAAAGCAAGAGCCTTCAGGTAATCCATGAGAGAATTAATACATGTTATAATGAGGAATGTTTACTGCTTTCCACATTGTAGGGTAATACAATGAAAGAAATAGCTTTAAGACTAGATGTCATCATGTGGACATAGAGTAAGGATGCTATCAGTTATTTTCTGAAATGAAGGAGCCTAAGATCCTATCAGCTAAAGCCAGAACTTTAAAAAAAATTAAATATTGGGGCGCCTGGGTGGCTCTCCAGTCATTAGGTGTCTGCCTTCAGCTCAGGTCATGATCCCATCGAGCCCCACATCGGGCTCCCTGCTCAGCTGGAAGCCTGCTTCTCCCTCTCCCACTCCCCCTGCTTGTGTTCCCTCTCTCGCTGTGTCTCTCTCTGTCAAATAAATAAATAAAATCTTTAAAAAAATAAATAAAATTAAATGTTTAATCTTTACAAAATGAAAACAATATTTTTAAGGCTTCCATCAAATAAGCCAACTAATATTTATCCTTCAAGAGGATGCTAATCTTATGGAATAAAAAAAGATTAAGAGACCCTTAAAGAATCTATTTACCTCAGGACTATTTCTAAAGCACCCTATCATGTTGTTATAGAAACCACTTGAGGCTGGAAATCTCCCATCATGATTATTGCTATAGTAACCACCAGAAGACAAGAAGCTAGTTTTTCATTCATTTGCTATCATCTCCCCTCCCCAAATAGTTTTGCTTTTAGATGTTCTCTGTTGCTGGAAGTGAAGCAGAAAAAAAAGAGTAAATAAATTTAGTGGGGAAGAGAGAGAGAGAGAGAGAGAGGGAGGGAATGAGGGAGGGAGAGAGAAAGAGAGAGAGAGAAAGAGGGAGGAAGGGAAAGAGAGAGGGAGGGAGGAAGAGAGGGAGGGAGAGAGAAATGAGGGCAACACTACAAGCAATAAAGAGATCCAATTTATTTCATTTATACTTTATAGAGAAAAGAAATTATTAATTAGACAACCAAATCAGCTTTTAGAGATCATTTATTTATTTCAGAGAGAGAGAGAACACAAGCTGTGGGAGGGGCAGAGGAAGAGGGAGAGGCAGAGAATCCCAAGCAGCCTCTGTGCTGAGCACAGAGCCTGACGCAGGGCTCAATCCCATGACCCATGAGATCATGACTTGAGCCAAAATCATGAGTCGGATGCTTAACCTACTGAGCCACCTAGGTGCCCCCAAATCAGATTTTAAATTGGAAATCAAATTTCTTTATTTCCATCTTTTTGGACTCAAAGTAATGAAAATTAGATGTAAAATATTGCTGTTCTCATATTTTAAAGCCATCATTGAACATTTCAGAGAATTTCCCAATTGAATATATGCCTTTGCCTAGTGTTGTCTGTCCAAGTTTAAATCAAATTAAATACATAATATAAATGTATTGTAACAGTTTCTTATATTATTAGGTTCTGATATGGTATATAATATTTAAAAAGTGATATTTTGATAATCATAATTTAATTTGCTTCTTTCTCCATAAGCATGAAATGAATTTTAAAATTCCAGTGTGATACCAAATTTTGGCACTGTTTTGTGAAAAACTGCTCTAAATAAATAAAACCAAACTGAAAGATTTCTTTACTTTCTTGCCTCAGACTTCATCTTACCATATTGAATTGCCTTGTCTGTTAATAAGTACGAAATCTTAGTTGGATTTTATGGGTTTTTTAAAATTCTAGCAGACACATACATAAAACTGACTTTGAAATAGTTTGCAGTCAGAGTTTTTTGGAACAAAACCCCTGTGCTGAGAAAGTGACAAAATGATGATGGCGATAATGTTTAAAACCTCTGTCACCCCAGTTAATGTCTTAGAAATTAGAATTCCATCTTAGATCAAAACGTGAAGCAATGATGTATTCAGTAGGAAAAGATTATTGCCAAATCAAAGGCTAATATTCAAGTACAGGAAGTTAAGATAAATATTGTGCACTATTCAACTCAGTGTACTGCTATGAACCTCAGTTCACCTCTAAGATTATTCTTTTAGAATGTCTAGTACAAGGAACAATTGCTATCATTTTCTAACATGTTATTTGAAAAGTAATAATTTCAAGCATTCAAAGGAGTGTTGGCCATTTTCAGTATATCAGAGTATGCCCAAAACAAACACAAAAATGCATCTAATTATTTCTCGGATAAGAGCAATATACTTTGTACAAACCTAACCAACCTAACTCATTGCACTTGAAGGTGATTTTTAATTAAATACATTCTTTAGAAAAGTCTAAGCAAATATATGGGAGTTGATTCAACTATGTTACTGATTCATCTGGTTGTCTTTGGGTATTTATATTCATGAATTATAATTCAACTCAGTCTATACGAATGGAAAAATAAATGTTGTTTATGATACTTTCCTTCACACTTGTGAATTTTTGTAACCCTCGGCACCTTTTGCTTCCATTCTGTGTATTTTAGCTTTGTTCAGGCATAGCTTTGGAGCTGAAAGAAGGAAATTCTCTAAAACTCTGTCTGGCTGAATTGTGTTGAAATGGTATTTATAGTCAACTCCAGGCTTTTTCCAAAGTAGTTACAATATGATAATCAACAGTGTGTATGTGTCAAATAGTAGGTAGCACACAGACACACAGGAAATATTTAATACCACTTTGTGTGTGATCAAAGGCCACTTTGGCCATTTCAATAGAGTCAGGTACCAAATGCTTTTCTGCGATTACTCAAACTGACTTAAGAGAGCATACTCACTGTGATCATAGTGCATGTATCTTTCTCTTTAAAAGATTTTATTTATTTATTAGAGAGAGAGAACAAGTAGGGGGAAAGGACAGAGGGAGAAGGAAAAGCAGAGTCCCTGGTGAGTGGGGAGCCCAATGCAGTGCTCAATCCCAGGCCCCTGAGATCATGACCTGAGCCGAAGACAGACTCTTAACCGATGGAGCCACCCAGGTGCCCCAGTGCATATATCTTTCTTATCTAGTCTTGAATTGCATTCTTCTTACACCTGAACACATCATTAAACCAATTTGGTTTGCTGTTGTTGTTTATTTAGCTGCTCCTGAGTGTCTAATAATTTTAAGGGACAAGTGCCTTTCACCAACGTCCACTTCTGCCCAAGACAGGTTAGCATAGGACCTATCCTCTTTCTGTAAACAACTAAAAAAAGGGAGAAATATATGAGCTAACTATTTTCAGGCATTGAGCACATTTTAAAACTATAATTTTTGTTAGAAATGAAATAAAGACACCTATGGTCTCCTGGGATTTATATTTAGAATGACTTTAATGTTGTGATAGAAGTATAATCAGAGAAGTAGCAATGTTTCCGAGCTACAGAGGATGAGATCAGAGTCATAGGCTGCAGAAGCAATTTAATTTGTAGGTCAGAGCACCAAAGAACAAAAGGATGAGCCAAAAGATCCATTATTCATCACAGTTTTTAGAAATCTTACCAGAGATCATCTGCTGAGAGACTGAGACAAATTAAAACACCAAAAATTGGACAGTTGGGGTTCTAACCCAGCCAGAGTAGAGACACTTCACTGAACATCTCAAGCATTGAGAAGCCAGAAAGCCCTTGCTTTAGGAGTAAGGACCACACCATAGGGGAAGGAAGATGTCATAGGAGAAGGAAGATGTTCAAAACCAAAATAAAGCCACAAAGAATAAATGCAAGATTTAAAGGAAAAACCTTTTTAAACTGCCTGCCAGACAAAAATCCAAATCCTTCAGAGGAAATTCACATAAATTGAGAAGCTCTATACTTATCATTTGAATATCCAGCATCTGATAAAAAAAATTAGTAGACATGTGAAAAGCAGAAAAATGTGACCGATAATCATGAAAAAATATCATTAGAAATAGATACTGAGATGACTCAGATGTTGAAATTAGGAGACAATAACTTAATATTTTCTAGGACTTAAAGAAAAGAATGAACATGAGTAAACAAATAAGAAATCTCAAAAGAGAAATGAAAACTATGAAGAAGGCCAAATGGAATTTCTAAACTAAAAAGTATATTATCTGAAATGATGAATACTCTTGATGGTCTTAACAGCATATTGGGGCCAGAGAAGGAAGGATCCATGAATCTGAACACAATTAACAGAAGTTACACAATCTGGAAAATAGACAAAATATTTTTTAAAATGAACAGAGTTGCAGTGAACCATCGGATAATTCCAACAGGCTCTCATATGTGTAGTTGAAGTTCCAGAAGAACAGGAAAAAAGAACAGGGAAAAAAATATTTGAATTAATAATGACCAAAATTTCCCCAAATTTGGTAGGAAACAACTTAGAGATCTAAGAATTTTAGCAAATCCTAATCAAAGTTAATATAAGGAAAATTATACCTAAGCACATTATAATAAAACTACTTACAAAAAATATAAATTAAAAAATCTTACAAGATCCTTAAGAATTGAGGGAGAAGAACCACATTGCATGCAGATGAATGGATTGGTGACTAATTTCTCATGAGAAGTATATGGAGGTCAGCAGACGATTGAATGGAATCTTTGAAGTTGGAAAGAACTGTCAAGCTAGAGTTCTCTACCAGTGAAAACATCCTTTAAAAATGAGGATGAAATAAAAACATTTTCAGATAAGCAAAAGCTGAAAGAATTCATCAGTCAGCAGCATATTTCATTCCTCAGGCTGAAGGGAAATGACATCAGAAGAAAACTTGCATCAGGTGCCTGGGTGGCCCAGTCGGTTATCTGCCTTCAGTTGAGGTCATGATTGCGGGGTCCTGGGATCAAGTCGTGCATCACATTGGGCTCCTTGCTCAGCGGGGAGTGTGTTCTCCCTCTGCCCCTTCCCCCAGCTCATGTGCTCCCTTGCTCTTGCTCTCTCTCTCTCTCTCTCAAAAATAAATAAATAAAATCTTTTTTAAAAAGGAGGAAAACTTACATCTACAGGAAGGAATGAAGAGCACTGGAAATTAGAATATATTTCGGTAAATACAAAAGGCATCATATGCTTTGCTCTTGATTTTATTGAAAGAAAACTTACTGTTTAAAACAAAATTAATCATTGTGTTGTGGGGTATACACATATATAAATGTAAAATGCGTGTCATAAATAACACAAAGGACAGAGAAGATAAATAGAATTTTACTGTTGTTATCACATTTTATGTGGAACAATATTAAATCTAAGTTGAGAGTGATAAGTTAATGATACATGCTGTTATTATAAGAGCAGCAATTCTCAAAGTGTGGTACATGGACCTCTGGGGTCTGGAAACCTTTTTTGGGAATTTGTGAAGTAAAAGTTATTTTTGTAATATAAATAACACGTTAATTTCCTTTTGCCCTGCATTATTTGTACTGAAAGTTTACAACCAGACAAAACTAATCAGAACAATGATCACCTTTGGATGTAGGGACTGACTGGAAGGTAGTATGTGGGGTATTTTTGGAGTGATGGAAACATCTATTATCTTTATTGTGGTGTTGTTTATCTAAAGGTATGTAGTTGTAAAGATTCATCAAATTATACACTTAAGGGACGACTGGGTGGCTCAGTCGGTTAAGCGGCTGCCTTCGGCCCAGGTCATGATCCCAAGGTCCTGGGATCAAGTCCCACATCGGCTCCTTGCTCAGCAGGGAACCTGCTTCTCCCTCTCTCTCCCTCTGCTTGTGCTCTCTCTGTCAAATAAATAAAATCTTTAAAAAAAAATTATACACTTAAAATTTGTGTATTTCATTGTAAGGAAATTTTACCTTGTTAAAAGAATAAGAAGATTTTAATACATCTAAATATTGACCAAGGAATACATAAGTAATTTTTTAAATGCTATTAATTTACTCTATTTCTGTTTGACACTCCATATTAAGTTGAAATACACATTTTCTTCTCTAAATGATTTCATGTTTTCAGTTTAAGCCAGAGTTGACAAATAGCTTCTGGAGTCTATAAAAGAGTGGTATCAGTATTAGTGGGCATTTTATTAAAACTGCGTAGTGTTTTAGAGTCAAATTAGATCTCTATTTCAGGAGACTTTTCATGCCATATGATTCTTTTACTTTTTATACAAACATTTTTATAGTATTTAAGATAAAAGTGAAGATAAAATTTGGTGGTGTTTTTGATATATTTCATATATATAAAAATAATAATATACTTATAGAATATGTAAACATGATGCTTAAAAAAATTGTGTCCCTATGCCCAATTTAAGAAATAAGAATTTTGGGCTAAGATGGTGACATAGGAAGCTCCTGGACACCCCTCCTCCCATGGACTTACCAAGTGTATGACTCTACAGGGGGCAATTCCCTTAATTCCATTAATTGATATACTGAAGAGAATGAAAAATACAAGAATACTCTTAAATGTTGCTATATGTAATTTTTGAAGAAGTGTGGTATAAAAGCACTTTCATTTCTTATATTTGAATGGATAATGACCCTTATTTTGTAGCTGTACTGTTTTTCCTACCCAAATAGTGTGTCCTGAATGACAAAGTTTGCATACTTTGGTTTCTGTGGTGGGTTTTTGTGTGTGTGTGTTTTATTGAATAGCAACTAATAAACAATATCCTTACATCCTAAAGTTTATTTTTATAGTTTTGTATTTTTTTCAGAGAAATTAAATTATTTTTTATCTTGCCAAATCTGGAGCAATGTGCCTAAATATATTGATTATGGGAAATCTAGGATATGATAATTTAACTGTAATTGACAGAAAAGAACAGCAGACAGTATGAGAAAATCCTTAGGTTTTACTCAAACTTGCATTGAACACCACTACATAAATAATTTTAAACTTACTTTTTTTTAAATTTCAGTGGGAAAGAAACTTTACTATCTGACAGAGTTAACAACAAAATATCTTTAAAGCTTCTAGTCATTAAAGCAACTTCATCTAAAATAACCCCAGGTATTTAAAATTCTGCTCATTTTCTAAATAAGTGTACTTATTTTTACACAATATTGCAGTCTATTACTGAAACTGGCATGAAAGATTAAAGGTGCTTTGGTAATCCAGTTAGTGTTAACAGGGATTGACAGCTTACTTACAACTAACCGTACATCCTAGATAATACAACTAAGGCTCCTTACTTTAGGAGAACCAAAAACTACTTTAAGGATATTTGTTTCATAATTGTTTTGAAGGAGGAAAGACGTATTTGTTCCTTATCTGAAATTAGCCAAGGCAGTACACTGGATATCATATGAGTTATTTCAGAGATGTTTGCTAAATTGAACAGCCAATAATCAAACTGGATTGCATAGGAAGGATGTAGTATAGGGAGTTAAGAGAGATCTGCATTTGAACCCTTATCTCTGCACATGGTCCAGACATGTGACCGCTGAGCCTTCTCATTTGCAGATGGGAAAACTAAAAGTTTAAGTTACTTAATTAAGTAGCTTGCCCAAGGTCTTATTGCCAGCAGCCAATTCATAATTTCCAAATTTAGTTACATTTTGGAAACTTGCAGGCAAAAGTATCTTGACCAGTATTCTGATAGTATTTTCCTTTTATGAATTCAGGGTTTTTGACTTCCTTAGGAAAATCATTTTCTTTCCAAGATTATAAAAAATATTCTCTAATATTTTATTCAGATATTTCATGGTTTTTACTATTATTGCAACTACTTTAGAAGTCTGAAATTATGTCAAAATTTTAAAATTAAAATGAAAGAATATTTTATATTTCAAGTTTGGATATTTAATTCATCTGAAATTTATTTCTGTGCCAGATGTAGGGTAGGTGTTGTAGATAAGATTATTATTTAGCAAAATATTCACTTTTCTCCTCCCTCCATGGGTAGAATATATATCCCTACTCTATAGATGACATGTTTGGCTATGTTACTTGCTTTGGCCAAGGGAATATTAACAGACATAATGCAAATAGAAGCACATAATGTTTCCTACCACCTCCAGTCACCCTAAACATTTATATTATTATTTTTTGTTAAAAGTCACTATATAATTATCAAAATTATGCAAATATTCTCAGGTGAACCACAGTAAATATATATATAACTTCTTTTTCATTCACTGGGTTTTCTGTATATCTATTAATTCACTGATCTAGAGGTTTTTTGGTAGAATTCTAAAGCACCTCTCAATATGTAGTAAAAACACATTTTAAAAATTTATGAATCCATTTTCCTCTTAGACTGTCTACTCAACAAACTAATTATATAACTGTTACCCTGGGGCTTCCTTTCACCACTATCTTGGGAATTCCCTTTCCCTGTTGCCTGCGGTCTCATCAGCAGCAAAAACAGCAGTTTGCAGATGGCAGGGGTCTGACAACTTCCAGACGGGAGACAACCCCCAGTCTCCAACTTCGTAAAGGGAAACCCACTGAGCTACTACAACATTCTCCAAAGATTTTGTAACGGGAAAGACAATAGGCAGAGAATGTGTTCTCCTTAGCTCCCAAATTCTCAATTTTTCATTTATATTTTCCTACTCTGAAAATTGCCAAACCAGCTGGGCTCCTCTCATTCCTTGAGGAGAGGAGTTTCTCAAGAGTAGGGTCTTACTTGAAGTTTGACTTGGAAAATTTAATTATTTTGCTTTCAATAGGGCAGTGACTTCTTGTAACCCCACACTGTTGGGTCACCTCTGTAGACAGGGAAATATATCGTTCAAAACCATATAAACACCATGCCACTGCACACGTTTCTCAGGGCAAATGAAAAAGTTAAAAGAAAGCTATGTGCTAAAATCACTAGTTTAACCTGTTTTCGTTTTATCAGCCAATGTACAAGTGTGGATTTTTTTCATTTTCTTTTTTTTAAACATGTTAGACCAGCACGTGTACATTGGGCTAGAAGAGTGTTGAAAACTACACTCAGGATCCTACACTGATGCAAGTGTGCTTATAAATATCATGCTCTGCTTCGAAAGCTCCCTGTAGTCCCACTTTGAACCACTAGAGTCAAGAAGTAAAATTCTTTAAATATAAGGATTGAGGTGTTATTCTTTTGGAGGTAGGGAAGCAATGGAAGAAGCAGAAGGAGGAAAGAATGCAGAACACCTTTGCATAGAAGAGCTCATTCAGTGCAGATACCAACTCTCACTTTTATGTCTGTTTCAGCAAAGGCACACTATGACATTCAGAAATCTTCATAGAAGTCCAAACTATTCTAACAAGTGAACAATGAAATGCGAGTAATAATGGGAACAGAAACAATCTGTCCTGTTTATCTCTTTGTGTTATTACGAACATCACTGAATATACATCTGTACATTATAACATCCATATTTAATATATATATTTGTACATTTTTAGATTTATATATTTATATAAAAGCATTTGGTATAATATGAAATGTTAAACATAGGTAGGGAATTACTTTTCTTAATAATCACTATCATAATAGCTCACATTTATTGAGGACCTATCATATCAGGCATTATTTTTAAAGATTTTATCCATTTATTTGACAGAGAGCCAGAGCGCGCGCGAGAGAGAGAAAGCCCAAGCAGGGGGAGCAGCAAAAGGAGAGAGAGAAGCAGGCTCCCCACTGAGCAGGGAACCCAACATGGGGCTCAAAACCAGAACCCCAGGATCATGACCTGAGCCAAAGGCAGATGTGTAACTGACTGAGCCACCCAGGCACCCCCATATCAGGCATTTTAAAATTTAATCTTTATAACACAAATAAGAGGTAAAACTTACTATTCTCCCTATTTTACAAACAAATATGCCAAAGTATCATCATCATCATCATCATACTGAAAATAACATTAGCAATACTAGATAACTTTTATTGAGTCTAAACCTTTTGCCAGTATTTTTCTAAGCAGTTTATTATATAGATTAGCTCATTTAAACGTCACAAAAATCTTAGGATGTAGAATCTGTTGTTATCCCCCATTTTTTGGATAAGAAATAGGAGACCAGAGAGTTTAAGTAACTTGCTCAAGATTGTGTAGCTGGTAAATGGAAGAACCGGGTAGAGAGGATAAGAAATATTCCCAAGGTCATGTAGTTAAGATAAGATGAGCCAGAGCCTGACATAAAGCTGGGGGCTCTTGCCCACTGCACCAGAAAGCTTCTAGTACTATTAGACTAATGAGTAACCCATCATCCCTTAGTGTAAATCGGCTACCTATCAGTGATCATTTTTGGACATTTCTGTTCATTGTTTTTAATTTTTTTGATTTTATTTATTTGAGAGAGAGGGAGAAAGTGAGGGAGAGGGAGAGAGAATCTGAAGCAGACTCCTCACTGAGCAGAGCCCGATGTGGGGCTCGATCCCACAACTGCAAGATCATGACCTGAGCCGAAACCAAGATTCAGACACTTAACTGACTGAGCCACCCAGGCACCCCCATTGTTTTTAAATTTTAAAACAATTTAAACAAACAACAAAAAAATCAGCATTTATTGAGCACCAGCTGTGGTCTAGGTAGGGCTATTATTTAGTCACCCTCATGCAAGCTTCTCCTCTCTTCCCTCATAGTTCCTGCTGTTTTCTCTAAGGTTATTTAGGTGTATTTGTCTCCTTCAGACTCAAGACCTCAATGACAGAAACCATCGCTTATTTTCCTTTGTATTCCCAGGGACTTGCATGCTGTTTAGCACTCTGTATTTTGTTAATATAAACATATATTTAAAAAACCTATATGCACATATAAAACCCTTTTATCTTGTCAATTTTGTAAAACAGCTTTCATAATCCTCATTCATAACTGTGAAGATTGGTGACTGGGGAAGTAATTTGCTCGAGGTTTCTGCCACTTAGAGATAGGTCTGAAACTTGAACCCATAAATCTGACAGTGGGTCTAAACCCTTCACTACTCATCAGCTCTAAGAGCACTTACTGAGTTCCATGAAGACTACTGCATTAAATATTGTATGTAAAGTCCAGGCAAATAAAATGTGCTTAATAAATGCTAGCTATTATTTTCTGGCCTCCAGCTACCACGTGGATTCAAAAGAAACTTGTACCAAATAAAATAAAGGTAAGAAGTCCTTCATTTTTACACTTCACAGTTATAGGGAGAAAACTGTCAGGCTCTACAAATCAAATTTCTTTTATTAATGTGATGCAAAGAAGCGTAACTGACAACACGATGTGGCTAGAACACAGAACATTCTATTGAGCTGTAATGGCTAATTCCATTTGCCCTGCTTTAGAAATGAGCACCTATGTGCTTTGGTTAGCAGTGAAAATGACTCTGGATTATGGCAAGAAAGCACAGAGCAGGACCTCTCCCTACTTGACTTTGGGTGTTTACATCCTTTTGGTGCAAGTGAATTTTTAGCACTGGACTAATTTCTCTCTTCTTTGACCCTGTCCCTTGAGACATCTGCTCTCAGCACAGAATTCTCTTCCCACAGCCTGAATGCCCCGCATAACACCCTACCGAAAATTTCAGTTGCCACCCACCGGATGTGCCAGCCCCTTTGCCTCTAGACATATACTCAGTCTCTTGGCACAGTACTTTCAACTTCCTGGTCAGCCTGGACTGTCTACTGTTCCTCCCTAAAAAACTGTAAATCTCAGATAGGAAATCTGTCTCCTTTATCAACCTGATTCTCTTTCCTGACATTTCAGATATGCTCTCTGGTTTCTCCTAGTTCCTCCTGATTCTTGGCTGGAATTTTTTCACAACTTACTCTTCCTTGACCGTGTAATTTCCTTTAAACAACTCAGGACCTACCTATTGTCCTACATTTTGAACTTTACCCCAATTTGAAGCTCTCTCTTTTGGAGCATCCCAGCCAAATGCCTCATCTGAAACATGTCCTTACACCTGCCCCAGCTCAGTTGTCTTCCTGGGTCTGACCTCTATTCACATTCCCAGATGCTGTTCATTTTCAGACACTCTTTATTAATATTGAGGCTGAATACTCTACTTCTTTTTTGCCCCTAACCGTCTTCGGTTTCACTCCCTATGATTCAGTTACAAAAATATTCCCAGAATTGAGCCAAAGACTTGCTCAGCTCTTGTTTTGTTTTCTTAATGAGATCCCAAAGATCAGTTTCTAAAATGAATAATTCATCATCTGCATTATATAGATCTTCTTATATCATATTCTTTAAAATGTAAACCTTGCAGCTTGGGGAACATATTCAGAAGGATTAACAGTATTTGTGAGTTTTTAAGTTCAAGAAGAATGTAAAGTTTTCAGGTACAGTTAAAATGGATTATCAAAGACATTAAGAAGCTGATTGCAAAAGTCACATAATTCTTGGATTAACTCACATAGTTAATCCAAGGTAAAAGTTGTAAAAGGACCCTGGTGAAAACTTGCAGAGTATTAGCAGACATCCACATAATTATTATTTCTCTTCTTTCCCTTTCTGTGCATACACACACACACATACACACAGACTTTAATAAATATCTTAAATATATATATATATTATGTATATAAATCTTGTCATTATCCTAACCACCAAAAGTCTTTTACAAAAAAACACTGAATGACATATTTTAAAATCTGCTTCAGACATTTTAATTCACTGTAGTATTACACAAAAGATTTTTTTTCAAACACATATGTACACTTTTTATTTTTAATTACACCCAATAGTTATCCACTCTCCTTACTTTAAAGGCTTATTGATTCATTACCAAACAGGTTTATACACTTGACTCCCATATACCCAAAACCAACAAGGATAATTATTGGATGGTATTAAAATTACATTACAGATAGACTCTACACAGAGAGAAACTGAAATGATTTAAGAAAATTACCATAAAAATTAGAGACTGTGTGTTAGAAACATGAGGAAAATGAAGAGAATAGACTCAAAGAACATTGGAGCACAAAGCAAATTTAGGTACTGTGTCAGGATTCAGTAAAAGGCACAAAAACTACTGTAAATATTTTTAGTACAAGTAGGCTTAATACAGAGAATTAGATGCAAACATTGTGGGAAGGGCTCTGAAGTGGGCTCCAGCTGGGCTTCTAGGAATGTCTTCCAGAACACTGCAGAATGACCATTGAGCCCACCACTGGAATTGTTGAGTTTAAAACACAGGGCCATAACTATGATCTAAGGACTGGGACTGCCTGGTTATCACTGCCACCTCTGTCATGGTCTTTGGACAGCCACAAAGTGGGTGAATAAACACTAGATGTGGAGGGTTGTCACTGCCTTTGTCACAGCTGTCTCTCAACATCTAGGCAGCTGGAGGATGAACAAGGGAATGCTGTTGCCAAAATCCTGATGTCTTCGTGGTTGTGTGAGCCTGTAGACATAGCCAAGAAAAGGAGGATGGCCTTCCACTTCACTTCTGCCTTCCAAGTGCTTTTAACTGGAGGCATCTAATTTACATGTAGAACCCTACCTGCATAGGAACTGAGAAATGTAGATGTTAGCTTTCCAGCTTCTGCAATACAGAAAGACATATGGAAGCAGGACAGTATGAAGGATGGGCTAGTCAAGCCACAGTATCCACCACAGAGGCCACCTAGATGAACTCCCCTAATTCATAAATGATGAATATGAGAATTATAGAAGTTAAGCAAGAATATGGCCCAGCCAAGACATATACTTGCTTTTAGTGACTAAACCCAATGTTCTTTTTCACTATATCCCACTGTCGTAGATCAGTCTCTCCCAAATGTGGTTAAACATTTAATGTCATTTGAAATTCATATCAATATATTTTTTAATGTGGCCATTAGAAAAGCAAGTACCAAATTGAACTTGCATTTTAAAAATTAGATAATATTATTAAGGAGTATATTATATTCCATTTTTGAGAGCTGTGCTTCGAGTATTTTGGGACAGGATTATCTTACTTGGTGCTTCTTTATAATAGGAATTGGAGTTCCTAGTATTTCCTGATCCAACAATAGCACAACCACATGACAACACATAACTTCTATTTTTAAAGGCATGCTGAAGATTTGTTGAAAGATCTCTAGAGTATTGCTTTATTATTTTTCTAAAACATAATGTCTAATTTTAAATATTCTCAAACAGTATTTTTCCCAAGCATATGATATTCTTTTTTAATGTTACAGTAAAAATAAACTTACCTATTAGATGAAGGTAAATAGACATGGGAAATCTAAAGTGACTTAGTTTTTTTTATGATTTTATTTATTTATTTGACAGAGAGAGAGATACTGAGAGCAGGAACATAAGCAGGGGGAGTGGGAGAGGGAGAAACCGGCTTCCCGCCAAGCAGGGAGCCCAAAGTGGGCCTTGATCTCAGGACCCTGAGTTCGTGACCTGAGCCGAAGGCAGACGCTTAACGACTGAGCCACCCAGGTGCCCCTAAAGTGACTTATATAGACTTTATCCAAGGAGGACATGAATCTAAAGATCTAAAATTTTAGTTTGGGTCCTATCATTAACCTCCCCAGGATAAGTGACTTATTTTCCCAGTGTCTGAATTTCTTCATATTTAACCTTGGGATGATAACACCTGACTTGCCACTTAAGGGAGGTGTTGAGAGAATAAAGCTAGATAATAGATACTTTTAAACAATATCCAGAGCTATATAAAAATATAAGTTGGCACTCTTATTTTATATTCTATTTAATGTTAGGAGTCATAAGTCTTTTATTTCAGAGTAAAAAACAGAAAAAAATGAACAAGCTTTTCTCATTAGGCATAATTGGCCTAGCTGTTTGGATTTGGGATTCATTTTAGCAAATGACTGATAATGAGCAAGTAGGATGCTGGAGACCAAGTTAATAACACACAAAATGCTTGTATTTAGTGCAGCCTCATTAAAGATGAGAAATTTAGAAAATGCGTGTGATTTTAGGTATGGCTTGAGAATGTATCTTTAACCATTAAGAAGTTGACATAGCTTCCTACTTTGCTTCTGTTGCTTAGAGGGGTATTTAATTTCAGTAACCTGTTCAGTTCTGCTGATTTTTAATTTGATGCAGTTTCTAACACTGACAGATTTTAGTTCAAGCTGACCTAAAGAGGCTCCCCTGCCCCAAGTTCATATCCTCCGCTTTCTGCCATGAGATCTTATCTTAGACTTTCTTACTATGGCCTGTGAGTGTTCACTTCTCTGTCCGGCTTCTGGATTTTTTATTCTGTTAGTCAGTCTGAGACAGAGCAGCTGACTCAGACTTGACTCTCAACATTTAACTCAATAGCAGCCACTTTTGCCCTCATCTTGTGTGCTTCGGGCCCTTTTTAGGCCTTTATTTTACTTAGTTTTTGGTTAATTTTGAGCTTCATGACTATATCATATCATAATCTATGGAGTCATGCTTCTTTTATTCAATGTTAGGTTTTTGAGATTCGTGCATGTAGTTGCATATAACGGTGTTCACTCATTTCAATATTCTCTAACTGTTATATAAATATAGTTTATTTATTCCTTTTCTGGTCAACACATTTTTTTCAGGATATTTTGTTGTTAGGAACAATACTGTATGAACATTTTTATACACATTTCCCACTCCACATATACTTTGAAGATTTTCCTTTGGCATGTATTCCTAGGAATTACTAGATGATACCATGGTCAGATTTATAAACTAATATCAAACTGCTTTCCAGAAAATTAGTTTTATATTTTACAAAGAAGTAAAATATGTATTATAACCCTCTTTATCTATCCTTCATTTCCCCATAGCTACTATAGTATGTCTTTCCCTCTTCACAGTCAACCTCTCAAAACAGTTGTCTATGCCCACCAGTGATTCTCACTCAGCTTTTACTCAGTACCCAGTCAACTGCCATCTAACTACTATCGTTACCCCTCCGTGAACCTACCAAAGCCAGAGTCATGGGTAATGCAATTGGAGTCATTTTCTTACTTGAATTCCTGGCATTTGAATTCTCTGGTCTCTCCTTCTTGAAAGTTCCCCTCTCAAGTATTTCATAATTCCACACTTACCTGACTTATGTCTGAACCCCTATAAGCCCTGCAGGCTCTCCTGTCAATTCTTTTCTTTTCTCAATCTATCGCTTAAAATGAATATTTCTGGAGGACCCTCTTCTCCTCCCCCTGGTACCCTCTCTCTGCCTATGCAATCCTCAACCATCCTGTCTTCACTTGTTAAGTATAGGTTGATGTCTCCCAAATCTGAATCTCCAGGGCACCTCTCCTTCTTTAGCTTGAGGCTTGTGGATCTAATATCCTATTTGACACCTTCATCCTAATTCAGTTTACACACGTGCAAACATTCCTGACCATCACTTATCCCTGCACTTCCCACCCAACAGTTCTCCTCCCGCCATATTCCAAATCTCACCTAGAGTTTATGGAAGCGCTGGCCACATGATTGATCAAGCCAGAATCTGGAGTGTCATTTTTGACTCTTTCCTCCTTTTTACCAACACACTCAATTAATTATCAAATCTTGTAGACTCTAACCTCAAAGACATCTCATACCTGTGAATAGCACAACCAGTATTCTCTTAGTCTAGAAAGGGACACAGGATCAGATGATAATCATTAAGAAAATCATTTAAAAGAGAAGAAGCACAGTTTGAATAGCAGGACTGCTGGACAAAGTCCAAATAAAGAACATAGTTGAGATCATGGTAAGTAACGGGAGATGTTTCAGATGGCCCAAGTGCTCACAGTAGAGAATCACACTACAGGATTCAGCCATCCAATCGTAGAGAAACTACATATTAAAATGAGAAAATCCAGATGCTGGTGAGACCAAGTGAATGGAACCAAACTCACCTGTTGGGAATGAAGAACAAAGAATGTAAATCAATCAATGGTGAGAGACTTGGTTACCAGGAGAAACCAGTTCTTGAAAGCCTGGGGTTCAAGTGTCAGCTAAGCGGGGTCTCAATAGTAAATCATTTTGATTACTGTGTGTCAGGCACTGTTCAGCACTGTCTTAAATCATTTACTCTCATGATATCAATTAAGCTTCATAAAAATTGCTTTGTGTAATTATAATTATTATTCCTATTTTACAGATGGAAAAAAACTGAGGCTTGTAAAGGTAATTTTCTTCAGCCAAACATCTGATAAGTGGTGGAGGCAGGACTCAACCCCCACAGTCTGGCTCTAAAGACTCTACTCTTCTATGAAAAAATGTTTTCTTTCACTACAGCTTTGGACATTACTTATACCTCTGTTTTGCATATGGAAAAAACAATCCCAGAAGATCAAGCAATTTGTATTTTATAGTTTAGTCAGTTCTAGAACTCAGATCTCCCAATCTGGTGTTCATAATCTCAAAGCCCCATTATTCCCATAAAATGCATTCATGAAGGAATATATTTTGTCTTGTCTGAAGAGAAAAGCAAGAATCTCAAAAGATTTCAGCTGCCATCTTTCTTAGAGCCAGCAAGCAGAAACAAAAGAAGCTCCCTTCCAGCTATGTGATGCCACACTTTACAATATGCCTGGCTTTTGTCTTTATGAAGACACCGTACGTTATTAGGGTCATCCTAGGTACACCGGGTCTCAGAAATGAGATTAGTTCCTCAACCATGTGTCACACTTAAAAGAAAATCTAATTCACAATCTTGTTCTGTCCGACAAATATCTCCATTAACAATTTTTAATCATGTGGGTGGAAGAAGGGAGAGTGACTAAATTAAAGCGACTGAAATATAGAGCAGGTAGGAAATGTTGCAGTGCCACAGATATGAAGGCTTGGGCTGGGGCCATTCCATTATCAGTCAAATACAACCTACAAAATGTACCACAATGAGACACAAACCCAGTGAGATCATAAAGTCCTTGAGTGTCTGGTCGGTCCCAGGCTTTGGCTCAAAAATTCTGTATCCTGAGACATCTCTGTCCTATAACAAAACACTTCCTTCAGCCCCAAGTGACTTCTCCGGGTTTAGCTGCTCTAACCTGGACATCCCCAGCTGCTCTCAGTTGTCCCTGCCTTTACATCTGATCCATGCTCTTACCTGCCTCTTCGGACTTAACACATTACTTTGACTTCCAGCTTTGGTCCTCAGATACTCAGATATTCAGATGACACCATCCAGTGTGACATGCATGCAGACCTTGGACTGACTAGTAGCAAGAGGGCAACAGAACAGCATTTACAGACCACTGAAAAAGATTAAAATCAAGAATCCTATACCCTGCCAGTAGGTTGACAAATGTTTGTAGTTTTATAAGAATTAAGAGGATATCACTCATATCAAATACGAAAAAATTACTCCCCACCCAAATACTCAAGTAAAATAATCTGAGGTCTTGATCTAACACACGCCTCCCAGGAGAATATAGATTGGAAAGAAAAGAGTGGTACATAATGAAACTTGCACTATTACGTATACATACATATATTATTAAATATAATATCTAAATAATATAATATGTGTGATTTAAAATTTAAATGGATAAAGACCAGCTGTCTGGGAATTTAGCACTAAAGAGTGTGGGAACAGAAAAGACCAATAATTGAGGCCTCTTGAAATAGATATAAAATCTCTGGGTAATTCTGATTTCACTATAGAAATATAATAGCATGAACTAATATCCAACAATTTTATATGTTTTTAATGATTAAATTGATAGAGAAGTCAATCAAATGGGATTTTAACCATGTAATTTGAGGTTATTTTGAGTGTGGAATATTTGCAATAATCAAGAACATTAACTTAAAGAAATCCCATAAAATCAGATAATATTGGAAAAATAATTTTATTTATTAATGTTAATTAAGATAACTATATCAATTATAATAATATTAATATTAAATTATCTCATGTAATGAAAAGCTACAATAAACTACTTGGAAAGTGTCTTATGATTGCTAGCCCACAGTGATAGAAAAGTAAAGCTCAGGGGCACCTGGGTAGCTCAGCTGGTTAAGCATCTGCCTTAGGCTCAGGTCATGATTCCAGGGTCCTGGGATCACCTTTGTTGGGCTCCCTGCTCAGTGGGGAGTCTGCTTTTCCCTCTCCCTTGGCTCTTCCCTGCCCTGCTCATACTCTCTCTCTCAAATAAATAAATAAAATCTTTTAAAAAAGTAAACCTCAGTTCATTAGAATGGAAGAAAAAAACATACACATCTACCCTCTTACATATTTTAATTTTTTTGTTATTAATTGCACCATTCAAATGGAGTTTTTAAAGACTATGTTATTTAAGAAATGAGTTATATTGTGCAGATATTTAAGTATTAATTATTAATGTTTAAGATGTTAAGTGATTCTGGTTCTTGAAATTATTACCTTTACTTAGAACCTACTAAATGCAAATTTTCAGAAGTAGCCAATATTGACATTGGCATATGTAAAAATAGAGATGATTAATGTTCATGTTGTATTTAGTTTCATCTTTTATTTTGAAAGGTATTTATTTTAAAGAAGGCTTCTGTCTTGATAAGAGTCCAACAATTAAAAATGTATTGACATTTACTACCAGGAGACAGGCACAAGAAACAATAACAGCCTGCCATTTCAACAGATATTTTTACTTCAGTGAATGGATAATTACATTTTTTAGCAAGATTGCAATGTATATAAACCTAAAATTCCCCCATTACAAATACTCAGGAATACTAAATCAAAACAAATGTGTAAGTGAAGGAAAGAGAGATCATCAGGTGACACAAAGAAGGAGCTGCAAATCAGTAGGATAATTATGTATATCAACATTGTGTGGGTGTTCATCAACAGGGGGGAGAAATGAAGAGCGGAATATGGATCTTGCATATCAGGAGCTTGTTTTTTATGCCCATGGAAAGGGGCTGGGGATTTGGAATTAAGGCATTCAGTGAAAAGAAGGACTAGCAATCTTCCCACTATCAAGTGTATGGGGGAGCAACCATGAAGCTAATGACTTCCTAGGCTTTGCACCTCAGATCTCCAAGGAATCAAAACTGTGAGACTGTATCTGTCCCATTTATAGTGTGCATATGACCTGAGGTCCCCTTCCCCTGCACACACACACACACACACACACACACACACACACACGAGAAAGGGAACATAAAAACTGCTCCTGAATCAATGGTACACTTGGCTTCTTGGCAAAAGCAAATAAAAAAGTATTCAGAGGGAAGCTCCCATAATTCTGATCACAAAATGTTCTCACAGAATAAATAAAATAAAAATTTTAAAGCTCTCAAAGAAAAGGTCACAATACCCCAATCCTTGAGATAATAGGCTGACAAATGCAAATTTTATATAACTGGATAGAAATAACTATATATGTAGCCTTGAAAACTCAATAAATTAAACACAGCTGAAGAGAAAAAGAGGAAATATGTTAGCAAGGTTAACAGATAACAAGAATAGAAGAGAAAGCTCCATAGTCATCTAAAAGGGGTATACAGAGAGAACAGAGAGAATGGGAAAGCGATAGTACTCAGGTGATAAAAGGCTCAGATTCCTCAAAACTCATGAGACTTGTGAAGCTTCAGAAAAAAAAAGGCTCAAAAAGTTTTGAACATGATAAACGAAATAAAATTAATAAAAATAAATGAATTCCCAACCAAGGCACAACACAGTATACAGAAGATGAAAAGATTTTAGTAAGCAACCAGAGAGAAAACAGAGACACCAAAGGAACCAAAACTAGGGTGAGATCACAATTCTCCGCAGAAACAATATTGACCTAAAGACAAAGACATAATACCTTCAAAGAAATCATTCAAGAGTTAAGGAGAAAATAATGATTTATCAGGAGGACATTTCCCACTTATTGACAGTACTATGGAAGACTAAGACATATACTTAAGAAAGAGAAAAACTGAAATTGGATGGAAAAGATAATATGTTAAAGCTTACAGGCAAAGAAATCATTAATATGTAAATAAACTTATGACTATAAAACAGGAGATGCAAAGAAAATATATAGTAACACAACAAATATATGAACAGCATGGTCAAAAGTAAGGCCAATAAGACACTCATTCAACAGGAGTGCAGGGCTATTTTTTATATTTAGACTTTTTAAAAAATATTTATTTGAGAGAGAGAGAGAGAGAGAGCGCATGAGTGGGAGGAGGGGCAGAGGGAGAGAGAGAGAGAAGCAGACTCCCCACTGAGTGTGGAGCCTGACACGGGTGATCCCACAATCCTGGGATCATGACCGGAGCTGGAATCAAGAGTTGGTTAATGAACTGACTGAGCCACCCAGTCACCCCTATCTTTAGACTTTTAAAAATTAGATTGTGCCTGTTAAATTTCTAAGAATAACACTAAAAGAAGAGAAACAAATAATATCAAATCAGGAGATGGAGCTGGGGAAGGAATAAAGAAAATTGCATCAACCCCAAAATAGTACATGAAAGAAGGAAGAAGGAAATCAGAATATGAAAAAGCATGGTAGGGTGCCTGGACGGCTCAGTTGGTTAAGCAACTGCCTTCGGCTCAGGTCATGATCCTGGAGTTCTGGGACCGAGTCCCATGTCGGGCTCCCTCCTCAGCAGGGAGTCTGCTTCTCCCTCTGACCCTCTCCCCTCTCATGCTCTCTCTCTATCTCATTCTCTCTCTCAAATAAATAAATAAAATATTTTTAAAAAGCATGGTAAACAGAAAGCACAAAATAAGATGATACAAGCAAATTCAAATATATTAATAATCATGATACATATAAATGAACTAAAAAAATCACCACTTAAATGATGAAAAATTTCAAATGAGATATGCAAACAAAATTTAGCTGTAGTTCACGTGCAAGAAATTACCCTAAAATGTGATGATACAGAAAGGTTGAAATGAAAGAATAAAAAGGTCGCTCCAGAAAAATTATAAACCAAAATAAAATTGATATACCTAAATTAATACCAAACACTTTATAGAAAATATATTATCAGGAATAAAAAGGAATAATTACAAGTGAGACAACTCACTGGAAAGATACAATAATCATGAACATACTGTATGCACATAAAACAAAGCTTAGAAAGACCAAAAGTCAATGAAATTATAAAGATAATTTTCCATATCCTTTGCCAACCATGAAAAAAGTTTTAGTTCAGTAATCTTAAAAATTGATAGGTAAAGCATTTTAAAAATTTCTAATTAATATGATGTGGTACTGGTACAGGGGTAGATAAAAGAAGAGTGAAACCATGAGGAGCCTTCATTTAGAACCATATATACATATGTAGAAGTATAATGACAAGTTGCTGGGAAAATAATGGGCCATTCAATAAGTTATAAATCTATGGGAAAAATGATTTTAGTTGCCAACCACAGAATCCTGAGTATTTTATTTTATTTTTATTTTTTTACTTTTTTAAAGATTATTTATTTATTTATTTGAGAGAGAGAATGAGAGAGAGAGAGAGCATGAGGGGGCGGAGGGTCAGAGGGAGAAGCAGACTCCCCACTGAGCAGGGAGCCCGATGCGGGACTCGATCCCGGGACTCCAGGATCATGACCTGAGCCGAAGGCAGTCGCTTAACCAACTGAGCCACCCAGGCGCCCATTTTTAAAGATTTTATTTATTTATTTGACAGAGAGAGACACAGTGAGAGAGGGAACACAAGCAGGGGGAGTGGGAGAGGGAGAAGGAGGCTTCCCGCTGAGCAAGGAGCCTGATGCGGGGCTCGATCCCAGGACCCTGGGATCATGACCTGAGCCGAAGGCAGACGCTTAACGACTGAGCCACCCAGGCGCCCTCCTCTCTGAGTATTTTAAACAGAAAAGAATTTTATAAAAGAATATTGTATAGCCCAGAGCCTCACTTGAAAGTCAGACATCCTGGCTCTGAAGTGTGCAGCCAAGAAAAATGGCAGTCCTACCACAGGGACTTCTCTAAAGGAAACTCCATTGCTACTGCACCTTGGCCTCAGTAACATTCGGTACCAGATGCCAGAATGCCACCAACTTGGCTTTGAAGAAAAACAAACAACTCTATTATCATGCTTGCCAGAATATTATTACACCAGTTCCACTGGGCAGATCTGCCACCTCATCTGCCTCCTTCCAAATCCAAGTTTCATGCATGTCTATCTGATTGGCAGAATCTAGATTTCATGCCTGTGTTCTAGTTATCAAGAAGTCTGGCTTTTATCTTGAGAAGATAAAACAAAGTGGGAAATTGCCTAAATACAAAAATGGTTTTTAAAAAATTGTGGGAGAGCAAAAATCATGTAGTTCTATGCATGCCTACTGGTCATCAACATGCACCATTGTTCCATATGTAAACTTCAAAAATAAAATAAAACAGTAGACTCCACCCTAATACAATAAAACCTTTCCTCTTAAAAAAGAAAACACTAGAACCCTCTCCCCTCATATGCTCATCATTCACAGATGTTAAATACAGAATGGAGACCAGACTTGGAAATTCCCTGAGCAAGAAAACCACATAATTGAAACTTAATTTAACTCATTCTGCAAAAGAAATGAAACTCAGGATATTTCTTGTAAATGTCTCCGATAATCATACAAGAAAACTAAGTCATCTTCTTAAAAATGGTATAAGATTACCATTTTTACCATTTTTAACCAATCCTCTGCAATCTGGAAACCCCCATTGTAATAATCAATCATTGTAAAGGTTAAACAATATCCTCATTTTCACTTTATAAGCCTTCTTGTAATCTCATACCTTTGAGACTCATATCAGTCTTTAAATTGAAAAGCTCCCAGTCCATGACCTGTTCTTATATGTACCATGAACTCTTACTAAATACTATTTATTGATTTTGGTGGTTTTAATTTTCCTATTTCTGCATTTTTGACACAACAGTCTCCAATTCTAGGATCTCTGAGTGTAGTAGTTACCTATTGTTTATAACAGATCACTTTCAAAATTTAGTGGCTTAGAACATCAAACATCTATTAATGTGTAGTTTCTGTGTGTCAGAAATCTAGGCAGCTTAGCTGGAAACCCCCGACTCAAGGTCCTTCATGTGGTGACAGTTACCCTGTTGTCTGGGGCTGCCCCGCAGTCTCATCTGGAGGCTTAAGTGGACAATCTGCTTCCAAAGTTACCAGTGTAGTTTTTGGCAGAGTTTAGTTCCTTACATCTTTGGATTGAGGGCCTGAGTTCCTCACTGGCTGTTAGCCTTGGGCAATTCTTTGCCATATGATCCCCTCCATAGGGAAGATCAGAGTACAACAGCTAGCTTCCCTTAGGGGAAGGAAACAAGAGAACAAGAGTAAGCACCCCAGGTGGAAGCTACAGTTTTTTACAATCTAATATTGAAAGAGACATCCTATTACTTTTGTATTATTTGTTCCTTAAGAACTAGTTTCAGTCTCTACTCGAGGAGGAGTTTCACAAGGGCATGAATACCATGGTGGTGTAGGGAAGATCGTTGTGGGCCATCTTAGGGATGCCTACTACATTTCTTTCCACATCTAGTCAAAATTTTATCCTGATATTTTATAACCTATGAACTAAACTATAATATTAAACATCAACAATATTCCCAATATAAGATACAATAGCAATAGGAAAAGACAAATGATTTTGTATGGAATAGCATGATGTGACTATAGCATTTAGGAGTCTACGGATTGTGTTGCTTTGATAACTATGGTGGGTAGGAGAAACAAATCCAAATGTACAATAATTGTCCATTTCAGTTGGAATGAATCACTTCCCCTCCATATTAAATGTGCTATAATCAATCTGCCAGGAGATGCCTCACCAGTTATATATTGACCTAGGGGGAAATGCGCTCCTTCTTGTCTTTGTTCCTCTGTATGTCATATATCTTATTTTCCTCTGGGTGCCTTTAAGATTGTCTCTGTGCCATTTATTTGGAGCAATTTGATTATGATGTATTTTTCTGTAGTTTTCTTTATCCTTGGGTTGTGTTTTTGGGGGTTTTGTTTTTCTGGGGGAAGGGGGTGTTGAGTTCTTTGAGGGTTTTGTTTTGTTTTGTTTTTTCTTTTCTTTTCTGTTGTTTGATTTGTGATTTGTCCCCTGCAGAAGTTTGCCCATCATTTCTTCAAATATTTTTTCTCCTTATTCCCTTGCTCAAGGATTCCAATTACACATATACTAGCCGTCTTAAAGTTGTTCCACAGCTCACTTGCTCTGTTTTATGGTGGGGTTTTTTTGCTTGTTTGTTTTACTTTGTTTTGGTTTTAATCCTAATTTCTCTGTGTGTTTAATTTTGGATAGTCTCTATTGCTGTCTTCATCTCACTAATCTTTCCTTCAATGTCTAATTAGTCATTAATCCCATCCAATGTACTTTTCATCTCACATACTGTTGTTTTCATCTAAGTTTGATTTGAATCTTTTTTTATATCTACCATATTTCTACTTAGCTTTTTTAAACATCTGTAATACGGTTGTAATACCCGTTTTAATGTCTTTATCTGATAATCCTAACTTCTGTGTCAGTTTATGATCTGTTTTGACTGACCGATTTTTATCCTCATTTGGTTCTTATTTTCCTATATCTTTGCATGCCTTTTTTACTTGATTGTGAATTTTACATTGTGAGGTACTGGTTATTTTTATATTCCTATAAATATTCTTGAAGTGTGTTCTGGGATGCAGTTATTTGGAAATAGTTTGATCTGTTTCCTATTTATTTATTTTTTAATATTATTATTGTTATGTTAATCACCATACATTACATCATTAGTTTTGGATGTAGTGTTCCATGATTCATTGTTTGTGCATAACACCCAGTGCTCCATGCAGAACGTGCCCTCTTTAATACCGATCACCAGGCTAACCAACCTCCCATCCCCATCCCCTCTAGAACCCTCAGTTTGCTTTTCAGAGTTCATCGTCTCTCATGGTTGGTCTCCCCCTCCAATTTCCCCCCCTTCATCCTTCCCCTCCTACTATCTTCTTATTTTTTTTTCTTAACATATATTGCATTATTTGTTTCAGAGGTACAGATCTGTGACTCAACAGTATTGCACAATTCACACCACTCGCCATAGCACATACCCTGCCCAATGTCTATCACCCAGCCACCCCATCCCTCCCACCCCCCCACCAGCAACCCTCAGTTTGTTTCCTGAGATTAAGAATTCCTCATATCAATGAGGTCATATGATACATGTCTTTCTCTGATTGACTTATTTCACTCAGCATAACACCCATCTACGTCATTGCAAATGGCAAGATCTCATTCCTTTTGATAGCTGCATAATATTCCATTGTGTATATATACCACTTCTTTATCCATTCATCTGTCGATGGACATCTTGGCTCTTTCCACAGTTTGGCTATTGTGGACATTGCTGCTATAAACATCGGGGTGCACGTACCCCTTCGGATCCCTACATTTGTATCTTTGGGGTACATACCCAGTAGTGCAATTGCTGGATCGTATGGTAGCTCTATTTTCAACTGTTTGAGGAACCTGCATACTGTTTTCCAGAGTGGCTGCACCAGCTTGCATTCCCACCAACAGTGTAGGAGGGTTCCCCTTTCTCCACATCCCCACCAACATCTGTTTCCTGACTTGTTAATTTTAGCCATTCTGACTGGTGTGAGGTAGTATCTCATTGAGGTTTTCAATTGGATTTCCCTGATGCCGAGCGATGTTGAGCACTTTTTCATGTGTCTGTTGGCCATTTGGATGTCTTCTTTGGAAAAATGTCTGTTCATGTCTTCTGCCCATTTCTTGACTGGATTATTTGTTCTTTGGGTGTTGAGTTTGATAAGTTCTTTATAGATTTTGGATACTAGCCCTTTATCTGATCTGTCATTTGCAAATATTTTCTCCCATTCTGTCGGTTGTCTTTTGGTTTTGTGGACTGTTTCTTTTGCTGTGCAAAAGCTTTTTATCTTGATGAGATCCCAATAGTTCATTTTTGCCCTGGCTTCCCGTGCCTTTGGCGATGTTTCTAGGAAGAAGTTGCTGCGGCTGAGGTCGAAGAGGTTGCTGCCTGTGTTCTCCTTTAGGATTTTGATGGACTCCTGTCTCACGTTTAGGTCTTTCAACCATTTGGAGTCTATTTTTGTGTGTGGTGTAAGGAAATGGTCCAGTTTCATTCTTCTGCATGTGGCTGTCCAATTTTCCCAACACCATTTGTTGAAGAGACTTTTTTCCATTGGTCATTCTTTCCTGCTTTGTCAAAGATGAGTTGACCATAGAGTTGAGGGTCCATTTCTGGGCTCTCTATTCTGTTCCATTGATCTGTGTGTCTGTTTTTGTGCCAGTACCATACTGTCTTGATGATGACAGCTTTGTAATAGAGCTGGAAGTCCGGAATTGTGATGCTGCCGCCAGCCTTGCTTTTCTTTTTCAACATTCCTCTGGCTATTCGGGGTCTCTTCTGGGTTCCATACAAATTTTAGGATTATTTGTTCCATTTCTTTGAAAAAAGTGGATGGTATTTTGATGGGGATTGCATTGAATGTGTAGATTGCTCTAGGTAGCACTGACATCTTCACAATGTTTGTTCTTCCAATCCATGCGCATGGAAAGTTTTTCCATTTATGTCTTCCTCAATTTCTTTCATGAGTATTTTATAGTTTTCTGAGTACATAACCTTTGCCTCTTTGGTTAGATTTATTCCTAGGTACCTTATGGTTTTGGGTGCAATTGTAAATGGGATCGACTCCTTAATTTGTCTCTCTTCTGTCTTGTTGTTGGTGTATAGGAATGCCACTGATTTCTGTGCGTTGATTTTATATCCTGCCACTTTACTGAATTCCTGTATGAGTTCTAGCAGTTTTGGGGTGGAGTCTTTTGGGTTTTCCACATACACTATCATATCATCTGCAAAGAGTGAGAGTTTGACTTCCTCTTTGCCGATTTGGATGCCTTTGATTTCTTTTTGTTGTCTGATTGCTGTGGCTAGGACTCCTAATACTATGTTGAATAGCAGTGGTGAGAGTGGACATCCCTGCCGCGTTCCTGACCTTAGGGGGAAAGCTCTCAGTTTTTCCCCATTGAGAATGATATTTGCTGTAGGTTTTTCATAGATGGCTTTTATGATATTGAGGTATGTACCCTCTATCCCTATACTCTGAAAAGTTTTGATCAAGAAAGGATGCTGTACTTTGTCAAATGCTTTTTCTGCATCTATTGAGAGGATCATATGATTCTTGTTCTTTCTTTTGTTAATGTATTGTATCACGTGGATTGATTTGCAGATGTTGAACCAACCTTGTGCCCAGGGATAAATCCCACTTGGTCATGGTGAATAATCCTTTTAATGTACTGTTGGATCCTATTGGCTAGTATTTTGGTGAGAATTTTTGCATCCATGTTCATCAAGGATATTGGTCTGTAATTCTCCTTTTTGATGGGGTCTTTGTCTGGTTTTGGGATCAAGGTAATGCTGGCCTCATTAAATGAGTTTGGAAATTTTCCTTCCATTTCTATTTTTTGGAACAGTTTCAGGAGAATAGGTATTAATTCTTCTTTAAATGTTTGGTAGAATTCCCCTGGGAAGCCATCTGGCCCTGGGCTTTTGTTTGTTGGGAGATTTTTGATGACTGCCTCAACTTCCTTAGTGGTTTTAGGTCTGTTTAGGTTTTCTATTTCTTCCTGGTTCAATTTTGGTAGTTGATACATCTCTAGGAATGCATCCATTTCTTCCAGGTTATCTAATTTGCTGGCATAGAGTTGCTCATAATATGTTCTTATAATTGTTTGAATGTCTTTGGTGTTGGTTGTGATTTCTCCTCTTTCATTCATGATTTTGTTGATTTGGGTCCTTTCTCTTTTCTTTTTGATCAGTCTGGCCAGGGTTTATCAATCTTGTTAATTCTTTCAAAGAACCAGCTCCTAGTTTCGTTGATCTGTTCTACTGTTCTTTTGGTTTCTAGTTCATTGATTTCTGCTCCGATCTTTATTATTTCTCTTCTCCTGCTGGGTTTAGGCTTTATTTGCTGTTTTTTCTCTAGCTCCTTTAGGTGTAGGGTTAGGTTGTGTATTTGAGACCTTTCTTGTTTCTTGAGAAAGGCTTGTATTGCTATATACTTTCCTCTCAGGACTGCCTTTCCTGCATCCCAAAGATTTTGAACAGTTGTGTTTTCATTTTCATTGGTTTCCATGAATTTTTTTAATTCTTCTTTAATTTCCTGGTTGACCCATTCATTCTTTAGTAGGATGCTCTTTAGCCTCCATGTATTTGAGTTCTTTCTGACTTTCCTCTTGTGATTGAGTTCTAGTTTCAAAGCATTGTGGTCTGAAAATATGCAGGGAATAATCCCAATCTTTTGGTACTGGTTGAGACCTGTTTTGTGATCTAGGGTATGATCTATTCTGGAGAATGTTCCATGGGCACTAGAGAAGAATGTGTATTCCGTTGCTTTGGGGTGGAATGTTCTGAATGTGTCTGTGAAGTCCATTTGGTCCAGTGTGTCGTTTAAAGTCTTTATTTCCTTGTTGATCCTTTGCTTAGATGATCTGTCCATTTCAGTCAGGGGGGTGTTAAAGTCCCCCACTATTATTGTATTGTTGTCAGTGTGTTTCTTTGCTTTTGTTATTAATTGCCTTATATAATTGGCTGCTCCCATGTTAGGGGGCATAGATATTTACAATTGTTAGATCTTCTTGTTGGATAGACCCTTTAAGTAGGATATAGTGTCCTTCCTCATCTCTTATTACAGTCTTTGTTTTAAAATCTAATTTGTCTGATATAAGGATTGCCACCCCCAGCTTTCTTTTGGTGTCCATTAGCATGGTAAATGGTTTTCCACCCCCTCACTTTCAATCTGGGGGTGTCTTTGGGTCTAAAATGAGTCTCTTGCAGACAGCATATCGATGGGTCTTGTTTTTTAATCCAATCTGATAGCCTGTGTCTTTTGATTGGGGCATTTAGCCCATTTACATTCAGGGTAACTATTGAAAGGTATGAATTTAGTTCCACTGTATTGCCTGTAAGGTGACTGTTAACTGTATGTTGTCTGTGTTCCTTTCTGATCTTTGCTGCTTTTAGGCTCTCTCTTTGCTTAGAGGACCCCTTTCAATATTTCTTGTAGGGCTGGTTTCGTGTTTGCAAATTCCTTTAGTTTTTGTTTGTCCTGGAAGCTTTTTATCTCTCCTTCAATTTTCAATGACAGCCTAGCTGGATATGGTATTCTTGGCTGCATATTTTTCTCGTTTAGTGCTCTGAAGATATCATGCCAGTCCTTTCTGGCCTGCCAGGTCTCTGTGGATAGGTCTGTTGCCAATCTAATGTTTCTACCATTGTAGGTTACATATCTCTTCTCCCGAGCTGCTTTCAAGATTTTCTCTTTGTCTCTGAGACTCGTAAGTTTTACTATTAGATGTCGGGGTGTCGATCTATTTTTATTGATTTTGAGAAGGGTTCTCTGTGCCTCCTGGATTTTGATGCCTGTTTCCTTCCCCACATTAGGGAAGTTCTCTGCTATAATTTGCTCCAATATACCTTCTGCCCCTCTCTCTCTTTCTTCTTCTTCTGGGATTCCCAATTATTCTAATGTTGTTTCATCTTATCGTATTGCTTATCTCTCAAATTGTTCCCTCGTGATCCAGTAGTTGTTTATCTTTCTTTTTCTCAGCTTCTTTATTTTCCATTATTTGGTCTTCTATATCACTTATTCTCTCTTCTGCCTCATTTATCCTAGCAGTTAGTGCCCCCATTTTTTATTGCACTTCATTAGTAGCCCTTTTGATTTCGATTTGGTTAGATTTTAGTTCTTTTATTTCTCCAGGAAGAGTTTCTCTAATAACTTCCATGTTTTCTTCAAGCCCGGCTAGGATCTTTAAAATCACGGTTCTGAACTCTAGGTCCGACATCGTACTAATGTCCATATTGAGTAGGTCCCTGGCAGATGGTACTACGTGTTGTTCTTTTTGCTGAGGTGATTTTTTTCATCTTGTCATTTTGTCCAGAGAATAGATGAATGAGAGAACAAAATGCTAACAGGTTAACAATGTCCCCAGCAAATATACTCTAAACAAATCAGAAAAGACCTGAAACCAGGGAAAAAGAAAAGGAAAGAAAGAGAAAAAAAAAAAGAAAAAGATAAAGATAAAAACAAACAAAAACAGAACAAAACAAAACAAAAAAACAGAATATGATCAAATATGATCAGGCCAGTGCATAGGTCAGTGCCACACACTAGATTTTGGGTGTATTTTGGTCTGTTAGAAGAAAGTGCCTCCTAAAATTTTAAAGAAAGAAAGATTTATATATGTACAAAATAACGGTTAATACAATGAAGGGATGGAAGATGACCGTAAAGATGAAAATTATAAAAGATTTTACAAAAGGAATTGATAAGATAAGAAGTTGTTTGAAAAAAGAAAGAAGATTAAAAAAAAAGAAAAAAAGGGAGAGAATGTGATCAGGCAGGAGACTAGAACAAAGCCATACACTAGTGATTTAGGGTATATTTTGACCTGTTAGAAGAAACTGTATCTCAAAATTTTAAAGAGAGAACAACTTATATATATATGCCAAAAATAAGGGTACCTACTACAAAGGGATAGAATATGACTCTAAAAATGAAAAATAAAAATTTTTTTTTCAATAAGGGATTGATAAGATGTTGGTTGAAAAAGGGAAAAAGAAAAAATAAAAAAACAGTTAAAAATATTAACTTTCAAAAACTAATGAATCATGGCAAAAAAGCCATGAATTCTATGTGCAGTATTCCCCTAGCGCTGGAGTTCTCCTGTTCTCTTTGATCGGTAAACTTGGTCTTGTCTGGCTGTTCGTGCTGATCTTCTGGGGGAGGGGCCTGTTGCCGTGGTTCCCAAATGTCTTTGCCGGAGGTGGAATTGCCCCGCCCTTGCCGGTCCGGGCTAAGCAAGCTGCTCGGGTTTGCTCTCGGGAGCTTTTGTTCCCTGCAAGTTCTCAGTACAGCTTTGGAGGACGAGAGTGAATATGGTGGCCTCCCAATCTCCGACTGGAGGAGCCGAGAACTTGGGGCCCCGCTCCTCAGTGCGCCCCCAGAGAAAAGCAGTCAGTCACTCCCATGTCGCCGGTCTCCGGCCGCACTCCGTGCTCACCCGGCCTGTGACCGAGCGTTTCTATCTCTGGCACCCGACCCCGTGTGGAGTCTCCAAGCCCAGGAGATCCCAGCGGTGCGCTCCCGCGCCGCTCCTCCTGGGGGAGGAAGGGGAGTCTCCCCGGATCTGCCGCTTGTTGGGTCCCTGCTGGAGGAGCAGTGGCCCGACTGTGCCGCGGATCACAGTTTATGGCAACCCCGAGCTGAGAGCCTGCGCCTCGGCTCTGTCTCTGCAGCCAGCTTCCCCGCTCCGATACCTGGGAGCTCTGCCGCACTCAGGCACCCCCGGTCTTTCTGTGACCCCGAGGGTCCTGAGACCACACTGTCCCACAAGGGTTCCACCCCCCGCTTAGCCACTGGAGCGACGTCCCTCAGTGGAGCCGACTTCTAAAAGTTCCGATTTTGTGCTCCGCGGCTCTAGCACTTGCCAGAAGCGGCCGACGGAGGCCCCCTCCCCCGCCGTCTATCCTCCCAAATATCGCCTCGGATTCACTTCTCCACATGTCCTACCTTCCAGTAAGTGTTCGCTTTTCTGTTCAGAGAGTTGTTGCTACTCTCTTCTTTGATCTCCTGTTGAGTTCATAGGTGTTCAGAATGGTTTGATCCCTATTCAGCTGAATTCCTGAGACCAGACGAAATCCAGGTCTCCTACTCCTCCACCATCTTGCTCCCCATCCCTGTTTCCTATTTATTTATTTTTTTTAAAGATTCTATTTATTTATTTGAGAGAGAGAGAGAGAATGAGAGAGAGAGAGAGCACGAGAGGGAAGAGGGTCAGAGGGAGAAGCAGACTCCCCGCCGAGCAGGGAACCCGATGTGGGACTCGATCCCGGGACTCCAGGATCATGACCCGAGCCGAAGGCAGTCACTCAACTAACTGAGCCACCCAGGCGCCTGTTTCCTATTTATTTTTAAGAATTGTTAAGCATGACAAGAGTAGGCCGAGTCTAGAGCTAATTATTCACCAATACTCAGCAAGACCCTGTTTACTCTGTCCAATGTCCTATAAATCATGAGGTTATCTGATCTGGCCAGTGAGGGCAGTTGCTGCTATCAGCCCTCTGTAAGTGCTGGCCACTATAACCCCTAATCATTTCAGGTCCTATCCTTTCCCAGGTCTTGGGTAGTTTCTTCGTCTGTATGAGCTGATCAGAACTCAGCTGAATACTCAAGGGGAAGCTTCTGCAGATCTCTGGTATTCTGTCTCTGTGCAGAAATCTTCTCTAGTACTCTGTACTGTGAATTCTTTCTGACTGAGTGTCCTCAAACCTTCAACTTCCCCTTCAATTCAGTGATTTACTGGGCTCAGCCCAGGTGCCCCCTTCCTATGCCGTTGCCTGGAAACTCTGTCAACATAGTAAGCTCAAGCAACGGGTAGGGCTCACTTTCTTTGTTTCTCAGTACTTGGGGAGGATTGTCCATTACCTAATAGCCCATGTCTTAAAAACCATTGTTTCATATATTTTGTCAGTTTTTTTATTGCTTCAGGCAGGAGGGTAATTCCAGTCCCTGTTACTCCATTTGCTCAGAAGAAGAAGTGCCCTTCAGACTATGACCTTTAAATGCAATGGATTTCTTGCTTATTTTTACCTAAGTTTGTATAGCTAAGAAGGAAGGCAATTCCAGGTAGTATCAATTGATTAATTGTATTTCTTCCTCCTTCATGAGCAGAGTGATTCCTTTTTCCAGGCAAGCCATAGGTAAAGTGAGCATGAGTGAATGTTGCCTTGTTAACTGCTTCTAACATCTTCTTTAGCACCTCTGTTCCTCACAGTAAGAGGTCAGCATACACATTCCGCACTGGGATCAGTCAGGATCCCCATTATGGGGGCCACTATCACCAATTTCACGTGCTTAAAAACTTTTCCAAACTCTTCCACAGGTGATCTATTTAGGTCTTCTTGCTTCGAGTCTCTAAGTTAATAAACTGAAAGTAAATCTATGTTGATGAGTTGATGGATTAATATAGGATTGCCTTTTAATAAATGAGCCTTCTGTGGAGTGTTAACTAACGAAAGCAATAAACTCTGAGGAGAAAATTTCAGGTATTGCAGCAGACTATTTGGATATATTAGGCTAGTTATAGTAGGATGAAGATATTCTGTAGTTCCAAGGGCTAGACCCACCTATGTGATGCCTTCCCAATTTGGGGTTTATCAAAGCCAGCCTCTTTTATTATCAAGTTCTGCCTTTCTGATTCTAAAATATAATATAATATATAATATAACATAATATATTATTTTATTTCTTAATTAACTCCTACTTATTCAGACTATATTCCAGAAATTCATTTTACTTGTCCTGTGACCTATGAATGTTAATACAATGTGATACAATTTGAATTTTTGGAATTCCAGAAGCATACAAATATTACACAATGAACTAATCTATCAACCTAAGTTTACTTTGAGAATTTTCTGATATTTATGAACTTTTATTCATAAATGTCCAATACTCTATGAAGAAAGTTAATAGAATTCCAAGTAGTTTTCCTTTTACCGTTGAACCAGAGAAAATGATTCACATGCTTAAATAATCGAATCAAATTTTAATTATTTTTGATGACCATATGGCTTTTCTTTAAATTACATATATAAACAAAATACTTATTAAATTATAACGCAAAAAAATGAGAGCTGTATCAGTGATTTCTTTATAAGGCCAGATGGTGCATTAAGAGGTCATCCAAGGTATGCAGTGGTCTTCAGGCACTAATATCCTACAATAACACTGAAAATTAATTCTAACAAAACACTATGACTTTACAGTGCTAGAAGTACACAGAGACCCAAGAAAACTTTATATATATAAAAAATATTCTCCTCTAATTCAGAGAATAAGCAAAATTAAATTTGTAATTATTAAAAATTATAATTTATTGAGAAAGTTAGATTCTCCTCATTATTTAATCAGCATGCGTCTTTCCCCTGGCATGACCTTCCTGCAGTGAAAATGGGAAAAGCTTTGTCTCCTGAGTCATGCATCTGCGCTCCACCTGTGCACAGAATGTTCTACCACCATGGGCTACTCCTCACTTTGCTGTCTGTCACCACCTCAAACTTCTGGACTATGATCTCTCAAAAAACTCTTGTTCCCATCACACTGGCCTTGGCAGAGAGGCAAACCTGAGTCACACTATACCTGTTTATAGCTCAATTTCACCATTATTCACCATTCCACTCCCCAAGGCCATCAAAGTCATAAAATCTCACAGAAGTTTTGGAGACACAGAGTGGCTTTAAAATGCAGTAATACAGGGGTGCGTGGGTGGCTCAGTCATTGGGCCTCTGCCTTCAGCTCAGGTCATGGTCCCAGGGTCCTGGGATCGAGCCCCGCATCGGGCTCCCTGCTCGGCGGGAAGCCTTCTTCTCCCTCTCCCACTCCCCCTGCTTGTGTTCCCTCTCTCGCTGTGTCTGTCTCTGTCAAATAAATAAATAAAATCTTAAAAAAAAATGCAGTAATACAGATGAGTTAAAATTGGAATTTGACATTTTTGTCCCTAGTCCCTTGTACATCCCTCAGATAGGAATGTTTCACTGGCTGTTTTTCTCTGGAGGTATCAGCTTTCTGCCAAGTTGACCAATCTCTTCCCTCATCCTCCATTTTCTCCATGGTCTCTTTTTTTACTCTCTGACCCCCACATTCACGACCATTTACTAGTAAAGGTGGTTTAGCTATCATTTTCTTGCATGATCTTCTTAGAAGCCATGCTCTTGGGGCAGATGGAGCTTCACCTTCTCACTTCCGCCAAACAGTTATCCCAACGACCATATAAAGTAACTTCCCACTCCAGAGGGACTTCAGGGTAGGAACAGTCCTTCCCAGTTTAATGACAACCTCACCCTTCAGTAGCCTTCACCCCCATCCTGTTTCAGCAACCAGCTCTCAAGACCACAGCTTGTCATCATCCCTCAATCTCTGATACTGAATTTTTAAAGTCTTCTATGATAATCATTAACCTGCAACACAATGGCGATTTGAAGGACAGAGATAAGTTTAAATTTATTAAAAGTGAAAGGATTGTGACAGAGGCATAGGTTTTAGCAATGATTTTAGCAACGATCATTTCAAAAAACTATCAAAGAGGAAATGATTCCAACTAAGCAGTGGATTCCCTTGTTCTCCTTCTAAAACAATTATAGTATTATAATGAACATTTGATCTATCAGCTTTTAAAAGATAAATGCAATGACTAAGGTTTTTATTTGCTTACTGTGTCTCAGCACTTTACATACTAGAAAAGAAGGGTTAACAGCTGTTTCTTTGGCCTTTTCCCTAGAGTCAGGCATGCCTGAAGGTTTGACCTTTAGTCTTGCAGCAGCAACTCAGGAATGGTTATAAATTACCTATGTTGCATATAAGATAAATGAAAGTCCTGTGTGCTGGACCAAGCACTTGAAACTCATTGTCAAGTCTGTTTAATGAGTGATTGGGAACTAATGAAATGGAGCTGCCCTGTCGTGTGGGAGCTATTCGCATAACGTGAGGAGATTAGACTAGACAGTTATATGCCTATGGCTCAATATAAAAAGCTGAAGGGCCCTCAGAGCTGATGGCTTCGCGGAGCTTGAAGTTGTATCCCATCAACTTTGTTTCTTGTGACTGTACACACCCAGTGTGCAGAATGATTGGGACACCCAAAGCTGTACCTAGGAATCACGAGACCACTGCTATGTTGTTGTATGTGCCACAATGCTTGTCCTGTAAACTTTCTTTCTTTTTTTAAAAGATTTTATGTATTTATTTTGACAGAGAGACAGCGAAAGAGGGAACACAAGCAGGGGGAGTGGGAGAGGGAGAAGCAGGCTTCCTACTGAGCAGGGAGCCTGATGTGGGGCTCGATCCCAGAACGCAGGGATTATGACCTGAGACGAAGGCAGACGCTTAATGACTGAGCCACCCAGGTGCCTGTAAATTTTTTAAAGATAACCAACCTTAGTGCTTGAAGAAGGCTACTGTGAATCTTGAGCTTCTCAATCTGCAGTTAAGACCACAATTCCTGGTAAAGCAGAAGGTGTCACACATACATTATTTTATTTAATCCTCACAATACTCCAATGCAGTTAGAAATAATCACCATTTCCATTTTGCCAATGAGAAAATATAGATTTTAAGTAAAACAGGTCAAGGTCATACAGCTTATGATTGAAATAAACTATTTCTCATTTCTTACACATTTTGAAAACTGATTTCTCTCAAATAAGCATATATTCTCAGCATCTTAAAAATAGGAAATATTTACTAAATATTTTTGTCTATAAATAGCTCCTGTTAGCAGGAGCTCTGTGGCTTAAAGTTTATTGTTAGAATATCTCTATTATTTTATTTATTATTTTTATTTAAAAATAAAAGATAGTATAAATAATATTCTATTTTATGATTATTAAAGATTTTTTGCCTACCTATTTTTTTACATCACATACATGTTGCGCATGACACATAATTTGACATTCTGGCGTGGGTTTTTTTTTTCACTTATATTTTTGGGGAGACAAAAGTTAACTTTTGCATAAGTGTTGACATTCTTTCCCCCTTTCCTTGCCCTCTAGAGTAAATTTGGTTTTATTTGCTCATCTTCCCTACCCCTCTTCCAACCTCTATGATCATTTTATCCTTGCCAGCTTTATCCGTGGGTTCTTCTGATGCAAAATTAATATAATGAGGAAAGAGAGAAACAGATTTGAGAATCCAAGACAGGGGACTTATATAAGAAAGGTTGAAATTTGTTTCAAAGAGGGAAAAAGAAGGGGGAACCTATAAGGCCTTCAAGAGGAAGGATCTCTGGGAAGGGCTGAGAGATTGGACACTGGGGAAGTAGTGAGACATGTTGAAAACATAAAAATGGAGAAAGAGTATTTCTTTTGAAGTTTTTTTCTGTGCATTATATTCTATATTTCCATGTGTTTAAGAGACGCCACAAAAATATTTAAATTGCTTTAATTTAATTTTGGTTACTGGATTGTGTTTCTGTCTTTTGAAAGTAACTCTAGATACTAGAACATAAAGCAACACAATTTATGTTTCAAATATTTTCTTAGTACGAATGTGTTTGATTTCATTAGGGCTATTTCTAATTTCTCAGTATATACAAATGTTACAGCTACCTTGGCATGTTAATCTTTGCCCTCATTTTCAATTATTCTTTTCCTAGAAGAGTTACTGGGTCATTAGGTATGAATATTCATATTTAAGGCTTTGATCCATAATGTAAAAAAATTTTATAGACTTTCTCTCTAGACTTTTTCTGTTCCTATCGTGGTAAATAGTCTACAGTATGGGCTCAATGGCAGTTATTAGCAAGTGAGGACTCAGATCTTCATCTCCTAATTGGCTTTCTCCCTTGAACTTTGGAAGGGCATCTCCAACTGCCTAATGGACATCTTAGGTTTATAATAGTCCCCATTATATTTCAAAATAAAAATTGCAATTATAGGTATTTAACCTGCATTCTTCCTTGCATTTACGATTTGAGATGATGTCATACCATTTAAGATTTAGAAGCCTGAAAGTCATCATTCACTATTCTCCCTTTCCCTCTCACTCCTTTCTGACCAAATGCTAAGCTGATTTCCCCCTAAATATTCTAAATCCCCCCCCGTTTCCTCCTCTTTGCTATGACCACACTGTTTCAGGTCCCCATCACCTTATGTTAAGCTTCTCTACGTAGAGCCTTTTCCCTCCTTAGTACATCCTCATTGAGGCCAATGCTGAGCATTCAGCACTCCTGTTTAAAACCCTTCAGTGTCTTCCCATCTTCTTTAGTGGCTCTCCCCAGTATGTGTGCAAAGAGAGGTTACAGGAGTCCCAGAGCTATAGGAGGCCCCAGGTGGTCATCCTTGGCCGTCAACAGTCCTGACAGTGTGGGCAAGTGTGATAAGCATATATTACCCTTTCTCTGTGGGCCTTGATGTGAAAACACTTGAGCAACTCTGACAAGAAGATAACTCTTCATTATAGCCTTTAAAGCCTGTTTCTATGTGGACCCCACCTACACCCCCTTATCTCACATCACTGCCCCACTGGTGCATTTTTCTGTTAATAGGTCCCAAACGCACCACACCCTTGGTTGCTTCTTGCCTTTTTCTTACCCATTACTCCCATACTCTCCCCACTTCTTCCCTCACACCAGCCTTTGCCACACTTTGAGAATCGGTAATCTCCCAGCTCCTGTTTTGTTAAACTATGGATCAGTGTCTCTTACAAGCCTGGTCTGTGAATAACATGCATCAGAATCACATGAGGCTTGTTTAAAAAAAAACAAAACATAACAAAAAAAACAACTGATTCCTGGGTCCCACCCAGGAATAACTGAATCTTAACATTTGGACTTGGAACCCATAAAAATCCACCACTTAAATCACCTCCCATGTGTTTATTTTACACATTAAATTGTGTAAAACATTACTGTACACAAAACCTCACTGATATAGTTTACAAATCATGGTTAAGATATGCCATAAAACAGCAAAAACAAGAGTTAAGTAAGAAAATTCAGTGAAATGTTTGCATAAAAACCACCCTTCATTTAAAAAATAAATGCTTATATTGATGGTAGGTCTACAGTTGACCCTAAGAATTAATTAGCTGTATCTCTATGATAATCTATATTCTAAGCAGTTCCAATATTAAAGTGAAAAAAATGATAACCTACTAGAGTAAATAAAAATGCCTTAGAGAAATGTGCCGGGTAGAAAACATGGTCAGTATGATATTTGGGTTTTTTAAAAGCCAGTTTATTCCCCAAGTTCATGGTTCTTTGAAATTCTATCATCATTCTCACAACAAATTTCCCTTTGAGGATATACAGTATGTTGATATTTGGAATTATCCTTGTAGCACATTCACTGGTGATGAATGACATGGAGAACAAAGGCAAAAGAAATGTAGAAAAAAATTAAATTTCCTTACAACTTAACAGCCCATTGATAAGTACTTCAGACAGGCAGAGTGACCTTCCTCCAGGAACTCAACTGCTGCAATGTTAATACTTGGCTAAGGGCAAAAGGCAACCTTAGCTTGACATCAGCCCCACCTCCAGGATCCTGTAAGTCTACTTTAACATATAAAAATCCTTTTGGAAACTTCCTTTATCTCTACCCCACCCCCACCCCCACACATGAGATACATGTTAGCAATCATCCTCCAAGCATAAGACCCACTGATCTACATCTGAAGGGTCTCATGCCTCAGGTTTTACTAGACTGTAGTAATTGACTTTTTCCTAACAATAGCTAGCCCCTTGAGGTCCTGGAAACCTTGCTTCCAAATTCCTTAGAGACTTACACTATCCCTAACCCCCTCCCAATTTGAAAGTATATAATCAGCCATTCCTCACAATCCCAGTGCCCACAGGTCTTGTCCTCGTGCTTTAATAAAACCACCAAAGATGGCTCAAGAATTCTTTCTTGATTATTCGCTCCCAGATCCCAACATTTCACATCAATGAATACACAATAAATATTTTTTATTTAATATCTTTCTCATAACTTAAGCAGTAGCTCATTACTCACAGGTGGAAACTATTTACAGGCTTAATTGATGATCTTCCCCTTGCATCTCCCTCCCTTGATTATGTTTTCTGATTTATGATTGCCAGTTATATTTATATTAATGTTTTCCTTCATAAAGCCAAAAGTCTGGAGGCAGAACTCTTCTTAGTATATCTTTATAAGGGCTATATAATTCTGAGGGACCAGAAGTTTTAAATTGTGCAATGTTTAAGAGGTCTCGTGAATACTGGAATCAATATTTCCAAAATCTGAATGTGTGATATGCCTATTTTGAAAAGTACATTAAACAAAAAATTTTTTTAGATAAGAGTAGGGCTTATTGGGTTGCTTCTGCTTTTGACACTGAGTCCCTCGATATGGACACATCTGCATCTCTTCTTGCTCTTCTAAGTCTAGAGAGAGCAGCAAGTTTATGCAAACTTTGCCTTTGTTCTAGGGCTTGTTCAGAACCTCAAGCAGTTCAACAGCTAGTCAGCCAGCTGCTGCAGCTGAGCAGAAAGTTAAATGCACATACATACCCTGTTTTCAGTGCTCCATCCACAGAGGGTTGCATAAAGGAAGCCAGGAGGCAAAATAAATTAGATATAATGAGGTTAGTTAGGAGAAGATTTCTGTTTATTTCTATAATTATTTAAGTTTATAAAAAGAGAAAATAATTCTTTAATTATTTGATGATTAGCTTAGGAGAAAATGTAGAGATACAGTCAGTAATATAACAGGCATATTGAAGAGACTTCTTAAGGCTTTTAGTCCAGAAAGTATTAATTAAACATGGAGGCGACTACACTGAGGTGATCCTAATGCCTTAGCAAGTCTTCATAAACAAGCCAAGACCTATACCTGGAAAGCCTCAAGGTTAAGAAATCAAAACCTAAGGACAACCAATCACAAACAGCCAACTAGACTTTCCTAAATAAAAGCAACAGCTTAAGCATTGGCCAAATAATTGCCTTACTTTGCTTCCGCCTTCTCCAACAGTCCTTCCCCTAGTCTTATCAGGGAAATGCTCCTAACCATTTCCCATTTGGCACGGCCTGATTCGAATAGATTTTTTGTTCAAATAAACTTACTGTGTGTAATTTGCCTCAGTTTATCGCTTAACTATAGCTTCTTATAATAGTGCATTTGATGCAGTTTTTAGGCAATGATACCTAAAATGTAAAGCTTTGCTTTTTCTTTTTCTTTTTCTTTTTTTTAACTCAACCTCTGATAGAGGTGTGTGATACTGTGATGTAAGTCTTCATCCATAGTTCCTGGTACACAGCAACTAAAACTCTTCTAATTTCCTAAGAGCCATCAGAGCATCATTTTTATAATATTTGGTCTTTTGCCTTTAGTTCCTGAAATAGTTCCAGAGTGATAAAGGTGAAAGGAGTGTCTTGTTAATCATAGTGAGCCCTCTAAGCACAGCAGTATTTGTTAATTAGGTGATTTTTGGAAAGCCCCTAGATAGCCACAGAGTGGGGGCTGGTTGCCTGGAGAACCAACCCTGTAATTAGATGTTTAGAACTTTTAGCCCCATCACCTGATCTCTGGGGAGGGGAAAAGAGCTGGAGGTTGAGTTAGTCACCAATGGTCAATGATTTAATCAATCATGACTATGTAATGAAGCCTTGATTTAAAAAAAACCCTAACTGAAGGGGTTTGGAGAGCTTCCGGGTTGGTGAACATGTGGAGGTGTCTGGAAAGGGCACAAAAGCTCTGCACCCTTTTCCATTTTCCATGCTTTGCCCTATGCATCTCTTCCATTTAACTGTTCCAGAGCTGTATCCTTTTACAATACGTCCATAATCTGGTAAGTAAACTGTTTTTTTCTGAGTTCTGTGAACTACTGTAGCAACTTATCAAGCCTGAGAAAGTGGTTGTGGGAACTTCTGGTTTATAGTCAGTCTGTCAGAAGCATGAGTGACAACCTGGACTTGCAATTGGTAAATGAAGTGGGAAAGGTGGGGGTGGGTGGTCTGGTGGACAGAGCCCTTAACCTATGAGGTTTGCACTGATCCCAGGTAAATAGTGTCAGAATTGAACTGAATTATAGGACACCAAGTTGGTATCCACAGAGAATTGGGAAAACCCACACATTTGGTGGCCAGAAGTGTTGGAGTGTTGGATATGAGTAAGGTAGTGAGTAGAGGGAGAAACAGATTTTCCTTTCAAGGTTCAAATGATAAATGAAATGAAGATGAAGGGACGCCTGGTGGCTCAGTCAATTAAGCATCTGCCTTCGGCTCGGGTCATAATCCCAGAGTCCTGGGATTGAGCCCGCTGTTGGTGTCGTGGGGCTCCCTGCTCAGTGGGGAGCCTGCTTCTTCCTCTCCCTCTGCTCCTCCCCACCCCCGCTTGAGCTCTCTCTCAAATAAATAAATAAAATCTTAAAAAAAAAGAAATGAAGATGAAGAGAAATAGGAATTTATAACACACAAACTAGATAAGCTGTTCCCTAAATTTGAGTTGAAATTAAAATCAAAGTATAATTTTATTAGGGCCAATGATTTCAAGGCAAGTTTGGTTATATTTCCTTTCAGAAAACATTTCTTCAGGGGCGCCTGGGTGGCTCAGTCGTTAAGCATCTGCCTTCAGCTCAGGTCATGGATCCCCAGGGTCCTGGATCGAGCACCACATCTGGCTCCCTGCTTTGCGGGAAGCCTGCTTCTCCCTCTCCCACTCCCCCTGCTTGTGTTCCCTCTCTCGCTGTCTCTCTCTCTAATAAATAAAAAATCTTTAAAAAAAAAAAAAGAAAACATTTCTTCATATCACAAGACTAGTTTGACCTTTTTGGACTAAATTTTCTATCTCTACATCTGGAAAGAATGCCCAGATCAGTGCACAGACATCTGGCAATATCTCAGAGTGTGATTATTCTCTTAGACAATGTGTGAACAGCCTTTACACATCTGTTCACTCCACTATAGTATGGATATGCCCAGAGAATTATGGTCTTTTTCATAGTCAATACCTTATTCATATTAACTGCTTAATAAATATCAGTTGAAATGTTTGTCAGTGTCATTTAAATTTTTATTATTCATTCATTTTGAATATTCATGGTTACTTAAATAAATTTGTTTAGAAATATCTTCTGGAAGTTGGAAACAACAGAAAAAATGGAGCAGACTATATTATTTGTTTTAAATATTTTCTGCCCTAATACATCCCTTGTGCAGTGACATCAGGCTGAGCTACCTGACCTGCTTTGGACTATGAAATGTGAGCCAAAGTGATGTAAGTCACATATGAGCTAAAGATTTAAGAGCCTTTACATGGTTCTACCATTCCTCTTTTCCCTCTGCCATAAAAACACCATTTTCTGGAAAGGGACCGTCCCTTCCACTTATGTCCCCAAATGAAAAAGACACAAAGTAGAGTTGTAGTCAAACTGTACTGTGGAAACACAATATAAACCTTAGTTCTTTTAAACCATTCAAATATTGAGTTTGTTTGTTGCTGCAACATAACCTAGTGAAAGGTAGTTCATACAGGGTGAGATTTCTAAAAATACCCTTTACTTACGATTCAATCATTTAAAATAATCATGGAATCATAAAATGTAGATCTCAAAGGAAACTTGGTAATTATATAATCTAACCCCCTCATTTTACAAGTGAGGAAAATTAGAGACCTGTGAGCTTAAATGATGCATTTAAGGACAGGCAACGAAATAATGATGGACCAGGGCCTGAATCTGAATGTCCTGACTATGTATTTAAAAACTGATGCTACATATTTAAAAATATAAGTAATTGTTCTTCAACTACATTTAGAAGGAAAGATAACTAAAATTATAGAAAGATAAGAAATCACAATAATTCATCTACCTCTTGCTGCTAACTTGCAGTTGATTTTTCCAATAGTTGAAAACTCAGTTTTCTAAGAGTTGTTTTCATTCTCTCTCCTTGTGCTCAGAACTACAAATCTGACACTGACTGGACAGACCATTACTTGTTGAATAGACTTGGTCTCTGCGTGAAGCAGACTGAAATGTCCTGAGATTGAACCATAAACGCAACCTCATTAGCCGCCTGCTCTCACTAATTTGCCTAAAGTAGGCTTATTTTAAAGGGTCAAAGAATTTTGAATTTAGAGAAAAGAACTATTCATTAGGAATTATCAGGACAATTATGTAAAGAACCAAAAAGACTACAGTGAGAGTAATCTAGGTTACAGATGAGCAATTCCTGCCTCTGCAGAAATTAGTCACAAGAGTTGGATAGCAGTTGAAACTGTAAACATTTTTAATTTGGAAAAGTTTTAAAGGTGAAATAGATACTTAGTGATCTAGGAATAATAATTTTTAAAAAAGCCTCCTGATTTGTTGTGTTTGCCAAAATTTCTGTGATGCAATTCTTTCACCATTGCAAACTAGAGTGGTTTAGTAACAGACATGCAAAATTCCTGAATGTTTACCCTTTGGCTTTTGTGAGCTAGTATGAGGCTTAGAACCTGACAGACCTGAGTTTAAATGTTAATTTTATCACCTAAAATATACTTAATATTTAAACTGTGTTTTAAATATTTTACATAAGCTATCTTGGCCTTAGGTGTCTTAATTGGCTTCATAATAGCTACTGTGTAGGATGACTGTAAGAATAGATACATATAACTGACACCTCTCCTATGACTTTGCTTTATTTTGCTTAATCTCCTCCAGCTATGTTAACACCTTGCAATATCTCAAACACTATGGGCACATTCCTGCCTCAGGACCTTTGTACTTGCTATTTTCTTTGCCAAAATATTATTCACCCAGATATCCTCACATCTCACCTCTCTCTCATCCTTTGCTTTTCTCCAAAGCACTGTTGCCAGCTCACAATTACATATTGTGTTTATTTACTTGGTTTTTGTCTCTCTCACCCCATTAAAATATAAACTTTACAATAGCAAGGATTATGGTCTCTTTTTTTGACTACTGCATCCTCAGAGCCTAGAACAGTATCAGCCATATGGACTTAGTAGATATTTGTGGAATAAATGAAGTGATAGGATAATTAATCAATGTTTTTTATTCAATCTTGAGACTAGGGACAACTAATCTTACCTTGATTTCCCTCTAGAACCAAGAAACTTCAGTTGCAGCCAAAACCATTCAGCTCTAAATAGTCCTTCCTGTTCCTGCCACAGTGTCTTCTCTCATTCTGTGTCCTTTAGTGTTGTTATTGGCTTGAATTTTCCATTTAATAGAACTTTGCTGAGAACAAAGGAAAAGCTAGCGAATATGACAACCTACCTAACATATTGCTGTAAAACTTTGGAAAAATCACTGCTTTTTATTAAATTGGGAAAGAAACTCTAGAAGATTGATTAAAAAATATTAACAACATCAACGAATAGGATCTAGTGCTAGATGACTGAATTACTTTCCTTCTCTAATTTCACTGTTATGGCAAAAACATAAGAGGAAAATAAAGAAAGTCATATTAATAAACACAACAAATAACGCATAGTAATTTATAATCAGTGTTTTAGATTGATAATGAAGACACAGTAATCTTTTGGTGCCCCAGGTAACAAACACAATTTCTGAAAGAAAAGCAGCTTAAAGTAGTGAACATTTATTTAGGTAAAGAGCTAAGCTATTTGTCCCAAGAAAATATGGAAACACATTTATACCCAATTCTAGTGGCAACTCTCAATATTAATCAGACGCTAACTTAATTTCATAGGGCAAATATATAAAGGAGAAAATTTCTGAGCACTCAATTCAAGCCAGAAGGTTGAACATGTAAAAGGTGGGGATAGTGTAAAGAAAGATGAAAAATAGGAGCAAAATATGAGCACGCTGTGTTGACCACTTACCATGTTTTAAAAATCTTTTTATAATTCAATTTGCATATGAACTTAATTTTACCCAATAAAAGAGGTATTAATCTAGCAGTTTCATCATATGTCAGAGTTATATTCAGGGTAGATATTATAGGCTGAATTGTATCTCCCAAGAAGATACATTTTTTAAAAAGATTTTATTTATTTTAGAGAAAGAGTGTGTGTGTGTATGTGTGTGTGTGTGTGTGTGTGTGTGTGCGCATAAGCAGGGGGGGAGGGGTAGAGGGAGAGGGAGAAGCAGACTCTGCTGAGCAGGGAGCCCAGTGGGGGACTCAGTCCCAGGACCCTGGGATCATGACCTGAGCTGAAGGCAGATGCTTAACCAACTGAGCCACCCAGGTGCCCCCTTGCAAGAAGATACGTTGAAAACCTAACTCCTAGAACTTGTGGTTATGACTTTATTTGTAAACAAGGTCTTTGTAGATGCAATCAAGTTAAGGTGATGTTAGTAGGATGGGTCCTAATCTGATAGGACTGATATCTTTTTTTTATGACTGATGTCTTTGTAAAAAGAAGAAAAGACAGACAGTAGGAGAACACCAGGTAATTAAAGATTGAAGTGATGCATCTGCAAGCCAAGGAATGCCAAGGACTGAAGACCACCACGAAACGCTAGGAAGAGGCAAGTATATTATACAAGAGTCTTAGAGGGAGCATGGCTCTGCTGACACCTTGATTTCAGACTTCTAGCCTCCAGAACTATGGGAGAATAAAGGTCTGTTGTTTAAGCCACCCAGTTTATGGTACTTTGTCACAGTTGCCTAAGGAAACTGATACCACAGCCAAAAACTAGAAGAAACCAAGATAACTTTCAATAGGTAAATGAATAAAACTGGTACCTCTATACAACAGAATATTATTCAGTGATTAAAAGAAATGAGTCAAGTCACAAAAAGACATGGAGGACCTAAAAACGAATATTGCAACTTGAAAGAAGCTAGTCTGATTTTACGATTCCAATCATATGACATCCTGTAAAAGACAAAATTCTACAGGCAATAAAATGATCAGGGGTTGCCTGGGGGTTGGGGAAGGAAAGGAGGGTCAAAAAAAGTAAAGCACAGGTAACTTTTAATGTAGTAAATCTATTCTGTATAATACTGCAATATATCATATTGTCAAAACCTACAGAACTTTAGGGCACAATGGGAGAACCTTATTGTATGCAAATTTTAAAAATCATTTCGAAAGTCAGGGGATTCCAGGAAGGAATGTTGACTGTGACACAACAATCTAACTGTATTATAAATGCATGAGACAATCACACAGAAGGGGGTGAGGGAAAAGGTACTGACTTAAGTAGCATTAGAAACAGGCAGAGTGTTAAGATTAAAGACAAAAGGAAATGCACATATGTGCTATACCCACACTCATAAAGTTATTTCTTCAGAATTATGGGTGAAGAATTTGATGCTGTTATATATTTTATGTACTTTTAAAACTTTATTTACTGAATTTAAATAAATAAATGGATGGCAGAGGGTAGAAACCAAATTTCTCACTGTTAGAGTGGGCATTTACAGGTAAGCAGGGGAGGAAGCTAGAACAATCCAACCCATGTGATAATAAAGTTAGAGGTATTAGTATTAACTCATATCTAGCTTAATATGTACTGATGTACATATATATATATACACATATTAACATACACACATCTATTTCTATGCTCTGTCAACTAAGGTGGCCTAAAACAAATGACACCCCAGTGGCAACAAGCATACCTTACATTTAGATCTTGGTTTAGTTTGCCATTCTTTAGTACAGGGGAACCAGGACCTGTTGGAATGAGGGCTTAGGCTAGGGCTAGGGCAGGAAATATACAAGATAAGTCTGGAACATCTTGTAGAGCCAGAAGTAAGGTAGTTTTCAAAGGAAAAAAAAAAAGCACCTCACATTGACAGGGGGTAAGTTAAAAGAGGACAGGAGCCAACTGAAAGAACTGAGTGGCCAAAGCTGGAACAATTTGAGTAACAAAATAAAGTAGTATTAGACTACAGCCCAGAGTATAAAATAAATAACCATGAGTCCATGCTGATATCAATAAATACTTGAATAAATTAATAAATGGACAAGAAGAATCAAATCTCTCATGCAGAAGAATCCCAAATAATTTATGTAGATATTCCGCCCTCCAAGAGTGGGGGGACATAAATCCCCACTTACTAGGTGTGGGATGGGCATAGTGACTTCCTTTCTAAGAGTAGCTTACAGACAAATGCCACCTCCCAGGTGACTTGAGGTCAACATCAATAGTCAGATCATGTTGATCGTATGTATCCTTGATAGGATGTAATGGGAATGATACTTCATCTCTGTGGTCTTCCTCTCAATGACCAATAACTCCAGTCTTACCATGAGAAGAACATCAAATAAATTCCAATACTGCAGGATCCTATAAAATACCTAATCAGTACTCCCAATTGTCAAGGTCATCAAAAACAAGAAATCCTGAAGAAGTGTCACTGCCAGGAGGAACCTGAGGATACAGGACAACTAAACGTAACATGGTATCCTGGATGGGACACTGGAATAGAAAAAAGATATTTGGTAAAATCTAAAGAAATCTGAATGAACCGTGGACTTTAGTTAATAATGTATCAATATTGGTTCATTAATTGCTACAAATCAACCGTACAGATGTAAGATGTTAAGAATAGGGGAAACTGGGTGTGGGATAGAGAGGACTTCTCAGTATTTCTGTGAACTTAAAATTATTCTAAAATAATTAAGTCTATTATAAAAAAGTTAATGTAAGAATTTTAAAAATCATGCAAAAATTTCATGAAAAGGGAAGATATTCAATTCTTATAGCAAATACTATAAAAATTTCCTCATTTATTTATTTAGTAATTGTTCCATGAGTGACTACCCTGAGTTACACAGTTGCCTCCCACTGGTTTAAGGATACATAAGTTAGCAAAACACCCATGTTCCTTAGAGTCAATGTAGTATAATCTTATAGGTAAAAAATAAATGAATCAACACAAAAATAATAATTCCAAATTTTGATATCACAGAAGATAAATACAGAGTGCAATGTAAGTATAGATCACAAAGCTGAACCTAGAACGAACAGAGATGGTGTGAATGGGAAAGAGGTTTAATTTTCATTTTCTAAATGGAGAAAATTGGACATCTCAGATTTCCTGATAAATCAGCAGTAACATTTTTTTAAAGATACTATTTATTTGAGAAAGAGCACAAGCAGGGGGAGCGGCAGGCAGAGGGAGAAGCAAGCTCCCCACAGAGCAGGGAGCCTGATGCGGGGCTCCATCCCAGGATGTTCGGATCATGACTTGAGCTGAAGGCAGATGCTTAACTGACTAAGCCACCCAGGCGCCGCCTTTTTTTTTTTTTTTAAAAGATTTTATTTATTTATTTGAAATCAGCGGTAACATTTAAAAGGTAACTAAAAAATGATTTTTCTTGTCCACTTGAATTTCAAAATATGATATTTTAATACCATTAATGATAATTTTTAAAATCACCAAAAATGAAAAAAGAATGCAGAGCACCTGGGTGGCTCAGTTGGTTAAGCCTCTGACTCTTGATTTCGGCTCAGGCCATGATCTCAGGGTTGTGAGATTGAGCCCTGTGTGGGGCTCCACCCTGGGCGTGGAGCCTGCGTAAGAGTCTCCCTCTCCCTCAGCCCCTCCATCCTTTCTTAAAAAAAATAAATAAAAAAATGAAATTCTTCAGAAAAATCTGATTCATCTTAGATTAGTATCAAATAATAGAAGCTAAAATTAATTCTGGGGCACCTGAGTGGCTCAGATGGTTAGGCGCCATCCTTCGGCTCAGGTCATGATCCCGGGTCCTGGAATCGAGCCCCGCATTGGGCTCCCTGCTGAGCAGGGAGCCTGCTTCTCTGTCTCCCTCTCCCTCTGTCTGCCGCCCCCCTGCTTGTGCTCTCTCTCTCTCTCTCTCTGTCAGATAAAAAATTTTTTAAAATCTTAAAAAGAAAGCTAAAATTAATTCTGCAAAAAAATAAAAATAAAAATAAAAATAATTAAATTAAATTAATTCTGCTATATTATTTAGGGAATAGTGAGTAACCTTCATGAAGTAGAAACTATTTTATTATAAGCTGATGAGATAATTATTTTTTGAAGAAGCAAGTATATCTTTTTCTCTAATAATTATGTAGGCAATTTAGAACCTGCTGTTGCAAGGACATTAACTAACACAGTGAATACCAAACTTTTAAATGTCTCCATACTTGTAGAATTTTAAAGGAGAATGGGTGATTACTCCCGAATGAATAACATCAACCTTCTGTGACTCATTGAGCAAACTCATCTTTCTTGATAATGGCATTAAGATTGGATAAATCAGACCATCTCTTTATAGATTCTATTCTTTATACTTGAACAGATTGAAAAGAAAATATTCTTTAAAATAACTCTATTTGAATTCAGTTACTTAATAATTGCTGAAGGGTTCTAGAAGACTAGATAGTACCCCAAAGTCACTGAAGTTATTTAAATAACTTTAATAATAGTTCCATGAAACCATGTTTTATTTACATACTAAGACCATGCTTTGAAGATGAATTAAAACAATGACTTTTAAATTAGTCTAAATGTGGCATTTACATAGAAAATATTCAATTTACTTCCAAATATATAAAAGACTAGTGAAATATAGCCATAAATGACTTTTCATGGTTGCTTTATTGTGATAGTCTCTTTAAACCCCTTCTCAACAGATTCATATGTTAAGGTTGCATAGAGAGTTATTACAAGGTGCTATTATTATTTAAAGCAGCCCCCAGTAATGGACTATAGGAAAGTCTTACTCCAATAAAATTCTCTCTTCATACATCAAAAGCAAAAAATAATAGATCTTCCTGAATTATTAAAATTCAGTTGACTCCATATATGAGAACCAGTTTTGCAAATTGTGGAACATAGAAGAAAACAACTAGGAGAGTAGTAGCAAATTCACTGCCACTCCAGGTAAAGGGGAGTATCTACAAGCTCAGGAAGCAGAAGTGAACATCACTTCCTGAACCCTGCTCTAATATTCTTCATGTCCCATGTGCTAATCCAGAAGGAAATAAAGAGTGTAGGACATGGGACAAACAATATAAATGGCACGCCACCGGTAGACTAGCAGTATGGCCTTGAGCAAGTAAATGAACTTGTACATGCCTCAGGTTCTCTAGCTATAAAACAGAATTAATGACAAATTCTACTTGATATGTAGGTCAAGTATATTAAATGGGAATAATGCCTGCAACTTGCTCTCCTAAATAATCCCTTTGAGGAGAGAGATATGTTTATATTTTACTATTTTAATGATTCCTAGCATCATGTTCTCAATAAACTTCTCAAGAAAGATTTATTGGGTCATGCAGAACTTGTGATCACCTGCATTTGACATCGAGAGCTTGATCAATTACAGGCTCCTAGGATCTACCTAGGCATACTGAATATCTGGGGCTGTACTTGAGAGACTGAATCTCCAGTGAACATTTCAGCTCTCTGAGGTGCACCAAAGGCTGAGATATACTGATATAGCAATCTGAGTCTTGGTCTCATTCTATAAAGTGCCAATGATTATAATAGTATCTATTTATAGAGTTGTTATAAGAATTAAATGGAATATAGCATATATATAATGTTAACCCTTTAAACACTTATACAGCTAGCTATTATTTTATTCATTTGACTGGAACATTTTCAAGAGTACTAAAAGATAAGGGTGGAAAAGAGGGCTAAGGCCAGGTTGTAAAAGTTTTATAGTCAGGTACAAAAAAAAAAATCTAAAGTAAGTGTTTTAACATGGAAGGCAATATCATCATGTCTTGCCAGCAAATATGTTAACACAAATAAAAGTTGGCCTGCTTTAAAATTCAAGGGAAGCTTCAGATTTTTTTAAACTCTAGAAATAGTGTGCTAGAGAATAAATCAAATAATTACAAAGTACTTAAGAGTGTAGCAATAAAATCACCCACTCAGAATTATTTGTATATAATTATAGGTTCATAATTATAAGACCCTTAGAAAAAGAGATGCTTGCTTTAGAGGTGATATATTCAGCTCCTTAAAAGCTAACTGCAGCAAATGCTAGGAATTTTAATACATATTGCATTAACATTACAAGTTCTTTGCTATAAAATGTACTGTAAACTCACTTCACTTTGCATTTCATGTGTCGTTTCTTTTGCTTCCTTTCTTCCCCCACCTGTATATCTCAACATAACACTTCCCTTCCTCACTTCCTATTGCATAGGGGCCACTTGAAGCTTCAAGGAGGATGAATAACTATTTAAATAACAGCCCTTTTGGGGCGCCTGGGTGATTCAGTTGTTAAGCGTCTGCCTTTGGCTCAGGTCATGATCCCAGGGTCCTGGGATCGAGCCCCACATCGGGCTCCCTGCTCAGCAGGAGGCCTGCTTCTCCCTCTCCCACTCCCCCTGCTTGTGTTCCCTCTCTCACTGTGTCTCTCTCTGTCAAATAAATAAAGAAAAAATCTTTAAATAACAACCCCTTTCAACAAATACATCACCAAAAAAACAAAATCCCTTGTGTGTGTGTGTATTGCAATCAGGTAAAATTTTACTGTTCATTTATTTAAAGTTGACCTGGATTTTCTGTAATTGCCTTGCGCTACCTATCTATAGAATCTACTCCTATCTTTACCCAACCTCTGATATATGCTCAGATGTAAACTGTACAAGTAACAATCGCACTGGCTACAGAAGGTGACCCAGATTATACAACACTGTGCATTAATGCCAAGTTGTTTTGTTCAGTGGCCACTGCTCTATGCTTTGCTTTATTGATATTCAAATTCAACAGACACAAATCACATAGCCCCTTTGACAAGCACACACTCTGCCTGTCTTCATTTTAAATGTATTCAGTAGCTACTGTCCTTCATAAACACACAGCTGAGGCCATTCAGTCTCCTTGATTTTCCACACTGTGGTACATCTGACAAGATACCCTAGAAACATTACTTCTGTTTTTATTTGGGGAAGTTTGTGGAATATAGTATCTTCATTTATAAAACAGAAGCAAACACAATAGAAAAGAAGCCCATTTCTCTCTGATGCTTTGAACCATTTTCCTTTGGGGAAAATTGAGATTATCCGCTTGATTATGAGAGCAAAGGTGGCAATACAAAGTTCTTTAAAAGTGAAGATAAATACATAGTATTGGGAATAAAATGCAATATAGCTTATGATGAACTTCCTTTTAAAGGATATCAATTATCAAGTGCCAAATCTATTTTGTAAAAGTGTAAACACAATAAAATACCTTCTTTTCTATGTGGCCGTTTCAACCCCCTGCTCACTGCCACTGTAAGGATTAAAAAAGAACATTTTCTATGTCTAGTTATTGGAAATCATAGAATCAGAATATTATTCACACTGGCCGGTACCACTGACTTAACACAGGACACTTGCTTATATCAAATTCTTTGTACATCTTTTTTTAAGTGTTGTATTCTGTAGAACATGCAACATTATCAGCTATTTGCTAGAAATATTTAAGTCAGGAAAGGTGCCAAAAGTTCAATAAATGGGAAAAGCTTACTTTTTATGTAGGTGAGCAGTGAGAAACTGAGGTAGAAGATGAGAAAGTAGTTCATTTTCATAAGCGCCATGGTCTTATTCAGAGGACATACTCTGATGTGTTGCTGGTGGTTCTGGTCCAAGTCTGCTCGTGACCCCTGTCTGACTCAGAAAGGAGCGGGTGCCCCAGAGTGTCCGGCTGCCATCCCTGCCTCTGCGCCTCTTAACAGCTGCTTCACTGGAAAACACAGGGATTTAGATTCAAAAAGCAGTTGTGCTTCTAAGCATCTTACACGGGAGGATGGAGTGATTTTTCAAACCTGGTACAGATTTTTTTCAGGCTGGACTGGATTCATCCCCCTCTTAGGTCTTTTCTAATAGTTTTCTTCCATTGTTATTGTTTGTGAAGATTGCTTTATACCATTCCAAAACATAGTTTGATAGATATACAGATGATAGTTGATAGATGTAAAAATCACTCTTCTTCTCATGTTTTTTTAAATAATGATATCATACTATGTGTGTTATCATGCAGCTTGCTTTTCTCACTCAACAATACTTCTCAGATATTTTGACACATAAAATCTATCTAGTTCACACTTTTTTTAATTTTCTTATTAACATATAATGTACTATTTGTTTCAGGGGTACAGGTCTGTGATCAGTCTTACACAATTCACAGCGCTCACCATAGCACATACCCTCCCCAATGTCTATCACCCAGCCACCCCATCCCTCCCACCCCCCTCCACTCCAGCAACCCTCAGTTTGTTTCCTGAGATTAAGAGTCTCTGACGGTTTGTCGCCCTCTCTGGTTTCATCTTGTTTCATTTTTTCCTCCCTTCCCCTATGATCCTCTGTCTTGTTTCTCAAATTCCTCTTATCAGTGAGATCATATGATACTTATCTTTCTCTGATTGACTTATTTTGCTCAGCATAATATCTTCTAGTTCCATCCACGTCATTGCAAATGGCAAGATTTCATTTTTTTTTTGATAGCTCACACTTTTTAATGCCACATGGCATCCCATAGTATGGATGTACCATACCATAGTTTATTTGTTTTAAAATATGTTATACCATAGCTTATTTATCCTTTTTCTGGGCATCAGTGTTGTTTCCAACTTTCTTTATGCAAATAATAATTCAGTAAGAATTATTTTACATACTTGTTTGTACAAAGGCAGAAGAGTTTTTTAAAAGAGTTTCTCTAGGGACGCCTGGGTGGCTCAGTTTGGTTAAGCATCTGCCTTCGGCTCAGATCATGATCCTGGGGTCCCATCCACGTCTCACTCTCTCAAAAGCACTCACTCTCAAATAAATAAAATCTTTTTTTTTAAGATTTTATTTATTTATTTGACAGAGAGAGAGAGACAGAGAGGGAACACAAGCAGGGGGAGTGGAAGAGGGAGAAGCAGGTTTCCTGCTGAGCGGGGAGCCTGATGCGGGGCTGGATCCCAGGACTCTGGGATCATGACCTAAGCTGAAGGCAGACGCTTAACAACTGAGCCACCCAGGTGCCCCTAAATAAATAAAATCTTTTAAAAAAGAATTTCTTTATGGCAAATGCCAGAAAAGCAGAAATTTGAGGTTTTATATTGTGTTCATTTTTTTAGTTTAATAGATACTTCACAAAATTTTAACTCTTCTCAGCTATGTGTGAAGGAACCTATTTCTCTATACTTTCCTCAACATTCAGTAAAATCAAAGGGGAAAAGGTATATCTAAATTTCAGTGGAGAGGGGAATGAATATATGAAACAAGATTGGCCATTTGTTGATAATTTTTGAAGCTGACTATTGGGCATGCAGAGGTTCATCATACTATTCTGCTTTTGTATGGATTTTTGAAATTAATAATAAAACAAGATTTTTAATTTGCGTATTTCATATTTAGAAAGATTGAGCATCTTTTTGACATTTGTATTTTCTCTTCAGTGATTTGCAACTCATATCCTGTTTACTTTTCTGTTAGCTCTTTTTCTCATTTTACTTATATAGTCATAGCATTTCTTTTTTTTTTTTTTCACTGTTCAAAATTTATTTGGTATTTTAGTTGGTATGACATTTAGTTGGCTGCATTGTCTTTTTACATTATATGGCCATGTACACTATATTCTGACATACATGGTACACAAAGTAAGATCCTTTAGGACAGTTATGCACAATACACTCAATATTGAATTTATACATTGGATCCCAGAATGTGACTGACTGGAAAAGATGGACTAGGCATGTCGGGTGTTGGGGGAAGGAACCCGAAGTGACAGAACACACAGTAAACACACATCTGGTGTGCAGAGCAACCTCAGTTCTGGCAGTGGAGCCTCTGAGACGGTGGGGCTAACTTACGTTAACCAATTTAGGGCTACAAAGACAGGTATCATCCAGTACCAGGATACAGCTGCAGGGTTTGGTGAACCATTCCTATTTGGAACTTTAGGAAACTGACTTTTTTCTTAGGCCATTTTAATATTACTTGAGTAACAGATCAGATAATAAGGACAATATACACAACCTCCAACTAAAATCCTGCTATAGTCTAGACAGTGAAGTGGTACATTAGAAAACTTTAAAACTGCAGCTCCTTTTGGATCCCCCAAAGTGTATCTGCACTCTTCTTCAAACGGGCCTCCTCCTCAGAAGTCAGAGTCACCTTCACAACATCTGAAATTCCATTCTGTCCCAAGATGCACGGGACACTAAGGAAGACATCATCTTTAATTCCATAGAGACCCTTAATCATGGTGGAAATTGGATGCACCCGCCTAAGATTCTTCATTATACTTTCGGCCAGATCTGCCACAGACAGTCCAATGGCCCAGGAGGTGTAGCCTTTCAGTTTGATCACCTCATAGGCACTGTCAACCTCCTGTTCGTGAACCTCTTTCCACTGTTCCTTATCTGCATCAGTGCCTAAGTCAGGGTGCAGATTCTTCAGAGAGACAACAGCAATGTTCACTCCACTCCATACAGGCACACTGGAGTCTCCATGCTCCCCAAGGACCCACCCGTGACAGCTTAATGCGTGAACTCCCAGTCTTTCCCCCGTTAGGTAACAGAACCGGGCTGAATCCAGATTGCAACCACTTCCAATAACACGGTTTTTGGGAAAGCCACTTATCTTCCAAGCCACATAGGTCAAGATATCCACTGGATTGGAAACAACAAGCAACTTGCAGTTTGGGCTATATTTTACGATATTAGGAATGATGAACTTAAAAATGTTCACATTACGCTGGACCAAATTAAGACGGCTTTCTCCCTCTTGTTGACGTGCCCCAGCTGTGATAATAACCAGCTTGGAGTTTGCAGTCACATTATAATCTTTGCCAGAGACAATTTTTGGTGTTCTAAGGAAAAGGCTGCCGTGCTGGAGATCCATCATCTCTCCCTTGAGTTTGTCTTCCATGACATCAACAAGAGCAAGTTCATCTGCCAAGTCCTTCATTAAGATACTGATGGCACAAGCCATGCCAACAGCACCAACCCCAACAACTGTGATCTTATTCTGGGGGGTATGTTCTTCCTTAAGAAGATTCTGAATCAGCTGATCTTTGAGAGTTGCCATTTTGGACGTAGAACCAAAAGGAATCGGGAGTGCACGTCGGGCGGGCGGGCGTCAGCGGCACGCGAGGTTGAATCCCATAGCATTTCTTTGTAATGTTAGATCTTGATTCTTAGATATAAGTATGGAAAATATTTGCTCCCAATAGATTCATTGTCCTTTAAATTTCCTGTAGTTTTTCTTTATAAAGTTTTAAGTTTTTATTTAAAAATTTACTGTCTTACACACATTTACTTATTTTATGACCTTTGCTTTTTGTCTCATTGAAGAAAGACTCTACAGAAGAGTCATTATATAACTTAATTTGGGGATAATTTCATGTATTTTTGATGTTGAATCTTCCCATATCTGAATAGTATACATATTGAGTCACTTATATGTCAGACACTTTCTAAGGTCTTTGTATGCATTTTCTCGTTTAATCTCCACCATAACACTATAAGGCAGGTTCTAATTTTTTCCATTATGAAGATGATAAAAACACACACATTCAGTAATTTGTCTCAGGTGTCACAGCCTGAAGGGTGTCACTTTGGAAGGGAAGAGACTAAAGTAAGAAGGGGAAAAAGACAAGAGCCACATTCTAGAGAATACCAGTACTCCAGTACTTAATAAGAGGATAATAAGTCAGAGGTTGAAGAGGAAGAATGAAGAGAATGTGGTATCATGGAAGCAAAGAAAGGAAAAAGGATCAGGAAGGAGAGTTATAGACAATGAAAATGTTACAGGACAATTAAGTCTGATAAGGACTAAAAATTGTCAGTTGGATTTAGCAGTAAGGAGATTTGTGAGAAGAATATCAATGGAGTGTTAGGATGGAATTCAAACTTCAGTTACTTTTATGAATGATTTGAAGGTTAGAATGTAGAAACAGTGAATGCAAACTACACTTGCCCAAAAATTAGTTGTGAAGAAAACATAGGGTAGGAGAGGCAATGTTAAAAGGAGATGTATGGCAGAAGTTTTTCTTTTTAACACTGAAATGCATGAGAAATAGAGAAGGAACCAGTAAAGTTAAAGGTAGGGAAAAGATAAGGGATACTTAATGGAGCAAGCTTCCTGAGGTGATGGGGAAAATGGGATTCCAATGAGAGTAAGCCTCAAACAGAAGAAATAAGATATTAAGTACTTCAGGAGTAAGAATTGAAGAATCACTGAACATGTCACCTACCAGGTACAGTAACAGCAGGAAGGGAAGGGTCCCACTGAATCACAGTCTCAGTCATTCATGATGCTGCTAATAAACACACTGGCATGATCTTGCAGCTGCGAAAGGACTGCCAATGTGGAAGCATAGCTGGCAAACCAGGGGATTCCTCCAGAGATAGGAGTTTTCAGAATGGAAGAGTAAGTAAGTGATGGAGGGACTCATAAGTGGTTGCGAGAAACAATGGGTACTGAGCTGCGTAATGAGGAAAGTGATTAACAGACAAAAAAGAAACAAGGTCCCATTGGATTGATGGTCTTGATCTGATAGAGGAACAGATGATGGGCGACTGAGGTTGAATTCCAGCAGCGGGATACTGAAGTCTGTAAATACAAAAGAGATTGCTGATCAGACTTGATCTAGGTGATCTTGGAAACAATTGGTAGAAATTACAAGAAAGTAGATTTGGGGTTAGCCTAAGGAAATGATGGGTTAATAAAGTTTACCTTGATATGCAGGTATTTAAGAAGCTTATGACCATTTGGGAGGGGAACTAAGTAGAGCTTTCTCCTCAAGGACTTCTAATGTGCCTCCCAAATCTTTTTAATTTTATATTCTGTGACTTAGGAAGAAGTAGAATAGAGAAAGTGAGAAAAGTAGTTTTCTTTTGCTTAGAGAATGTAAAAAAATATATATTAAAAATTTCCTCAAAAGGGGTAGAATCTCTTTTTAGGTAGCTTCACACTACTGGAGCCCTTTTGCTTCTAGATTTGATTTGTAAATCCTTAACAAAATATAAAAATTCTTAAATTTTTAAATCAGTGGGTATTTCCTGGCACATACATTTCTGCTTTATATGAATTCCCTTTTCCTGGATCTGGTAGGATCTTGTCATTTGAAAATAAGTTTGAATGTTGTCTCAACTAACATAAATTTAAATGGTCAATATTTCTTCCAGATGGTTGATATCTATACCAAATTGCCTAGGACAATTTTATTTTTTTAATTTTTTAAAAGATTTATTTATTTATTTATTTGAGAGAAAGAATGAGAGAGAGAGAGCACATGAGAGGGGCAGGGTCAGAGGGAGAAGCAGACTCCCTGCCGAGCAGGGAGCCCGATGCGGGACTCGATCCCGGGACTCCAGGATCATGACCTGAGCCGAAGGCAGTCGCTTAACCAACTGAGCCACCCAGGCGCCTAGGACAATTTTAGATGTAATGTCTAATTCTCTGAATAATTTTAATGTCACAAATTGTAAAAAGACAAAGAGTTTAATGATGATTTTATTTTTTTTAAGATTTTATTTATTCATTTGTGACAGAGAGACACAGAGAGAGAGAGAGCATGAGCAGGGGAAGAGGCAGAGGGAGAGGGAGAAGCAGGCTCCCCGCCGAGCCAGGAACCAGACCTGGGGCTTAATCCCAGGACCCTGGGATCATGACCTGAGCCAAAGGCAGACCCTTAACCATCTGAGCCACCCAGGCGCCTTTGCTTAATGATAATCTTAAAACTGAGTTTTGATAAAATACCTACAAGAGATATTTGTACTCACTTCATTTTAACCATATGGTTATGATTCTATTTTGGGTTCCTACAATCTAATATGTCCATTTTTCATTCTTTTTGTTTATGCAACTGATCTCTGTTATAATTAGGTTGATGAAGATCTCAGTAATCTTCTTCCCAAATGTCAATTATTTTTCTAAGTAAGGGTGATATGTAAACATTATCCAAAAATAAATTTCATATCAAGAGTTTAAAATCTATGTATTCAAAATGGGAGAGCTACTTTTTAATCCAGACAAGTCTTTTAACCTTAATTCTTTAACATTCATCTTACTGTTTTCTGATTATATACTACCTATGTTTATAACGGCATTTTCCCATAGTGTTGACTTAGTTAAAGAGTTTTTCATTTGTTTCATGAACTTGGTTTTAGATTTGAAAAAATTGTAGACTATAAAAACAAAAAAGAAAGCTAGGTTTCATGAATGGATGTTAACTGCTTTTTCAAGTTCATCTTCAACTAAATAAAATTAGCATTAATTTGATATGAGCATTATCTATAGTCTGTCTATAGTCTATAAGAGTAGGTATGTTTCTTACAAGTATAAGAGAAACAATATAAAGAAAAACAAGACGTTCTATTAGGTACTGAACCAGGAGTACCTAGTACCAGTGCTAGGGCTTTCTCTTTTACAATATCATAGCCCTACAAGGAGTAAAGGGCTCCACCCTCTGTTTTGGGGAAACCTTCCAAGAAACCTGGTCTTTTAAGAACAAGGAGTTGAGGACACATGGAACAGTTAGGACACGTGTAGACCAGAGCAACTGGGAATGAAAGGGAATTTTCTGTTGGATGATCCACAGGTCATAGGAAGTTGTCAGAGAAAAGTCTTCTACAATAACCAGAACAACTGGCCACTTCTTTCATACAAACGATAATATATGCTCACAAGAATGGTAAGAATGATTTCAGGCTTTGGTTCAACATTCCCATGTCTCTTTGCTGATTAACCATCGTCTTCCCAAGCTGACTCATCTATTTCTAATCTACCCCCACCTCTCCCACCTTCAACCAGGTCCAACTTACTCTTTTGTCTCCTGTCACTGACTTCTCCAGAGTCAAGCTCTATTACCACCTCTCTATGCTTCCAGATCAGTTGACCCTCATCTAATAATCCCTTAGGGTGGATCCTAAGTCTCCTATTTTACAGAGCCCAACATACTGCAAATACAAATACAAATATATATATATCAATCAAGGAAAAGATCAAAAAGCACAAATAAAATTATAAATGATAAGAGATATAATGATTAAAAAGAGGAATGTTGTCAAATTTTAAGAGATTACTTTTTGTAATTCTATGCAAATAAATATGGAAATCTAGATTTCAGTGCGTAATTTTGTAGAAAAATACTAATTACCAAATCTGAACCCAGTAGAATAAAATAATGCTTTTTTGTGTGTGACTGATGAAGCAAGAGACAATTAAGGAAAGTACCACTTTATATTTTCTCCCATCCTTTTCTCTTTCTCATTTACCTCTTTCCTTACTCCTTCTGCTCTGGAATTAAACCTACAATAAAACATTAGCACTTAATGGGGAGCCTGGGTGGCTCAGTCGTTAAGCGTCTGCCTTTGGCTCAGGTCATGATCCCAGGGTCCTGGGAATGAGCCCTGCATCAGGCTCCCTGCTTGGCGGGAGGCCTGTTTCTTCCCTCCAGCTCCCCCTGCTTGTGTTCCCTCTCTTGCTGTGTCTCTCTCTGTCAAATAAGTAAATAAAATCTTAAAAAACAAAAAATTAGCATTTAAGCCTTGCATCATTGTAGGAAATCTAAGCAAAGATGCATAAACATGTAGCATGTTAAAAAGACACTGTTTTGAAATGTAAGCTTTATTATTATTCATGTATGGTGAGGCCAATAGATCAGTAGATGATTGCCACTGAAAGGATAGTTTGTTATTCACAGTGTCCAAGAGCAGGAGGAACACCAAGCTATGCAGGGACAGATAGGGAAGCACCATGGTCAGTCAAGATACAGAGGGAGAGGGAGGAAAATGTGGGCAATTACTGTGATTTCTGCAGGAAGGAACAGGTGAGACAGTGTAAGCAGATTTAATCTGAATAATTTTAGCAGGCTCTGGGGTATAGAGGCTGTCTCTAGTTGTCTGATAACTGACCCAGGGGTGATTTGGGCAAAAGAATGGTGGTCTGGAGTATGAGAGTCTGATAAAGCAAGTGGGGGTGTGTGTGGTCTGAATTAATTAGTTTGCATATGAAAGACATGCTTGCAGGGGAGTCTTAACGTCTCTAGGAATTGGCTATTCCTGGGCAGAACAATCCCTCAGTCTCTCGAAGGTCAGAAAAATCCTAGATGTCAAAGCATTGGAAATACAGAAAATAAAAAGGTGTGATTAACTCAGGTGCTCAGTAACATCCAAAACAGTGGATCAAGTTGAAATTTCAAAAACTTTTGTAGGATGTTTGTAAAAAATATATTTTCTGTAGAATATATAACTATATACTTAAATAATAGAGTTGATAGATGATATATATATGGTAGATAGGTGGTAGACAGATACATAAATGGTAGATAACAATTCAACTTCTTTGCTTTAAAAAGACCAATATCAACTTCAAGAATGCACTGCATCAATACCTTAGTTATCATGACACATTAACTATGGAAGACAAATTGTTCATGTAATAGTTTAGAAAAGTAAATGCCTCTAATTCATTCTAGTTGCAATCTCCTTTTTAGTTCATAATGAAGTCATTGTTTTAGTTGACTAGATCTAGACTTGATTTATACAGAACAGTCTCCTTGTTACTAGCCTGATCCTTTTCATTAATCCAACAGATTTACTTAAAAAAAAAATGAATATTGACTACCTGGCTCATATGGTCATAGGTGCTGGAAATACAGCAGCAAATGAAACAGACAAAATTACTGCTCTCATAGAAGTAGGAAAAAGATAATAAAAATAAATATGAAGTGTATTTCAGGTGGTGAACCCTATAGAAAGAAATTAACTGGAATATGAGGAAAAGCATGTGCTAGGCAGGTGGAGGATTACTATTTTACATAGAGTAGTGAGGGAAGACCTGCCAATAGATGAGATATGAGCAGAAACCTGAAGGAAGTAGAGAAATAAGCCATGTGGGTTACTTTGGGAAGTATCCCTATTCCTAACCCTTACCCTTTATGAGGAGACTTCCAGGTAGGGATATCATCAAGGCATCTGAGGTGGGAGCATGCTTGATGGGTTTGAGGAACAGCAAGGAGTCCACTTGCTTGCAGACTGAGTAAGGAGAAGACTGGTTGAAGATGTCAGAAAGGCAAGAAGGGACTGGTTCTTGGCAGGCCCTTTAAGCCATTGTAAATCTGCCTTGAGTGTAATCATTGAGAGAATATTCTAAGGGCAACCATACTAATTCCAGTTCCCAGTGTCTACTGCTTTGACAAAAATGTCAGCATCTCTAGAAGGCTTAGCCTAGAGTTGGAAGTTCTATTGCGACTACAGCTGAGCAAGCTGGAATAAAGCAACTGATGGACGGGAAAGAGAGTCTGTTTCTCCAAAACAGTATGTGTGACAGTCATCGAGATACATTCAATTGTGGGCTCCTCCTTACAATTCTTAACGCTCATTTTTAGCCAGGATGTGAACCATTGAAAGGTATTGACTCAATAAATATTTTCCCTGGCTATATTCATATCTGAGAAAGAGTTCTTAGATTATAAGTAACAGATTACCTTAAGAAACAAAGAATTTATTGGCAGAGTATTTAATGCCTCATAGAATAGATATGAACTCAGGAGAACAGGTTTGAATAGAATGGAACCATGGTAGTGCAGAATCAAGACAATAAAAATCACATAATTTTATCAGGGTTAATATCACTCAAATGAATTTCATTTTCCCATCTGTCAAAGTCCAGAGAGAATCAGAGTAGCATACCTAAGGTAGGACAGTGCATGTTGATTTGCACATAGTACTGCCAAACTGCAGCAAATGGCAAAGTGCTAAGTCCTACAAAGTTTGGGAAGCTTGAGAATCCTTAAGAGGCTTTTAAATTCAAACAACAACAAAATCCAATGAATAAATCATTGTACCTTATGACATGTAAAAAAAATTAGTCCCCGTTGAAGAAAAGTCTCCCTGCAAATGTATTGGATATTTTTTAAATGTCCTCATTTGTGTTACTGAATTCTGCAGAAGTTTAATTGAGATATTTGTTAGATTTACAGGGAGAACACAAATATTATGAATGTAAAAAGTCACAAATTAAGATAAAGCAATTATTTGATTAATTTATTGGCATATATGAACTTACTTCTTTCAAACCCTGTAATTGCCTTGAGAAATTACTGTATTGCATTTAAAGATATATAAAGACACCTTTTTAAAAGCTAATTTACTGAGTTCAGGTGGCAGTCCTGGTTCTAGTTAATCTTTGTCAGAAATCTACTCAGAAATTCAAACAGCGGAGGCCTTTTTTGCTCTCTCCCTTCATTCACTTATCACCACTACAGAAAAGTAGAAATAGCAGCAGAACCTGGGATTCAGGTAGGGAAGACAATATGAAAAAAAAAAAATTCTGTTCACGTCATAAATCATTGTGATAATCATTATTAAGAAAAGAACATGAACAATTCTGAGTAGTTGTCATTAATGGTATAAATATTAATTTCTAAAATCCTTAGTGGACTGAAAACTTTAGCACCCTATAGTAATTTTTTCTTAGATCTTGATATGAATAATGATTAAACAGAGTTTTGTGTGCGTTGCTTATGACAAAGGAGGGCAAAGGGACACAGAGGGATTCAGGTGCTGACCCTGGTCTTTGAGGAGCCTGAGTTGCCGTCCAAGGTGAATAATCACAAGGTTCTTGAGCCTGTAGAATCTCCAGGAAGCTTTTTATCAAATGCATGTGTTGTGGCTTTCTTCCCTGGAATGATGCTTATATCTATAAATAAATTTATCTAGCCTTTCTGTGGAGCAGAAGAGGGGATGTATGAACTGGAGGCTGAAGAGAGTAGAAAGGAGGCTCAGAGTTTGGATCAATAGCCGCCTGAAGCTTTTTCATCATTAGGAGCCCTAGGACATTTGGGATGAGCTCTGAGAATATTTCTGTGCCCAAGTACTTATTACTGAAAAAAAAACTCCCCAAACCTCAGATTTAGAATTTTCATCTCACCGGGCCTCCCTATAAGTGGTAGTAGAAGCTATCAGCACAAAGAGCTGTTATTTCTTTAAAGCCTAGATCATTTTAGCAACTGAAAGTATAGCCTTAAAAATTCAAACCCACTAAGAAAAAAAACTCCAAACAAATTTTAGAGTGAATTTTAATTTGCCAAGTGATTCTTTGCTTTGCAAAGTGACAAACCCATACACTACTTTCCTTCCAAAATGTTCTGTGTATCTTTTTGTTTCTTCATTATAAAACACATTTTGTGTGAAGTATGGCAGACATGGACATTCAAATCTAATTCTTCTGTAGTAACATTCAAAGTCATTCATCAAGTTGCAAATATATACCAGGTTATGAGAAAATAAAAATAAAGTCTCTTAAATTAAGAGCTCATACTAAAATTGTTGTAGATAATCATGAATACAGTGCATTCTAATATCATGAGATAAATGTTTCAAAACATGTTCAACGTGCTAAGAAAGCATGAATGCAACAGTAACTAATTCTGCCTGAATATTTAGAAACAACTTCATGGAAGAGATTCCATTTTATTTATTTATTTTTATTTTTTATTTTTGAGATGCTATTTTAAGTAGACTTTTAAAGAATAAGTAAAAATATGCCAAGTAGCAAAGTGTGATAAAGGTATTCAAGGCCCAGGAGAGAGTAGAATATATTAACATATTGGTGGAATTGGCAAATAACTGGGACTGTCTTGACCAAGGGATGCTAAGAGAAAATATTGAAAGATAGTCTAAAAGAAGTAAACTAACAGCAGATTTGATGAATGGATAAAGAAGATGTGGTATATATACACAATGGAATATTATGCAGCCATCAAAAGGAATGAGATCTTGCCATTTGCAACAATGTGGATGGAACTGGAGGGTGCTATGCTGAGTGAAATAAGTCAACCAGAGAAAGACATGTATCATAGGACCTCACTGATATGAGGAATTCTTAATCTCAGGAAACAAACTGAGGGTTGCTGGAGTGGTGGGGGGGTGGGAGGGTTGGGGTGGCTGGGTGATAGACACTGGGGAGGGTATGTGCTATGGTGAGCGCTGTGAATTGTGCAAGACTGTTGAATCACAGAGCTGTACTTCTGCAACAAATAATGCAACATATGTTAAGAAAAAAGAAAACGAAGATAGCAGGAGGGGAAGAATGAAGGGGAGTAAGTTGGAGGGGGAGACGAACCATGAGAGACGATGGACTCTGAAAAACAAACTGAGGGTTCTAGAGGGGAGGGGGGTGGGGGGATGGGTTAGCCTGGTGATGGGTATTAAAGAGGGCACATTCTGCATGGAGCACTGGGTGTTAACGCACAAACAATGGATCATGGAACACTACATCCAAAACTAATGATGTAATGTATGGTGATTAACATAACAATTTAAAAAATTAAAAAAAAAAAAACTAAGTAGATTTTGTGACCTGGAATGACATGCCAAGGAGTTTGGATAATCAGTGAAGTATCATAAGGAAGGAAATGATAAAATCAGATTAGTAGTTTAAACTGAAGAATGAGAATTCCAGCTGGTGTGACGGATAAAGTGGGACCCTCTGGATAATAGGGATTGTGGTCATCTAGGGCAGTAGGAGGGCGAACACAGACTATGGTTTGCAGACCAACTCTAAACAGTTGCCTATTTTTATGTAACATGCAAGCTAAGAAGGGGTTTCTACATTTTTAAAGAGTTGAAAAAATTGAATAGAATCTTTCGTGACGTGTAAAATGCAAAAGTTATATGAAGTTCAAATGTCTGTGTCCATAAGTAAAATTTTATTAGGGCACAGCCATGTTCATTTGCATTCATAAAGTCTGTGTCTGTATTCACACCCCAATGACAGAGTTGAATATCTGTGACTGAGACTGTGTAGTCCACAAAGTCTAAAATATTCATTACCCAGCCCTTTACCAGAAAAGTTTGCGGACTGCTAATCTAGGATATAAACAAGCTGGATGGCTGGGTCCAATATGAGTTACATTCAGAAAGATTCTACCACCATTAGTAAAGTATCAGCATCACCTAAAAATATTAATTTCTCTAAATATTAACCCAGTTCAAGTTCTGGTAACTGATAAAAATCCTATATAGAAAAAAATATTACTACAGTAGAATATTGAGTAAACTGGTAGTAAGAAGATAATCTAACTCTCCTTTTTCTTTCTAACACCACACCACCAAGTGGAATGATTTTTTAGAAAAAAACATTAAAATATTGGAAAATCCCATATTGCACTGAAAACTTGGGGAGGAAGCTAGCTCTATGGGACAAATTTCGAGGCATTTTTGACAGAATATTTTGAAAATGAGACTGAAAGAAGCCAGAGGGAGTCATCATGCAACTGCTTTGGGAAAAAGTAATATTAATTGGTGGGAAGTAAGTAGAAGAGATATTTCGAGGAATAGTGATGAAAAGCACAAGCTTTGATGTCAGCTCTAGCTTCACAATATAACTCTGTCTCTATAACTTCACTCATTAAATGTGTATTTAATGAGTACCAACCGTATGCAAGGCAATTACATGATATTTTATGAGCTTAACATCTCTGAACCTGTTTAAACCAGTACCTTATACTGTGTAAAAATCAAATCACCACCACCACCACTCTGCAAAAAGAACAACAGACAGTTCACTATCAGACAGTGCTTGCTGTGTGCTTAGCAATTTTCTAAGCACTTTGTATACAGTGGTCCTCCCCTTATCTGCAGGGGGATGTCTGAAACCACAGAGAGTACCTAACTCTATATACACGATGTCCTTTCCCATACATACATACCTATACTAAAGTTTAATTTATAAATGAGGCACAGTAAGAGATTAACAGCGATGATAATAAGTAGAATTATTATAATAATACACTGTAATAAAAGTTATGCAAATGTGGTCTCTCTCTCTCTCTCTTAAAATATCTTATTGTCCTGTACTCGGTGACGTGATGAAGTGAGATGATCAGATGCCTTCATGATGAGATGAAGTGGGGGGAATGACATAGCACTGTGCCATCCTGTTGGGCTACTGTTGACCTTCTGATGGTTTATCAGAAAGAGGATCATTTTATTCCAGGCTGTGGCTGACCCCAGGGAAAGCGAAACCAGGGAAAGCAAAACCATAGATTAAGGGAGGACTACTGTAAGTATTCCTTTTAATCCTCATGACACCATTTCATAGATGAAGAAATCAAAGTTCAGAGAAGTTAAGGAAATTGCACAAGTGTCCACAGCTTGTGACGCAGAGCTGTGACCGGGGATCAGTCTGTATGTAGTCCTGCTCTTAACTACTGCGCTCTTCTATTGCTCCAAATAAAATAAAATAAAATATGCAAAGCAGCATGAAGTCTATGCTTTGTTGTTCAGTAAATGGTGGCTATAACTATATTTTGTGGATATCATTTTAATGTGGATATCATTTTAATGTTTAATATTTTTATATATATTGCATTATTACATATATTACATATAATAATATATATTACATTGCTGAACTGGTATAATTTACATCAAGCAACCCTTCAAAGTAAAATCTGAAAGGGGCCATTAACAGAATGTAGGTAGTAAGGGAGTCTGGAAAGACTCTAACCGTGGAGTTTTTTGGAAAATACTAGTCTCCATATTAAAAAACGAATAAAGAGGAGAAAAGGAGCTTTGTACTGTCTTAGAAATTAAAGAAAACATTCACTTTATTAAACAAGAACTAAGCAATGAGAGAAATTGACTGAATAAAGGAGACAGCATAAGAAAATGCCACAGGAGAATTGAAATAGTTTTCAAAATACTTTTCCCTGCTTGACACTATGCATCAAGATAAATTTGTAACGGAAGAATGATTTAAATGGAAAAGGCAAAACAATAAATAATGCATAACAATATAGATACAATGACATCATTTTGGAGTGGGGAAAACTTTCCTACCACTAATACCAAAACAAACACCATAAAGAAACATTTTGTATTCGAAACAATTGAAAAACAAATGGGTCAGTGAGAAAAATAGTTAAGGTCGCATAGGCTTCTTCCTACTACAGGGCCTTTGCACATGCTGTTCTCTCTGCCTGTAAATGCTCTGGTCTATCATCCTTCAGGGCTCAGTGTCATTACCAAGTGTTATTTCCTCAGGAAGGCTTTCAGGACCTACTATATTTGTTTCGTGGGCCCTACCATAACAAAGTACCACAACCGAGTAACTTAACAAGAGTAAGGTATTGTTCTGGAGACCTACAAGAACAGGATCAGCGTGTTAACAGTGTTGGTTCCTCCTGAGGGCCATGAGGGAGGAGTCTGTTCCATACCTCTCTCCTAACTTCTAGGGGTTTGCTGGCAAGTTTTGATGTTCCTTGGCTTCTGCCACACCACCCCAGTCTGTACCTTCATCTTTACATTGCTTTCTCCCTGTGTGCCTGTCTCTTTCCAAATCTCCCCTTTTCGTAACCATAACAATCGTACTGGATTAGGGGCCTATTCTACTCCAGTATGCCCTCATCTTAACTAATCACATCTGCAATGGTCCTATTTCCAAATAAGGTCAAGTTCTGAGGTATTGGAGGTTAGGACTTCAACATATGAATTTGGGGAAACATAATTCAACCCATAACACCAACATAAATCAAAGCCCTCTTTTTATATTCATTCTTTAAATACCAGGGAAAATATTCCTTCCCTTTGTACCATGAATGAGAGATGTACTTTTACATTTGTTTGTATCACTGTCTTATTAATATCGGTCTTCTCCATAAAACTATAAGCACAATCAAAGTCGAAATTATTTCAATGACAAATGGAACAACATTGATTTGTTCACTCAAGAAATAGTTTCTCTGTGCAAAGTCCTGGATTAGGCATCAAGTATACAGTAGTATATGAGGCAGACGCTGTCCTTACCCTCATTGACCATGCACTTTAATAGAGAAATAGATGACAGATAGATGAGAGAGATGCACTGCTGAACAGTCAATGCTAGCACGTCCATTTTACTTTTTACCCCAATTTTTCCTTTTCCCCTGAAAGAGTTCCATTCCTGGCTCCTCCAGCCATCCTTCAGTGCAGTCTTAGTCTCTGATTAACAGTAAGCAATGAAAGCTAAGTTTATCTGTACATTGGAAGTTCTCTCTCTCTTCGCCCCCACCCCCACTATGTAGTGAGATCCAGAGCTAGTTTACAGCTACTATATTCACTCTCTGCTGTAGGAAATGATGCTGAAACATGGAGCTCCAGCCTCCCGTCTACACTCAGGTGCACAAGTGGTGGTTTTGCTTAGTTTTAAAAGTGTGAGCTCTGGGGCCAGACCACTCTGCTTTTAACACCAGCTCTGTCTTTTTGTACAGCCTAGAGAAAGTTACTAAATCTATGTCTCCTCATCTTTAAATGATAATAGTACTCATTTGTGATGATTATAAAAATTAAATATTAATTATGTAAACTTGACTATATTAATATGCCACCTAATAAGGAATCATAAAACATTAGTAATATTACGGCCGAACTTCCTGGCTGCTCTTGCACCAGATTCCTAATTTTCTTGTATTTTCCTTTTGGGATTTCCTTTTTTACTGTGGTTGTTAAGAGCACAGAAACTTTACCTGAAAACACTTGCCCCAAAGCTTGTGGAAACCCAGCACACTAGAACTGTACCAAGCAGAGAAAGAAACCAGAGATAGATATTTGTTCCTCTAGAGAGTTGGAAATGCAAGGTGCTTGTAGATATTGATGACATCTTAACTGTAAATATTCCCAGGGCCACCCAAATTCAGAAAAGTGTATACACAGGGAAAAGATCTCATAGCTTGTTGCCTAGGATCAAAATATACCAACTACTTTTACTAACTTTCACTCTGGAAAGAACACCTGGGTGGCTGACGGACAAGAGTGAGTGGGATATTATTCATAACATGCCATTTTATACTTCCCATTTTTAAGTTTATAACTATATTACTTCTTTAAAAATTAAGAAAATTTTTTCCTAATTTTTCATGATTTATTCTGACAAATCTGTGGCATTTAATTATATTTTGTTTAGAAAATAATGTTTTATTTTAATCCTGAACCAGAGTTTACTTGTTGTGAAGCCATTTCAGTTGGTAGTAACATCCAAATTAGAGTTAAAATCACCTACCTGTGGGTATCTCATAAATTGGCAGACATGTAGTCAATGTTAATCATATCATAATTTAATTCTTAGCTAGTTTTTTCACCATTTGTTTTAACATCAATTTCAGAAAACTTCTAATGTAAGAAAATAATAATTTTATTAGTATATGAAATAGACTTTTTAAGGCCCAGCCCTAGCTTGACACCAGTAGGCTCATCTTTCACTCATCTCATGGATCTCTTTTTTTCTCTTTTGGTGTCTTCCTGCACAGGCATGCCTCAGAGGTATTGCGGGTTTAATTTCAGACCATTGCAATAAAGTGAATATCACGATAAAGTGAGTCAAAAGAATTTCTTGGTTTCTCAGTGCACATTGAAGTTACATTTCCACAGTGCTGTAGCCTATCAAGTGCACAGTAGGAACATGTCTTTAAAAAACAATGTACATACTTTCATTTTAAAAATGTTTTATTGCTAAAAAATGCTAATCATCATCTGAGCTTTCAGCAAGTCATAATCTTTTTGCTGGTGGAGGGTCTTGCCTCAGTGTGGATGGCTGCTGATGGATCAGGGCAGTGGTGCTGAAGACTGGGGCAGCTGTGGTAATTTTTAAAATGAGACAACAATGAAGTTTGCCACATCAACTGACTCCTTTCATGAGTGATTTCTCTGGAGCATGCAATGCTGTTTGATGGCATCTTGCCCACAGAAGAACTTCTTTCAGATTGGAGTCAATCCTCTCAAACCCTAATGCTGCTTTATCAACTATGTGTAGGTGATATTTAAAATGTTTGGTTTTTTTTTTTGTCATTTCAACAATCTTCACAGCATCTTCAGCAGGAGTAGTTTCCATCTCAAGAAACTGCTTTCTTCATTCATCCATAAAAAGCAACTCCTCGTCTGTTTAAGTTTTATCATAAGGATGCACCAATTCAGTCACATCTATGGGCTCCACTTCTAATTCTAGTTCTCTTGCTATTTCCACCACATCTGTGGTTACTTCCTCCACTGAAGTCCTGAACCCCACAAAGTCATCCATGAGAGTCAGAATCAACCTTTCCCAAACTCCTGTTAATGTTGCCAATTTGGACCTCCTCCCATGAATCACAAATGTTCTTAACAGCATCTAGAATAGGGAATCCTTTCCAGAAAATTTTCACTTTACTACTTTGCCCAGATCCATTAGAAGCATCACTATCTGTAATAGCTACAGCCTTATGAAATGCATTTCTTAAATAATAAGACTTAAAAGTCAACATTACTCCTTGATCCATGTGCTGCAGAATGGATTTGTGTTAGCATGCATGAAAACAACATTAATTTCGTTGTACAGCTCCAGCACAGATTTGGGTGACCAAATACATTGTCAATGAGCAGTACTCCTTTTTTTTAATTTTTATTTTATTATGTTATGTTAGTCAACATACATCATTAGTTTTTTTTAAGATTTTATTTTACTTTTTTTTAAAGATTTTATTTATTTATTTGACAGAGAGAGGCACAGCAAGAGGGGGAATACAAGCAGGGAGAGTGGAGAGGGAGAAGCAGGCTTCCCGCTGAGCAGAGAGCCTGATGCAGGACTCGATCACAGGACACTGGGATCATGACCTGAGCCGAAGGCAGACACTTAATGACTGAGCCACTCAGGCGCCCCACATCATTAGTTTTTGATGTAGTGTTCCATGATTCATTGTTTGCATATAACACCCAGTGTTCCATCCAATACGTGCCTTCCTTAATACCCTTCACTGGGCTAACCCATCCCCCCACCCCCCTCCCCTCTAAAACCCTCAGTTTGTTTCTCAGAGTCCATAGTCTCTCATGGTTTGTCTCCCCCTCCGATTTCCCCCCCTTCATTTTTCCCTTCCTACTATCTTCTTTTTTTTTTAACATATAATGTATTATTTGTTTCAGAGATACAGAGCTGTGATTCAGCAGTCTTACACAATTCACAGCGCTCACCATAGCACATACCCTCCCCAATGTCCATCACCCAGCCACCCATCCCACCCACCCCCCTCCACTCCAGCAACCCTCAGTTTGTTTCCTGAGATTAAGAATTCCTCATATCAGTGAGATCATATGATACTTGTCTTTCTCTGATTGACTTATTTTGCTCAGCATAATACCCTCTAGTTCCATCCAGGTCGTTGCAAATGGCAAGATTTTGGGGTTTTTTTGATGGCTGCATAATATTCCATTGTATATATATATACCACATCTTCTTTCTCCATTCATCTGTTGATGGGCATCTTGGCTCTTTCCATAGTTTGGCTATTGTGGACATTGAAACAGTACTCTTGAATTAAAAAGGAATTTTTTTCTGAGCAGCAGGTCTTAACAGTGAGCTTAAAATATTCAGTAAACCATGTTGTAAACAGACATGCTGTCATTTAGGCTTTGTTGTTCCATTTATAGAGCACAGACAGAGTAGATTAAGCATAACTGTTAAGGGCCCCAGGATTGTCAGAATGGTAAGTGGGCACCGGCTTTTAGAGAAAGCCATCAGTGCATTACCCCTAACAAGAGAGTCAGCCAGTCCTTGGAAGCTTTGAAGCCAGGCATTGAGTTCTCCTCTAGCCATGAAAGTCCTAGATGGTGTCTTCTTCCAATATAAAACTGTTTCTTCTACACTGAAAATCTGTTGTTTAGGGTAGCCACCTTCATTAAGTCTCTTAGCTAGAACTTCTAGGTAACTTGCTGCAGCTTCTCCATCAGCACTTGCTGCTTCACCTTGCACCTTTGTGTTATGGAGACGGGTTCTCTCCTTAAACTTCATGACCCAACCTCTGCTAGCTTTGAACTTCTCTCTGCAGCTTCTTGACCTCTCTCAGCCATCACAGGATTGAAGTAGAGGTAGGGGTTGTTCTGAATTAGACTTGGTTGAAGAGAGTGTGTAGCTGCTTTGATCCTCTACCCAGACCACTAGAACATTCTCCACGTCAGCAATAAGGCTCTTTCACTCTCTGTCATTTGTGTGTTCACTGAAGCCGCACTTTTAATTGCCTTCAAAAACTTTTCCTTTGCATTTACAACTTAGTTAACTGTTTTCTGCAAAAGACCTAGCTTTCAGCCTATCTCAGCTTGTGACATGGCTTCCTCACTAAGCTTAATTATTTCTAGCTTTTGATTTAAAGTGAGAGATGTGTGACTCTCCATTTCACTTGAACACTTAGAGGCCAGTGTAGGGTTATTAGTTGTTGTATCTCAGGGAATAGGGAGGCCTGAGGAGAGCGGGAGAAATGGGGTAATGGCCAGTAGAGCAGTCAAAATACACACATTTATTAAGTTCATCATTTTATATGGGGTGTGATTTGTGGCACCCCAAAACAATTATAATAGTAACATCAAAGATCACTAATCACAGATCACCATAACACATATAATAATAATGAAAAAGTTTGAAATATTTGCAAGAATTACCAAAGTGTGACACAGAGACATGAAGTGAACAAACGCTGTTGGAAAAATGATGCTAATAGACTTGTTCCACACAGGGTTGGCACATACCCTTGGTTTGTTAAAAAAGAAATGCAGTATCTGTAAAGCACAATAAAGCAAAATACAATAAAATGAGGTATGCCTGCATATGAGATATTTACTGTATTTTTTGGAGTTGTTTACGGTAATCACCATTTACCTAACACTTATCCCAACACTGTATGTTAGGTAATATTGTCTTATTTTGTAGATAGGGAAACTGAGGCCCAGGGGAGTCAGGTAATTAAAAAAATTCAAAAGCACTGGAGCCTGGATACTTCCCACTCAGTTATATTTTGTTTTGTATAATTTCTAATTATTTCATTTGGTAATTTTATAGCAAATTAGGAATAAGCTCTTTATAGATGGAAATACTAACAGTGCTCAGTTTTGTCCTTCACGGCACCAAGCCCAGCTGTGAGAACTTAATCATTATTCATAAAATGCCTTTACATAATAAGGACATATTTTGTTGAAAGTTGTGACATTTGGGAAAAGAGCCATTAAATATACATTTATAATTAAAATATCAAAATATACTTTCAGGCTTAAAATATGCAATTTTGATTGATATTAATGTAATTAATGTCTCTTTGGTGTCACAGTACTTTAAAAGGGAAATATTTATAAGAGTATATAACATTTATAATTACCACAGGGTTAAACGCAGAGTATACTCCTATGCTTATGGATTTAATATTGACTAAAGCACCTACTCATGGTCAATTAGATTATTTAAGATACAGATTCATGTGATGGTTGTTTGTCCAGAGTTCCAAAGTTCAAACTGTTTTTCTTTCACATGCAAACTTCCTCTGAGCACTTTGCATTTTATGGACCAAACAAACTGACTCAGTTAAGATGCTGGCTACTCTCTAGGGAGTTCCTGAAAGCAATGGTGTGTGATACAGCTCTGCTTACTTTTGATGAATTCCTCCATGAAGAACATGTTTTCCCCGCCTTGCCTGTGGTTGATACCACCAGGGAGCAATTCCACTGTCACTGATGAATGCTAGCTAGGTCAGACCTTGTCAGTGCAAATGAAAGTCTTGTGATTAGTATTCTGTACCTTCTTACTAATGAACCTTCTAATCATGAGATCTGTCTGTACTTATAATGTTCCTCTAACTGCTAAGTGCCCTTGAAAGGTTAGGTAAGTGGGAAATAGTACCATTGGGTTTTTTTTTTTTCTTTACATCATGCCTTTCCAAATTAGTTTTGGACTTACTATTTATGACTCCTAGGATAAGAATTGGTCAACATTATGACAGTGACAACCTTGGTTATACAATTACAACATGAAAACAAAATTACAAACACACAAAAACATGTACAATAATAGAAAAAAATGTTTTCTGGAGACATGCAAACTTCTTGGAGAACATTTTGACAGTAGAAAAAATATATATAGGAATATTTATACAGACTTTGCTAGAAAAACATCTAATTGGAAAAAAATTATAGGTGAAAAATGTTTTGCTCCAAGAAGAATTTAAAAAGTGACTTTGAACTGAGGGTTCTAGAGGGGAAGGGGGTGGGGGAATGGGTTAGCCTGGTGATGGGTATTAAAGAGGGCATGTTCTGCATGGAGCACTGGGTGTTATGCACAAACAATGAATCATGGAACACTACATCCAAAACTAATGATGTAATGTATGGTGATTAGCATAACAATAAAAAATTTAAAAAAAAGTGACTTTGAGGTCAATGTGTAAGGAAAACTCATTCGGTATAACCTGAGTAGCTTTTGGCTTAAACTCAAAAAGGTATGTTTTCTTAACTACACAAGGATTTATTTGTGATAGCTCCAGATCATTTGCATATTTTAATAAATCTAGGATATCATCAGTTGTAAGGTGCATCATTATTTTATACATGACTAAGAAAGAAAAAATACTGCCAATTAAACTATGACAAGATACTGGTTTGTAAGTCACATCAGAGATGTTCAAATTGTGAGAAAAAGTACTTCTCAGAATTGATGGAATAAGGATTGTTATGAAAACTATGGATACTAGAGATGGATACAGAGCTGTGATACATCCTACAGAGAGTAGGAATGCAGGAGAACTTCTATGATAGCATCATCTTTCCTGACCAACATTTCAACCAAAGATGTATTCACCAGAGCATAAAACTGAGGAGAGTGTATCTGAATTTACACATCCCTTTCTATTATTTTTGTTTGAGGTGGTACTCTACTCAGTTCTGTTAATAAAATGCTAGTAATTCATTCCATTAGGTGATCCAAGAGTCAGCAAATTTCTATAAAGGATCAGATAGTAAATATTTTACAGTTTGTGACCATAGTCTCTGATGCAGCTACTCAGACTTAGCCAGTGTAGCACAAAAGCAGCGATAGACAATTAAATTTCATATAATTCCATGTATCATGAAATTTTATTCTTCTATTGTTTTTTTTTAAATCACTTAAAAACATAAAAATATTCCTGGGACCTGTTCTGGAAAATGGAGTACACATACTTTCCCCTATTCCTTCTGCTAATTACAACTTACAACCCTGGGCATTATATGTAAAGCAAACATAAAGAGACACTGAGAGATAGAAGACAGCAGACTGGCTGGTGTACTCAGGGCTCAAGAAATGAAAATGGGTGTTTTGTTTCGTTTTGTTTGTCACCATATATCCCAGACTTGAAACTGAAAAAACCGGCAGCTCAGAAATGCCAATGGATGCAGAAAAACAGAGCTCCGGCAAAAACCTGCCCTCTGTAGCCAAAAGACCAGGAAAGAGGGAAACTAGCAAGACAGAAAACTTTCGAACAACCACTCAACTCTAGTCAAATACCATAGGAAAAAACTGTGGTCCCATTTCTACTGATTCCAGCAAAGGTCAAGTGGGGAGCCCAGACTTTCATTCCATCAGGCTGTAACAAGTCACCCCAACTCTCCTGCTGGGGTATTGTCAGAGAAGGCCAAGCAGGGAACTAGGATTTATACCCACTCAGTAGTAACAGGCCCTACCCCATATCGCCAATGGAGACTATGTGGGGAAACACTGTCTGTGTTTCCAACCACATTCAGCAGTTATGAAGCATCCCTCCTCACTGGGATGGTATCATAGGAGCCTTATAGAAAAGTTGGAATGTTTGCCACTACCCAGAATTAATGAGATCACTTCCACTGCTATGATGTTAGCGAAGGCCACATGAGAGCAATAAGACATTTCTTCCTCTCTCGCCAAAAATGGTACACCACTCTTGGGTGTCAACAGAGACTGAGTGAGTTACCTAGATTTCTACCCACCTGACAGTAATTATAATACACCTGTCCCATTCCCATGCAGAAGTGTCAGAGGAAGCCAACTAACACAAAAGGCTTAAATAAGACCCAGAATCTCTTAACATAATATGCAAATTTCTGGGTTTCCATAAAAAAAAAATTACTCATAGCAAGAACCAGAAAGATCTCAAACTGAATGAACAAAATAATAATACTAATCAATGAATGCCAACACCAAGATGAAAGAAATGTTAGAATTCTCTGACAAATAGTTAAAGCAGTCATAACAAAAATGCTTCATTGAGCAATTACAAACATCTTGAAGGAAATGAAAGAACATAAATCCGCAGGAAAGAAAGAAAAGGTCTCAGTAAAGAAGTAGAAATGTAAGAAGATCCAAATGGAAATTTTAGAACTAAAAATACAATAACCTAAACAAAAAAAAACCACTATAGATAAATCAAAATGGAATTATGACCCACACCAAGACAGAAAAAAAATAGAGAAATAACAAACAGAAAACAAAAACTATAATGGCAGACTTACAATTAAATGTAAATAGACAAAATACACCAATTAAAAGACCGAGATTCACAAAGCGAATCTAAAATCATGGGCTAATTATATTCTCTCTCTCTATAACAATATAGGCAGATTGAAAGCAAAAGAAGTAAAAGGATATATAATGCAAACTTAAAGGAAAGCAGAAGTGACCATATTAATATTCTTTTAATTTGACTTCAAAGAAAAGAAAATTTCCTGGGAGAGAAACATTATACATACCAGAAATAAAAATACAATCTTAAATGTGTATATACCAAAAATCAGAGCAGCAAAATAAGTAAAGCAAAAGCTGATAAAACTGAAAAGACAAATAGACAAATCTGTAATTACAGTTAGAGACTTCAGCACTCCTTTATTAAAAATTGATGCAAAAATATGGACAGAAAAATCAGCAAAGAAATAGGAGAACTCAAAAATACAATGAACCAGTGTTATCTAATCCACACTTATAGAACACTTTACCCCAGAACAGCAGAATACACATTCTTCACAAGCTCACATGGAACACATATCAAGATAGACCATAACCTACACTAAAAACAAACTTCAATAAATCGAAAATAATCAAAATAGCTTATTCTCTAACCATAAACCAAAAAAATTCAAACAAAAAATCAGTAACATAGGGATAACAGGAAATTCTCTAAACTTGGACACTGAAAAACATCTCATGTTGCTATTTTACTAGCAGGCTGGTTAGTTTCCTCATAGAATGCTTCAGTGTTGTTCTCCAGTACTATCAGTTTGGAGTTCGAGGAGCAGCAGTAACTGGATAGATAAACCTTATTGAATGAGAGCTCATGTTGTTGGGACCGTGAAGAGCTTTCATTCCTGTGCCCATGGCTTGTCTATTCCAGCAATCATTTTACTAGCACTGGAGTGGCTGATGACAGAGGCTGATAGATGACGAGTTGTCATTTGTCTATTTAGTGCTTCTTCAATAGTGGATACTTTTAGATGGTGATTTACAAGTATATGGATAATCTGTTTTGTAACAAAGTCTTCCAATACTTGGCAGCTTAAAACAACAAACATTTATCATCTTGTATCAGCTTATGTTTAGAAATCCAAAAGCAGCTGGTTCTGGTTAAGGGTCCCTGGAGAGATTGCAATAAACTTATTGCCTATGGTTGAAGTTTGGGTACTGTATTCACATGGTTGTTGGAAGAAAGCCTTTTTCCTCACCACATGGGACTCTCTATTGTTTCCTGTGTCCTCATGATATGGCAGCTGGCTTCCTCGAGAGAGAGTGATCCAAGAGAGAAGAAGCAGAAAGCTATAGTGCCTTTTATAAACTAGTCTCCAAAGTTGCACATCATTACTTTTCCTTTATTCTATTCATTTGAATTAAGTCAGCCCAAACTCAAGGACAGGGGAACAAGGTTCTACCTCTTGAAGAGAGAAGAATCAAAGAATTTTTGGACATTTAAAACCACTACCACAAGTGGTACAAAGGTCTTTATAGTACAAAGGTCTTTATACCATGTGCCCACTTTCATAGGCGCTCATGTCTCTAACCAGCACTACCTTTTTGTGCAGGTCAGTGAGATTCTCTGGGAAGCAGACACAGAGAAGGAGTTAAGAGGAAAAAAAAAAATTGTTGGGGGAGGGGAGATAACATCTGTGAAAGACAAAAGGAAGAGACAAAATTTGGCAGGGGATTGACCAAATCATGATGCAGGACTGACAAATTGCCAACTCAGTGGGGAGTTCTGGAGGAAATAACTCATTAGAAGAACCGATAAGAGTGATCTTACTTTGGGCAGAAATGACTAGGATCCATTTTACTCAGTCATTAGCTTCCCTGAGAAGAGCATAATCTTGGCTCAAAAGGTGAGGCGGATATTGAGTTAAGTAAATAGCTATAAGTTGTCAGCTAACCATATCCTAGTAGCGTCAAAAGGAATATGTTTCACTGCCACCTGGGTGGCTCCGGATACAAACTATCTCGATAGTAAATGGGCAAGTGTAACAGCTATGTCTTAAGGGCATGGTGAGCCGAGGGCTCAGAGCCCTCACAGATGAGGGTCTGGGTCATACCACCATTAATCCATCTAGAGGTGCTGAGGATGAGGGTCATCTAAAATTCATAGTAGAGGAGAGAGATTAGGACGATGAGCTCCATCCCTGTGATTAGCTGCAATGAAAAGTGCTGTGGTTAGTGCACTTCTGTTCTCCTTAAAGATTCCTCCAGAAGAGGCCCGCTAGCGTCCTGGAGAAACTGCTCCTGGAACTTATGTGAAGACAAGGATCATATAATCCCAAGTCTCATGAAAGGTGAATTACAAATGACATGAGGTTTTTAGTGTATCTGTGCCCTCTGGCCCTGTTTATATCTAATCCACAAGGTAACATTTCCATTTCCAAATGGGTTAGTGCTGCCTACCCCAGCTCACCCCCAGACCTTGTGACGTGGTGTTTCTGGTGAAATCTTGCTCATGATGAGCAGCCCTGGCAGCATGATTCATAGCTAGTTTTTCTCTCTCTCTCTCTCTACCAAGCCGAGTAGCCCATCAAGATTTATCTTCCAAGAGTGTGTAATTCTCCACTGCAGATGATGTAACCTTGCTCCAGAATTCCAAAGGCTCGTACTGTGATTCTTAGAGTGGACTTTACCATAGAGTCTATGTTGCATTTTTTCCCATTGTGTATTCCACAGATACATCCAAAATAACATGGTCTCTGAGTGTTTGACCCAAGCTGCAGAGTCAGTTGCATATTTGCTGGGCTTGCTTCAGAACTCTTTTCTGCTCTGGGTCCCACTCAAAAGTGTCAGCCTTTCACATCACTTAATATATGGGCTGGGGCAGTATTCCCATGTGTCAAATAGTCTGCCCTCAGAACCCAGGGAGGTGCCCCATGCATTGCATTTTATTCTTCATAATGGAAGATATAGGATTCAGGAATTTGTCCCTTACTGTGGAGAAGATATCTTGAACTTGACATGCCTCATGTGACTGGACCTCTAAGATATTACTGATGTAGCAGATCCCTTAAATCTCATAGCATTTATGTCCCTCTTTTTTTTAAGATTTTATTTATTTATTTGACAGAGAGAGGCACAGCTAGAGAGGAAACACAAGCAGGGGAAGTGGGAGAGGGAGAAGCAGGCTTCCTGAAGAGCAGGGAGCCCTATGCAGGCCTTGATCCAGGACCCTAGGGTCTTGACCTGAGCCGAAGGCAGACACAACAATTGAGCCACCCAGGCGCCCGCATTTATCTCCCTCTTAAGTAAATATACCTTATCGATGTATCTAAGATACTTACCATTTCTTGCTCATCCAATATGATTAGCATAGTGTCCTCAATTTAGTGTACCAGTGTATCCCCCAGAGTTCAGGTCTTTTGGGATTATATGATGATAGATGGTACGAGAGTTAATATAGTCTTCAATCAAGATTGTAAATGCATACTTTTGTCCATTCCAAATGAATATGAACTGTTTCTGATCCACTTCTATGGATGCATTTGCCCAGTAAATCTACCTAATTTCTTTTTTTCCCAGTTTCAAATCTTTTTTAAAACTTTCTTTTTATTATCATTTTTATTCCACATACAGTGTATAGTTAGCATACAGTGTTATATTAGTTTCAGGTATACAATGTAATGATTCAACAATTCTCTACACCCCTCAGTGCTCATCACAAGTGTAGCCTTCATCCCCTTTATCTATTTTACTCATTCCCCCCACCCCCCCCGCCCCTCTCACCTCTGGCAGCCCCCAGTTTGTTCTCTATGTTTAAGAGACGATGGACTCTGAGAAACAAACTGAGGCTTCTAGAGGGGAGGGGGTGGGGGGATGGGTTAGCCTGGTGATGGGTATTAAAGAGGACACGTTCTGCGTGGAGCACCGGGTGTTATGTGCAAACAATGGATCATGGAACGCTACATCACAAACTAATGATGTAATGTATGGTGATTAACGTAACATCATTTAAAAAAAACAAAGAAAAAGAGTCTGGGTTTTTTGTCTCTTTTTTTCTTTGTCATCTGTCTTGTCTCTTAAGTTTCACATATGAGTGAAATCATACTTGTCTTTCTCTGACTGACTTATTTCACTTAGCATTATACCCTCTAGATCCACCTATGTTTTTGCAAATGGCAAGATTGCATTCCTTTTTTAGCTAACTACTATTCCATTGTATATATATGATGCTTTTTTATCCATTCATCCATCAATGGGCACTTGAACCGCTTTCATATCTTGGCTGCAATAAACATGTGATGCATATATCTTTTTGAATTAGTATTATTTTTTTGTGATAAATACCCAGATGTGGAATTACTCATCATATGGTAGTTCTATTTTTAAAATTTTGAGGAACCTCCATACTGTGTTCCACAGCGGCTGCACCAGCTTGAACTCCTACCAACAGTGCACAAGAGTTCCTTTTTCTCTGCATCCTTGCCAACACTTGTTTCCTGTGTTTTTAATTTTGTCACTGTGACAGGTGTAAGGTGTTATGTCATTGTGGTTTAGATTTGCATTTCCCTGACAATGAGTGATGTTAAGCGTCTTTTCATGTGTCTGTTGGCCATCTGGATGTCTTCTTTGGAAAAATGTCTAGTTGTGTCTTCTGCCCATTTATTAATTAGATTATTTGGTTTTTTGGTGTTGAGTTATATAACTTCTTTATGTATTTTGATACTAACCCCTTATCAGATACGTCATTTGCAAATATCTCTTCCATTCAGTAAGTTGTTTTTCTGTTTTGTTAATGGTTTCCTTCACTGCACAAAAGCTTTTTATTGGTGTACTCCCAATAGTTTAATTTTGCTTCTCTTTCCTTTGCCAAAGGACACATTTCTAGAAAAACGTTGCTATGGCCAATGCCAGAGATATTATGGTCTGTGCTCTGGGAATTTTATGGTTGCAGGTCTCACATTTAGGTCTCTAATCCATTTTGAGTTTATTTTTGTGTATGGTGTAAGAAAGTGGTCCAGTTTCATTCTTCTTCATGTAGCTATCCAGTTTTCCAAGCACCATTTCCAGTTTCCCATTGTATATTCTTGCATTCTTTGTCATAGATTAATTGATCATATAAGAATGGATTTATTTCTAAATTTTCTAAATTTTATTTCTAAATTTATTTCTAAATTTTCTATTTCATTGGTCTATGTGTCCATTTTTGTGTCAATTTTGTGTCAGTTTTGATTACTGCAGTTATGCAATATATCTTGCAGTCTGGGATTGTGATCCTCCAGTTTTGATCATCTTTTTCAAGATTGTTTTGCCTATTTGAGGTCTTTTGTGGTTATGGTTCCATACAAATTTTAGGATTATTTGGTCTAGTTCTATGAAAAATGCTGTTGGTATTTTGATAGGGTTTGCATTAAATCTGTAAATTGCTTTGGATGGTATGGACATTTTAACAATATTTGTTCTCCCAGACAATGAGCATGGAATATCTTTCCATTTGTTTGTGTCATCTTCAATTACTTTCATCATTGTTTTATAGTTTTCAGAGTACAGATCTTTCACCTCTTTGGTTGGGTTTATTCCTAGGTATCTTGTTATTTTGGGCACAACTGTAAATGAGATTGTTTTCCTAACTTCTCTGCTACTTCATTATTAGTGTATAGAATTGCAACCAATTTCTGTATATTAATTTTGTAACCTACTACTTTATTGAATTTATTTACCAGTTCTAGTAGTTTTTTGGTGAAGTCTTTAGGGTTTTCTATATATAGTATCATGTCATCCACAAATAGTGAAAGTTTTACTTCATCCTTAGCAATTTAGATGCCTTTTATTTCTTTTCCTTATCTGATTGCCATGCCTCAGATTTCCAGTACTATGCTGAATGAAAGTGTGAGTGGATATCTTTCCTTGTCTTGTTCCTGATCTTAGGGAGAAGCTGTTAGTTTTTTACCTTTGAGGATAATGTTAGCTGTGGGATTTTCATATATTCCCTTTATTATGTTGAGATCTGCTCCCTCTAAGCCTATTTTATTGAGGGTTTCTATCATGAATGGATGATGTACTTTGTCATATGCTTTTTCTGCATCTATTCAAATCATCATATGGTTTTTATCCTTTCTCTTGCTGATGTGATGTAGCACATTGATTGATTTCTGAATATTGAACCACGCTTGCATTCCAGGAATAAATCCCACTTGATCATGGTGAATGATTTTTTTAAAAATATATTGTTATATACAGTTGGTTAATGTTTTGTTGAGGATCTTTGCATCTATGTTCATCAGAGATAGTGGTCTGTAGTTTTCTTTTTTGTAGTGACTTTATCTGCTTTTGGTATCAGGGTAATGCTGGCCTCATAGAATGAATTTGGAAGCTCACTTTCCTTTTCTATTTTTTTGAGTAGTTTGAGAAGAATAGGTATTAAGTCTTCTTCAGTTGTTTGGTAGAATTTACCTATGAAGCTATCTGGTCCTGGACTTTTTGTTGTTTGGGAGTTTTTTTGATTACTGATTCAATTTCAAAGCTAGTAATTGATCTATTCAAATTTTCTATTTCTTCTGATTCAGTTTTGGAAGGTTATTTGTTTCTAGGAATTTATCCATTTCTTCTAGGTTGTCCAATTTGTTGGCTTATAATTACTCATAATATTGTCTTATAGTCCTTTGTATTTCTGTGGTGTTGGTTGTTATTTCTCTTCTTTCATTTATGATTTTATTTATTTCAGTCTTCTTTCTCCTTTTTTTAAATGAGTCTGGCTAAAGGTTTAATTTTGGTGATCTCTTCAAAGAACCATTATCCTGGCTTCATCGACCTGTTCTATTGTTGCTTTTTTAGTTTCTGTTTCACTTATTTCTGCTCTAATCTTTATTATTTCCTTCCTTCTACTGGTTTGGGGTTTGTTTGTTCCTCTTTTTTCTAGTTCTTTTAGGTATAAGGTTAGATTGAGATTTTTCTTGTTTTTTGTTTTGTTTTGTTTTTGAGGTATGCCTGTATTGCTATCAACTTCCCTCTTAGTACAACTTTTGCTGCATCTCAAAGATTTTGGACCATTGTGTATTCATTTCATTCATCTCCATGTATTTTTTTATTTCCTCTTTGACTTCTTGGTTGATTTCTAGTTTCATTAGCATTTAGTAGCATTTTTTTAACCTGCATGTATTTGTGTTCATTCCAGATTTTTTCCTGTGGTTGATTTCTAGTTTTATATCATTGTGGTCAGAAAGGATGCATTGTATGACTTTGATCTTTTGACTTTTCAGAGACTTGTTTTGTGGTCTAATAATATGTGATCAATGCCAGAGAATATTCCATGTGCACTTATAAAGAATGTGTATTCTGCTCTTTGGGGATGGAATGTTCTGAATATATCAGTTAGATCCATCTGGTCCAATGTATCATTCAAAACCACTCTACCTTGTAATTTTCTGTTTGAATGATCTTTCCATTGATGTAAGTGGGGTGTTAAAGTACCCTCCTATTACTGTATTACTGTCAATTACTTCCTTTATGTTTGTATTAGCTACTTTATATATTTGGGTGTTCCCATGTTGGGTGCATAATATTTACAATTGTTTTACCTTCTTGTTGTATTGTTCCCTTTATGGTTATATAGTGTCCTTTTTGTCCCTTGTTACAGTTTTTGTTTTAAAGTCTATTTTGTTCAACATGAGTATTACATTACCTTTTCTTTCTTTTTCCTTTCATTTGCATAATAAATACTTTTCCATCCCTTCATTTTTTTCCCTTTCACTTTTAATCTGCATTTGTTTTTAGGTCTGAAATGAGTCTCCTGTAGGCAGTATGTCAATTGTTCTTGCTTTTTTATCCATTCCATCACCTTATGTCTTTTTTTTAAGATTTTATTTATTTATTTGATAGAGACACAGCAAGCGAGGGAACACAAGCGGCGGGGAGGGGGCTTGGGAGAGGGAGAAGCAGGCTTGCCACATGGAGCCCAATGTGGGGCTCCATCCCAGGACCCCTGGGATCATGACCTGAGCCAAAGGCAGATGCCCAACAATTGAGGCACCCAGGTGCCCTACCTTATGTCTTTTGATTGGAGCATTTAGTCCATTTACATTCATTTATTTATAGGTATGTACTTATTTACATTTTGTTAGTTAGGTTATGGTTTTGTTTTTTTGTTTTTTTTTTGTTTTTTTTTAGTTCTTTTCTGTTCCTTTCTTCTTTTGTTCTCTACTCTCACTGTTTGCTGGCTTTTTTTAGTGATATACTGGATTTCTTGCTGTTTATTTTTTGCGTATATATTAGTGGGTTTTGACTTATGGTTACCATTATATTTGTATATGACATCCTATGCATATAGCAGTCTATATTGTTGATGGTCACTTAAGTTTGAAGTGACTTACTCCTCACCCCCCATGCTTTAGGTATCATACTTAACATGTTGTCATAACTTACATCGTTATATTTTGTGAATCCCTTGACAAATTTTGATAGATATCCTTATTTTTACTGCTTTTGTGCTTCCTACTTTTCTTAGTCCTTATATATGGTCTTTCCTTTCCACTCAGAGTCCCCTTTAACATTTCCTGTAGGACTTATTTAGAGGTCATGAATTCTTTTAACTTTTGTTTGTCTGGGAAACTCTCTTTCTCTCCTTCTATTCTGAGTAATAGTCTTGCTAGATAAAATATTCTTGGCTGCAGATTTTTTCTTTCAGAAATCTAATGTCTACAACTCTTTACAAAAAATTTTTAAAGAAGCTACCAGGTGTTTGCCTTGGTACGGGAATCATTTCTAAATTGCTGATGATGTATACATTTTATAATATCTCTTCTCTATAATAGAAAGCAAAACCCAATTAATAACAGCCAACATTTATATAACACTTGGTTTGCAAAACACTAATATTTGTATCTTATCATTTGATCTTCATGACAATTTTATAGAAGATATTATCATTAGCTAATTCCATTAGCTAAAAACTTGATCTCTCCCAGAGGTTCAACAACATAGCCAAATTTTCTTGATTAATCAATTGCAGAACCAAGATTTGACCTATATCTCCTGACACTGAAGTACATGCTCTTTATATTTTACTGTTAATTTTTGCTTGAGTAAATTATCTTGGTCAAGATTTTTGATGAATCCGGACCTTATTTCCCTCTACAAAATATAGGGAATATTTAATTTATTTTAAAGGATCTTTCCAGCTCTACATATCATTTGTTTTGTATATTCTTGGTAGATGTGGAGGTGGATAATTTTATTTACCTACTGGGCCAAGTATAAGTAAAGAGAACTAAACATAATCAGCACCTTATAAAAAGGTAATTTTCCACCTGGTGATTCTTCCCCAGGATTGACTCTAAACCCGAGTTAAAACATTTATCCTAATACCTATATATGGTGAGGTCATAGAAAAATAAAAAAAATATGAAGAATTTGAATGAATCCTATGACTGTTTCCTTTGGAAATTATTTAATTTAGTAAAAAAAGTTAAAAGGTTAAATTATTAATGCAATAAATATTCAAATGGTGATGTACATACATTTACATTTCAATACCAAGAAAGAGGATCTGAAAAGCATAGATCAAAAACTATATTTAATAGTTTTTATATTTCTCCAATCCTATTTTTGATTCAGCTAATTTAATGCAATAATTATAACAATTCTCTGAATTTATTAATACTTTTTTAAAAAAGATTTTATTTATTTATTTATGAGAGAGAGAGAGAGAGAGAGAGAGAGAAAATGAGCTGGGTGAGGGGCAGCTGGGGAGGGAGGGGGGAAGGAATCTGAAGGAGATTCCGTACTGAGGGTGGAGCCTGATATAAGGCTCGACCGCATGACCCTGAGATCATAACCTGAGCTAAAATCAAGAGTCGGATGCTTAACCACCTGAGCCCACCCAGGCATGTATTATCCACCTGGAATACATATCCACCTGGAATGTATTAATACTTCATAATAATATTGCAAAGTCAAAAAGCATGGGTTCAAGTCTTGATATTTCCACTATAGCTGAGTGATCCTGAGCAAGTTATTTAGTATCATTGTGATTCAGTTCCCTCAGCTATAAAGTATAGTACCTCTCAGGGTATCGTGGAGATTAAATGACATTACATACAGATCACTTAGTACTGTGCCAAATACATAAGTATGACATAAGTAATATGGTATCATTAACAAGCATACTATATTGCTACTGTTATTATTACATATGGCAAAATCTTAAAACCTGTACGATCTTCATAACTCCCATAGACCTTTGGTCATCCAATCTAGAGTGAATTTTATAGGGTTCTTCCCCCAAAACTTTGATTAAGCCACAAGGAAAGGGCCTTGAGACAAACCTCATTATTCTTCTCTCTTAAATGAGAGGCAAGCAGCAAGTTTAAAGAGAAGACAGCAGAAGCTAGATTTGTGTCTGAGCAAAGAGGAAATGCCAGAAAGTAAAGTTTATGAGTTCCTTTATAGAAAATGACTGTGTCATACTTATTCTTTACTGCCAAACCATGATCCTAAACTCATAAAATACTTTTTAATTTATTTGACCTCAAGAAAAGTATGCCATAGTATTCTTCCTGGTTATAAAAAAGGGAAATATAACCTGGCGTGAATTAAAACATTTTAAATAATTGACAACTTAAAAGTAGGTCACAAACTATTAACCTGAGTAGAACAATTTGTACAATAAATTTTGAACTACAAGTCGAAATGATCTTTAAAATAATTATGGTATAAAAAATAAGTAAACCTATATTACTAGCTTAATAAAATATTAAAAATTAATGTAGTCTGAAAAGATCATTGATGACCTCATGGTAGAGTCACATCTGTTGAGTAAGCCAGGGGTCTGGTGTTGACGAGATTAAAAGACAAAATGGGCTCTTAAACTCTATCAAAATCTATTAACTGTTAATCTAATTAAATACAGTTGCATATAACAGAAAAGTTCAAAATAGAGGCTTAGAGGCGACAGAATTCCTTCCCACTTGCTCTGTCATTCTGTCATTCATCTTGCCCCAAGGTATCAGCCACCAAAGTGGCTGCTTAAGCGGCTGCCTTCATGCCAGTGTTGCAGGGAGTAGGAAAGAGTAAGGAGGACTACGTATTATAAGACACAGAACTTATTTTTTAAGGAGACTCCCTGGAAATCCTACGCAACACTTACATAACACTTCATTACCCACTTAGTTCTGCAGCCATGCATCTCTGAGACTGCATGAGATTTGGCAATGCCACATCTTTTACTGAGTGATATGTGCCAACACAATCCTGCTCTTCTGTTACTGCCAGGGAAGATGGGCTGCCGAGGTAGGCAATTAAGAGTCTGTACCACAAGATAATTTATCTAAATCATAATTGACAGGAGTTCTAACAGTGTAGGCCAAGTAAAAAAAAAAAATTTGATTGATATTTTTGAGATAGGAACCCCACAATGGAAAGTGCCTATCTGCTAGTATCTAAACTAAAAATCAAGATATTACTATCGAAGTAGCAGTGGTTGGCACCAATTAATTTCACATAGTTATTAAACAGTGATTAAGTCTGGGCCATGGATTTAAGCCACCTATGTTGAGTCCTGGTACTAACTGAATCAACTTGGGCAAATCACTTGACACCTTAGATTCCTCATCCAATGGGGAAATGGTGCTTATTTGTCGAAATTGTTATAAGAATTAAGTAAGTTAAAAATGGAAAGTTAATTAATGTAGAACTCTGCCTGACACCTAGCTGGTATTCAATAAATATTGGCTGTTATTATAATTCATACTTTATTAGTATTATATCTAAGGCACACATTATCTAATAGCCTTCACATGATGTGAAAACATTTTCAATTAAGTGTATGTATTAGTAGTATGTTTATTAAATTTACATTTAATTTTAGACTACACATTATTACTGTGTGTAAAATCTAGTAACAGGAAAGTGATTTATATTTTGTAGGGAATTTTAATGAACCCTTAGATGGCTGGGGAAAACAACTGCAAAAATCATAATAATATATGCAGGATTGTATTTTTCTTCATTATGAATTATTAGCATATACTCTTGCAGTGTTAATAACCAAGAAAGTCATAATAGTATCCAAAAAAGGGAATAAAAGAATAAATACACTCAGCTTATAAATCATTTGATTCTAATAAATCATAAGTATATTGTAGAATAAAGCCCAGATTCCTATCGGTGAAATTTCACTTACTTAAAGTTTCATGAAATCTACCCAGCATTCTACATTAGTGTCTTGGAAATAATCAGCTCTTTCATAATATTTATGAAGTACACTCATTTAAGGAACTGTGGAAATCTTGATACACTGACAAATTGCACCCTCCAGTGGAAAAAAAATCTTTATCCATTAAAACTATTAAAACTTAGTGTGTTTCTACATTGCGGGTCTGTTTATTCAAATGTATTTGTACCTAAAATTTTTTAATGCAATTATGTTTTATGACCTTCAGTAATGTATATAAACCACTTTTCATTTCCTCTGGGTCCCCAGGAAGTTTCTCTGAGTTTCAGAGTCTGTTATGTAAATAGTACATTAAATGTTGGGAAAGTAAAAAAACTTGAAAAGAAAATTTTAAAAAGAAAAGTAAAAGATAAGATTGGGCCATGAATTAAATTTTCTAGTATCTATTTTCTAGAAGAGTATTCTTGACTATGTATTTAAAACAGAATTATTTTAGATATACCATATCATCAGGCAAAAGTTTTCTACTTCAAAATGTATATTATTTTTTTCAATGTAGAAAATAAAAATTACTGTTAGTAAAATTATTAGTTTTTACAAAGGACTGGAAGACTGATCACGTCTCTGTGTTTTTCACTCTAGTCCGAGAAGCATAAAAGCTGACACTAACAGGATGTAAGAGATGTTTTGAACCCTGATCAGTTTGACTCCAAAACTGAACTCATTCCACTATATTCTGTTTCAATTCTATGGTTATTGACCCCTTGCCCTGTCTTCTTCTGTTGCTTGTGAATCAGGGGCACACGATCAAAATCAGCCACAGATATCACCGAAAACTGAGGTCGTTTTCTTAACTGTCAGCCATCCTTGAAATCTCTTCCCCCCTGGTGGGAAGGGGATGGAGGATGGGCAAAGTGAGAGAAGTAGAGTGGGGTATATAGGCTTCCAGTTATTGGAATGATTAAGTCAGGGAGACGAGAGGGAATATAGTCAATGATATTGTAAGAGTGTCGTATGGTGACCGATGGTTGCTACACTTGCGAGCATAGCGTAACATAAACTGATCCAATCACTATGTTGTACACCTGAAACTAATGTGACATTGTGTGTCAACCATACTTCAATTAAAAAAAAAAAAAAATTCCTCCCTCCTCAGCTTTCCTCTCTCTACTGCAACATGATCTCTGAAAATCTCTTCTCTTTCCATAATTCCTCTCCAGCCTTCATCTTACACACCTTACACACTCCAGGCAAAACGAAAGCCTGATAATCCAACTTTTAACCTCAACATGCTCTTTAGAGGATTTACAGGTCTCTTTCTTGCGGAGAGTGATGCTAGGAAATAACATTTTCTCTCTGTGTTACTACTCTGCCAAACAAACATTTGGTGTCCTTCACAAATCAACCTAAATCTTTCTCTGAGAAGAAAGCAAACACGGTATTTATCTCTGTTACCTAAAGCTCTTATAGTCCATGGCCTAATTCTGACCCCTCCCCTTCTTTTTCTTTGATCTTGTCTCATCTCCGAAGCCCCTGTTTGGAAGCAGCCTAGACATTACCTGTCAGGGAAGGTTTGTTCTCACTCCTCTTGAACACCTTCTTTATCCTGATTCATTGTAATGTGATGCTACTTGTCCAGGTCTTCTTTCTACTTTTTCTAAGTCCTTTATTTACTTCGCTGTTTTACCTATTTATAAATAATTCTACTTTATCATACTTAGATCTTACTTTTTGTTCATCTGTTTTAAAAACAAATGAACTTCCACTTCCTAAACTGTCACCATACTTCCTTTTATCTCTTCTGTTCTTTACCCTTTCCAATTCATGTTTTTCATTTTCTTTACTTATCTTTTTTTTCCCCTTTCAACTCCTCCATATTAGACAGTACGTTAGGGCCATAGTAGTAGAGAACAAAGAAAGAAGCCAGTCTCATGCCTAGTAGAGGAAACCTATGAATCAAAAACACACAAACTTGAAGTTGTCGCTATGTTAAATGCTACAAAGGAGAGGTGTGTGGTTTTATGAGAGCATATTGACTAGGTTATTAGCCTAGTCAGAGAAATTAACAAAAGCTTCCCTACAGAAGATATGCGCTGAGGTCTCATGAAGGGATAAATATGTGTAAGACAGCAAGTGCCACGGATGGACAGCAGTACAAAAACCCAGCGAGAGGAGAGAACATGTATGTTGATTTGCAAGGAGTAAACTAAGGCTCTTGTGACTGGAGCACAGACAGAGGGAAGCATGGCATGAGATTTAGGCCTAAGTGGGGTTTGGGTTATACAGGTCTTGTTCTGAATTGTGGTGTGTATCTTAAAACCAAAGGGATGGCATTGAAATATTTTAGCAGAGTTTAGAATGGTGTAAGGAGATTCCTTTACATATTAGCCATGCGACATGACTTTGGGCAACTTTCTTAACTCCTCATCTCATCTGTGAAATGGCAATAAAATCAGCATTACAGTAGCAATAGTATAAACATTAGTAATAATAATGATGGTTCAGCTTTACTGAGCATCTACTTTACACTAAACACCGTTCTCAGTGTTTCAGGCACTGCTCTTTTAGGTCCCATTACTCCCATCACTTTTACAAATGAGGAAAATGAGGTACGGAAATGAAGTGAAGCAAAACAGCTAGAAAATGGTGGATTACCAGCATCATAGGATTTTGTGAAGACCAAAAGAATTGATAGATTTAAAGTTGTGATCACAGAATCCAGTACATGGTAAGCATTCGGCAGGTATTAAATACTGTACTGGAGATCCAGTTTCAAATTAAAATATGAGTCAGATTTTCAAAACACTAGGTTGAATTCTAAATGATGACAGTTTCTCTTTCTCTCTTTTTTTTTTTTTTTGGCTACTTTTGTCATACTTACTTTTAATACTTTTTCAAAACCTTTTATTTTTCCCTTTTCTCTACTAGCACCTTCAGCTCACTTGGACCTCTATAGTATCATCAGCTACGTGGGTTTTAATCTCTGTACTGTTTATGCCCCAACTACCCTGTACTCCTCTGCATATCAAAACTTTCCATTTGGGTTTTCTGCTACGGTAAATACATTTCTCTAACTTCTTCACTGAATACTCCCTCCAACTTCCTTTGTTGTTGTTGTTGAAGTGTATTTGGCATACAATTTTATTAGTTTCAGGTTTACAACACAGTGATCCAACATTTATAAACATTATCAACTGATCACCACGATAAATCTAGCTGCCATCAGTCACCAAAGTTTTACAGTATTATTAACTATATTTCATATGCTCTACCTTATGTCCCCATGACTTATTTATTTCATTGGTGGAAGTTTGTATCCTTAATCTCCTCTCCTCATTTCCCCATCCTTCTCCCCTCTGGCTCCTCTGTATCTATGCATCTGTTTCTGTTTTGTTTATTTGCTTTGTTTTTTTTATTCCAAATATAAGTGAAATCATATGGTATTTATCTTTCTCTGTCTGACTTATTTCACTTAGCATAATACCCTCCAGGTACATCCATGTAGTTACAAATGACAAGATATCATCCTTTTTATGGCCAAATGATATTCCATTATATATCCCATATTTTCTTTATCCATTCATCTATTGAAAGGTAGTTAGGGTGCTTCCATATCTTGCCTGTTGTAAATAAGGCTGCAATGAGCATAGGAATGCATATAGCTTTTCAAATTAGTGTTTACATTTTCTTTGGATAAATACCCAGGAGTGGAATTGCTAGATTGTATGGTAGTTCTATTTTTAATTTTTTAAGGAAACTTCATAGTATTTCACATATGGCTGTACCAATTTATATTCCTACCAACAATGCATGAGGGTTCCCTTTTCTCTGGATCCTTGTCAACACCTGTTATTTTTTCTTTTTTGGTAATAGCCATTCTGAGAGTTGTGAGGTAGGATCTCATTGTAGTTTTGATTTGAATTTCTCTGATGATTAGATGATTAGTGATATTGAGCATCTTTTCATAGATAGATAGATAGACACACACACACATATATATACATACATACCACAACTTGTTTATTCATTCATCAGTCATTGGACATTTGAGCTCTTTCCATAATTTGGCTGTTGTTGATAATACCACTATAAACATTGGGGTGCATGTACCCCTTCGAATCAGTATTTTTGTATCCTTTGGGTAAATACCAGTTAGTGTAGTTGCTGGGTCATAGGGTAGTTCTATTTCTAACTTTCTAAAGAGCCTCCATACTGTTTTCCAGAGTGACTGCACCAGTTTGCATTCCCACCAACAGTGTAAGAAGGTTCCCCTTTCTCTACACCCTTGCCAACATCTGTTGTTTCTTGTGTTGTCAATATTAGTGATTCTGACAGGTGTGAGGTGATATCTCATTGTAGTTGTGATTTGTATTTCCCTGATTATGAGTGATGTTGAGCATATCTTTTCATGTGTCTGTTAGCCATCTGGATGTCTTCTTTGGAAAAGTGTCTATTCATGTCCTCTGTTCATTTCTTAACCAGATTATTTGTTTTTAGGGTGTTGAGTTTATAGATTTTGGATACTAACCCTTTATCAGATATGTCATTTGCAAATATCTTCTCCCCTTCCAAAGTTTGTCTTCTAGTTTTGTTGATTATTTCCTTCACTCTGCAGAAGCTCTTTTGATGGTTTCTGTCACATTAGATCTTTCATCCATTTTGAATTTATTTTGTGTATGGTGTAAGAAAATGGTCCAACTTCATTCTTCTGTATGTGGCTATCCAGTTTTCCCAATATCATTTGTTGAAGAGACTGTCTTTTTTCCATTGGATATTCTTGCCTGCTTTGTCAAGGATCAGTTGACCGTATAGTTGTGGGTCCATTTTTGGGTTTTCTGTTCTGTTCCATTGACCTATGTGTCTGTTTTTGTGCCAGTACCATACTTTGACTACAACTTTTTAATATAGCTTGAATTCCAGAATTGTGATGCCTTGAGCTTTGCTTTTCTTCTTCAAGATTGCTTTGGTTAGTCTAGGCCTTTTGTGGTTCCACACAAATTTTAGGATTGTTTGTTCTAGCTCTGTGAAAAATACTGGTGGTATTTTGATAGGGATTGCATTAAATGTGTAGATTACTTTGGGTGGTATAGACATTTTAAAAATATTTGTTCTTTTAGTCCATGAGTATGGAATATTTTTCCATGTCCTTGTGTCATCTTCAATTTCTTTCGTAAGTGTTCTATAGTTTTCAGAGTATGGATCTTTTACCTCTTTGGTTAGGTTTATTCCCAGGTACCTTAATGGGTTTTGGTGCAATTGTAAATGGAAACAATTCCTTGATTTCTCTTTTTGCTGGTTCATTATTGGTGTAGAAATGCAACAGTTTGGGTGCCTGGGTGGCTTAGTTGGTTAAGCGACTGCCTTCGGCTCAGGTCATGATCCTGGAGTCCCAGGATCGAGTCCCGCATTGGGCTCCCTGCTCGGCGGGGAGTCTGCTTCTCCCTCTGACCCTCTTCCCTCTCGTGCTTTCTATCTCTCATTCTCTCTCTCTCTCTCTCTGTCAAATAAATAAATAAAATCTTTAAAAAAAAAAAGAAATTGAGGGCGCCTGGGTGGCTCAGTTGGTTAAGCAACTGCCTTCGGCTCAGGTCATGATCCTGGAATCCCGAGGTCAAGTCCCGCATCAGGCTCCCTGCTCAGCGGGGAGTCTGCTTCTCCCTCTGACCCTCCCCTCTCTCATGCTCTCTCTCTCTCTCTCTCTCATTCTCTCTCTCAAATAAATAAATAAAATCTTAAAAAAAAAGTTTAAAAAAAAATAAAAAAAGAAATTGAAATAACCTTTCCTAAACTCTTAAAAAAAAAAAAAGAAATGCAACAGTTTTTTGTACATTGATTTTGTATCCTGCAACTTTACTGAATATGTGTATCAGTTCTCGCAGGGTTTTGGCAGAGTCTTTCAGGATTTCTACATAGAATATCATGTCATCTCTGAAGAGTGAAAGTGACTTCTTCTTTGCCAATCTGGATGCCTTTTATTTCTTTTTGTTGTCCGATTGCTGAGGCTAGGACTTCCAGTACTATGTTAAACAGCAGTGGTGAGTGTGGACTTCCCTGTCTTGTTTCTGACCACAGAGGAAAAGCTCTCAGTCTTTCCCCATGGAGAATTATATTAGGTGTGGGTCTTTTGTATATGGCCTTTATGATGTTGAGGTATGTTCTCTTTAACCTTCTTTGTTGAGGGTTTTTATCAAGAATGGATGCTGTACTCTGCCAAATGCATTTTCTGCATCTATTGAGAGGATCATAAGGTTCTTATCCTTTCTTTTATTAATATGGTGCATCATGTTGATTGATTTGTGAATATTGAACCACCCTTGCAACCCAGGAATAAGTCCCACTTGATTGTGGTGAATGATTTTTTTAGTGTATTGTTGGATTCTATTTGCCAGTTATTTTGCTGAGAATTTTTGCATCCATGTTCATCAGGAATATTGGCCTGTAATTCTCTTCTTTAGTGGGGTCTTTATCTGGTTTTAGAATCAAGGTAATGCTGGCCTCATAGAATGAGTTTGGAAGTTTTCCTTCTATTTCTATTTTTTGGAACAGTTTGAGAAGAATAGGTATTAACTATTCTTTAAATGTTTGGTAGAATTCCTTTGGGAAACCATCTGGTCCTGGACTTTCCTTTGTTGGGAGATTTTTGATTAGTGATTCGATTTCTTTGCTGGTTATCAGTCTGTTTAAGTTTTCTTCCTGTTTCCGTTTTTTTTTTAAGTCAATCAGAGAAAGACATATATCATATGATCTCACTGATATGAGGAATTCTTAATCTCAGGAAACAAACTGAGGGTTCCTGCTTCAGTTTTGCTAGTTCATGTGTTCCTAGGAATTTATCCATTTCTTCCAGAATGCCCAATTTGTTGACATATAATTTTTCATAATATTCTAATTGTTTGTATTTCTTTGGTGTTGGTTGTAATCTCTCCTCTTTCATTCATGATTTTATTTATTTGGATCTTTCTCTTTTCGTTTTGATAAGTCTGGGTTATAAATTTTATTAATTCAAAGAACCAGCTCCTAGTTTCATTGATCTGTCCTACTGTTTTTATGTTTGCTTCTACATCATTCACTTCTGCTCTCTCTTCTGCTCTATTCTTTATTTCCCTTCTTCTGCTGGCTTTAGGCTTCATTTCTTGTTCTTTTTCTAGCTTCTTTGGGTGTAAGTTTACATTGCATATTTGAGACTTTCTTGCTTCTTGAGGTAGGCCTGTATTGCTATGTACTTCCCTCTTATGACAACTTTTGCTTCCTTCCAAAGGTTTTAGGCCATTGTGTTCTCATTTTCATTTGCTTCCATGTATTTTTTCTTTTTTTCTTTAATTTCCTGGTTAACTCATTCATTCTTTAGTAGGATTTTTTTTAATTTAATTTTATTATGTTATGTTAGTCACCATACATTACATCATTAGTTTTTGATGTAGTCTTCCATGATTCATTGTTTGCGTGTAACACCCAGTGCAGTAGGATGTTTTCTAACTGCCGTGTATTTGTGGTCTTTCCAAATTTTCTTGCAGTTGACTTCAAGTTTCATAGTGTGTGGTTGGAAAGTACAATCTTCTTCTATTTACTGGGACCTGATTTGTGACCCAGTATGTGATCTAACCTGGAGAATGTGCCTTGAAAAGAATGTGTATTTTGCTTTAGGATGAAATGTTCTGAATAGATCTGTTAAGTCCATTTGGTTCAGGATGTCATTCAAAGCCATTTTTCCTTGTTGATTTTCTGCTTAGATGATCTGCCCATCACTGTGAGTGATGGTTAAGGTCCTCTATTATTATTGTATTGTTATCAATGAGTTTCTTTTTGTTTGTTATTGATTGTTTTATATATTTGGGTGCCCCCAACTTAAGGGCATATTTACAATTATTAGATCTTGAGGGGTAGACCCCTTTATTATATATAGTGCCCTTCTTCATCTCTTGTTAGTCTTTGGTTTAAAATCTAGTTTTTCTGATAAAAGTATGGCTACTCCAGCTTTCTTTTGACATCAGTTAGCGTGATAAATGGTTCTCCATTCCCTCACTTTCAATCTGCAGGTGTCTTTAGATCTAAAATGAGCCTCCTGTAGGCAGCATATAGATGGGTCTTATTTTTTCTCCATTCCGACACCCTATATTTTTTGATTGGAGCATTTAGTCCATTTGCATTGAGAGTAATTATTGATACATATGAATTTAGTGCCATGTTATTACTTGTTTTGTCATTGTTTCTGGAGATTTTCTTTGTTCCTTTCTAGTCATTGTTGCTTTTGGTGTTTCCTTCCCAAATATTCCTTCCTCTTCAGTTTTTTGTAATAGCTTGAGAAGTAGAAGTATTACTCTTATTTAGATGTTTGGTATAATTCACATGTGAAGCCATTTGGTCCTGGACTTTGTTCATGGGTAATTTTTTTTGCTGATTCAATTTCATTAGTAGTAATCAGTCTGTTCAGATTTTCTATTTTTTTCTTTCTCAGTCTTGGAAGATTATATATTTCTAGGAATTATCCATTTTTTCTAGGCTGTCCCATTTGTTGACATATAATTATAGTTTCTTTGTATATCTGTGGTATTGGTTGTAACTTCTTTTCTTTCATTTCTGATTTTCTTTGGGCCCTCTCTCCTTTCTTCTTGATGAGTCTTGCTAAAGGTTTCTCAATGTTGTTTTTCTTTTCAAAGAACTAGCTCTTAGTTCCATTGATCTTTGGTGTGTGTGTGTGTGTGTGTGTGTGTGTGTGTGTGTGTGTGTGTGTGTGTTGTAAGTCTCCATTTCATTTATTTCTGCTCTGATCTTTCATATTTCTTTCCTTCTACGAACTTTGGGCTTTGTTGTTCTTTTCCTATTTCACTTACGGGTAAAATTACATTGTTTATTTGAAATTTTTCTTGTTTCCAGAAGTCGGTCTAGATTGCTATAAATTCCCCTCTTAGCACTGCTTTTGGTACATCCCATTGATTTTGGAACATTGCATTCTCATTTTCATTTGTGTCAAGGCATTTTTTTTATTTCCCCTTTGATGTCTTTGTTGGCTTATTGGTTATTTAACAATGTGCTGTTTAGCCTCCGTGTGTTTGTGGGGTTATTTTTCCAATTTTTTTCTTATAATTATTTTCTAGTTTCATACTGTTTTGGTTGGAAAAGATGCTTGATGTGGCTTCAGTCTTCTTAAATTTATTGAATCTTGTTTTGTGAGCTAACATGGGATCTGTCCCGGAGAATGTTCCATGTGCACTTGAGAAGAACGTGTATTCTGCTGCTCTTGGTTGGAATGTTCTGTATATGTCTGTTAAGTTCATCTGGTCTAATATATAATTTTTTTTTTAGAGGGACTGGTTCTTTATTTCAAAAAGACACTTGTCAATTTTCAGTATCAAAACAGTTTGCACTATTGGTTTCTTTCTCCCAATCGGCCCCCAGAGAGCACACCAAAGGAGAGTGCATTTTTTTCTCTCTGTTTTTTTTTTATTTTTTTATTGTTATGTTAATCACCATATATTATATCATTAGTTTTTGATGTAGTGTTCCATGATTCATTGTTTGTTCATAACACCCAGTGCTCCATGCAGAATGTGCCCTCTTTAATACCCATCACCAGGCTAACCCATCCCCCTACACTCCTCCCCTCTAGAACCCTCAGTTTATTTTTCAGAGTCCATCGTCTCTCATGGTTCGTCTCCCCCTCTGACTTACTCCCCTTCATTCTTCCTCTCCTGTTATCTTCTTCTTTTTCTTTTGTCTTAAAATATGTTGTGTTATTTGTTTCAGAAGTACAGATCTGTGATTCAACAGTTTTACACAATTCACAGCGCTCACCATAGCACATACCCTCCCCAATGTCTACCACCCAGCCACCCCATCCCTCCCACCCCAAACCACTCCAGTAACACTCAGTTTGTTTCCTGAGATTAAGAATTCCTCATATCAGTGAGGTCATATGATACATGTCTTTCTCTGATTGACTTATTTCACACAGCATAACACCCTCCAGTTCCATCCACGTCATTGCAAATGGCAAGATCTCATTCCTTTTGATGGCTGCATAATATTCCATTGTGTATATATACCAGCTCTTCTTTATCCATTCATCTGTTGATAGACATCTTGGCTCTTTCCACAGTTTGGCTATTGTGGATATTGCTGCTATAAACATTGGGGTGCACGTACCCCTTCGGGTCCCTACATTTGTATCTTTGGGGTAAATACCCAGTAGTGCAATTGCTGGATCGTATGGTAGCTCTATTTTCAACTGTTTGAGGAATCTCCATACTGTTTTCCAGAGTGGTTGCACCAGCTTGCATTCCCACCAACAGTGTAGGAGGGTTCCCCTTTCTCCACATCCCCGCCAACATCTGTCGTTCCCTGACTTGTTAATTTTAGCCATTCTGACGGGTGTGAGGTGGTATCTCATTGAGGTTTTGATTTGGATTTCCCTGATGCCGAGTGATGTTGAGCACTTTTTCATGTGCCTGTTGGCCATTTGGATGTCTTCTTTGGAAAAATGTCTGTTCATGACTTCTGCCCATTTCTTGATTGGATTATTTGTTCTTTGGGTGTTGAGTTTGATAAGTTCTTTATAGATTTTGGATACTAGCCCTTTATCTGATATGTCATTTGCAAATATTTTCTCCCATTCTGTCGGTTGTCTTTTGGTTTTGTGGACTGTTTCTTTTGCTGTGCAAAAGCTTTTTATCTTGATGAAATCCCAATAGTTCATTTTTGCCCTGGCTTCCCGTGCCTTTGGCGATGTTTCTAGGAAGAAGTTGCTGCAGCTGAGGTCGAACAGGTTGCTACCTGTGTTCTCCTTTAGGATTTTGATGGACTCCTGTCTCACGTTTAGGTCTTTCAACCATTTGGAGTCTATTTTTGTGTGTGGTGTAAGGAAATGGTCCAGTTTCATTTTTCTGCATGTGGCTGTCCAATTTTCCCAACACCATTTGTTGAAGAGACTGTCTTTTTTCCATTGGACATTCTTTCCTGCTTTGTCAAAGATGAGTTGACCATAGAGTTGAGGGTCCATTTCTGGACTCTTGATTCTGTTCCATTGATCTATGTGTCTGTTTTTGTGCCAGGACCATACTGTCTTGATGATGACAGCTTTGTAATAGAGCTGGAAGTCCGGAATTGTGATGCCGCCAACTTTGCTTTTCTTTTTCAATATTCCTCTGGCTATTCGGGGTCTCTTCTGGTTCCATACAAATTTTAGGATTATTTTTTCCATTTCTTTGAAAAAAGTGGATGGTATTTTGATGGGGATTGCATTAAATGTGTAGATTGCTCTAGGTAGCATTGACATCTTCACAATGTTGGTTCTCCCAATCCATGAGCATGGAACGTTTTTCCATTTCTTTGTGTCTTCTTCAATTTCTTTCATGAGTATTTTATAGTTTTCTGAGTACAGATCCTTTGCCTCTTTGGTTAAATTTATTCCTGGGTATCTTATGGTTTTGGGTGCAATTGTGAATGGGATCGGCTCCTTGATTTGTCTCTCTTCTGTCTTGTTGTTGGTATATAGGAATGCAACTGATTTCTGTGCATTGATTTTATATCCTTTACTGAATTCCTGTATGAGTTCTAGCAGTTTTGGGGTGCAGTCTTTTGGGTTTTCCACATACACTATCATATCATCTGCAAAGAGTGAGAGTTTGACTTCTTCTTTGCCGATTTGGATGCCTTTGATTTCTTTTTGTTGTCTGATTGCTGTGGCTAGGACTTCTAATACTATGCTGAATAGCAGTGGTGAGAGTGGACATCCCTGCCGCGTTCCTGACCTTAGGGGAAAAGCTCTCAGTTTTTCCCCATTGAGAATGATATTCGCTGTAGGTTTTTCATAGATGGCTTTTATGATATTGAGGTATGTACCCTCTAACCGTATACTCTGAAGAGTTTTGATCAAGAAAGGATGCTGTACTTTGTCAAATGCTTTTTCTGCATCTATTGAGAGGATCATATGATTCTTGTTCTTTCTTTTGTTAATGTATTGTATCACGTTGATTGATTTGCGGATGTTGAACCAGCCTTGCAGCCCAGGGATAAATCCCACTTGGTCGTGGTGAATAATCCTTTTAATGTACTGTTGGATCCTATTGGCTAGTATTTTGGTGAGAATTTTTGCATCCATGTTCATCAAGGATATTGGTCTGTAATTCTCCTTTTTGATGGGGTCTTTGTCTGGTTTTGAGATCAAGGTAATGCTGGCCTCATAAAATGAGTTTGGAAATTTTCCTTCCATTTCTATTTTTTGGAACAGTTTCAGGAGAATAGGTATTAATTCTTCTTTAAATGTCTGATAGAATTCCCCTGGGAAGCCATCTGGCCCTGGGCTTTTGTTTGTTGGGAGATTTTTGATGACTGCTTCAATTTCCTTAGTGGTTATAGGTCTGTTCAGGTTTTCTATTTCTTCCTGGTTCAATTTTGGAAGTTGATACATCTCTAGGAATGTACCCATTTCTTCCAGGTTATCTAATTTGCTGGCATAGAGTTGCTCATAATATGTTCTTATAATTGTTTTTATTTCTTTGGTGTTGGTTGTGATCTCTCCTCTTTCATTCATGATTTTGTTGATTCGGGTCATTTCTCTTTTCTTTTTGATCAGTCTGGCCAGGGGTTTATCAATCTTGTTAATTCTTTCAAAGAACCAGCTCCTAGTTTTGTTGATCTGTTCTACTGTTCTTTTGGTTTCTAGTTCATTGATTTCTGCTCCGATCTTTATTATTTCTCTTCTCCTGCTGGGTTTAGGCTTTATTTGCTGTTCTTTCTCTAGCTCCTTTAGGTGTAGGGTTAGGTTGTGTATTTGAGACCTTTCTTGTTTCTTGAGAAAGGCTTGTATTGCTACAGACTTCCCTCTCAGGACTGCCTTTCCTGCATCCCAAAGATTTTGAACAGTTGTGTTTTCATTTTCATTGGTTTCCATGAATTTTTTTAATTCTTCTTTAATTTCCTGGTTGGCCCATTCATTCTTTAGTAGGATGCTCTTTAGCCTCCATGTATTTGAGTTCTTTCCGACTTTCCTCTTGTGATTGAGTTCTAGTTTCAAAGCATTGTGGTCTGAAAATATGCAGGGAATGATCCCAATCTTTTGGTACCGGTTCAGACCCGATTTGTGACCTAGGATGTGATCGATTCTGGAGAATGTTCCATGGGCACTAGAGAAGAATGTGTATTCCGTTGCTTTAGGATGGAATGTTCTGAATATGTCTGTGAAGTCCATTTGGTCCAGTGTGTCGTTTAAAGTCTTTATTTCCTTGTTGATCTTTTGCTTAGATGATCTGTCCATTTCAGTCAGGGGGGTGTTAAAGTCCCCCACTATTATTGTATTGTTGTCAGTGTGTTTCTTTGCTTTTGTTATTAATTGCCTTATATAATTGGCTGCTCCCATGTTAGGGGCATAGATATTTACAATTGTTAGATCTTCTTGTTGGATAGACCCTTTAAGTAGGATATAGTGTCCTTCCTCATCTCTTATTACAGTCTTTGTTTTAAAATCTAATTTGTCTGATATAAGGATTGCCACCCAGCTTTCTTTTGGTGTCCATTAGCATGGTAAATGGTTTTCCACCCCCTCACTTTCAATCTGGGGGTGTCTTTGGGTCTAAAATGAGTCTCTTGCAGACAGCATATCGATGGGTCTTGTTTTTTAATCCAATCTGATAGCCTGTGTCTTTTGATTGGGGCATTTAGCCCATTTACATTGAGGGTAACTATTGAAAGGTATGAATTTAGTGACATTGTATGGCCTATTAGGTGACTGTTACTGTATATTGTCTGTGTTCCTTTCTGATCTATGCTCCTTTTAGGCTCTCTCTTTGCTTAGAGGACCCCTTTCAATATTTCTTGGAGGGCTGGTTTCGTGTTTGCAAATTCCTTTAATTTTTGTTTGTCCTGGAAGCTTTTTATCTCTCCTTCTATTTTTAATGACAGCCTAGCTAGATATAGTATTCTTGGCTGCCTATTTTTCTCGTTTAGTGCTCTGAAGATATCATGCCAGTCCTTCTGGCCTGCCAGGTCTCTATGGATAGGTGTGTTGCCAATCTAATATTTTTACCATTGTAGGTTACATATCTCTTCTCCCGAGCTGCTTTCAGGATTTTCTCTTTGTCTCTGAGACTCGTAAGTTTTACTATTAGATGTTGGGGTGTTGACCTCTTTTTATTGATTTTGAGAGTGGTTCTCTGTGCCTCCTGGATTTTGACGCCTGTTTCCTTCCTCACATTAGGGAAGTTCTCTGCTATTATTTGCTCCAATATACCTTCTGCCTCTCTCTCTCTCTTCTTCTTCTTCTGGGATCCCAATTATTCTAATGTTGTTTCGTCTTATCGTATCACTTATCTCTCGAATTCTGCCCTCGTGATCATGTAGTTGTTTCTCTCTCTTTTTCTCAGCCTCTTTATTTTCCATCATTTGGTCTTCTATATCACTGATTCTCTCTTCTGCCTCATTTATCCTAGCATTTAGTGCCCCCAGTTTTGATTGCACCTCATCAATAGCCTTTTTGATTTCGACTTGGTTAGATTTTAGTTCTTTTATTTCTCCAGAAGGGGTTTCTCTAATAACTTCCACGCCTTTTTCAAGCCCAGCTAGTATCTTTAAAGTCATGATTCTGAACTCTAGGTCCGACATCGTACTAATAATGTCCGTATTGAGTAGGTCCCTGGCTGACGGTACTACCTCTTGTTCTTTTTGCTGAGGTGATTTTTTTCGTCTTGTCATTTTGTCCAGAGGAGAATAGATGAATGAGAGAACAAAATGCTAACAGGTTTACAACGTCCCCAGGAAATATACTGTATACAAATCAGAAAAGACCTGAAACCAGGGGAAAAGAAAGGGAAAGAAAGAGAAAAAAAAAAAGAAAAAAAAGATAAAAACAAAAACAGAACAATACAAAAAAAGCAGAATATGATCAAATATGATCAGGCTAGTGCATAGATCAGTGCCACACACTAGATTTTGGGCGTATTTTGGTCTGTTAGAAAAAAGTGCCTCCTAAAATTTTAAAGGAAGAAAGACATATATGTACAAAATAAGGGTTGATACAATGAAGGGATGGAAGATGACTGTAAAGATGAAAATTATAAAAGATTTTATAAAAGGACTTGATAAGATAAGAAGTTGTTTGAAAAAAGAAAGAAGATTTAAGAAAAAAAAAAGGAAAAAGGGAGAGAATGTGATCAGGCAGGAGACTAGGACAAAGCCATACACTAGTGATTTAGGGTATATTTTGATCTGTTAGAAGAAACTGTATCTCAAAATTTTAAAGAGAGAACAACTTATATATATATGCCAAAAATAAGGGTAACTACTATGAAGGGATAAAATATGACTCTAAAAATGAAAAATAAAAAATGTTTTTTTTTTTAAAAAAGGGATTGATAAGATGTTGGTTGAAAAAGGGAAAAAGAAAAATAAAAAAAACAGTTAACAAAAATTAACTTTGATGAACTAATGAATCATGGTAAAAAAAAAAAAAAACCATGAATTCCATGTGCAGTATTCCCCTAGCGCTGGAGTTCTCCCGTTCTCCTTGATCGGTAAACTTGGTCTTGGCTTGCTGGCTGTTCGTGCTGATCTTCTGGGGGAGTGGCCTGTTGCTGTGGTTTCCAAATGTCTTTGCCGGAGGCTGAATTGCCCCGCCCTTGTCGGTCCGGGCTAAGGAAGCTGCTCCGGTTTGCTCTCAGGAGCTTTTGTTCCCTGCAAGCTCTCGGTACAGCTTTGGAGGACCAGGGCAAAAATGGTGGCCTCCCAATCTCCACCCGGAGGAGCTGAGAACTCGGGGCCCCGCTCCTCAGTGCGCCCCCAGAGAAAAGCAGTCAATCACTCCCGTCTCCCTGGTCTTGAGCCGCACTCCGTCCTCACCCGGCCTGTGACCGAGCGTTTCTATCTCTGGCACCTGACCCCGTGTGGAGTCTCCAAACCCAGCAGATCTCTGGGGTGAGCTCCCGCGCCGCTCCTCCCCGGGAAGGAATGGGAGTCTCCCCAGCTCTGCCGCTTGTTGGGTCCCTGCTGGAGGAGCAGTGGCCCGACTGGGCCGCGGATCACAGTTTATGGCAACCCCGAGCTGAGAGCCCGCGCCTCGGCTCCGTCTCTGCAGCCGGCTTCCCGGCTCCGATACCTGGGAGCTCTGGCGCACTCAGGCACCCCCGGTCTTTCTGTGACCCTGAGGGTCCTGAGACCACACTCTCCCGTGAGGGTTCCACCCCCCGCTTAGCCACTGCAGCGACGTCCCTCAGCGGAGCCAACTTCTAAAAGTTACGATTTTGTGCTCCGCGGCTCTATCACTTGCCAGAAGCGGCCGGCGGAGGACCCCTCCCCCGCCGTCTATCCTCCCGAGTATCGCCTTAGATTCACTTCTCCGCACGTCCTACCTTCCAGTAAGTGGTCGCTTCTCTGTTCAGAGAGTTGTTGCTACTCTCCTCTTCGATCTCCTGTTGAGTTCGTAGGTGTTCAGAATGGTTTGATCCCTATTCAGCTGAATTCCTGAGACCAGACAAAATCTAGGTCTCCTACTCCTCCGCCATCTTGCTCCGCCCCAAGGAGAGTGCATTTTAAGCCAATAAGCTGCAGGATGCATACCTAACAGGCCTCATTGGTCTAATATATAATTTAAGTTTAATGTTTCCCTGATGAACACAGATACAAAAATTCTCAACAACATATTGAAAAACCAAATTCAACAGTACATTAAGAGGGTCATACACCATGATCAAATGGGATGTATTCCAGAAATGCAAAGGTAGTTGAATATCTGCAAATCAGTGTTATGATACACCACATTAACGAAAGGAAGGTTAAAATTGTATGATTACCTCAATAAATGAAGAAAAGCACTTGACAAAATTTGATATCCATTCATGAAAAAAACTCAACAAACTGGCTATATGGGAAATGTACCTCAACAGAATAAGGCAAGCCCACATCTAGCACGACAAGCCCACAGCTAATATAGTTAATGTGGAAAGCTGTAGATTTTCCTTCAAGACCAGGAATAAGACAAGGATGTTCCACTTTTGCCACTTTTAGTATTGGAAGACTTAGCCAGAGTAATGAGGCAAGTAAAGGAAATAAAAGCATCCAAATCAGAAAGAAAGAAGTAAATTTGTCTTTATTTGCAGATGATATGATGTTATATGTAGAAAATCTTAAAGCTTCCACCAAAAAGCTATTATTAGAACTAATAAATTAATTCAGTAATTGTAGGATACAAAATCAACATACAAAATCAGTTGCACTTCTATATACCAATAAATTATCCAAAAAAAGAAGAAATTATAGGGGCACCTAGGTGGCTCAGTCAGTTAAGCATCTGTCTTTGACTCAGGACATGATCTCAAAGTCCTGGGATTGATCCCCGTGTTGGGGGCCCCTGCTCAGCAGGGAGTCTGCTTCTCCCTCTGCCCCTCCCCCACTCATGCACACACTCTCTCTCTCTAAAATAAATAAGTAAAGCCTTTTAAAAAAAAATAAGAAGAAATTATAAAAACAATTTTATTTATAATAGCATCAAAATAATAAAATACTTAAACATAAATTTAGTCAAGGAGGTGAAAGATCTGTGCATGGAACATTGTTAAGACTTTGATGAAAGAAAGTGAAGAGTACACAAACAAATGGAGAGATATTCTGTGTTTGTAGGCTGAAAAATTAATATTGTTAAAATGGTCATACTATGCAAAGCAATCTACAGATTCAGTGCATCCTATCAACATTCCAACAGCATTTTTCACAGAAATTTTTTTAAAAAGTCTTAAAATTTGTATGGAGCCACAAAAGACTCCACGTAGCCAAAAAAATCTTGAGAAAAAACAAAGCTGGAGGCATCACACTTACTGATTTCAAGCTATGTTACTAAAGCTATACCTCAAAACAGTATAGTATTGGCATAAAAACAGCCACATAATAAATGGAGCAGAAAAAAGGAACCCAGAAAGAAACCCATGCATATATGGTCATTTATTTTTTTTTTTTTACAAAGGAGTCAAGAATATACAATGGGGAAAGAATTGTCTCTTCAACAATAGTTTTCGGAAAACTAGACAACTACATGAAAAGAATGAAACTGGACCCCAGTTTTACACCATATGCAAAAAATCAATTCAAAATGGATTAAAGACTTGAATAGTAAGACCTGAAACCATAAAACTTCCAAAAGAAAATATAGAGGGTAAGCTTTTTGACGTTAGTCATGGTAATGATTTTCTTGCATTTGACAACAAAAACAAAAATTAACAAGTGGAACTACATCAAACTAAAAAGCTCCTACACAGCAAAGGAAACATTCAGCAAAATGAGAAGGTAACCTTCCAAGATGTATTTGCAAACACATATCCAATAAGGCGTCAGTGTCTAAAATATTCAAGGAACAAATACAACTCACTAGCAAAAAAAAACCCAATTTAAAAAATGGACAAAGGACCTAAAATAAACATTTTTACAAAGAAGACATACAAATGGCTAATGAGCACACGAAAAGGTGCTTAGCATTACTAATCCTCAGGGAAATGCATATCAAAATCATGAGATATTGCCTCATACCTGTAGGATGTTTATTATTGAAAAGACAAGAGATAGACGCTGCTGAGGATGCGGAGAAAAAGAAACATTTGCACAGTGGTGGTGGAAATGTAAACAGGTATATCCACTACAGAAAATAGTATGGAGGTTCCTTAAGAAATTCACAACAAAACTACCATATAATCTAGCAATCTCAATTCTGGGAATATATCCAAAGGAAATAAAAACCATTGTCTCAAAGAAACATATGCACTCCCACGTTTATTACAGCATTATTCACAATAGCCAAGGTATGAAAACAACTTGAGGCATGTAGACAAAAGAATGGATAAAAAACATGATATATATGTTATATATATATGTTATCTATATGTTATATATATATGTTATACATATATATATAAAATGGAATATAATTCAGCCTAAAAAAAAAAAAAGGAAGTCCTGCCCTTTGCAACAATATGGAGGGCATTAGGCTAAATGAAATAAGCCAGAAAAAGACAGATACTGAATGGTGTCATTTACATGGGGTATTTAAAACAAACAAATAAAAAAACAAAACCCTTGAACTTATAGAAACGGAGAGTAGAAAAGGTGGTTGCTAGAGGCTCAGAGGTTAGGGGAACTAGGGAGAGATTAGTAAAGGATACAAATTTTCAGTTATTAGATGAATAAGGTCTAAGAACCTAATGGATAACATGGTGACTATAGTTGGTAACACTGTATTGAATAATTGAAATTTGCTAAAAGGGTAGGACTTAAATATTCTCACAAAAAAAGTAAATATATGAGGTGATGGATGTGTTCATTAACTCAATGGTTGGAATCCTTCCACAATGTACGTGTATATCAAATCATCCTGTTGTACACTTTAAATCTTACAATTTATCAGTTTTACCTTAATAAAGTTGGAAACAAATTATTTTTCCCTCTACTTAGCAGAGAACTCCCTAAGACTACATGAAGTTTTTGTAGACATGATGTTTTTCTGATAAAATGACAAACCTTTCTTATTCCTTGCCCAACACATGTGATAAGGCTCTGACTTTGGAGTCTAAAGTATATATGAGTCCACAAGTACTATGACATTATCTGACACTTTTTCTTTATGGTATTTAAAAAAAAATTTTATTATAAAAACACATTTACAATAGAAGAGTTGAAATGTTTTGTTTTGTTTTTTAATTAAAGAAGAGAAAATCTGAGGCACCTGGGTGGCTCAGTCGGTTGTGTCCAACTCTTAATTTCGGCTCACGTCATGATGTCAGGGCTGTGGAATCAAGTCCCAGGTCAGGCCCTGAGGTCAGTGGGGAGTCTGCTTGAGATTCTCTCTCTCCCTCTCCCTCTGGCCGCTCTCTCTCTCAAATAAATAAATAAATCTTAAAAAAAAAGAAAGGAAAATCTTACATCACCCCACCACCCAGAGAAGATTTCCTTTTTTTTTTTTTTAAAGATTTTATTTGTTTATTTGACAGAGAGACACAGCAAGAGAGGGAACACAAGCAGGGCGAGTGGAAGAGGGAGAAGCAGGCTTCCCATGGAGCAAGGAGCCTGATGCCGGGCTCCATCCCAGGACGCTGGGATGATGACCTGAGCCGAAGGCAGACGCTTAATGACTGAGCCACCCAGGAGTCCCCCCAGAGAAGATTTCTATTAATATTTTGGTGCAATGTCTTCCAGTCTTCACTCAGTATAATTCTTTTCTAAACATGTGGCCATACCATCCAAACAAAAAGTACTCTTTTTTACACATAAAAATTTTTACATGCTATTACAATTACAAAAATGAATATACCATTTTTATTGAGATATAATTTATATACCATTTAGGTTACCCTTTTAAAGTGTATAATTCAATGAGTCTCAGGATATTTGTAAAGTTGTACAACTATTACCACAATCTAGTTTTAGAACAGTCTCATCACCCCAAAAGAAACCTGTACCCATTAGCAGTCATTCCCCATTTGCCACTCTCCCTAGCCCCTAACAACTACTAATCTTTGTCTTTGTGAACTCCCCTGCATATGTCATATAAACAGAATCATAGAATATGTGCTCATCTGTGTTCCACTTCTTTCACTTAACATAATTTTTCAAGGTTCATCCATGTTGTAGCATGTGTCAGTACTTTATTCCTTTTTATGACAGAATAATATTTAATGTATGACTATACCCCATTGTGTTTATCCATTTATCAGCTAACAGACATTGGGTTTTTACCACTTTTTGGCAATTATGAATAATGCTGCTATGAATATTCATGCACAAATTCTTGTGTGAACATGAGTTTTCAGTTCTCCTATGAGTGGAACTGCTGAGTCATATGGTAATTTCATGTTGAACTTTTTGAGGAACTGATATTTGAGAATGTTTTCCAAAGTGGGTGCCCCATTGTATGTTTCCACCAGCTATGTACCAGTGTTCCAATTTCTCCACATCCTTGCCAATGTGTGTTGTTATCAGTCTTTTTAATTAAGGCCGTCTTAGTGGGTGTGAAGTCGTAAGTACCTAATTGTAGTTTTGATTTGCATTTCCATAAAGACTATGATGTTGATCATCTTTTCATGTGTTTCTTGGTCTTTACCTTCTTAACAGAAATGTCTATTCAAATCCAATGCTTTTTAAAGTTGCATTACTGTGCTTTATTTTTGGTTCATAAGTTTTACAAAATATATTCTTTATGCCAGATCCTTATCAAATTTATGATATACAAATATTTTCTCCTTTTCTGGGGTGCTCTTTTCAGTTTTTTGATAGTGTCTTTTCTTTTTGGTCCTTTCACAAGATGGAGGGCTTGAGTGTCACTTTCCAACTATGCTTTTCTTATTTCCTCTAAATCTTCTCTATTGTTCTCTATTGATAGAGACTAAAGGGAGCCAGTCTGCAAAGCTGGGTTCTAGCCCCACCATCACAATGCAGAGTATTGAAGGGTGGACTTGAAGTCAGTAGACAACAGCTTAATAAATGGCACATAGGAAAGTAAATCTTCTTATGGGTTTATCAATTGCATGTTTTTTACCAGAAAAAAATTTTTTTCATTGAGCCTATCTATTAAATGGTTGTTTTCCATTTCACTGATACCTGTTCTTTGTTGTTTCCAGCTTTGTAATCTCTGAAATTTTCTTTTGGTAATTTCTTGAAATGTATAGCTCAAGTACTTTCAGCTTTTTTTTTCATTTCTAGTGTATGCATTTAAAGTTAAAATTGCAAAAAAAAGTTAAAATTGCCCTCTAAATATGCTTTTAGCTCTATCTCACTTGTTTTGATATGTATTTTTAAATTATTATTAAGTTCAAAAATATTTTCTAATTTTCATTGTGATTATTTTCTTTTATCGATAAGATTTACTCATGGGCTACCCATGTGTTAATGCATCTCCAAATATTTGGGGTTTTTAAGTTACCTTTTTGCCATTAATAAGTATAGAATGATGTTTCATATAATAACTAATGTATAAAATGTTTTATAATAGTATAGTTATCTTTTTATGTCAGGATATAAAATAGTAATTATAGATATATATGGATCTATAAATAGAAATGTGTAAATATATAAAATATATAGATAATTTCATATGGGCATACATATTTGGAATTACTATATCTTCATGGATTGCAAATTGTGTTATTATGAAATGTCCTATCTCAAGTAACTTATCTTATGTTAAAGTTTACTTTGATATTAATATAGGTACATCAGTATATCTTGGTTAGTATTTGCATAGTATATCATTTTCCAAATATTTACTTTTAACTTTTCTTTAAATTTATATTTAAGTTTGTCTCTAGTAATCATCATGTAGCGAGTTTTGGTCTTTTTTTTAATCCAGTCTGTCGGTCATTATCTTTTTAAATGGATAATTTGGTCAATTTACAGTTAAATTATTATATTTGGTTTTAAATCAACCATCTTAACTATATTTTTCTATTTTTGTACCTGCTCTGTTTCTTTTTCTCTCCTTTCTTTTCTTCTTCTGGATTCTTTTTTCAATGTTCAATTTCCCTCCTCTGTTAGCTTGCTTATCAAATGTTCTTTTAATATTGATTTTAGTAGTTACCCCAGAGATCATAACAAACATCCTTGAGTTATTGAAGTTATATTTAATTAGAACTTTTTAACATATGCTGGACAACACAGGACTTGAGAATCTCTTAATTCCATTCAATGTATCTTGCCTTTTATGTTATTATTTTGTTAACCTCAAATCAATATTATTATTGTTTTCAGAGTCAATATTTATTTATATTTACTCATGTTGTTCTTTACTCTTTCCTTCATTATTTTGTTTCCTCTATGATCATTTTTTTCTTTGCCTAAAAGTCTCCATTTGATATTTCTGTAACTATGAGTCTGTAGCTAATGAATTCTCTCAAGATTGGTTTACTCCAACCAGTTTTTATTTCCCTTCTTATATAAAGGATTTGTTCACTGGCTATATAATTCTAGCTTGGCAGTTATTTTATTTTAGCATCATTAAGATATGGAGATGTCTTTTGGATTCTAAGGTTTTCATTGAGAAGTCAGCTGTTGGTCTAATTTTGCTTCTATAATGCCAATACCATTTTTGTGGTTGTTGTTCTGGATGCTTTTAAGATTTCTTTTTTTCCTTATCTGATTTTCAGCACTCTCAATATAACATGTCCAATTTCATTTTAATTTAATTTTTTTTTTTTTTTAACTTAGCCTGCATGAGTTCCTAGTGTTTCTTGAATCTCTGGCTTGATCTTTTTCATTAGTGGGAAATTCTCACCCACTATCTTTTAAAATATTGCCTCTTCTTCATTCTCATCTTCCTCTCCTTCTGTGGTCCTATTAAGATTTACATTAGGTCTATTCATGTGTTTCACTTTTATTTTCTCTTTTCTGTACTATCCATTCTTGGTCTCTGTGTTTTATTTTGTAGATTTCTTCTGGTTTATCTTTTAGCTCAATGGTTTCTCTGTAGCTCTTTCTAATCTCAGGTTAAATTCATACATTGTTTTTAATTTCATCATTTGTCTTTTCCTATTCTAGAATTTTTATTTAATTTCCATTTCTTACTTGAAATCGTCAATATTCTCTGCCAATTTCTTGAATATATTACTCATAGTTCCTTTGTTGTCTTGGTTCATTTTCTTGATCTCCTGTGGAACTGTTTTGTCTACTTGTCTGCTTTATCCCTTCCTTTCTTGGAAACATCCTTTTGTGTGTATGTGTTTGATTTGATGCTGGATATTGTATATTAAAAATTAACAAGTTAAGCGTCTGGAAGATGTCATCTTAATTGAAATAGGATTTAGTTTTGCTTCTGGCCAACAGCTAGGCTGAGAGAAGAAACAATTCCAGATTGCCTTTCTCAAATAAGGAGTAAAAATATTTAGGACTTTAGTCTTGTGATTTTGTCTATTTCGGGTACATTTTTTACTCATAGGTTAGGCTTTTTAGAGTCCCAGCTAAAAACATGGGGTGTTTATTAGGGCACTTCATTTTTTGTGATCCTTAAATTTCAATTTTTATCTCCTTGCTTCATGAGTCTGTCAAGCTCTGCTTATCTTACCAGCTTTTCAGTTGTTGTTTTTCAGTCAGTAACTGCTTTGAGGGAGACGCTCCCCGACATGACAGGATCACTCTTTGAGCTTCTTTTTCTTGCAGATCATGACCTCACAGTTTCTTAAACACTTCGGTAGCTATCCCATGCATTCAAAACAGAAGCTTTAGTTAAAACAGCATTTTGACCTAGCTGTTCACAGCAGGAGAATTGGTTTGAGCTCCATGCAAAAATTTTTAAGTTTATATGGCTAATTTAAAATTTTATCCTTTAATTACTTGTGAAATTCTGATTCATGATTAGAGTGACCCTCCCTATTTTGCTGTTATTAGAAGTTTTTTGTGTTTTGTTATAGTACTTTTATGGTTTCAGTCTTTACATTGAAAATTTTGATCCATTTGTAATTTATTTTGACCTGCTGAGAAGTTTATATACAACTGACTTTTACTTTTGATGCCCACCTCTTTATCTATTCTCATTTACTTGACAGTCTATCTTTTTTCATAGACTTGAAATTTTCCTTTTTATATACTAAATTCATCTGTGAATTTGAATCTCTGGGCTTTGTTTTTCTATTGCTTATTCGTATGTCTCTATTCATGTGTCTGTGTGCCATTCTTTGTTCTTTAATGACTTTATTTAGGATTAATTATCATGCAATACTCTGCATGCATTTAAAGTGTATAATTTGATCAGTTATAACATATGTATACACTAGTGAAACCATCACTGCAATCAAAACAATGAACAAAATTTTTCTTTTGTGTCCTATTTTAATCTATCACAAACTGACCCCATTTGCTGTAACCAAGCAACAAAGTGATGGGCTTTCTGTCTTTATAATTTGCAGTTCCTAGAATTTTGAACAATGGAATTCTACAGACTACATTCATTTTGTCTTTTATTCAGTGTAGTTGTTTTCAGACTCATCTATGTTACCTTTATCATTAGTTTGTTCTTTTTTATTGTAAAATAATAGTATTCTATATTTTGAATATATAACTTGTTTATGAAGTCACCTGTTGTTGGACATTTGGGTTAATTCCAAATTTTGTTAAATTTTAATTCCACTATAGTTAACATAGAGTGTTATATTAGTTTCAGGTGTACAATACAGTGATTCAGTAATTATGTATATTTCTCAGTGCTCATCATGATAAGTGTACTCTTAATCCCCTTCATGTATTTCACCCATCCTCCCACTCACCTCCCCTCTGGTAACCATCAGTTTATTCTTTGTAGTTAAGAGTCTGTTTCTTTTTTTTCTTTGTATATTTGTTTAGTTTCTTAAATTCTACATATAAGTGAAATCATATTGTATTTGTCTTTCTCTGGCTGACTTACTTAACTTAGCATTATACTCTCTAGATCCATCCGTGTTGTTGCAAATAGCAAGATCTCATTCTTTTTTATGGCTGAGTAATATTCCATTGTATATACATAACGACTTCTTTATCCATTCATTTATCAGTGGACATTTGGCTTGCTTCCATAATTTGGCAGTTATAAATAAGGCAGCAATAACGTAGGAGTGCATATAACTTTTTGAATTAATGTTTTCCTTTTCTTGGGGTAAATACCCTGTAGTAGAATTAACTGGATCATATGGTAGTTCTATTTTTAATTGTTTTAGGAACCGCTATACTGTGTTCCACAGTGGCTGCAGCAGTTTTCATCCTACCAGCAGTGAATGAGGGTTCCTTTTTTTTCACATCCTTGCCAACACTTGTTTTTTCTGGTGTTTTTGAAATTAGCCATTCTGACAGGCAAGTGGGGGGTGATATTTCATTGTGGTTTTGATTTGTGTTTCCCTGATGATAAGTGATGTTGAACATTTTTTCCTGTGTCTATTGGCCATTGGGATGTCTTCTTTGAAGAAATGTCTAGTCATGCCTTCAGCCCACTTTTTAATTGGATTATTTGGGTTTTTTTTTTTTTGGTGTTGAGTTATACAACTTCTTTATATATTTTGCATACTAACCCCTTATCAGATATGTCATTTGCAAATATCTTCTCCCATTCAGTAGATTGTCTTTTAGTTTTGTTCATTGTTTCCTTTGCTGTGCAGAAGCTTTTTATTTTGATGTAGTCTCAATAGTTTACTTTTGCTTCTGTTTCCCTTGCTCAGGAGACGTATCTAGAAAAATGTTTCTATGGCTAATTTCAGAGACTTTACTGCCTGTGCTCTCTAGTAGGAGTTTTATGGTTTCAGGTCTCAGTTTTAGGTTTTTAATCCATTTTGAGTTTAATTTTGTGTATGATGTAATAAAGCGGTCCCATTTCATTCTTTTGCATGTAGCTGTCCAGTTTTTCTAGCACCATTTGTTGAAGAGATTGTCTTTTTCTGATTGTATATTCTTGCCTCCTTTGTCAAAGATTTATTGACCATATAAGTGAGGGTTTATTTCTGGGAGTTCTATTCTGTTTTATTGATATATTTGCCTATTTTTGTGCCAGTTTCATACTGTTTTGATTACTACAACTTTGTAGTATGTCTTGATATCTGGGATTGTGATACCTCCAGTTTTGTTCTTTTTCAGAATTACTTTGGCTATTTTAGGTCTTTTTGGTCCCACACAAATTTTAGGATTATTTGTTTTGATTCTGTGAAAAATTGTTGATATTTTGACAGGGATTGCATTAAGTCTGTAGATTGCTTTGGTTAGGATGGACATATTAACAATATTTGTTCTTCCAATCCATGAGCATGGAATGTCTTTCCTTTTCTTTATGTCTTCTTCAGTTTCTTTCATCAGTGTTTTATGGTTTTCAGAGTACAAATCTTTCACCCCTTTGGTTAACTTTATTCCTAGATATTTCATTATTTTTGGTCTAATTGAGATTATTTTCTTAATTTCTTTCTTCTACTTCATTATTTGTGTATAGAAATGTAACACATTTCTGTATATTGGTTTTGTATCCTGTGGCCTTACTGAATTCATTTATCAGTTCTAGTAGTTCTCTGGTAGAAACTTTAGGGTTTTCTATATGTAGTATCATGTCATCTGCAAGTAGTGAAGAGTTCACTTCTTCCTGACCACTTTGGATGCCTTTTATTTTTCTTGTCTGATTCCTATGGCCGGGACTTCCAGTACTATGTTGAAGAAAAGTGGTGAGACTGGACATCCTTGTCTTGTTTCTGATCTTTGGGGAAAAACTCAGTTTTTCACCATTGAGGATAATGTTAGCTGTGGATTTTTCATATGTGGCCTTGATTATGTTGAGATATGTGGCCTCTAAACTTACTTTGTTGAGAGTTTTTATCATGAATGAATGCAATACTGTGTCCATTGCTTTTTCTGCATCTATTGAGATGATCACATGGGTTTTATCCTTTTTCTTATCAATGTGATATATCACATTGATTTGCAAATATTGAACCCACCCTTGCATCTTGGGACTAAATCCCACTTGATCGTGGTGAATGGTTTTTTTTAATGCATTGTTGGATAATTCCCATTTTTTTACTATTACAAGTAGAGTTGCTATGAACTTTTGTATATAAGACTTTGTCGATCTAATGCTTTTGCTTCTTTCAGATAAAGATGGAATGGCCAGCTTGTATGGTGTGTGTACGTTTAACATTGCTCAACTATTTTCCAGGGGAGCCTGGGTGGCTCAGTTGGTTAAGCAACTGCCTTCAGCTCAGGTCATGATCCTGGAGTCCCAGGATCGAGTCCCGCATCGGGCTTCCTGCTCAGCGGGGAGTCTGCTTCTCCCTCTGACCCTCCCCCCTCTCATGCTCTCTCTCTCTGTCATTCTCTCTCTCAAATAAATAAAATCTTTAAAAAAAAACTATTTTCCAAAGAACTTGTACCATTTTACATTCCAACAAGAAGTGTATGGGATTTCTAGTTGATCCACATCATCACCAACACTTGATACCATCAGTCTTTACAAGGTTAGTTATTCTAATGGATATATAATGGTATCTTACTGTGATTTTAATTAGCATCCTCTTTAAGATGCAGTATAAAGATAAAAAAGGTCTTTCATGTGCTTATCTTCTTTCATGAAGTGTTTGTTCAAATATTTTGCTCATTTGCTCATTTTATGTATATTTTCCCTTCTCATTAGTTGTAAAAGTTCTTTTTATATTTTGGATATAAGTCCTTTGTCAGGTTTGTTTTTGACTATCTTCTCCTAATCTGTGAATTGCCTTTTTATTATCTGTTGGAAAAAACAGCATTTAATATTGATGAAATCCAATTTAATGATGTCTTTATATCTATAGACCAATTTGTGGGCAATTGATATCTTCATAATATTGATTCTTCCAATCTGTGAATATGGCCTCTTTCTTCAATTATTAGGTCTTCTTTAATTTCTCTGAGGTATGTTTTAGAGGAAGGGCTCAGAAAACAATGGCTAATAGGTCAAATTCAGCTCATGGCTTGTTTTTGTATGGTCCATGAAATAAGACTAAATTTTACATTTTTGAGAGTTGTCAAGAAAATAAGGAATAAAATGGGATAGAGGTAATCTGTAGCTTATAAGCCTAAGATATTTAATATATGGCCCCATACAGAAGAAAATGTCAGCCCTGTTATAGAGAATTGTGTATAAACGTCTTGAACATAACTCATTAGATTAATTCCCAAGTATTTTATATTTTTAATGTTGTTGAAAAACATCTTTTTATGATTAAGTTTACTTAAAATGTTACATTCTTGGTACAAGTTAGTTGTTCAATGGATATTCAATGAATAAATGAAGAAAAACATTTTCACTTTCTCATATAAACTTGTGAAATAGCCTGTTAAAGGATATTGATTTAAGACTATGACAGATCAGCAAAAGGAAAACACAGGGAAGAGATTCTAGAGAGTTGTAGGTTTCATTTCTTTTGTGGCTTTCTATCTCTGCTCTTTCCTCATGGGCCCTTGTCCCATCACCTACTTCCTCTGACAAAAACTTCTGACACCTTGGAGAAATGGCAATTGGTGCTATATAACTGAGGAAATTTAAAAGGCATTATTTTTAAATTTTTCTATTTTTTTTAAATATATTTATTTGTCTGAGAAAGAGAGAGAGAAAGAGAGAGAGGGAGCATACAAGCAGGGGGAGGGAGAAACAGGCTCCCCACCGAGCAAGGAGCCCAATGTGGGACTCAATCCCAGGACTCTGGGATCATGACCTGAGCTGAAGGGAGACAGAACCGACTGAGGCACCCAGGTGCTCCTAAATTTTTTATTTCTTTATTGTTCACTGGTATATTAGTCGGGGTTCTCCAGAGAAACAGAACCAATAAGATAGATGTTTTAAGAAATTGGCTTACAGAAACAAAACAGAGGATCATAGAGGAAAAGAGGTAAAAACAAAACAAGATGGAATCAGGGAGACAAACAATTAAAGACTCTTAATCACGGGAAGCAAACAGGGTTGCTGGAGGGGAGGGAGGTGGGGGGATGGGGTAACTGGTGATAGACATTAAGAGGGCATGTGATATAATGAGCACTGGGTATTACATAAGACTGATGAATCACTGACCTCTACCTCTGAAACCAATAATATATTATATGTTAATTAATTGAATTTAAATTTAAAAAAAGAAATTGGCTTACATGTTTGATTGTGGGGGCTGGTAAGTCTGAAATCGGTAGGGCAGGCCTGCAGACTAGAAAGTCAGGTAAGAGTTGATATTCCAGTGTTGAGTCCAAATACCTCAGGGCAGTAGGCTGGAAACTCGGGCAGAGTTTCTATGTTGGAGTCTTAGAGAGAATTGCTTCCTTAGGGAAAGCTCAGTCTTTGCTCATAAAGCCTTCAACTGATTAGATGAAGTCTAACAAAGATTCTGTCTTTGACCAAACTTTAATGAGGCTCCTCTAAGCTCTCTCTCAACCAGGCCCTGACTTTTGAGCTTCTGTGTCGGTTTCCTCATTGTTCAATTTTATCAAGAACCCACTAACTCAGCTTAGTCAGAATCCCTCACCTTTACTGTCCACTATCTTGTTTCTCATCCTCCATCACACCACAAGTGATGACTGAACAAGATGGCTTGCCTTCAGCAAGAATCCTATCAGGTCAATTTAGCCAAAATCCCCCCTTAACCCCGATGTTACCTCCTAATAATTTTCCACCCACTGGCATGCGCTCTACCCTAGCCTGCTCCTGAGCTGTAAATTGTCACTTTTCCTTGTATTTGAAATTGAGGCCAATCTCTGTTACCTACCACAAAACCCCATTGAAGTAGTCCTCCTGAATAAAGTCTGCTAGGACACTTCTTTAACAAGTGTCAGGAATAATTTTTCTTTAATAGGTTCATCCACATTATGGAGGATCTTTACTTTACGTAAAGTCTACTGAAATGCATGTTAATCACATCTAAAAAATACCTGCACAACAACATCTAGAGGGATATTTGACCAATTTGACCACATTGACAGATATGATCATCCATCACAGCTCATATAGTATATTATTTTATTTTGCCTGTTAACTTTGTGTTCTACAATTTTTTGTATTAATAAAATTTATCCATAGTTTTTTTTCCTAAATGTCTAATCATGTCTTCAGTAAACAATAATTTTATTCTTCCTTTCCAAGCCTTATATCTTTTATTTCTTATCCATGGTTATTTCTCCTGGGTAAGATCTCCATTAACATGTCAAATTAAAGTGATGACAAAAGGCATTCTTTGTGCATTCTCAATCTCCGTGGAAATCTTGACATTTATTCTGGTCAAGTATGGTATTTGCTGGTGATTTTTTTTTTTTGGTAGATTCCATTTATCATATTAGGAAGATATTTTTATTCATAATTTGAGATATTTTTTTAAAGTCATGACTCTGAGTTTAATTTATTAAATGTTTTTCTGCATCTATTGAGATGGTCAGTAGTTTTTGTATTTTATTCAGTTAAGAATTACATTAGTTCATTTCCAAATTTAAACAATTCTTGCATTCCTCTATTAAATCCCATTTAGTTGCATTGTAACTCTTTCTCTCTCCCTCTCTCTCCCACTCCCCGCACATATACACACAACACACATATACAACACTTGGATTTGACTTTAAGATTTTTGCGCCTAAGATTTTGAGTGAGTTTGACTTGTAATTTTCACTTCCTGCAATGTCCTTCTCAGGTTTTGATATCATGATTATGCTGGCCTCATAATGTAAGGTATATATATTGCTCCCTTCCTCTTTTTAAATGCATTTTTGGAAGAGTTGTATAAAATTGGTAATATTTCTTCCTTCAGTGATAGAATTTATTATCTGGAAGAATTTTATAATGAATTTACTAAAAATAAGCCAGTTAAATCTTTATTTGATTCAATTTTGATAATTTATGTTTTTCTAGGAATTTGTCTCTTTTATATAAATTTTGACATTGTTATAAATTGCTTATAGTACCTTCTTGTTATGTTTTTAATGTGACTAGAATCTGTAATAATACCTTTTTTTATACCTCATGTTATTTGTTCCTTCTTTTGTTGTTGACTATTCTTTCTGGTAACATATCAGTGATATAAGTCTCTTAAAATAATAAGAGTTTAATAAACGAAATAAATTTTGGTTTCTGAATAATTTGTCCATTTTATATTATTGAATTTATTGGAAAAACATTCTTATTAACTTTTAATTGTAGGATGTGTAATGTCCTTATCCTTTCTTTTTCTGGGGGAGGGGCAGAGGGAGAGGGGAGGGAGACAAACAGACTCCTAGCTGAGGGAGGAGGCTGATGCAGGGCTTGATCCCAGGACCCTGGGATCATGACCTGAGCTAAAATCAAGAGTCCAACTCCCAAGAGACTGAGCCACCCAGGGGCCCCTGTGCTCCTCCTTTCTGATATAGGTATGTGTGTGTGTGTGTGTGTGTGTGTGTGTGTGTGTGTGTGTGTGTGTGTATTATATATATGTGTGTGTGTATCATCATTTATGCTACAGGCTTATCAATTTCTTTTTTTTTCCCTGAAAGAACCAACATTTGCCTTTGCTGATCTGTTAAGTATGCTTCCTTTCTATTTCATTAATTCTTATCTTATCCTTTTTCTTATGTTTAATTTACTTTTCTAACTTCTAACTTCTTGAGAACTTAGATGCTCATTAATTTTCAGCTTTTTTTGGTAATGTTAATTTAAAGATATAAACTTTATGTTGCATTTTCATTATCATTCAGTTCAAATTATTTGGTAATTTCCATTGTGATTCCTTCTTTGAATCATAGGTTATTTGTAAGTTAAATTAGTTTCCATTATATGGAAAATTTTAAATTATCATCATTATTGTTGCTATTCATTCATAATCTCATTACATTTCTTTGAAATATGTTGATAATTCCTTTATGGCTTAATACCTGATCATTTTTTTTTTTTTGCCTGATCAATTTATGTAAGTGCTCCATATGTATACTTTAACTGTTAGATGCACTATTTCATGTGGATCATTTAGGTCAATTTTGTTAATAATTTTTTAAAAAATGGTATCCTTCTTAGTAATTTTTATCTTCTGATCCAATCAATTACTATAAGTTATTATATGAATCTAGATTTGTCTTTCTCATTTCAGTTCTGACAATTTTTAAAGTACAAGTTGATATTTTGTTAGAGCATTACATCCATCATTTTAATCACTATTGCATTCAGTTATATTCTCTTTACATTCCTAAGATTTGGTGATCCATCAAATAGATTTACAGCTCATTCAGTTAAGCATGCAGGGAATAACAGGTTAAGGACTAGCAAATTCCGTCAGAACAGCTAAACTCTTTTGCATTTTCAGACATTATTAATAATGGAATGTTTTTGGAATTCTTAAGGTCAATTCTAAAGAACTCATCTGAGTATCACTTTGTTGACAGGACTTACAAAACTCACTTGTTAATAGGACTTACAAAAGTTTTAAGAAAATAAACTCTTGGGTTTATATTGTATTTCTCTTAATAACCGAATCTTGCCAGAAATGTCTCAACTTTTCAAGTATTCTAATATTCAGATTTTTGCTCTATTGTTTCTCTTTCTTACATTTCAGTAAAGTTTTCTTTTTCCATTTCTTTGGATATATTCATTTTCTACTTTGTTTTAACCTTTCTTCTCTTTTAATATAAGAATTCATAATTATACATTTCCATCTATGTTCTAAGTACTAATATAATGATAGCTTTCATATCTAAATTGTTTTCTTAATCTGCTTGGTTATTTTTAATAATTTATTTACTTTCCTTCTTTTATTTTTAAAAATATTTTAAATATACAAATTTCTGTTTTTGAAAAATCCAGTATCTGAAGCCTATAGACATTGTTTTTAAAGTTCTTTTACTCTCGTTTTTTATTTGCTCTCATTTTGGACGGCTGGTTTTTGTGGGAATGAGTCACCCAGGTGATAGGAATCCTTGTCTGGAATTCATGTGAGTACTTTTGCTAGGAATTTTCATTAAGAGTTTTAACCATTTTCAAATCAAAGAAAATTTGAGTCAGTCAAGTTTCCGTCTTTTGTAGGAGAAACTTTCCACCCCCACAAGTTCTTTCACTGAGAGAGGTGGCCCTTCTAGGTTCCCAGCTATACCTTGCGTGGGGCGGGGGGGGGGTGATGGGTGGAGTGGAGGGAGTGGGCGTCACCAGTCTGGTTACCCCATTCTATTTGGCCTCAGTCTCTTATTTTCCTTGTTTCTGTAAAATCCCCTGATCTAGGACCTTGCTACTAAAAATGTGGTCCTCAGACCAGCAATATCAACATCCCTTGGGACTCTGTCAGAAATGCTTAGGTACCGGCTTCACAAGTTGTTCTTGTGGATTTTTCTTTTTGTTTTGGCTGCCTTTCCTGTCCTAACAGCTGTATACTTACATGTACATTTTCCAATGTTTTCTGTGTACATTAAGAAGTTAAAAAATAATTTTAGGAGCAACGGCGTTAGCCATTTAACGCAGAAAAAAACCGAAAGGACATCAACATCTGTTCTTTAGATGCAGTGTGTTTGCTAAGACCGGCTTCTGTCCGTTGCTGCGTGGTTGATCACAAACTATTAAATATATCGGCGAGGATGAAATCCGTTCGTGCTATCGTGCCTCTCCCAGTTTATACTAAACTCCTCATCAGTCTCCCCACCCCACCCCCCCGCCATTCCCCAGCGAAGCTTCCCGCAAAGCTCCCTCTGGTTCAATCACAGTAGGCCACCAAACCACCGCGAAAACCCGGAGTAACGGATTTGGGGCGTAGCTAGGTTCCTCTAGGGAGCAAGAAGAATTTACAGAGCATGCGCAAAGACGGGCGCGCGCACATGCGCAGTGGTCGGCGCAGGGCCGCGCGCCGGTCTCTCCGGGAGGCTTGGAGGCTGCGCGCGGTTGACGTGTTCCGTGGCTGTGGAGGCGGTGAGGCTCTGGGAGGGGAAGGAGCAGAGAGAGGGAGGGTGAGGTGGGGGGCTGAACCCGGAAGTGGGTAGGCGCTGGAGAGAGCGCGCCGACAGTGGAGCTCAGCGGCTGGGAGCCAGCGGGGGAGCCCTGGGTTCCCGGTAATGGATCTGTGGGGCGTTTGCCCAGGGAAACTGGGGTGGGAAGGGTAACGGGTTCGCGTCGGCGAGCGCTGTCTGCGCCTGGGCAGGGCCTGGGAAGGCTCTTCTGCTTCCTTTAGTCGTACCTGTGGTTGACCCTACTCCTGCTCTGCGCCCCTCCTGGGGCCATCTCCTGCGGGGTGATTTTGGCCGGGGGACACTCTCTGTCCATGAGGAGGGGTGCCTTGCCCGCCCTGGAAAAAGGCATGTTAATGGAGAGACATGGATTTCGCGGCCGCGACGGCCTTATTGTCATCAGCCCAGCGCCCCTAAACCATGAATGTAGCGCGCCTTAACCTGCACCCTCAGTGATCTTGGAGGGATCCCTCCCTTTTCAGCCCTCCTTTTTCCCACCCTGTTCGTGAATCAGGCCTGAAAGGTGTGCTGCGGCTTCCTTTAAAATTATTCTTTTGTTGGCTGTCTTTTATAACCCGGCCCTTCTTGTTCTCCACGCTAAAATCTTAGCCATGAGTAGGTGTGACTTTATCATAATTTAGTTCTAATTTAGAAAGGATTAGTAGACGAATGCCGTGAATAATTAATTTAGCATTGTTTTGCCATGGAGTTTTTTTACGTGGTTCTTACTCTTTTGCAGACCATGAAACCCTCGGGCACGCCCCTCCAGAAGCTGTTAACCAAGACAATCTAGTTTTTTGTTTTTTTAAATAAATCCTTTAAGACACTTATGAAGTTTCTTGTTCTGAAATTGTTGTACTGCAATGAAGAAAAGGAGAAAGGTTACTTCAAATCTTGACGAGAAGATCCATCTAGGCTATCATAAAGATTCTTCAGAAGGCAATGTTGCAGTGGAGTGTGACAAAGTAACCTATACTCATTCCACAGAAAGACCAATTCCTGAAGCTCTTCACTGTTACCAGGAACTTCCTCCCTCTCCAGATCAGAGAAAACTTTTGAGTTCTTTGCAGTATAACAAGAATTTGCTGAAGTATTTAAATGATGATAGGCAGAAGCAACCATCTTTCTGTGACTTACTTATCATAGTAGAAGGAAAAGAATTTAGTGCACATAAAGTTGTTGTTGCTGTTGGCAGTAGTTATTTTCATGCGTGTTTGAGCAAAAATCCAAGCACTGATGTTGTCACCCTGGATCACGTAACACACTCAGTTTTTCAGCATTTGCTTGAATTTCTTTACACATCAGAATTTTTTGTGTACAAATATGAAATACCTCTTGTTTTAGAGGCAGCAAAATTTCTGGACATTATAGATGCAGTTAAGTTGCTAAATAATGAAAATGTTGCCACTTTTCAGTCTGAGCTGGCTGAAAAGTCATCACCAGAAGAAACACTAAGTGAATTAGCTGGAAGACTATCAAATAATCATCAGTGTAAATTCTGTAGTAGACATTTTTGTTATAAAAAGTCTTTAGAGAACCATTTGGCTAAAACCCATAGGTCCCTTTTATTAGGGAAAAAACATGGGTTAAAAATGCTGGAGAGAAGTTTTTCCGCAAGAAGATCGAAAAGGAATCGGAAGTGTCCTGTTAAGTTTGATGACACCAGTGATGATGAACAAGAAAGTGGTGATGGGTCAGACAATTTGAATCAAGAAAATTTTGATAAGGAAAAGTCAGACAGAAATGATTCTGAGGACCCTGGAAGTGAATATAATGCTGAAGAAGATGAACTAGAGGAGGAAATGTCAGATGAATACTCTGACATTGAAGAACAAAGTGAAAAAGATCATAATGATGCAGAAGAGGAACCTGAGGCTGGTGATTCTGTAGGAAATATTCATGAGGGGTTAACTCCTGTAGTCATTCAGAACAGTAACAAAAAAATATTGCAATGTCCTAAATGTGATAAAACATTTGACCGCATAGGTAAGAAAAGAAAGATTGTTTTCTGTCTCTAATAACTTAATTTTTCCTGGTATTTTAAAGGTGATAATGAAAAACCAAACTTTGAAGGTAACTTTTGAAAGGAATACTTAACTAGGGTGGGTATTTGATAGTCAATACATATTTTATCCTGTTGTTTTAAATTTGTTTGATTCAGGAATTTAACTGTTTTTATTAGCTTTTATTTTCCCTACCTCATGTTCCATTAAAAGGTGATAGATCATTAGTTCAAATATTTGGTATGAAAAAACTCCCGACTTAATAATTGTGAATGTAGTGCTTTGATTTATATGTTGATTTAATTTCATATATAAGTGCCATTTTTGAGTCATAGAAAATTATATTATTCAGTTTAATAATTTGTATACTATTTCCTCTTGAACATGGCTATACCTGAGTTAGAAATACAGTCACTTCTCTAGTATCTAGTACTGTTTAGAATTGGAATGTTTCAGTTTAGGCTTGTAATTAAGAATAAAACCGAACTGGATATAATTTATTCTGTAGATAGAGTCTTTAGGAAACGTCTTGATTAGTAGTAGTCTTTGGTTATTATAATAACTAATAAATCAACTTTTCCTTTATTAGAAAATATATGCCAGGAAATGTGGTCTATAAGCTTAAGTTAAAATTATGTCAGTGAACATATAATTTCAGGAGGTCTAATATTTGCTAGTAAAATAATTTTTGGAGGTGTTTTACATGAACTGTTCTAATGTGAACTTTTAAATTGCAGCAATTAAACTATTTCTATATAAATCAAAGTTAGGAAATTGTGAAATATGTCTGCCACATATAATGTTAAAAGGAACATTTAAGTGCAGTTTGACCTTGTAATATTATTTATGCAGTTTAATATATCCCCATGTATTTTGCAGTGTTGAGTTACTTACGTTATTGGTTTAGGTGGAATGATTTTATAAGGTATTGGTAATCATTTGTTCTCAAAATATGGGACAGTACACACTATAGCATAAGTGGTAACCTCTTTTTGCTTTTTATTATGCCTTTGAATCCAAATCAGAATATTTTGACAGTCCAATTTAATAATTCCTTATCATTGTTTTTACTGTGTTTGAGACTCTGTTAAAACATGAGTAAAATAACTTTTCATGAGTAACTCAATTGGAAGAGCATAGCATAGGAATACAAGGAACTTGCTACACTCAGGCTGGACAAATGCTCTCTCTCTCGTAGAGCTATAAACAAGTACTGTGAGAAGAGAATATTTTTGGATTCAGATACCTGAGAGCACATTATCTTTTCAGTAGATTCTGCTTCTTCAACTTTATATTTTAGTACATGCCTCTCTATTCTGCCTTAATTTGACCTAATTTGACTTGAGATGAATGAGCAGGGGTCAGGTCACAAATGGCATTGTAGGCCCCCAACACTTAGATTTCTGAACTGTCCTATTGAACACTAGGGCTGTGAGATACTTTAAGAGAGAAGAGTTCTATGTTCAAGTAGGTTTGGAAAACCTATATACTGTAATTCATAGTCTGTAATAACTCTGTCAAACTCTCTAGTAAAGAAAGTTGGTAATTTCATTTAGTCTGGTATTTCCTCAAATAATTTTATCATAAGACATTTTTGTGGTACTTCTTTTAATGTCCAAAAAACCCACTACCTTTCTTTGCACACAATTTAGGAAAACACTGCTCAAGATTAAGTTCCTGATATACTAAGAGGAAGGTGTTTTGCAGCTTTTTTAACCGAGGGCAGCCCAAATAATTGTGAGAATCAATAGGTCACATTGTAGACTTACCTGCAGCCTTCCTGAATGCATTGGACTTTATACCTCTCTTTTATCTACCCTTCTCTTTTGCTTAAGTCTCCCACGGGGCTGCTTGCGTTTCCCCAGGACTGAGAGAGAGGAAGATTGAGATTATATCATATTGGTTAAAAAAGCATGAGCTATAGTGATGTCAGACCACCTGCATTTCTGAATCCAGGTCTTGGGCAGGTACTTAACCTGTCTGTATTTTTGTTTCCTCATAGGTAGAGTGGGATGATGCTAATGTATGCTAATAGTACCTTCTCATGGAGGTTATTATGAGAATTAAATGGGATAGTCTTGTGAATCACTCAAAATACTGTGTGAAATTTAGGTGTTCAAGGAATACTAGCTGCTCATATTGTTAATATAGTTATTGAGTATCTCTAATACCAATAAACAGGTAATGAAGTTATATCTTCTGTGTTCTCAAGAATTTTAAAGTTTTATGAGTACATGCAAAAACACAGTCGTATTGCAGTGTACAAAGGACTAAAGGAATCAGTAAAGATTTCATAGAGCAGATAGCATTAGAGCTGAGAACTAAAGAATAGGGAAGAATTTACATGGCAAAAGGACCAACATGTGCAAAGACATCTAGGTATGTTGTGTTCTGGAAATTGCTGAGGGGTGGGTGATTTCAAGATGGGCAAGGAGGTATAATGAAAATGATAGATGAAGATAGGCAAGTAGGCAGAGGTCAAATTTTGCCTGGTTTTTATGCTGTATAGAAAGTTTAGATTTTATCCAGTAAGTGATAGAAACTTGAAAAACCTTTGACAAAGGAAATGACAGCCTATTGAAGTTTTAGGAAGGTCATGCTGGCTTCAGCACAGAGAATGAAATTGGCAAGGACCAGAAGGATATTGTAGGCTTGGACTAGTTAGATGAGTAGCGTTGAGAATGGGCTGTAGGATGAGGGTAGATCAGAGAGTTGCACTGAATATAGGTAGGCTAAGTGGACTGGTTGATGGATAGAATGTAAATGTGTGGAAGGAGAAGACCTCTGTTTCTTAAATGTCCTCCTTTCTCATCTCCCATCAGAAGTCCTTTTTATTCTTAAAAAAAAAAAACAGTTTAAAGACCATTTTCCAATAAGCCTTATAGCATCCATAATTCCTATCATATGATGTAAAAATGTCTACCTAGATTTTTGGTTATTTATTTCTCATTAGAGTTTAAGCCTGAAAATTTTGTGTCTTGATTACTGTCCCTTGTTGATACCCTAGGTCATTTCAAAAAGCAAGTGCTCAGTAAGCTCCTATTTGAGTGAACTAAATTGAAAGGTTGGTGTCTGACTTAACTTTGAACTTGTAAGAAGCCAGTTGGGCTTCTTTATAAGCTTCTAACTTTGGTGTCTTGGAGTGGGTTATGAGAATTAATGAATAAGCTGTGAGACCTGCTGGAACCATTAGCTCCATGATATGTAGTCGACTAATTTGATTCCATTACTTTGGATCTTTTACCCTTTCTGATGTATTTAATAGTTGCTTGGAGTGGGACTCCTGATCCGTTTACATTTTTCCTTAGGCTACCAGCTGTCTTCCCCTTAGTGTATTCTCATGCAAAGAGAGTCCTTTGACCTTTGCCCCTTAAGGTTAAAGTGGGTGAAAAAACCTAGTGGGTGAAAAAGCAAAAATAGGGAAAAGATGACAGATGGGGTGAGAGAGAAAATTTGGATAATTTATCTCTTTTATTGTTCCTACTGGGAACTAAAATCTTTCCTTGGATTAAATTTATAATCTCTTCTAGAGGTAAAAAATGCTTTACAGCTTTTTTAAGAAATGTGACTCTCTAGACCAACCTGACAGAGATTCCACTTTGTTCTTAATAGATTAGAGTTATAACAATGACACAATTCTTTAAGGTTAAGTATTTTAGTTAAGTATTTTTTAGAGTATGCCATATGCATAAATTCAAGGAATAATAGAAGATTTAGTAATATCAAATAAATAATGAGCTAATTTGGCAATGTTTCTCTTTGTGAAAACTCACAAAATCTGACTGGTAATTTTGCATAATCCATATGGGGGAATAATAAATTTTTAAGCACAAGGTCAAGTTTTTTCATGTGAAAATTTCTTTAGTTTGGGACACAGTTCATATTGGGATTCATTTCAGAAAAATTCTGTGGATAAAATTTGTTAATATTATGCATTTTCTTTTGGTAATCAAGAATGGTTGGACATAGTATATTATTCTCTGAAGGAATACGATTTTTTATTGAAAAGTTATTTGAAATAAACATTTTGATTTATTGTTGAATCTCTCCTCACCCCATAAGAAAAGAAGAAACATGTAGATATTGACTGTTATTTATGCTGAGTACCTCCCACACTGCTATCCATTTTTTTAAACATGGAATTTCTTTAGAGATTCAAATTTTTCCCCACTGGGGGAAAAATGCCCTGGAGATCTACCTGACTCTTATGGGTTCAGTGTTTCCACAGAAGTTGTGTCTCTTTTATGGTTCAGAAAATCAAATCCATAGAGATAACTGGCCTTGCAATGCCTGTGTGCATAAAATTGAATTAATAACTTAAAAAAGTTTTTTCACCTTAGAGATTCTTAATGTCATAATGAATCGTTCAAATTTATGTATTTTCACTGGTCTCTGGACTCTGCTTAATTTATTTAAATTAATTTTTTTTAAATTTTGGCTCTTCTGGCTAAAATTTTTTTTCTTGGTTAAATCTTAAGTCTTCCTGTCTGTAGGAGAATGGAAGTTTAATAGTTAAAAGTGCTTTTGATTTTTAACTTGTCATTTTGATGGTTTTACTATTCAACTACATGTAACTTAATTTGTATTTGCAAGCAAGAAAAAAATTCTTTAATTAAAAGGAAAATGCTATTAATGATTAACATCTTTTCAGCAAAGGCATTTGCATAAGAAATACAAAATTTGGTGAAAAAATTTTCTTACACTTGAAGACTTTATTAAGTTGCTGTTTTTGTTCACTTGGGTATAAAAATGAGATTTTTGCATTAGATGGTTGGTTTTCTTTTAACTAAATATACACAGTTAATGCCCAGTTAAGAGTGGGCCTATTCTAAAAAAAAATACTTAAAAGTTAATCATTTAAAAATCACACTATATACTCTTGATTTGTTTACACTTTTTTTTTTTACCGCAAGTGTGTGTCACTTACATAATTTGAAAAGCAAGTTTAATAAAAATGAAATGTGGAAATTTTCACAATCACGGAAAACCTTTTATTCCATGCAATGACCTCAATCTTTTCAAAATTAAAATTCTGGGATTTTAGTACATATTAATAATGTTTGGATTCTGTACTTTATATCTAACTGATGTGTAATAAAGGTTAAGGAATCTAATACATGCCTGCCATATTATAATAACAGAAAAAGAATAAGATCAACTCAAAGTATTTTCCCAAAGATACTATAACAGTAATGGTCTGGTTATATCCTGCAAAAAGTAATGTAAATCAGTGTTTTGGATAGTTCAGGGTCAGAGATGCAAATTTTATTATATATACGTATTTACACATGTGCTCATATATAAATTGAAGCAAAAAATTGCACAAAACTAACGTGAATTTATTCTGGTATTTTCTACTCTATTCTTTTCTTCCCCCTGCCCTTAGGTCACAACCTAAGGGATTTATTTCATGAACACTAATGACCTTTAGTTTGTAAAACACTGATTTAAACCATAACATAGCTCAGCTCTTGTTCTATAGAACCTACTTATTTGTGATGTTTCAGATTTCACTTGGGGACACACAAGAACACCTTTCCCTCAATAAATTCCGGTGTTAAATCTCATCCCTTGAACGCAGCAGAGGAAGGGGTGATGGTAGGGTATGTGTATGCATGTGTAAATGGAGAGTATGCCCCAGCAGTGGTGGAGAGAGGACAGAAATACTGGGCCATTTTAACAATGGCAGGGGGAAAAAGTGAAGTTCTTAGAGTGTTCTCAGCTGAAACCCCACTTTGATCTATTGTAATGTGTATTCATAAATCAGCTATATCCATATTTATATTTGAAGTATACCTACATATCTGCACTGTGACTAGTAACCATGTAATAATAGTAGTAAATGACTAATATTTATTAGTGCTTACTATGTGCTAGAATGTCTTAAGCGTTGTGTACATATTAACTCGTGTACTTCTCACAACCCCGTGCAGTATTAATAAACTCAGAGAGGTTAAATTATTAGCTTAATTAAGATCCCAAAGCTAATTTAACAGGTAACCAAACATTGAGTTTTTTGACTACATGTATGTAAATAATGCATCGACATCATCTATGTGGTCTATACATAAATGCCTAATAGATTTTCATCATACTTCTGTTTTTCTTTGCCTGTAATTGTCAGCCTTCCCCCTCCCTTGAGGAAAATACTTTGGTTCCCTTTCCTGGGTATTCTTTATGTAAGTGCAGTGGAATTAATTTTTAGGTAATATACTATGTGTTTATTAAATTTAATCATACATAGACTATGTAATAGATTAGTGAACTCATTTATTTTACTAAGTAGAAAAATAATTATTATCTTTCTTTAGTGGTCTGGAATTTTTTTTTTCTAATTTCCATGACATATATAGAATTTTTTCTGAGTATATGACTGAAATGCTGCTACACTTTTACATTAGCTTTGGCCTGAAGAAAAATTTATACACTTACTTTGCAGAGCAAAGCTAAGCTTTTAATTGAAAACTGCTGTTCTTACCAATATATTTTTTCTTATTTTTATTGCTTTTTGCTCAAAAGTATCCTTCGTTGAAATTTCTACTACTCTAGATGTGCACGTTCACAGCTTTGATTCCAGAGTAATAATAGCAAACATTAATTGATAGTTTATAAAGTGTCAGACACTGTTAGAAGTGCTTTAATGTGTACTGATTCATTTATTCCTATGACAATCCTATATAGTAAATATTTTCATTTCATACTTTCACTTGAGAAAGATTTTAGGCATAGAAAGGTTATTTTTTTAGGCATAGAAAGGTTATTTGTCCAAGGTCCCCTAGCCTGTTATTTTAAGAGCCAGCATTTATATCTGGGTGCATGGACCCAGGGTCTGTGCCCTTACCTGTGATGCTGTTCTGTCTCTGGACTTTAGAAATTTCTATTCTAAATAATGATGTGAAAAAATTTTAGTCTAAATAGGAAAAAAATTAAAATTAAGCCAAAATATATCTTCTTATTTCATTTTTTATCGTAACTTTTTCCCCTGGAAAGTCCATGTTAAAATTTCTTGATTTTTTTTTTTTTTGTTTGTTTGTCTGTTTGTTTGTTTTTGTTTTCGCTGTTGGAGAAACCTGTAACATTTGTACAGAATTTAGATATGTATTCAGATTATAATACAAATCTCATATTAGTATGACTCTGGATGTCTATGCATTATACCAGTTCATCTTTTCCTTTTCCTGCTTTCTTTGATACTTCCCGTATATGTTGACTTTGGCAGTTTAGCGTTAAGCATGCATCAGGTACAGGTGATTTACTTGTTTTCTAATGTCTTATAAGTTGGAGAGATCTTACATGAATATGCTGTGGTGAAGTATAGGTTTTGTTGAGTAATCTAGATATGTGGTACCATTTCCAGATTACTTTCTGTGGGAAGATAGATAAAACTGTTATGTATTATAAGAAACGTAAGTATGTTATTTTGCCTTTTTAAGGTATTTTTAAAAGGACTGTCAAATCTGAAAATTTCTTTCCATTTATGCATATACATAGTAAAAGTGAAGTATAAAAACAGCCAGTCTTCTCTTGAGTAGAACTTTTGATGGTCAATTTTAAATTAAAAAATATATATATTTTATTTTATTCAAAGATTTTATTTATTTATTTGATATAGATAGTGAGAGAGGGAACACAAGCAGGGGGGAGCCAGAGACGGAGAAGCAGGCTGGAGAGGGAGAAGCAGGCTCCCCGCCGAGCAGGGAGCCCAACTGGGATCATGTCCTGAGCTGAAGGCAGACACTTAATGACTGAGCCACCCAGGCGTCCCCAAAATATATATATTTTATTTATTTTTCTTTTTTATTGTTATGTTAATCACCATACATTACATCATTAGTTTTTGATGTAGTGTTCCATGATGCATTATTTGCATATAACACCCAGTGCTCCGTGCAGAACGTGCCCTCTTTAATACCCATCACCAGGCCAACCCATCCTCCCACCCTCCACCCCTCTAGAACCCTCAGTAAGTTCGGAGAATTTGCCAACAGAATTTTGAGCAAATTTACCCAAAGTTTTGATTTTTTTTTTAAAGATTTTATTTATTTATTTGACAGAGAGTGAGCACAAGCAGGGTGAGTGGCAGGCAGAGGCAGAGGGAGAAGCAGGCTCCCTGCTGAGCAGGGGGAGCCCGATGTGGGACTTGATCCCAGGACCCCGGGATCATGACCTGAGCCAAAGTCAGTTGCTTAACCAACTGAGCCATGCAGGCGCCCAAAGTCTTGATTTTTAAAATGTGTAAACATGAATAATTTTTTTCTTTTTTATGACCCAAGTTTTCAAGGAAAGCAGTGAGACCAAAGTAGTAAGTCTTGAGGTTTATCTGAGACACATATTTAGGTAAACTTTTTTCTACTTTTGTGTGTGGGTGTGTGTATTAAATATGGTATTAATCATGGAATTTTATTCAACTGTCGAATTTCAGTCACTGTACTAAATGTACTGAATTTAATTTTAATTTATCTCTTTTTATAGGGAAATATGAGAGCCACACACGTGTTCACACAGGTGAGAAGCCCTTTGAGTGTGATATTTGTCACCAGCGCTATTCGACAAAGTCTAACCTAACTGTTCACAGAAAGAAGCACAGTAATGAAACAGAATTTCATAAGAAGGAGCACAAGTGCCCTTACTGTAATAAACTTCATGCAAGCAAGAAGACTTTAGCCAAGCATGTTAAGAGGCAAGTATTATCTTGCTTCCATAATATACTTTATTGTGCCTTCTAATTTAAATATGGAGTAAGCTAAAAACATCCATGGAGTGCTTGTCTCCAATTCTTTCTTTGCTTAATATTTTCCAGACAATTTTTATTGCAAATATATTTGATTACAGATTTATTAAGAACAGTAAATGTTTGTTTTTTATTAATGCTATTGAGATGAAGTTTTTTGATGTTGAAACAAGAACTATGGAAGTTTAAGACAGCATTTTGGTTATCCTGTTTTTTATTTTGGGTTTTGACAAGTATATTTTCAAAATATATGGTTTTAGAACTCTAGGAAACTTATTCCTCATGCTCAACTTTGTCTTTAGTGTATAAAAATTTGTGAAAGAAAGCATGCTTAGTGCAGTATTGCATATTTAATTTTAAGAAAGGATATTTACTGAAATTTGGATCAAAAAAAATCAAGTGAATTACCTTGACAATTATCTGTGAATAGCTAGGTTCCTGAATGTATTTAAAATATTAGACTTTTCTTTGACTTCTTCTGCATAAATTTAGACATATACATTTTTAAATGTTAGCAATACTTATATTCTTTAGGTATTTACATGTGCCTGTCTCTTTATGAAAGGAATCAGTGCCTGATTCTTATAATCACTGTTGACAGATCATATGGAATATGGACTTAACTAATATAATCTTTTGCTAATAGTCTTTTTTTTTTCTTGTAGATTTCACCCTGAAAATGCACAAGAATTTATTTCCATTAAGAAGACCAAGAGTGAAAGTTGGAAATGTGACGTAAGAGCTTTTAATTTGTAGTAGAAAACCAAAATAAATAGATGTTACCTTTGGGGAAAGTAATTAGATTTTAGAGTAATATAAACCTAGCTTATCTCACTTTTAGAATCCTTCTTTTATACAAAGTTATCCTAATATTTGTAAATTAAGCCCCATAGAGGTTAGTTTCTAGATGGTGGACCTGGTGGAAATCTTAGTTTTTATTTTTAATGTAACTACCATACCATATGCTTATATTTGTGTATATAAACTGACATTACTGTATAAGTAGGAATTAAAATGTTAGAATTTTCCCCCCACTTCTGGTTATCTGTCTCAAAACTTAGTGGTTTTTAACAACCGTTTTATTATATCCCACCATTTTGTGGGTCAGCAGTTACATTTGGAGCACAGCTTTGCTAGGTAATTCTGTTCCACATGGTGTCAACTGAAGTCACTCAGTTGTTTTCAGCTGATAGAAGTGGTCTGGTTTGGTTTGGAGCCACTTCCAAGTGTCTCAGTCACACGACTGCAACTTGGTGTTGGCTGACAAGGGGCTCGGCAAGGACAGTTGGCTAGGAATTTTGATTCTTCTCCACAAGTAGTCTCTTCATGAGGCTACTTAATCTTCTTTCTATCATGGTAGCTAAGCTCAAAAAAGCCCAGATAAAAACTATCAGGCTTTTTTTTTTATAAAGATTTATTTATTTTTAGAGCTAGAACATATGTGAGTAGGGGGGCAGGAACAGAGGGGAAGGGAGAGAAATCTCAAGCAGACTCCCCACCAAGCACAGAGCCCGGCATGGGGCTCAATCCCATGACCCACGATCACAACCTGAGCTGAAATCGAGAGTCAGATGCTTAACCAACTGAGCCACCCAAGCACCCCAAAACTATCAGACTTTTTATGGCCTAGCTTCAGAAATCAGACAGCATCACTTTCAACACATTCTGTTGTTCAAACAAGTCACTACAGCCAGGTCAGATTTAAGGAGATGGGGATTAGTTTCTATTTTTCCAGTAGTAGCAAAGAATTTTTAGATATCCTGCCACACCCCCTAATACTTTTTTCATTATATAGGTAAATATTATTTGAAGGAGTCACAAGCTATCATTTGTCTTCCTTATTTTCAGGCTTCAGTTTATGTATACAACAAAATTATTACCATTTCTCTGATTTCAGCTTCTAGGGATTGAAGTTAATTATTAGCTATTTGAATCTACATAAGCTGCTTTCTTCTCCTTGCTAAGCTTCATCATCCTCAGCTGTAAAATGATTATAATAATTATATCTACCTCATAGGATTATTGTGAGAATTAAGTAAAATAAACCATGAATTATTTAGCATTGTGCCTGGTATATAGTACATGCTATAATTATTGTTGTTTTATTGTTGTTGTCATCATTATGATAGCAGCCCCTTCTCCCCCAACTTTTTTAATAAAAAAAAATTAAGACTTTATTTTTTAGAGCAGTTTAAGTTTTATAGCATAATTTTTGAGGAAAGATAGTGATTTCCCATATACCCCTGCCTCCACAAATGCATAGTCACCCCCCATTATCAGCATCCCCTCAAAGTGGTATATCTGTTACAATGATGAACCTACATTGACCTCCCACTTTTTAAATCTCATGTCTGCCAGATTTCTTTAAAAAGTTGTATCTCGGGGCACCTGGGTGGCTCAGTCGTTAGGCGTCTGCCTTCGGCTCAGGTCATGATCCCAGGGTCCTGGGATTGAGCCCCACATCAGGCTCCCTACTCTGCTGGAAACCTGCTTCTCCCACTTGTACTCCCCCTGCTTGTGTTCCCTCTCTCGCTGTGTCTCTCTCTGTCAAATAAATAAAATCTTAAAAATAAATAAATAAATAAATAAAAAGTTGTATCTCTTCCTTTTGACCACTTTAAGAGATAAATTCTAAAATTATTTTTCTGTGGTTTCTTATTCCTATTCCTAATTAAATGTATGGCAATAATAATAAAACATTTTATTCATGACATATAAGTGATTTAAAATACAAATTTAATGGATTTTAGAAATGTTGACTAGAATTAAGATACTAAGATTACTGTGTAATCCTAGAAATTAGCCTATTCGAATGGGGGAGTTGAAATTCAGCTACTTTTAGTACAAATTTAAAATAATTCCATACTGTAATTCCTCCAAGGCATTTTTTTCTGCACAATGAGAATTTGATTATACTTTTGGTAACTTTTCTGTTGGGAGAAATTTCTCTTTACTTGAATTGGTATGTTTATTTCACATCATGAGCTTGGTATTTTAATTTTTAATTCAGGCTCCCTTACATTTTGTGTACATTTTCTGTTAGATTTGTAAGAAATCTTTTACTCGAAGACCACACTTGGAGGAACATATGATTCTACATTCTCAAGATAAGCCTTTTAAGTGTACCTATTGCGAAGAACATTTCAAATCACGATTTGCACGGTTAAAGCATCAAGAAAAATTCCATCTGGGTAAGCAAATTACTTTTTCTAAGAGCAGTCATAGCAGTTATTTTTTTAAGTAATTTTTTTTCAAGATTTTGTTAATTTATTTTAGTGGGGGAGGGGCAGAGGGCAAAGGAGAGAATCTCAAGCAGACTCTGCACTGAGTGCAGAGCCTGACATGGGGCTCAATCTCACAGCCCTGAGATCACGACCTGAGCCAAAATCAGGAGTCAGACGCTCAACCGAATGAGCTACCCAGGCACCCCAGTCATAGCAATTATTGATTATCACATCATGCTAGAGGAGCCTGCTGCTGTTGAACCACTTAGGAGAAGGAAGTCAGATAAATTGGGAGGAACACTGGATTTGCTGCTATTCCTGCAGATGAGTAAATATGTTTATTTTCTGTTTTGGTGGCAGATGTGTCTGTGGTCATAAACTGCATTTATTCACAGTTGATTGTTGGATAGGTCTGTGAGTGCTTGAATACGGCATTTTTGTTTTGGAAAAACTCATTTTTCAGGGAATGAAATGAACCTAGTATATGTGGAATTCAGTATGGTATTTGACGAATCCTCTATCTAATGCTTATGGTTACGATGGAAACTTGTGTGCTAGATGGTAGTACAATTAGGTACATTTATGACAGTTAATACTGATAGGGAGTTACCGTCATCCAAAGTAGAGGCTATTTGCTCTGCAGCATTGGTGATATAGTGGTGAGCATGGCTGCCTTCCAAGCAGAAGGCAGCCTTTTCCCTGTCCTAATCAATGGTTTTATTGACAGATGAAAGTAGATACTTAATGCTTATAAAATTTGTAGATGACATAAAGCTGGCATGGGTAGTTGATATGGTAGGAAATAAAAATGTAAAAAAAAAATCTTTGTGCTATGGAAAAGGTTAAAACAAATTAAGCTAAAATTAAGAGTAAATACAAAGTCATAAACATGGGAATTATCTGACTTTTAGTCGTTGGGGATTGCAGAACTGTAAAATGGTATAGAATCCAAACTCCTCTGTTTACAGATGGGCTTAAAAGCAGAAGCTTTTTAGGCAGAATCTGAACCAGTAATATCATATGAATAGTTTTAAACTATGTTAATAAAAATCTGTTGTTCAAAATCAGGGAGGTAATTATCTCACTGATTTTAAATTCATCTGTAATATTGCATTCATTTCTGGGTACCACATTCAAGATGGATATTGACAACTACATTCTCAAGAGGTGGGTAATTACGGTGACCTAGCGTCTTAAAATTACATGGAAGAACCTTGAAATATTTTGGGAAAAGTAGAACAATTGTGCAATAAGGGATCTTTGCAATTCTAGTATATAAGACATGTATGCTGGAAGATTATTTTCTTAGCTTAGTACTTTTGGAATTGCCTTTAGTAAGTTCTATCAGGGTATTTCATCAGCATTTCTAAGAAGTCATCATATGAGGCAGTTTTTATACTTAATAGAACTGTAGTTGGAGACATGTTCATGATCGCATGAGGCATGTGAGAAATTTCTTTATACATTAGTTCCAGGAAAAATAATTTCTCCTGGGAAATTGGTGGGCTTCTTCCTTTTTGAGATGAAAACCATAGGTAATCTTTTTTTGTCCCATGTTATAGAAACATCATAGCAAAATATAATTTTTATGGTTAACATAGTTGCTTCTGCTTCCTTTTTCTGTTCCTGATTTTCTCTTTCAACATTTGTTAAATACATCATTTAGTAAATACATAGGCATTCTAAGAATATTAAGTGGATATCCTAAGGTATAGGTTTAGTGTCAATTTAGAAATTTTTTAAAGTATTGGAACTTATAAATTGAAGTAACTTATCCTGCACAATAGTTATTTTCCTATCAGTAAAATTATACAAGCAGATCCTTGAACTGATAACAGAATTGTTGAAGAAAGCATTTCTCAAAAGGTGGTTGAATTAGAACTATGTGTGCATGTGTTTTATATATGTATAATATATGTGTGTGTATATATATATATTATGTAGTATATACATTTTATGTATACACACATCACACCTCTATGCTTCTGTTTACTTGAATCACTGTATGCTAGGTGAGTGGTTCAAGTCTGAGGTATGGCCCAAGAATTTGCATTTCTGACACATTCCCAGGTTGATGCTGATGATGCTGGTCCACATACCACACACCTGTGTATTACTGCTTTTAGGTTATTCAAAGACATACTTACACTACCTGCATTAGGATTATATATTCTGTAAATCAGAGGGAGATATTTCTAAGAAATACAGTCTGTGAACAGTTAGGGTAGAAGAATAATATATTTCTGTGTATAAGTATAAAAATCATAGTTGGCTTTAAAGTCAAATCTTCTAATTTTATCCTATTTAGAGAGTTGGCATGAAAACTGCTTTAGTAACTTCCCAGCATAGTTTCATAAATACAAGTTCAAGGAAGTTTAGCTTCATGCAATACTGGGTATCTAATATAGGGGAAAGAATGTAGGTATTTCCTTTGAAAAACTGGTAGGTAACTGAACATGAAGGAGAATGCTCCTTTCTTTCTTCACTCAGCTGGAGCCTTCAAAAATAGGTATAGTTATTTCACTCTTTGCCTAATACACACTTGCCATAATATACTCATCTTGGCACTTTTCGCTTTTATTTGCTTCATCTATTTATCTTTAACTGTGCAAATGCTGAATCTCCTTTTTTCCACCTTCTTGGAGTTTTTTTTTTGCGGGGGAGGAGAGGGATGTAAGGAGGTGAGGGATTTTCCATAGCACTACTTTACTTAACCCAGTGCTAGATATGAATTAAGAATCAATAAATACTTGTTGAATTAGTTAATGAAAAAAAGGCTCAGATCTCATGAAAGATGAAATATTAGAGATTTTAAATGAGAGTATGTTAAAGATACTTAATATATTTTGAGGTCATCTCAAAAACATGTTGAAACTCCCCCAAAACTACTGTGGCTACCGAACAATTCTGCTTATAGATTTGCTTCTGAATTTCAGTGTCCAAATGCCATTTTCTTTCCATTGTTCTATTATGATTAATTTCTCATTAGAGTTCACAGTAGAGTCTACAGTATTTTCAACCTAGGCATCATCATTAAAAATTTGTGGTCTTGGGGAACAACAGTTCATTTCCAGTTTATGAAGTCTCTGAAGTCCTTTGTTTATTCTTCCAAAGTTTCTCAGTACCTTCTTTTCCCAGAAATCTGGTATATAACATTTTTTACTTTGTTCCAGTCTGATTTCAAACTAGGAACTGGCCATTTCAGTTTATTAACCCATTAGATTATACAGCATTTACTATATTAGATGCCACACCATAAACTCAGCTCTAAGCATATAAGGATGAGTGTAACTTGCCTTCTAGGAATAAACAATCTAGAAGAGAAAACTATAAATGAATAACTGCATTGTGTTATAATATATGCACTTACAGTGGTAGATACACATTCGTAACATACCGATCCTATTAAATTTAACTTAGTATCTATTCTTTAAACTTTAAATATATATTCTTTCCTTTTTAGGTCCTTTTCCATGTGATATATGTGGTCGCCAGTTTAATGACACTGGAAATTTGAAACGCCATATAGAATGTACCCATGGTGGAAAGAGAAAATGGACTTGCTTCATCTGTGGAAAATCAGTACGAGAAAGGTGAGGAATTTACTACACACCCAGAAAAATCCTGGTAACTGTTATATAGAAATAATTAATGAATATAGTTTATAAGGATTAGGGTAATACAAGATATAAGATACTTAAAATTATACTTTAATTTGAAATTTAAGGACAGAAGAAGAAATTTTGTAAAATGCTATAGAAGATGATATAAAGTCAGGATTTGCCGGTTTAGATGGTAAATTTCACATAGATACCACTTTGTCTCTTTCTGAAACCCCACTAAAACTATATTAAAGGTTATTGATTGATTTAAAAGACAGTAAGCTACAAAGACAGGAAGAACAGAAATGTGACAAGAGCAACACAGATTCGGGAGGTAGAAAGCAGGTGGATCAGTGGGAACTGACTTAGCAGATCTAAGAAAGACAAATCCCAGGGTGGCAACGGAGAAATCGAGAACATAGTTTACATCATAGAATCCACAAAAGGTGTAGGAATGGGCAGTATCAGATACCTCTGGAACTAGGGTGAAGGAGAGGTAGAACAGGGAGTACTTGAGTAAAAACTTCTTTAGAAGTTAGATTATTTGGATTTTCTCCTGCCATCCACACAGGTCATTGCTGCTGAGCACCTACCCCTATCCCTACTTGGCAGATATCTGGACTGGAGTATACCATGTTGTTATATGATGAATGCATTCTGAATGCTGAAAGCAGTGAGCCACAGGCCTTATCCCTGCTGATGTCTTGGATTTTAGATTTTATCCCCCAGGCAGTAGATTAGAGAACAATTCCCTGAAAATCTGAGCAACCAGAGGGCAAATATATTCCATAACAAATAGTACACTTGGGTCACCTACTGTGTAGCCTAGTCATCAAGACCCACTTATGCATGCTCTTTGATTGTACCATCTACTTTTTAGTCTATCACATGTAATCGACAGATCAAAGAAACACAGAAGGAAATCATTTAACATGGAAGCTAGATTCTAACACAATCAGGAAGAAAAAACAATCTTGAAGGAAACATTATTCAGAAAGAAGAAAACTTTCAAAAAAAGAAATAAACAGCTGGTTGCTTCATAAGAAATACTCATATTATGAATATCCCCAGTTGAAGATCTAGAATCCATTAGACAAGAACAGGGTGCTATAACAAATCAGAGCACCCAGAAATTCAAGGCATGATAGACAAAGTAAAGACCCTAATAGAAGGATTGAAGAACAAAGTTGAGGGAATCTCCCAAAAGGTAGAGCAAAATAAGGTAATAGTGTAAAATAAGGATTAGAACATTAGAGAACCAGTCAAGAGGTCCAGAAAGAAAGAGCGAACAACGAAAATAGCAAGGGAAAAAAATCGTCACTGAATAATTCAAGATAATAACCCAGAACTGAAGGACATGAGTTGCCAGACTAAAATTACCCATCAAATGCTTAGGACATTAGATGAAAATAAACCTACTCCAAGATACATCACTGTGATATTCCAGAACACTGGGGACAAAGAGAGGCTTCTGTATGCTTCTAATTGTTCAGGGAAAAAAGTTACATATGTTGAATTATGAATTAGAATTACTTGGACATCTCTCTGAAGAGCAACACTAGAAATAAGATGATACAGTTGTACTTCGAAGATTCGTAAAGAAAATTATTTCCAGCCTAGAATTCTGTTCTTAGTCAAACTAACAATCAAGTCTGAGGATCATTAAGACATTTTTCATGATATCAGAAAGTTGGCCTTTGATGTACTCTTTCTCATGAAGCAACTAAAGGGTATGCTTTACCAGAATGAGAAAGTAAACTGATGAAGAGGAAGACAAGGGCTACAGGAAATAGAAATTCTAATACTGGAAAGAGGCAAAAGGAATAATAGGAGGATAGTGCATGAAGTTTCCAGGATTGTGAGATGTGCAACATGTCTAACAATGGGTAGTCAGTCCACACTAGTAGTAGTAATGCCCCATGACAGATTGAGGGTTGTCACTGCTATGATCCCTGCTGGCATGTTTCCTCTTTTAACTAGGGGACAGAATGTGAGAGTAGGTCTGACCCCAAAATTTATTTTTTATTTTCTGTGGTAAGAACATTTAACATGAGATCTACCCTCTTAACAAATGTTTAAGTGCACAATACAGTATTGTTACTAAGTTACAATACAGTATTTTTATCAATACAGTATTATTATTGTGTTAAGGCACAATGTTGTACAGCAGACCTCTAGAATTTACCCATCTTGCGTAACTGAAACTTCATACCCATTGAATAGCAGCTCCCTGTTTCTCTCTCCCTGATTCAAATTCTTATCTATACTCTGCCACTGTATAGTACCTGTATGCTAGTATACTAGCATACACCATTGTACTATTATATTTATGCCTTGCTACTTGATTTAACTGAGGACACTTGTTTCATTTCACAGAAATATTCTTTTTTGACCTGTGAGAATTAGAGATAGTTCATAGTAAGTTTAGAAGCAAAATATATACATCAGCCTTTTTACTTTGGCTGTATTTCTGCCAGACTTCTAGTACCTGATCCACTCTAGATTGTCAGATGCTCTGATTGTGAGATGAGCTCTCTTTTCCAGTATTTATTTATGACTTTACCCGTTGACATGTTGGAAAGGACTCTTGCCAATGCTCAGGCAAGCTACAGCCAGACTTTGATAAAGAGACCATGTTCATACTATCTTGTGGGCTCTTTAGCTAATAGTGACAATATTGTTAGATTTGTGCTTGCTACTCGGTTTTTCAAAAATATACAGTATATTGTTTAGTGATATATACTACTAAGTAGTAAAACAAAGAAGAAAGGGAATAGTTAACATAAATGGTTATCTCTGAGAGATCAAGGAGGAACATGTAGAGGCATTCTAAGGTATAGCAATGTTCTAGGTCTTATCCTGCATTTAAGTGTAGTAATAGCATTCTTTAAACAATATGTATACATTTTCTATCCTTCAGTATATAAAAGTTCCATAATTTTAAAACATTAGAATTGCCACATTCTTAAAATATCAAATTGATAGGATGGTAAAATAGGGAAACCAGTATGCTACACTTGATCTTAGCCTACAGATGGATACAGTTTATTTTATGCATTATACATTCTTTTTTTCTTAAAGGTCTTTCTATAAAAGCAAAAAGCAAACCAAAAACTAAAACAATCTCTCCATCTTTTTACTTTTAGTTACTTAGTAGGTAGGGGTCTCGGAATAGTTTTAGGGATAATTTCCACAAAGCAGAATATACCTGCAGATGCACCTGTCCAGTGTTGGTGGGCCTTGTAGAAGAGCACCATCTACTGGCATAGATCTGCCTTCATTTCAGGTTCAGCCTTAACACTCACTAGATGTGGAATTAAAATAAAAACCAAGTGGTAGAAACAGTCAAAAGCCTGCAAAGGTCAGACACATTGCCTTTTACTTCTTTCCTCCCAAAATAACTTTGTCTATCCTTACTCAGCACTTTACATATGTAGGAAATCTCCGAGTGTTAGAACTATAGGAAATGCTAGCTATGTATTTGGAGCAGCAGTGGTTATACAATAGCCTGCTAAAAGTTCAGAAATAACAGAAGTAAAACCAATGAATCACCAAAGTAGTAATTAGTAAAAGCTTATTGTGCATATGTAAAAAGACAGTTTGCAAACCAGGAGAACTCAAACCAGAACACAGAATGGGACTCAGGTATATTGTTATATGCAGCTTAAAAATGAGAAAGCAGTGACTGTTTATTCTTCACAGTAGTTGGTTGTGACATTAGGATTTTCTTAAGTGATAGGGAATTGGTAAATGGTTACCTCACATCAACCTTGGGAAACAGTTTAAGTTTTCCCTATGATTTTCAGAGGCATAAACAAATGACCCAGGACAGGTTATCCTTGCAAAATAAGCTACATTAGGCTTTGTTTATGGGACTAAACTGTTTGGGGAATTTTCAAGGCTGGTCTCTGTTTTTTATTTTAACAAGTCCATCCCAGGTCAGTAGGACTGGAAGATTTAGGAATGACAGTAATTGTATTCTTTATATGGTTTCCCCTTTTCACATTGGCATCTGGAAGTTATAAGTACCTGTAAAGCTTTCTTTGCCTTAAAACATTCTTTTCACAGATACTGAGCACATATTTGAAAGGAATAGTACTGATAAACTGGGTTGGCTTATGTATTATTAAATTTTCTCTGTTAAAATTCACATCAGTTTTACTTAATGCAGTAGTAACAGTTGAGAATTTTTCATTGTACTCCTTGATAGCTGCTTAAGCTATATAGTTAAATCTTTGAGCAAACTGATGGCAAAGGAAGCCAAAGTTAATTTTGTGTTTGTGTGTGTTTTTAAAGAAGAGAGACAAAGCAGGCATGATTATATGCTGGTGAGACTAATCCAGTAAAAAGCAAAAATACTGTAGGAGAAAGGGAAAATTGTCATAATATCTGTTAGCTTGAATACCTTTCTAGTAAGCTTTCTGAATACCATGTTTGAGAGAGAGAGAGAGAGAGAGAAAATGTAAGCAGGCGGAGGGGCAGGGGAAGGGGCGGGGAGAGAATCTTAAGGAGGCTCCATGCCCAGCACGGAGCCCTATGCGGGGCTTGATCTCACAACCCTGAGGTCATGACCTGAGCTGAAATCAAGAGTCAGATGCTTAACTGACTGAGCCACCCAGGCACCCCTGGAAACTTATGTTTAATATAGATAATGACATTAAAAAGTCTCTAGATAAATGTATATTTTTTAACACAGGACTACTTTGAAAGAACATTTGAGAATCCACAGTGGAGAAAAACCTCATCTTTGTAGTATTTGTGGGCAAAGTTTCCGTCATGGAAGTTCATACAGGTAAGTCAAGCCATTTTTCCCCTATATTAGGTAAGGTAAATTATTTTAATTCTCTTTTATCATTGCATTAGTTGTTTGTTGAATTAAAATATTTCTTAGCACTTACAGTAAACAAAATTATGCAAAAAAACTTTACAGACTTTTCCCCCACATTACAACTTTTAATAGTCTTTATTCTGTAGTACAAAATATTAAATATTTCATCACCAAGTTTGCTAAATGCTTTACTGTCCAAGTCACTGTCATTTAAATGTTTATTTCATTACTTTTCTTTGATTCAAAACTCATTAAAACTGTGATATTCTAACCTTAGTGTATTTCATTACTCTTGATTATCAAAAAAATATTTTGGTATGAAATATGGCAAAATTGAAAACTCTAGTAGGACTCTCAATTTTGGAAAGTCTTCTGTGTATTAGTTGTAACCTGTGTAACTGTTTTTATAGCTGAATCCCTGACCACATTTGAAGTTTATGAAAAGTTGGCTTTTTCCTGAATAATTAAAAGTGACTGCCTACTGTTAGACATGTACATTTTACATGTTTATTAATGCTCTTAGGGTTTTTAATCTTAAGGCTTTAATTTTTACACTTTCATTTATTATTTACTTCTTTTACCTCTTTTTAAAAAATTTTAAACATAATGGGTCCTTTTTAGATGCAGCTCAGTTGGTTTACTGGTTTTAGTTACGGAATCGATATCTGTTTTGGCAACTTGAATGGGAAAGCTATTCATTTCACTGGGATATATATAGATGGAGGATTATGGTGCTAAAAATAATTCAAGTTAAATGAATTTTAATAATTTAAACCTTTTATAATCTGTCTTTGGGTGACTATAAAATGAACTAACTTTGGTTAGTGTGAAGAAAAGTAGCAGAATATAATTGTGAGAAAGTTCATTACTTATAAAATTTACCAAATTCTCATCTATCGATTTGTAAGTGGTATCGTCATCCAGAAAAGGGTTAATTCTTAATTATTTGCTGTATTGTGAGTTTAAGTCACTTACCCCATTTGTCTGATTCTAATTCTTTCTGACTCATTCCTACTTGCTATCTCTGAAACTCCACCAGATAGATAACAACCCTAGACATTTAGTATGTTTAGTGAAGTAGATTTAAGTCAGGAAGGAAGGTCATGTAGACGTAGTGTATGTGCAAATGTTGAGGTGTTTTTTTGAAAGAGGTGACTAGGAGCCCTGGAGTTAGATAGTGAAAGAGTGGGGAAAGAGGAAAGTCATAGAAATGAAGCAAATAATATATGAGGGTGGGTGAGTCCAGTTTCCCTATTTAGAGTTAATCAGGATTTTACCTTTGGTGTCACCAGTTTTTATGGTCTTCAGTTTTTTTTTTTCTTTATAGACTTCACTTACGAGTACATCACGATGATAAAAGATACGAATGTGATGAATGTGGGAAAACGTTTATTCGTCATGACCATCTTACAAAGCACAAAAAAATACATTCAGGTAAGGTGTACTTTGTAATGATGTTTACAAAAGCCTTTAAAAAAGCACCTGCTAGAGGACATACTACATCATGTTGATGTTGGCTATAATTTTAATAATTTGGCATTGATAATGCTGACTCTGAAAATTTTTTTTTTAAATATCTGAAAGGGACATAATTTTATGACATGTTTTTGTTCACTGTAATTTTAATCATTTGGTTGCCTTTTATGACTACAGACTATATTTTGATGTTTGTTTTAATCAAATTCTCAAAATTTGCATTTTGCATATTATGTGGATGTATACAATAATTAATATTGACATTTCTCTAAATGGAGATGCCAAGATAACATTGCTCATTTTGATTGGATTGGAAAGAAGTTAGCAAAACATGTTTGAAGAGATATGATTATAATTGGGTGTTAAAGTTTATGTATTAGTCAATTTTTGAAACCCTGTCTTTGGAAAAGAGTACCTTAATAATCCTGATCAATTTCAGATCTTTATACCATATTTATAATTTTCATATTCCGGGGCTTTCTTTCATATTTTCCTCTCAGATTGATGTTCAGGAAGTGCTTAAGAGAGCCAACTATATGAGCACAATAATGGGAAAGAGCCATCTCTATGAGCACAGTAGAACAGGTGATTATTATTATTATAAACATAATCTAAGTATAAAGTGTGCAACAGATATAATTATTTTCTTAAATGATCCCAGTGAGGTTGCAGGATGCAGTTGTTATCAACACTTTTAAGAGATGCTCACGGTCTGATGACTTTTTCACTGAAACTATGCGTTTTCGTTTTTAGGAGGAGAATTCTAAATTCCTAATTCTAGAGATTACATGCTTTAATTGCTTACTGGATTAAGTTGAGACAGTGGTTTTTAAAGGCCAAGGCTTTGTAACTGAATATAAGAACAGAGATGAGAAATGGGACTCATCTAGAATTTTACTTCATATTTGTATTTTGGCTCATTACAAATAAATATATGAAATCCCCATAGATGAAAAATATTTTAAAAGTAGAATACAAAGAGGGTGCCTGGGTGGCTCAGTAGTTAAGCATCTGCCTTCAGCTCAGGTCACGATCCCAGGGTTCTGGGATTGAGCCCCGCATCGGGCTCCCTGCTCAGCGGGAAGCCTGCTTCTCCCTCTCCCACTCTCCCTGCTTGTGTTCCCTCTCTCACTGTCTCTCTCTCTGTTAAAAAATAAATAAAAAATCTTAAAAAAAAAAAAATAGAATACAAAGAGGGGTGCCTGGGTGGCTCAGTCGGTTAAGCATCTGCCTTCAGCTCAGGTCATGATCCCAGGGTCAAGCCCCTTGTTGGGCTCTGCTCAGCAGGAAGTCTGCTTTTCTCTCTTCCCCTGCCCCTCCACCCTGCTTGTGCTCTCTCGCTCACTGTCTCTCTCAAATAAATAAATGAAATCTTTTAAAAAAAATAAAAATAAAGTACAAAGATCTGAAAATGTTCAGGTCCTTTTTATTAACAGTAAAACAGCCTCTTCTTGATTCAGTGTATTTTCATTTGAAGTGTTTGACATCTAGACTTACTATATTCCTAAAAAATTACTGAGTTTTGAAGTAATTTCATTTATCTTGCTCTGTTACATTGAAAGGTAAGATTTGAAGTCTACAGCAAAAACCCTATTCATTCCTTTTCCAAGTGAGGGAAAAGGGCTCACATCCATGAAAATAAGCATAGATTCACTGAAGAAAGGTTTTTGAGTAAGGAATATAAAGCAAATAGCCCAGAATAAAGGGTGGCTTTACTTTTCTGGTATATTTCCCATCATGTTATCTTACTGTTTGATAATATATTTCTGGGGAAAAACTGAATTGCATATTATAATCAAAATATTTGGGTCTTTAAGGTGAGAAGGCTCATCAATGTGAAGAATGTGGAAAATGTTTTGGTCGTAGGGATCATCTCACTGTTCATTACAAAAGTGTACACCTGGGAGAGAAAGTGTGGCAAAAGTAAGTGAAAAAGCAGTTTCCCATAATTACTACATTGGATAAGTGTAGGTTAGAGGAGAGTTATAACTTTTCTCATAGTTTATTTTGTTTAATTGGGGATAGGTTAACTAGCTCTCTTTTTTCTGGCTTCTATAGCTTCTCTGCTGACCTAATGGAATTGAATGAAACATTTTTGTTTTACTTGTTTTCAGTTGACTTAAGGCTGGAGTTGGTAGACATTGAAGCTAATGACTAATATAAAATCTTGAAATTCTTTGGGCGTTTCATTTATCTTTGGTTGCTGTGGCTTTTACCTAAAAGTATAAATGTGCTGCCCTATATATTACACTTAATAAGAGCAATTATTGAGACATGTTTCTAGTCAGAATTTAGATTTCTTTTTAACCACACTGAGCATTTAAAATGGTATTTTATTTGAAGGAGGCATGTGTTATCCTAAATAACCAACTTTTTTTTTTAATTCCAATATATTTAACATACAATATTATATTAGTGTCAGATATACAATATAGTGATTCAGCAATTCTATACATTACTCAGTAATCATCATGATAAATGTACTCTTAAATCCTGAACCTGTTTCACCTATTCCCCCTGCCTACCTCTCTCTGGTAACTATCAGTTTATTCTCTAAGAGTCTGTTTTTTGGTCTCTTTTTTTTTCTTTTGAACACCAACTTTTTAATAAAATTTAGTATTCAGGTTTAGCTGAGATGAGTTGTTGAGTGTAAAATGTTCAGAGAATCCATGTTCTTGGACTAGGTGTTTGGAACGAATGCTAAGTAATGGGTGCCAAGAAACTTAGGTTAATATACTGAGCATGATCAACAAAATATACATAGTATCTTTAAATGTAATAAGTGATAGACCACTTTGAAGAAGAGTAGGAAGTGCTGATTTGTATCCATTTTTAATATATTTACATACTGGTTTATATTTTCTTTCACTGATTTTGTTCAGTGATTCACTCATTAATCAATGTATTTATTGTAGTCATTGAATTCTTTTATTCATGAGATAATAGGAATCCTGCTAAGTGCTAGGATAGAAAGATATACATGATGCTGTATAGAAAAGGAAATAAGGGGGCACCTGGGTGGTTCAGTCGGTTAAGCATCCAGCTCTTGATTTTGGCTCAGGTGATCTCGGGGTCGTGGGATCAAGTCCAGCGTCAGGCTCTGTGATCAGCTTAAAGTCTGCTTGTCCCTCTTCCTCAGTTTCTCCTGTCGTTCGTGTGCACTCTCTCTCTCAAATAAATAAAGTCTTTTTTTTTAAAGGAAATACGAATTTCAACATAATGTACGAATGGGTGGAAAATAGACTGAACTGCAGACTCACTTGTTTCTGAGGGTCTATAACTTTTTCTCAACCTCTTTATACAACTTTAAAAATTATCCAGTATCTCAGGAGCTCTTGTTATATAAATTACAATATAAAAATTATATTACTGTTTAAATAAATTATATAAATCATATTAGAAATTGAATTGAGAAAAAATTCAGTACTTATTAATTCACTTAAAAATAGTAATATACCCATCACATGCTCACATAAAAAGCAATTTGTGAAGAATAGCTACTTTACAAAACAAATTAAAAATATTAAAAGAGTGGCATGTTTTACATTTTTGTAAATCTCTCTAATGACTTAATAGAAGACAGTTGAATTATCATATCTGCTGCCATGCATTATTTTATTTGAAGTAAATGAACAAAATCTAGCCTCTCTCTATACATAGTTGGTAAAAGAAGGAGTATTATGATAGCAGTCTTAGATAATTGTGGTTATTAGTCTTTGCTACTGCACTAAAACTGTGCTAGTTTCTTAAAGGTAGTTGCAAGGTGCAATCTGAAACAAGATTAATGAAGTTTTCATACCCTGTTACAGTCTATTAGTCTTGTACTTGAATGAATTTTTTTACCTATGCATAAATTGTAATATGATGCATTTGTCATTTGGAAAATATGGGTTCACTAAATTATGCCAGTTTTCTAAATGCTAGCACATTTCACAGTACAGGATCAACAAATCACATTTGTTAATATTGCCTCTAGTCTCTCAGAAAGGGGTATTGGGAAGCTGTCAACATCACAAGGGCAGCTGCAAGTTCTCCACAATTTTTATACTAGCTTGAAAGCTCAAACTTTATCGTTGATGACAAACACTGAAGTAACAGTTTTACTTCCTTTAATTTTCGAGAAAATATCTGCCAAATATTCAAGTTTGTAACTGTGGCTTGTCTTTTATTCTTTTCAAGTGAAATGGTATTTCATGAAGGAAGTGGCTCCTTCAGCCCACCACTCAGACTCAGGTACTTCGGTGTGCGGTAGAAGTGCTGTGTCATTGCCACTTTATCACAGAGAACATTACAAAGGCCACAGTCTGAAAGGTTGAAACTTAGAAAAATTAGTAATTTAACTCCTTTACCACATTTTTCTTTTCTTTCTGGCAGTGGGGAGCACAGTGATAATTAGTACATTTTGGTACCACTACCTTGTTTAGAGCTGAGGTACTGGTACTTTTACCTGCCATGTCTTTTGTATATGTCATTAGTGTAAATGTCAACACAATGAGAAAGGCAAATAATGTTATGGTATCATTTTGAAAATAACTTTGAGCTTAAAAACCCTATGAAAGAATTTTGGGATTCCCTCACTGCCACAAGAGCCTGTGGGCCTATCTGCTGGCCTAGATAATTATGGAACCAGAAGCTGTAGGTTCCACTTTCTACAAGGGTTGGCTAATGGTGGATCTAGAATATGAAGCCTTGCATATCATTTTATGGAACCAGTACTTATCCCAATGTGATAAACAGCCACTGAAGATTTTAAACAAGAGGGTGACACAGTTGGATTTCTTTTGGGGTAGATCACTCTTATTGGTGTAGGGAGGCTGGATTTGTGGTGGATAATTCGAGGCAAGTAAATCAACCAGTTAGAAAGCTGTTAGAATTTAGGAAAAAGATGGTGAGGGCCTAACTAGGTAGTAGCATTAGTAATAAATAGTAGAAGGTACTTATTTGAAAAATACTTAGTTTTTTGAGATAATGGGAGTAGTCATGGCTAATTCCTGTTTTCAAGGAATTCCACTTTTCAAGTGGTTGGTTGATAAGCCAGCCACTGAGATAGAGAAAACAGAAAATGGACTAAGTTTACAGAGGGAGATGATGAATTGTTTGGTGTGTATTGACTTTGAGATGCTTAATGGAAACTCAAACATAAAATGTAATAGGTAAATCTAAGTCTAAATCTCAGGAGTGAAGTCTGACCTGTGGATAAAGATTTATACGTGAATACGTAAAAGCAGATTATCCAGGGAAAGAATGTGGAGTGCTTAAGGTTAGTACCCCTCCTTCTACCCATTATTTTCTAATGTTTCTTCTTCCCTTTTAAACATTTTAAAATGGTGACTCTATTTCAGTACCCTTATCTACTTCTCCACTTCCCATTCACTGTAATAAGCTATTGCGATATGACCTCTGACTTTACCTCTTAAATTGCTGTCAGTATAAGTTCCTTATTGCCAACTCCAATAGACATTATTAAGTCCTTTTTACACTGGGCATCTCAGCTTCAGTTGGAACTGTTTATCACTCCTATCCTGAAAATCTATACTCTAGCATCCATGTGAGAAGGGAGAGGTACATATATAGGGCCTGACCCATCGAGGTCTTTGTACATTTTATCTTTATTCTATGTTCACTGTGAGACACTTAAAGTGTTGTGAGCATATGTATGTTTAAAACTTCATTCCGTTCATGGTATAGACCATGATTTCTTAGCCATAGCTAAGGGGAGGACATTTTGGGCCAGATAATTCTTTGTTGGGGAGCTGTCCTGTGCACTGTAGGATGTTTATTTATTGGTATTCCTGGCTTCTATCCAGTAAATGGCAGTAGCACGTACCTACCCCCAGTTGTGAAAACCAGAAATGTCTTCAGGCATTGCTAAATACCCCATGCAGGGCAAAATTGCCCCTAGTTGAGTACTGCTGTGTCTCTATGTGTGTGCCCATGGTGACCCTGTTTGTATCTCTCTTTATATTTACTATGGATATGAACAGAATGAGACAAACCAAGTATACTGGTTACAAGTCTTTTGCTAAGTTTATCAGTGACACTCCCAAGTCACTAAATCTAGATTATCTTTTTAAATGTCTGTTTCATCAAGTATAGAAGTAAGTTTCTGGAAGACAGGGCCTTGCATAGGGTTTTTGTAGCCACTTTGTAAATGTTGAGTTGAACGACTTGAAAAGTATGAGTGGCATTTGAAACCTTAGGTGTACTATTGCTATTGAATATTGGTAATGATATACTAAACATTCCAGTAAGACTCGGTAGATCTGTTAAAAGCAAACTGTCTTACAGAACATTATAGTAGTCTATATTTGAGTTAATTATTTGGCATGTACTCATCAGATATGAATTATTTCCAAGGTGAGATGATAGGCTTTCCTAATAACCACCACTTAAATGCTAATCATTTTAGAAATATCTTAATCCTCACAATGAAATTGGAGTCTAGGATTATTTAAATCACAAACACGTATTCTTAGGTACTGCTCTCTACTGCCTGATAAGGTAGCTTTGAGTACTTTATAGCTTTTTATGTCTATTAATCTGTAATAAAAATAAAGGACTGGTATCTCGTTCTTTTAAAATTTAGGTATAAAATTTAAGTTCAAGTTTGTAATATTTATTACTTGTGTTATTAAGTGAACCAGTTAGAGCAGTGTCACCTTTTTGATGAAGGCACATTTTGAGGTTGCTGTAGTTTCTCTTCATTCAGCCCCAGCATCTATTTTTAAATTTAATTGTTATACTCTACATGCAGAGAAATTCATTGTTTGTAGCGTATAGTTCTGCAAGTTTTGACAGATACATGTAGTCATGTAATCATTACCACAGTCAAGATACAGAATAGTTCCATCACCCCTAAATTTCCACCAGACTTCTTTGTTCAACTCCTTTTTTCTTCCTTCAACCCATCATTGATCTGTTTCTGTCCCTATAATTTTTCCTTTGATATTTTTAATAGCAAATAATAATAATACAGAAGTCCAGGGATTTAAATCTTAAAATTAAGTGGTTTAAAGTTAAAAGTCTAAGGACCTCTTTTTACAAATTTGTATGTTGAATGTAACTGGAGGAAGAAGAGCCAGAGGTAAGGTTGGTACTTTAAAAGTATTTCCACATTCCTTTGGATTTCTGTGCTTTATTAATATGAGAATTATATGTAAATCTTGTAGATGTAACCTATTTTCATTATGTTATTAAAGTTATATTGAAAACTCAACCCTTTTTATGTTTCTTAGATACAAAGCAACCTTTCATCAATGTGACGTTTGTAAGAAAATTTTTAAAGGCAAATCAAGTCTGGAAATGCATTTTCGGACGCATTCAGGTAAAAGCTAATGGGTACTTTATTTATATATTTGTGTAATTATTCAGGAGTAAAATATGGACATTTAAACTTTGTTGTTCTTGGTTAAATTTTTTCTTTTCCCCATACAATTTTTACTTATTTTATTAAAATTGATGTCATAAATGAGCAATATTCTGCCTTTCGATTATCTATAAGCTTCAATATTTTTTAATATTATTTTGTAAAATTGTGGCAAATTTTTCTTCATAGGGAATTTACTCAATGTTTAGCTGTAATTTTCCCCTTTTCTGGATGTTTATATTTGCTCTATATCTGTGTAACTCTGAAGACATTCCTTTTTTTTTCCTCTTTTAAAAGAATAAATCAGATAGGATTTGATTATCTTGCTTAACCAAGTTACTCTTGTATACTTTCCTTTACACATAGTCATTTGTGATTTGTAGGTAGTTACAGTAGAATGACTTGCTTCAGCTCCTTTCCAGAAGATAATCATTTTCTAAACCTTTATTTTTTCCCCCTTGGTAATGCTACCACATTTGAAATATAGACTGTGTTGGATTCTTTCTTATATGTTGTCATAGTCCTTGTTTGACTTCCCATAGAAATTAACAATTCTTAAACCTTTCCTTTCTTTCTTTTTAAAAAAGAAACTTATTTGTGCATTTATGGCTGTTTTATATTTATTTGGATTTTGTCAAGCTGCTGTTCTAGAAGAGAAAAATAGTTGATTTCATAAATATTAGAATGGAAAATAACTGGATTTGGGAAATGTCAGTACCAAAGAATTTATTACTTATAAGGTGCTGCTGTTAAAAATAAAATACAACCCCCTCCAAAGGAAAAAGTCATAATTTGGGGGTACATACATAGGGATATAAAATGAGGAAACCATATTAATGCTATCTTCCATATTATTTATAAATAATAAGCTTAATAAACTCTTGGTTTGAAAGAAATGATGAACTTACAGAAAGTTAATTCAAGACCATTGATGATTTAAGAATTGTAAAACTGCAGGAATTATTTTAGAGGAGAAACTTAAGGGCTGGCTTTATAATTGCATTCAGTTTCTAAAACCATTGATTTATAGTAATTAGTCAATGACCAATGACAGTGTGGAATTTCCATCTCTGAATATCTCAGTTAGTTGGAATTAGGGACAAGTCACTCTGCCCATTGAAAATTGCAGAAATGAGCTCTATTACAGAATAAGACAAAGATTATGGCAGTTATGAAATGAGAGGGAGAAATCACCTAAAGCAGAGGTCAGTAAACTTCTTTGGTAAAGAGCTAGATAATAAATATTTAAGGTTTTGTGGGCCAGTCTCTATCACTCAGCTCTGCTTCTGTAGCATGAAAGCAACTGTAGACAACGTGTAATCAAATAAACATGGCCACGTTCCAATAAAACTTTATTTGCAGAAACAGGCAAGAGGCTGTATTCGTCTTTCGGGCTATAGTTTGCCAACTTCTAAAGTAATCAGCAGGCTACCAGACAGGACTTCAGTGTGGCCCTTCGACAAACTGGTTTCCATATTTCCCGGTCCATTCCTGAAATTTATAGGTCCAGAAACTCACTTTTATATCTATACACTGAGAGTTATAAATACTCTTAGGAGTTCTTTGTAATAACCACTGGAAATAGATTCATGAGAATGTCCGCTTAATTATTCACCTTCTAGAGAATGAATAGTGTACTAGCCAAGTATCCTTTTCTCTAATCAAGGAAGCAAAGTTGCTAAATTTATTAGGCAGAAAAATATAGAGTAAAATTAGGTAGTAATTTTATGGAATAGTTTATCAAGAAAATGGTGAGGGATACTGAATCATCCTTACCCTTGTAATAGTGTACCTCTTCTTGTGACCAGAATAATTTTGCTCCCCAGATTCTTTTTCCCTAGCCAGGATACCCTTAGTGCATTGTCTATACTGCTTTTTTTAAGAAAGAGATTCATGTTTTTTTGGAATCCCCTTAGCTAGATTCCATATAGACCTTTCCTTTTCTGGTAATATATTCTTTCTCTAGGCGAGCTATAACTAATGGATTGGTTTCAGTTTTGGCCAGGTCAGTATACTTAATTGGTTCAAATGAGTAGATATGATCAGTGCTTAGCCCAGGACTTGCAAATAGTAGGTGCTTAATAAGTATTTGTTGAATGAATGAATTTACCTTTGACTAACCTCTCATCTATCTGATGTTTTCAAACCACACAATTAGGGAAATTGGTTGAAGTACAGATCAAGATTTTTTTTTGTAAATGGCTTACTCTCATCCATTATGTGTTTTGCTTGTTGTAATTCTCAAGAGTAGTGATTACATCTGTTCTTAGCAGTAGTCTTGTTGAAATGTAGTGTATTTATTTAAAATAGGCATTAAAGCTGATACATTTAGGGCCTGATTTTAGACTTGGTAGAATTTTTTAAGCTGTATGTAAAGTACCCAGATCTTAATGAACAGCTCAATGAAGTTTTATAAATGAATACATCTATGTAAACACCACTCAGATTAATATAAAGTATTAATATGTTACCAGTACCAGAATTGCAGAAGTATCTTCTCTGGACCCTCCCAGTTGATAACCCCCTTGCAAAATAATCATTATTTTGACTTCTATCACCATTCATTAGTTTTGCCTGTTTGAACTTGATATAAATGGAATCATACAGTATGTACTCTTTTTTTTTTTTTGTCTGGTTTCCTTCGCTCAGTACGATGTCTATGAGATTCATCCATAGAAATGGATTTGTTTCTTTTAATTTTCATAGGACTATACCACAATTTATCCATTGTACTTAGATGGACACTTGGTTTGTATTTACTTGGATCTATTATGAATAAAAGCTCTAAAAATTCTTGTTCATGATTTTTCATTATACATACACATTTATTTCTCTTGTGTATATAATATGCCTTGCCACGGGATTGTTGGCTGATAAGATATGCATATGTTCTACTTTAGTAGACACTACTGAATAGTTTTCCAAGGTAATTGTGCCAGTTTGCATTCCTGCCAGTAAGTATATGGTTTATGAGAACTCCAGTTGCTCCATGTTTTCACCCACACTTGACACTGTCTTTTTTTTAAGCCATTCTGATGGCTATGTACCACTGTCTCAAAGTGGCTTTAATTTGCATCTCTGAAAGTAGTGATACTGAGCACATTCCCATATACTCATTTGAATATCCTCTTTCTTGGAATACCTGATTCATTCTTCTGCTGATTTTCTTAAACTGGATTGTCTTTTTCTAAATGATTTGTAGGAGTTCTGTCCATATTCTAGATATGTGTCCATTGTTGGATATCTAAATTGCAGATTCATTCTACACTGTGGCTTTCCTCTCACTCTAGTAATGGTATCTTTCAGTGACTGAAGTTTTTGAATTTTATAGAAGTCACGTATCAGGGTTTTTTTTCTAGTTAGTTTCTTACTGTATCCTCTTTAAGAAATTGTTGCCTGTTCCAAGGTTGTTAAATATTTTTTTCTGTTACCTTCTAGAAGATCTATTTTAACTTAAATATTTAGGTTATGAAACTTCTGTAATTTACTTTTGTGTTCATTATTAGGTAAAGGTCAAAGTTCCTTTTTTACTTTTTTCTTTTTACATGTAGCTATCTAGTTACCCCAGCACCATTTATTGGAAAGACCGTCCTTTCCTTACAGCATTTCATTGGCGTATTTGTTTTAAATTAAGTGATCATATATGTGTGGTTTGTTTGGGGGCTTTGCTCAGTTCTTTTGTATTATTTGTATACCCTTGCACCGTTGCTATACATAAATTACTATGGCTTTTGATATCTGGTACTGTAAATTATCCAACTTTGTTCTATTTTGGTGTCTTTATTATTCTTGTTCCTTTATGTTTTTATACAAATTTTGAAACATCTTATTAATTTCCAAACACAAACACCTGCTCGGAATTTTATTAGAATGTCATTGAATATATAGTCAATTTTTCCTTAATTGATTACTTTATAGTATTGAATCATCCAGTCCATGAACAATCCCTACATTAACTTAAGTTCTTTTAAATGTTTTTCAAAGATGTTATAGTTTTTGGGGGTACCTGGCTCATTTGGTGGAGCATGTGACTCTTGATCTCAGGGTCATGAATTCAAGTTTGCCGTTGGGCATGGAGCCTACTTAAAAAAGAAAAGATGTTACAGCTTTTTAGTGCAGATATCTCACACATTTTCATTAGATTTATACCTAGATGTTTGATGTTTTTGTACAAAATTATAAGTTGTATTTTTATTTGTATTTGTTTCTGATGTATAGAAATGCAGTTGAGTTTGTATATTCACTTTTTATCCAATGACTTTGCTAAGTTCTCTTATTAATTTTTGTAGTTTAGCTCTTTTTGGATTTTCCAAGCATACAAACTGGTCATCTGTGAATAGTGACAATTTAATTTTTCCCTTTTCAAATCCTTTTCTCTCCCTCTTGGCCTTATTGCTTTGGTTGACATCACCAGTGGTATATGAGTAGAAATACTGAGTAGTGGACATCCTTGTCTTATTTGCAATCTTCAGGGAGAAGCTTTCAATATTTCATAATTAAGTATGATGTTTTCTGGGACTCCTGGGTGGCTCAGTCGGTTAAACATCTGCCTTCTGCTCAAGTCATAATCCTGGGGCCCTGGGATTGAGCCCTGCATTGGGTTCCCTGCTCAGCGGGGATTCTGCTTGTCCCTCTTCCTCTGCCTCTCTTCCCCTGCTCATGCTCTCTCTCTCTCCTCTCTCAAATAGATAAATAAAATCTTTAAAAAAAAGTATGACGTTTTCTATATATTTTGTAGGTACTGTTTATCGGATAAATTACCATCCATTCCTAAATTATTTAGAGTGTCATGAATAGGTATTAAATTTTATCAGCTTTTTTCCTGCATTTATTGAGGTGATCATATCTTTTTCCCTTATTAATGAGATAAATTACATTGATCAATTTTTCTAATATTAGATCTTGAGTTCCTGAAATAAACACATATTGGGGTTATTTATTTTCCAGTTACTATATAGTTGAATTTAGTTTGTATTTTGTATCTTTTTTCTTTTTTGTCTATGTTAATTAGGCATATTCCTTTTTTTTCCCCCTTGTAATGTCCCTGACAGGTCTTGTTATTTTGACTCTGCTGGCCTCAAAAAATGATTTGGGAAATAATACATCTTTTTAAATGAAATGGAGGAGTTTATGTAAAGTTGGCATTATTTTCTTATTAATATTTGGAGGAATTCACTGATAAATCCCTCTGAACTTCAATAAAACATTCTTTATTAGTTACAGAGCTGTCAAATTTTTATTTATCTTTTATTTTTAAAGAACTCTAAAATATGAAATCTATCAGCAGAATTCAAGTTACCATATTCTGTATCTTTTCAGTGACTGTAGGAATTTGTTGATTTTTCCCTTTTTTTTTGATTTTTCCCTTTATACATGTTTTTTAATTTCATTTCTGCTTTTTCTTTTTTTTTTAATTTTGTTTTGGTTTAATTTCTGTTTTTCCCTAGTTTTTTTTAATCCATGCCTAACTTATTAAATTTTAGCATTTCTTTTTTTTTCTTTTTTCTTCTTCTATGTATTTTAAAGTTCTAAGCTGCCCTCTGAACATTTCTTTAGTTAGATTCCACACTTTGTTTTATGGTTCATGTTTTCATTATAGTTCAGTTACAATAATTTCTAATGTCTGTTCTGATTTATTCTCTCATTAATGGCTTATTTTGAATTGTATTACTTAATTCCTAAATATTTGGGGTTTTTCTAAGTATTTTTATGTTACTGATGTCAGTGTGTATTTTTTCTTTTTACTTTCAATCCTTCTGTGGACCTGTATTTAAGATGTGTGTCTTTGGAGCATTGTTTTATTATTTATTATGATAATCTCTTTTAATTGGGATGAGTTTAGTCATTAAAATTTTACATGGTATTTATTTGGGTTTAAATCTGTCATCATGCTATCGGTCCCATCTGTTCCTTGATGCTTTCTTTCTCTTGTCTTCACTTCCTGTAATCATGAAGAATTTTTATTATACATTTTCCCCTCAGTTAGCTTGTCAGTTGTATGTTCTTGCATTGTTCTTTAGTAGTCACCCTAAAGATCGCTATGTGTATTCATAAATTTAATAATTAGAGTCTATCTTAAGTTAGTTCTTTATCAATTTCTAGACAATGCAAAGACCTTACAATACCCTTATCTCTCACCTTTTGTGCGTGGTATGTATTTTAATTCTACATATACTTTAAACTACATAAGAGATAATTTTTTGGTTTGTTTTAAATAACTCATATTATTTATTTTTAACCATATATTTGCCCATTACTGTTACTACTTCCTGCATTTGCATTTTTCCACCTGGAATTATATCCTTATGCAAGAAGAACTCCTTTGGTGCCTAGGCACCAAGTTCTCGTAGGTTTTGATTATCTGAAAATGTTTTTATTTTTCTTTATGGAGAATATTTTTCCTGACTATAGAATTTACAATAGTAGTTAATTTTCCTTCAACATTGTAAATATGTCATTTTTCCTCTTTGAACTTCTTTTGTTTTTGTTGAAAAGTATACTGTTGTTATTCTTATTGTTGCTCATTTAAAGGAAATGCCTCTTTTTTTTTTTTTTTAAGAGAGACAGCAAGAGAGGGACTACAAGCAGGGGAAGTGGAAGAGGGAGAAGCAGGCTTCCCACTGGGCAGGGAGCCCTATGTGAGGCTCCATCCCAGGACCGTGGGGTCATGACCAGAGCCGAAGGCAGATGCTTAATGACTGAGCCACCCAGGCACCCCGGAAATGTCTATTTTTAATTGGTTGCTCTTTAAGATTTTTCTGTCTGTGATTTTTAGTAGTTTTATTATAGTGTGTCCAGATGGGGTTTTTGGCTTTAGGGTTTTTTTTCCGTGTTTTGTGAGGTTTGTAGAACTTACTGCATCTGTCACTTGAGATGTCTTTCTATTGTTTAAGAAGACTCTCAGCCATTTTGTCTTTCAAATATTGCTTTTGCTCTGTACTCTCTCCTTTTTCTGGGATTCCAATTTATGTATTTTAGATATTTTACTTTGTTTTTTATATATATATCTCATGCTCTTCCTATTTTGTTTTGTTTTGTTTTTTTTAGAGAGATAGAGAAAGAATGTGTGTTCTGGTGGGAGGGGCAGAGGGAGAATCTCAGGCAGGCTCCATGCCCCGCCACAGAGCCCAACACAGGGCTTGATCTCACAACCCTGAGAGCATGACTTGAGTTGAAATCAAGAGTCAGATGCTTAACCAGCTGAGCCACCCATGCATATTTCTGTATTTTCTGTATTTTCAATCCTATTTTTCTCTGTGCTTCTATTTGGATAATTCCTATTGATCCATTTTCCACTATACTGATTATTTCTTCTGTAATGTCTAATTTGCTACTGAATCCATCTACTGAATTGCTCAATTATTTATCTGTTCCAGAATTTCCTTTTTTCCAATAGATTCCAATTCTGTGGTGAAATTCTCTTTTCTGTATTTTCCTAAACATATTAATCATACTCAATATTTCAGGTCTTAATGTAATTTTTCTTTACCTTTAGATGTATCTGTTATCTTTTTTTTCCTCCCTCTTTTGGCATTTGGCCATTTGGTTCTGTTTCTTGATATGCCTGACAGTTTTGAATTGAACTTTAGATTTTGTGAATGAAAAATTGTAGAAGCCCCTGAAGTTGTGTTTTTTCCCAGATATATTTAATTTTCTCACAAGCAGATAGACTGAGATGGCATTGACCTGTTCTGGTCTATTTCTACTCTACATTTCTTCTAGTTCATCATCATTCTGGGGTCTCAACTGAAGTATGATGTTTGTACCAGAGTCTCCCCACTTTGGTGAGACTTAAACTCCAGTCTTTGTCTCTGCAGTACCCTTGGGATTGCTGCAGTATCTGTTCAAACCTTCAGTATCCCAGCTTCTGGTTTTTAGCTGTCTCATCCAGCAAATGTTCATCTTGGGAGTTAAAAAATAGAGGCATTTTTGTTAATTTCTTTGTTGTTCTTTCCAGGCTCTTGACCCCTTAAATCCTTGGTAGTTCCAAACTCCAGCTATTATCTTTCCATTCCAGTGGAATGTCATCAAGCTCTCGGCTGCCACTTGGCCTCTGTTTCCCTATACTTTAAATCTGAAAGTGCACTGAGAAAAGAAAACACCTCCATATCTTCCTGTGTCTCCAGAACCTTGGCCTCTTATGTCCTGGCTGCCTTGTTTGTACTTCAGTGCCTCTAAAGAATAGATTGTTTTGAGTTTTTAAAAATCTTGTATCTTTGCCCCTTCACCAGCAAGAGACATAGTGTGACATAAACTGCTCCATCAAATCTGAATGGAAGTTCTCGAGTTCTCTTTTCATTTACTAATTTTTAATATCTAAACATAACTGATCCACTGGAAGACTTTTTTAATTCTAAAGATTTTATTTTATTTATTTATTTAGAGAGAGCATGAGTGGGGGGAGGAGCAAAGGGCAAGAAGAGGAGAGCATCTCAAGCAGACTCTGCGCTGAGCATGGAGCCTGATGTGGGGCTCAATCTCATGACTGAGATGATGACCTGAGCCAAAATCAAGAAGCAGATGCTTACCTGACTGAGCCACCCAGGCGCCCCAACAGTTTTTAATTCTAAAAACTCATAAGTTACTATGATTTTAGCTGAGAAATAGATTACATTTCTTTGAGCATTGTTTTATCTACTCCTACTCTTAAAAAATAGACTTTCTGTATATCTTGCAAGAGACATTTCCTTTGTTTCCTTAGGTCTCTGATATATGAAATTGAGATTCATCCAGCTTGAATTATTGTCAAATAGGTAATTTTGCTACAGAAAGACTTGCTGTAGAAAGTATGGTTCTTTAATATGTATTCCTCTTTTCATTAAGTTCATAGTTGTTGACCCTTTTCACTATGTATCTTTAAGCACTCTAGATTTGGTTTTTAAATATAATAATATCAACATTTCCTTTGTGGTTCTTTATACAAACCTAAATTGATTTTTATATTGGAAAATGACATTTGTTTAAAATGATCATAGAAACTTCTCAAAGAAATATGCCTGTTTGGGTCCCAGTTTCTTAAAAGTATTTGTGGGACACTGGAACTGAGTAACTATGACTTTAAGTCCTTTATGAAAGCTTCTTAATGAATGTGCTTAAGAAACTATCATGGTTAGTACTGTGCCAAAGGAGAACACTTAAAACCAATACTTTTATCTTTAAAAATAAATTCTGTGCTTGGTGGTGGTGTGAATAATGCTGTGCTAGGTAAAAAGCTCCTGGTGTGACTGGTTTTGATGCCAGGAATTACAGAAAGAACTTTATAGTTCTTGCATTTTGGAAGTGTAATTTTGTTTTTCAGAACAGTCTTTTATAAACTTTTTCATACTGTCCCTGATTCTAGGTATTTCAGGTGAAATCAAATGTTGGATACAGTGTGTTCTATACACAGTTGCAAATACTATCTTTTCAGGAATTTTAACCCTTTATATAATGTATTACTTCGTGTCTTAACTTCTTCTTTAGTGACATCAGTAATGGTATTAGTCTAGAAACTAGTAGAAATCTAATAGTACCAGAAACCAGCATCCAAGTCTGTATAAATTTTCTTCACTGGGATTTTAAAGTTCTAATGGTCTACAAAATAACAATTAAGCAATAAAATTTAACAAATAATTGTTTGATATTAGTGGCTCAACTTGACGATGCAATTCTCTTAATTTTCTAGGAGAATTGGCCTTGTTTTAAATGGAAAGATGAAGAAAATAGTGCTATCAACAAACCAATATAACAATTAATATAAAATCTTTTCATTTAGCTTTAAAAATATGTGCCTTTGTGTCTGTTGTACAGTTGTATGTCTGGATTTATTTGTTTTGTATTGCTGCTGTAACAAATTACTACGACCTTAGTGGCTTAAACAGTATAATTGTGTATGATCTTATAGCTCTGTTGATGAGAAATCTGACGTGGGCTAAAATCTAGTTGTTGGTAGGGCTGCATTTCTTTCTGGCAGCTCTAGGGAAGAATCGGTTTCCTTCTCAATTGTCTTATTGGTAGAACTGATTCTTTGAGCTGTAGGACCAAAACCCAGGTTCTAGTTTTATTACTTACTGTAAGCTGAGAGTCTTTCCTAGCTTCTGGAGGCCACCATATTTCTTGGGTCCTGGCCCCTTTTCCATTTTCAAAGCCAGCAATGCAGGGGTTGAATTCTCTTCCTGTTGCATCTCTCTGACCCATTCTTCTTCAGTTAGCAGCCACTTTTGAAGACTCATGTGTTTAAATTGGGCCCACCTGGGTAATCCAGTTAATCTCCCCATTTCAAGGTCATTAATCTTAATCAGATCTGCACAGTCCCTGTTGCCATGGAAAATAACATATTTATAGCTCCCAGAATGTGTACATCTTTGGGAGGCCATTATTCTGCCTATCACATTGGTTAATGTAGGAATTTATAATGTTTCATATTTTAAAAAAACAAAAACAAACAAACAAAAAAACAAACCCAACACTACAATGTGGAAACCTGACTCAGGAAGAAGTGAGAACAAGTCCAGTTTCCTTGTTCTTTACCCTGATCAGCTCTCCTTATGTTAACCTCAGGCTAGACCTAAGTATCACTACTTCTTAGCCTGATTCTAAGAACCTGGTTAATCAGAGTTGCTGTTTTACTTTTTGCCCTTGTGTGGGAGGATATCAGATGTTTTGGTTTTACAACTTTTTTAAGGGCTGTAGTAGGAGTAAAAGAAAGCAATAATAATAGTTTGGGTCCATTAAGTACTTATGCCAGGTACAGATCTAAGCACTACTCATTTTCTCATTCAATCCATTTACCAACTCTGATGTAGGTACTATTGTTACTCCGTATTACTGGCAAAGAAACAATGCTTAGAAACTGTCTTGCTCCGGGTTTGACTGGGAAGTGGTACAGCGAGAATTCAAACCCGGATCTTTTTAATGTTTGAGCCCATTCTCTTTATTGTGATAACATTTAATATCACTACTTTTATTAAGTTCTTGTGAGTATTCATGTGGAAAATGTGTTACTTTAAATCACTGTCTTACCAAGCGAATGCATTTTACACTTAATTTCATTTTTGTTCATACAGGTGAAAAACCATACAAGTGTCAAATTTGCAATCAATCTTTTAGAATTAAGAAAACTTTAACAAAACACCTGGTTATTCATTCTGATGCCCGACCTTTCAACTGTCAGCACTGTAATGCAACATTTAAGCGGAAAGACAAGCTGAAATACCACATTGACCATGTTCATGGCATAAAATCTCCTGACGATCCTCTCAGTACTTCTGAGGAAAAACTTGTATCTTTGCCAGTAGAATACTCGTCTGATGATAAAATCTTTCAAACAGAAACAAAACAGTATATGGACCAACCCAAAGTTTATCAGTCAGAAGCCAAGACTTTGTTACAGAATGTGTCTGCTGAAGTGTGTGTTCCAGTAACATTGGTTCCAGTTCAGATGCCGGACACTCAGAGTGATCTGGTGCGTCATACAACCACGCTGCCACCATCTTCTCATGAGATCTTGTCGCCACAGCCACAAGCAACTGATTACCCCCGAGCAGCTGATTTAGCTTTTCTGGAAAAGTATACTCTCACTCCTCAACCTGCAAATATAGTTCATCCAGTACGACCTGAACAAATGCTAGATCCTAGAGAACAGTCTTATCTTGGAACATTACTAGGCCTTGATAATGCTACTGCTGTACAAAGTATTTCTAATAATGAGCATCATTCATGAGTAAATCTAAACATTCCACAGACTTTTTTGATGGTTATGTGCTAATGGTAGCCTAGACTGATGGCTTTTAAATTAGTAAGGCTGCTATTTTTTCATTTTCTCTAGTTTCTCCAGTCCTCAGAACCATTTCAAATCAAGAAAAATATGTATATCTGTTTACTGAACATATGAATGAATATTTGGACACATTTTGAGGTATAATATTTGAAATGAACATTTTTGTGATTTTTTTAAAGATGACTTAGTGCTAATTTTTAATGGTTTCTCAAACTTTTCAAAATTACTGGCTGTTGACTTTATGGTTTTGTTTTTGGTTTTGTTCTTAATTATCCATGGAAATTTTTATTGTTTAATTTCAATCCTTTTTTCTCCCTTCACCATCTTCTAAACAAGCTTAAGGACCATGTAGCCTTTAAGAAAGAATTTAAGAGTACACTGATAATTACAACTCTTCCTTATCCTAACTTAAGATTCATTATTCTTCCTTCCACATTTTAAAAAACTGAAATTAGGAATTTAATTTTATAGGGAAGTCTTGGATATTTCTGTGTTTTTTATTTTTTATGTGGCCCTAATTTTAGGTTATTATTAATCCTTTGGTCTTTTGACAAACTCAAAGCCAGAAAGCTAACTTAATTAAGATTAGCTTGTTAAATGAAACCTAGAATTGAAATAATTCTCCAAATGATTGGTTTTTGCCTATGCTTCAATTATTGTAAGAAATACAAATTTTTAATGTATAGGCATTAAATTATACAAGTTGAAAATGTATTAAAGACAAATTGTGACAGTTTTAACTAGATAGCTTTGAAGGTAAGTTCATCTTTTATATTTTGTCACTTAAGAAACATCAACAATACATCATACCAGGTATCTTCATCTCACTAAAGGAGGGGCAATTATAATAATCAATGAAATTTAATTAACACGCTACTTTTGGTCTCATCTACTTTGGCTAACAAAATTGTGGGAAACAGAACCTAGGTATTTCATATATAATTGTTAGGGAAGGTGCCAAATTATAAAATTCATGTCTAACTAAACTTAATGTTTACTTTAATTAAAGGGAACCACTATTTGTATACAGATTTACATGTAATCTAGATCTTTATTTTGCTTTTCACAGAAGCCTAATGTCTGTAATTATCCTTGATTTTTATTTTTGTAGGAGATAAAAGTTGAGGACTTGGTGAAAGGAAATAGCAGTTAGAGCAAAAACCTCACTGATAAAAATTAATCGAGGAAAAAGTCAGTCAAAATTATAAAATACCTTTAAAGATGTGCACTTTCCATATTTTCAAGTCAATTTAAACTTAAGCTAGGATAATGTTTCCTAGTAGAGCTGCTTGAAGGATTAGAATAGGCAGGGTTGATTTATTATTAGCATGTCATTTGTATGTAAACTACTGGAAAATAGCAATTTTAAGAGTTTTCTAGTTCAGTTTTGTTTACACTCCTAATTGCTTTAAGCACTTTTTTTTGTGTGTAAACTGTAAAGTCTGGCCCAGCCCTTGTGAAAAAAATCACAAATAAAATAATGAAGTTTTAATGAATAAAATTTAACCACTTAATAATGGGGAAACTTGTTTGCTGAAGCACTTAAGAAATGAAGGTACTTTAACATTCACCATACTAGTGGCAATAAAACAAAAGAAAAAAAAATGTTGAGATTGAGGCAGTTAACCAAAGTAGCTCATATAAGTAACAAAACCGACCTGAATTTTGCCTCAGTTATCAAAGTTTGGTTGTAATTAATCTAGGACCAGTAGATATAATTAATGTATTCTTCTTTTTAAAAGGTTCTTACTTTTGTGTGGAAATGTTATATCTGGGGTACTTACATGATTTAACTTGACTATATGAGGTACTATTGTTAGTCTGTTAGTCTTTCAAATTGACTTAAATATACAGATCTTTATGATTTTTATCATAAGGAGCAGCAAGACTTTTAACTAAAAAACATACTGTAATGAGATGAAATAATACCTAAAAGTATACCCTGCCTTACATATAAACCATCATAGAAAAGTTTGGACTTATCAAAAGGCAGATGATATGTATGTGTCTGTGTATGGTATATTGTATGCTTGGTAGCAAGAAAGAAGGTGTTGCATTTTCACATTGAAAAGAATACTTTGCTTTTTGAAGGTATTTACTTTAGGATTCTTTTAATAATAATTTCCTAATGCTTTAAATATATAATTTGATTGTAGGAATTGGTTTACGGTATAAAACTTTTCTGGAATACATCTCTTAATGTAAACTGAAATAGAATTATATTTAGTTATTATTGTAGATAAACTTGAATACTGATTTACTCTTTCATAAAATGCTTTCAGTTATCTCGTTTAACCTCATAACCAGCTCTGAAAGAGAAAGGACATGCTATATTCCCATTTTAGAGATGAAGAATCTGAGGTTAAGATAAAGGACTCAGTTAAGCTCACATCATTAATAAATGTCAGAGCTACTAATAGGGAAAGAAAGCCAGCATTAATAAATGCTTACTAAGTGCCAGGCACTACATTTTCTCATGTAATCTTAAACAGTCTGGGAATTAGATAGTATAATTCTTACAAAGAAATTATCTCAGCGGGTGGACAAACACACACAAATCTGCTGCCTCTAATTTCCAAAATTAGAATATAGGAAATTTTAAAATTGTGAAAACCTCATGGATTTGGGCAAACTGAATGTATATAAGTTGTTGAAGTTGGCACAAAAAATAATGTAATGAGGCCTACTCTTTTCAGTTAACCTTTTGTAATATTTGGAGTATTTGGACAAATGTTCCATTAACTCTGAAATCCATTAATTTTGTAACTATACTTAAAATTTTGAATCTTGCAACTAAGTTTAGCCTCATTCAGAATTTTTTATTTTATGAACATAATTTATTGTTTTAAATTAATTTTTTAGCTGATAGCAGTTAGCACTTAATATGTAAATTGAATAATTTATGAAGTATAGAAATTTGTTAACCTAATCAGTTTTTACTTAAATGCACCAAAGATTTTTAGTAGGTATTAAAATAGTTTAAAAGAATTAAAATTCTTTGTTGTTTGAATAAATATTTGTCCAAAGAAGCACAGTTGAAGTCCTAGGATTATGGATTTTTAAAAAAAAAATCATTAGTTTGAATAATAAGATTAAGTGTTTGTGTTTATATGTATAAAAATAAAAACAGAAGAAAACACTCTGGGAATAGTCATACTGACAAACCAATTACAAGTAAGAATACTCAGTTTTCCTCAGTTTAATTAATTAAATGTTACCTTTAAGTGGACACTATTAAATGCTAAATAATAAGCTTATTTTTTACACTACACTATTAAAATAATTTTGCCTTAGAATTTTTTTTTTTAAGACAAGTCGAACTTATTTTTATAAGAAACCCCACCTATTTTTTGCAGCCTAAAATACCATTTAAGATTAGGGTTAGTTCTTCATGCCAGCAAGATTTAACCAACAACTGTAAAGGTAATGATCTTTGCATACTCTTAAGTAACTTAATCATTTATTGCTGGGAGAAAAGGAATAGCATAAATAGGGTTTTAAACTGGTGCTTTATTAAGTGACTTCCTTTTAAGTGATTGTAGGTCATGAAGTAGGTACACTAATATTCTGTCAGCTTTAAAAGTGTCAAGACATCTTTGCAGAGTGACTATAAACTGTTAAGGGCTCATAAGTAATTAAATATCACTCAATTGCTTTTCACTCTTTAATTGCAAACAAAAACACAAACTGGTGTGTTTAGAAGTTTGAGTTCTCTTCCTACCGGATCATTTTAACATAGCATTGATGAAAAGTCAGATTTAGAGCATTAGCTCTTTGACAGTGTCCTTTTTATACCCAGTCTTTTCTGAATTGAATGCTTTGTGCCTTTTCGCTGTGTTGTAGTTGCTTAAAATTGATTCTGCTCACTAGATTGTACTGGTTAATAAATGATTTTGATTTTGTTGTTGTTGTTATGGGTTTTATGTTTGTGTTGCCTGCTGGTCAGGCAACACTTTTTTAGATTATTTTATGATTATTTAGGAAAATGGCACTAAGTACAAGTGTGAACATTTGGTTTTTTAAAATCTCTTTTGTGGCCTTTATAGTTACTGTGAAGCCACTCCAGGCCCTGTCTCTAGATGCTTATTAGAGGAATCTGGCAAATAAAATAAAATGAGTAGTGTGTCTGCCTCTCTGTCTCCTCCTCCCCTCCCTTTTTAAAAATAATCAGTTCCCATAACTGCACAGCTCTACATTGAATGGCTTCTCATTTCAGTTTGCCTAAAACTGAACTAGAGGTGATGGTTTGAGATGAGTTTCTCATTAGGAGCAGCAACATTCCAACCAACATACAATTTGAGTTGATGAACTCAGGAAAAATTAGGACTTTTAAAGTCATATTGGATTATTCTAAGATTCAGTGCCAAATTTGGAGTAACTAAAAATGTATTCTTTAATAGGGAACAAGTAGCATTCTAAAACTTTAAATAGTGTTATGATAAATGTTACTTGTGATTAGGGTGAATAACGGATAATGTGAGAATAATTTTCTAAATAATTTCTAGGAACTATAGGCAATTCTTCCTTAGATCCTCCCCCTTTCTTTTACACATTCCTCTCGGTAAAGTCTGTGGTGTTCTTTTGGGGGATCACCCCCTTGTTTCCTCTAATGTTATTTCAACTTAAAGATACTTTTATCCTAGAATATTAGCATGCTTTCTGCTCTTCTCTTTGGAAGTAGCATTAATAAGATAGAAATAATAGGATTAGGTTGTGTGGAAGACGAGAGAAAGAAGGTCTTGGTAGAGTGACTATGTTTTGTTTACTCTTCATGTTTCATTCAACTTGCTATGTATTGATCTTAAATCTATGACTATTGAAGAAGCCCAAGACAATTTAAATTTAGCCTCTGCAGCCATTTATACAGAGAAAATAATTATATTCAGAGAATAGAGGTTATATAAAGATGGACGTATCTTTTTTTAAATCTCAAGTAAAAAAGTAATTTCAGTGCTTGCATTGTTGGAGATTCTAAAACATTTCTTGAATGAAGAGCATGTATACTTCTCATTGTTATTTTGCCTCTTTGCTTGGTATTCCTGCTTGCGTTAAAGTTGGACAGTGTACTGTGGTGTAATTACAAAATTTTTATTTCTTCCAACAATTGGACTTTTCTTATCCCTATAGATAACAACTGTATTACAATAGTTGAGTGTGGCTGCCAAAAAGAATGAATACAGAGGTGGGCATTTAGCTGCTCCATGTTGTGTAGTAAGTGTTCTAATTAAAGGGATTTATGATGTACATTAAAGTGGAAATGCTTTTGAACTTAGCCTTCAGTCTCAAATCATAAGTTTTGTTTTTAATCATTAAAGGACACTTAAAAGCAATTACAAAGAAAAATCTAAAATATCAAAATTCATTATTTTGTCAACCGTGTGTGAAGTATCTTGTGAGTTACATAGGTATTTTAGCTGTCTCATGTTTCGTAAGTACAAATGTATAGAAAAACTCAGTTCTCTGTGAAGACTAGGAAGTGTATTGTATATTGAACTAGTTCTTTGTGTTATTTTGATATTTAAAATAAATACAAAGTTCTTTGGTCCTAATAAAGCATATCTAGGTTTTATTGAACACATTTTAACAGCATGGAAATGCAGAACATACTCTGCATGACTCCTTAAAAATTGAATGCAAAGACCATAAACAAATGGAAAATCTGGCTTACCATACAGTTCCATCCATAAACCAGGCTTTTCCTTCCTTTACGAAATGGTCATAAGGAAATCCCCAATTTTCCCAAGGTGTAGATTGAGAGAGAGCCTGCGAAATACAGTTGACTCTTGAATAATGTGGGTGTTGGGGGAACTGACACCTGGTGTAGTTGAAAATCTGTGCATAATTTTGACTCCTCAAAAAGTTAACTACTAATAGCCTACTGTTGACCAAAAGCCTTACCAATAACATAAACAATACATGTTTTGCATGTTATATGTATTATATACTATATTCCTAACAATATAGTAAGCTAGAAAAAATAAAATGTTAAGAAAATCATAAGAGGAAAATACATTTACAGTACTGTAAAAAGTCATGTAAGGGAACCAGTGCAGTTCAAACCCAACTGTCACCTACATTTGCAAAGATGTGACTGGGATGTAGGGAAACAAGCAATAATGCAATACCCTGGAACTATTAACAACTATGGTATTCCCTCCCCCAGATCCAACGGGACAAGGGGAAAGACCCCTGTGGAGAGGGCACCTGTTCAGCTATGTGTTGCTTTCAATGTTGAGATGTAGTCAGCCCAAGGTGGGAGAGGGGAGGAAGTAAGTACCCTCCCCTCCCTCTTTTTCCTTAGTGATCTCCCTCTTTGAAGCAAAACAGAAGCCACAGAGTAAAAAGGCTATTAATGTAGCATATACAGAATGTAGATCAGAATCCCATAGCAAAGTACAGTCTGGAAAACAGTGGGGAGTAGAAGTGAAGGGGCAAATACAAAATATCCAGTACAGTAAAAAAAAATTGTGTTAATAGCATTTGTTCATGAAAAACTATGAAGGGAAAACATTAAAAAATGTGCTATCACCATGTTAAAAGAGTTGCACCAAACATTTCAGTGACTTAAGCTTTAAGAGGACTTATATTTGCAATGTTAATTTGATGAATAACAATAATATGAAATAATATAAAGTGTACTTGAAAATCATTGTAATTAATATTAACATTTTTTGCTTAAAAAAACTAGTAGTGTTCTTACTGTGCATCAATCCTAAAGGCTTCCCCCACCAAAAAAAACCTCAATAAACAATTTTGTTTAAAAATTGTTAAGGTAACAGGATTCAACTTCAGGTTATGTTGGGCATAAGTGAATATAATTTAATATCTCCCCTGTCTCATTTTTCTACTCAGACTTTGCTTTCTCTATACTTCGTGTACCCATACACACATCCATACATTATAGTTTCTTAATATCTTTAGAGGCAGTATGGTATAGTGGGTAAGAGCAAAACTAAAAACTGCCTGTGTACATATCCTAGCTTTGCAAGTTGCAGTCTTGTATGCTCTGTATTGTTCATCTGTAAAATACAAATAGGAGCTATTTCAGAGTTGAAGTGAAAGTTGAGGTAAATGTGTAAAGGACTTTAAACAATCCCTGGAATATAGTAATAGCAATATGCAAGCCATAATCATTATTATTAGATACCTACAGTTAAAAACCAAGAAGTTGTTAAGGGCAATGGCTGTCAAAACCATTACTTACGAATTCTTGGGAATCTCGGTTTTCTTTGTTTATCTAGTTTTGCTCCCTGAGGTAAGAACCAGCATGGAGAATTACTGAGCACTTGTATGGTCAGTCACTGAAATAAGCACGTTCACACAACTATAAATTTAATTTTCTTCATTTTTCTCCCATCTCTCCCCAGGAAACCGCAAAAGGAAAGCTAATCAATATAATTCTGGGTGGGGTCTATTAGATGAGAGGAATGATTTAAATTAATTTTTGCCTACTTAACGGTTTTACCTAAGGTTGTCTCGGGCACCCGCAATGATTGCTACATTTACTGTGGAAATGCTTTTACTCTGTCCCCTTTAACCCAACCTGTTTACAAATAAGCTAATTTCAGTTCTAAACCATGGGTTTCGGGGTGTCGTCAAGACTCCACCAAGGTTTTCGCCCTCTTCACGCAGAGCGAGCGGCTGCCCATGTAATCGTTTAAATAAGGCGCTGTCGTCCCATTGGCCGGAGGCTGCTGCCCATTGATTGGCCTTGTAAGGAAGTGGGCGGTTCCCGGGCGCACCCATTGGTGGAGGCGAGAAGTTTAAACCGAGGTTAGGGCCACACTTGCTTTGCTCCGCTTTGGAGTTTGCGAATTTGTGGCGTTTGTTTCTTTTTTTCCGGCGTGTCGGCGACTGGAAACGAAAGGGGGGAGAATTCGCTGTACGACCTCCACAGCCGCCTCCGAGGGGCCGCGGCCGGGGTCCCCGCTCCGCAGCAGCCTTGTGGGAGCCGCGCCAGAATCTCGGCGGCGTCTCGAAGCTGCCATGGCGACCCGGCGTATGGGGCGAAGCTGGGAGGTGAGCCCCACCGAGCGGAGGCCGCCGGCTGGGCTGCGGGGCCCCGCGGCCGAGGATGCGGCAGCTTCCCCGCCGGTCCTGTCTCTCAGCCACTTCTGCAGGTCTCCTTTCCTCTGCTTCGGAGATGTGCGCTTGGGAGCCTCGCGGACGCTGCCTCTGGTCCTGGACAACCCTAACGACGAGGTCGCTGAAGTGAAGATCTCCCACTTCCCAGCCGCGGAGCAGGGCTTTAGCGTCTCGCAGCGCTGGTTCGAGCTGCAGGTAGGTGGTAGGCGGGGCGTGCCCGGGCCTGCGCCCCGGCTCCCTGCTCTCCCGTGCCCTCTTTGCGGGGGGTGGGAGGGGGCGACTTGGAAAAGACACCCACAAACGAAGGATGCCCTAGCTCCTTTTCACTGATTCTGGGCTAGTCCTTATCCCACCTGCTCCACAGATGGTTAGGGTAAGTGCTAATTTGGGCGGTGACAGCACATCACCGCGCGTGCAGGGTGCATCTTTAGAAGCATTTTAATAGATCTATCTATTTAGTTATTTTTAGGATTGCCAGGAGTAACTTGGTTAGAGCAGCTTTTTAAAAAATTATTGCTTCCTATCAGTCATCTTAATATGCGTTTTAGTGTCCATATGTATCAGGGAAACTGACTCCAAATAGAGTCAGGGTAACTACTTATGCAGGTGAAATAGGGAGCTTTGTTTTGGCTGAATGTGTCTACAGCAAAAAAAACAAGCATGGGTGGTACATATGTTTTAATATCATACTCCTTTTTTTCCTCTCTGCTACAGTGTCGTTTTAATGGTGAATCAAATTTAATTTTACAACTGTTGCTTCAAGAACAACCTGCGTAGCTGTTCTGCATTGCATTGGCCATAGTAATGTTCCCATCCCTCTTACCAAAAGCTAGAGAATTTATATTATTTTGACTGCTGTGGCCTTCCCATTGAGAACCTCTGAAAGTGTGAAAATAAACCATTAGCTGAGGGAGTCTGACTAGTCTATACAACTGCTTCATAATGTAGTGAGAAGAGGCTCTAATCTGAGGTCTATTAACTTGTGAGCCAGCAGTGGTTCAGTTACACTTTAAGAACCTGTCTCTCCCCTCTACTTTAGGAATGCCTGCTTTTCGTTCTATGCGAAGATAGACTTTTTTTTTTTCCGTCTGTATAATACTTTTTATTTCTTTTTGTTATGTGGACTAGAGTTGTTTTATGGGGTTTTTCAATTTATTTTGTTAGAATTTGCTGTTTTATAGGATAAAAGTTCACTTTTTTAAAGTGTTTTTTTGTTTATGTTAGTGACCATACAGTACATCATTAGTTTTGATGTAGTGTTCCATGATCCATTGTTTGCGTATAACACCCAGTGCTCCATGCAGTACGTGCCCTCCTTAATACCTATCACCGGGCTAACCCATCCCTCCACTCCTCTCCCCTCTAAGACCCTCAGTTTGTTTCCTGGAGTCCATAAAACTAGCTGTTTATGATGTTTTATGGTTTCTACTTTAAAACAAAACTTGTCTTTTTTCCCCTGAAAAACGATGGACACAGAGTTTGTTTTGTCATTGTCAGAGTTTTGCATTTGACAAATTCCTGCCAGGCTACGGGTATAGATGCAATTAAGATTTTATTATAATTTTATTTTTTTGTTGAACCTTGTTACTATTAGTGGCTTTTTTCCTTATAATGAAATTAGGGTAAGAAAATATATTTGACTGTTAAACTTACTAGGGTGTAGAGCATTGGTGACTAACAATTATTAGTCATCTGTATTCTAAACTGTACGTAATATGTTTCGATTATTATGCATCACTATTTTTATACTCATTCAAAATGTGTTCTTTGATTATAGCCTAAAGAAAAAATAGTTATTTCTGTTAAGTGGACACCATTAAAAGAAGGCCGAGTAAGAGAGATTGTGACATTTCTTGTAAATGATGTTCTGAAACACCAAGCTATATTACTAGGAAATGCAGAAGAACAGAAAAAGAAAAAGGTAATCAGTTTTAATCATTCTGTGATTTACTCTAAGAAAATAAGAACATGTAAAAATTTTGAGAAGTCTTTTGTGTTATTTTGTTTCAGATTTTTATTTAAATTCTAGTTAACATATAGTGTAATACTGGCTTCAGGAGTAGAATTTAATGATTCATCATTTACATATAATACCCATTGCTCATCACAAGTGCCCTCCTTAATACCCATCACCCATTTAGCCCATTCCTCACCCACCTCCTCTCCAGCAACCCTCAGTTTGTTCTCTATAGTTGAGTCTCTTAAGGTTTGTCTCCCTCTTTTTTTCCCCCCTTCCCCTATGTTCATCTGTTTTGTTTCTTGAATTCCACGTATGAGTGAAATCATAGGTATTTGTCTTTCTGTCACTGATTATTTCCCTTAGCATAATACACTCTAGCTCCATCCACCTCGTTGCAAATGGCAACATATTCTTTTTGGTGACTGAGTAATTGTCCATTGTGTATATATACCCATCTTCTTTATCCATTCATCAGTCAATGGACATTTGGGCTCTTCCCATAATTTGGCTATTGTTGATAATGCTACTATAAACTTTGAGGTGTATGTGCCCCTTTGAATCGGCATTTTTGTATCCTTTGGGTAAATACCCAATAGTACAATTGCTGGGTCGGAGGGTAGTTCTATTTTTAACTTTTTGAGGAACCTCCATACTGTTTTCCAAAGTGGCTGCACCAGTTTGCACTCTCACCAACAGCATAAGAAGGTTCCCCTTTCTCTGCACCCTTGCCAACATCTGTTTCCTGTGCTAATTTTATCCATTTTGACAGGTGTGAGGTGCTATCTCATCGTGGTTTTGACTTATATTTCCCTGATGATAAGTGATGTTGAGCATATTTTCATGTGTCTGTTAGTCATCTAGATGTCTTCTTTGGAGAAATGTCTGTTATGTCTGTTCTTGTTTTCTGCCCAACTCCTGATTGTTTGTTCTTTGGGTGTTAAGTTTGATAAGCTCTTTATAGATTTTGGATACTAACCCTTTATCAGATATGTCATTTGCAAGTATCTTCTCCCATTCCTTAGATTACCTTTTTACTTTCATTGATTGTTTCCCTCACTGTGCAGAAGCTTTTTGTCTTGATGAAGTCCCAATAGTTCATTTTTGCTTTTCTTTCTCTTGCCTTCAGAGACCTTTTAGTAAGAAGTTGCTACAGCTGATGTCAAAGAGTTTTCTGCTTGTGTTTTCCTTTAGGATTTTGATGGTTTCCTATCTCACATTTAGATCTTTCATCCATTTTGAATTTACTTTTGTGTATGCTGAAAGAAAGTGGTTCAGTTTCATTCTTCTGCATGTGCCTGTCCAATTTTCCCAACACTATTTGTTAAAGAGACTTTTTCCCATTGGATATTGTTTCCTTCCTTCTTTGTTGAAGATTAGTTGACCATATAGTTGTGGGTCCATTTCTAGGTTTTCTGTTCTGTTCTGATCTATGTGTCTGTTTTTGTGCCAGTACTGTACTGTCTTGATGATTACAGCTTTGTAATAGAGCTTGAAGTCCAGAATTGTGATGCTTCCAGCTTTGCTTTTCTTTTTCAAGATTGCTTTGGCTATTCAGGTCTTTTGTGGTTTCATACAAATAATAGGATTGTTTGTTCTAGCTCTGTGAAAAATGCTGGTGGTATTTTGATAGGGATTGCATTAAATGTGTAGATTGCTTTGGGTAGTATAGACATTTTAACAAAATTTGTTCTTCCAACCCATGAGCATGGGATGTTTTTCCATTTCTTTGTGTCATCTTCAGTTTCTTTTATAAGTGTTCTGTGGTTTTCAGAGTACAGATCTTTTACCTCTTTGATTAGGTTTATTTCTAGATATCTTGAGTGTTCAGAATGATTGTTTATCTAGCTGTGCTTGAAGGACAAGGCAAGCATAGGGTCCCCCTACTATTCCATCATCATAACTCCTCTGAAAGATCATTTTGGTAAGTCTTGAGGTAACATACATAATATTGCTAATTTAAAGGTAATATTCAGTAGCTATCAACTTAACCTGTATGTTTTGCTTATTTTTTGCAGAGAAGTCTTTGGGATACGAGTAGTAAGAAGAAAATGTCAGCCTCTTCAAGTAATAAGAGGATTTCCTGTATTCAAAATGTTAACAAAACATTTTGTGTTTCACAAAATGTTGACAGAGTTAGGAACCCACTACAAGCTTGTGAAAATTTGGCTATGAATGAAGGCTGTTCCCCAACAGAAAACAGTTCTTTAATCCTTGAAGAAAATAAAATACCAATATCACCTATTAGTCCCATTTTCAAAGAATGCCATGGTGAGACTTCCTTGCCTCTTTCTGTACGTCGGTCTACAACATACACATCTCTTCATGCCTGTGAAAATGGGGAACTGTTGAAAGTAGAAGGTGCCAGCATTTTGGAAGATTTTAATTTTAGTGAGAAAGTTGTAAATGAAACTTCCTTTAACTCCACAAATAATATTAATGGCCAAACTGAAGAGAATAGTAAACTTATTCTTACCCCAAACTGTCCTTCTACTTTGAACATTACACAAAGCCAAAGAAATTTTCTAAGTCCAGATTCCTTTGTAAATAACAGCCGTGCAGCTAATAATGAACTAGAGGTAGTGGCGTGTCTTTCATCAGATACGTTTATGAAAGATAATTCAAGGCATGTGCATTGGGAATCAAAAACTGTACATGAAAATTACCAGACAATCTTAAGTCCTGATTCTTTCATAAATGATAATTACGGACTAAATCAGGATCTAGCATCAGAGTCAATTAATCCAATTCTATCCCCAAATCAATTTGTAAAAGATAATATGGCATATATATGTATATCTCAGCAAACATGTAAATTATCACCATCATCAAATAAAAATTCTCAGTTCTCACAGTCTCCTCAAGATCAGAGAACAAATGGAGTTTTACCTCATATTCCTGAATGTCAGGGTTCAGAATCTCCCAAAGCTATTTTTGAAGAACCCAGAGCTTTAGAAATGAAGTCAAATTGTTACAGTTCTACAAAAAATCGACCTAAATTTTCTGCAATTCAGGATATTTCTAGTTACAGCCATGATAAACTTAAAAGACGCCCAATACTTTCTGCTACTGTTACTAAAAGTAAACCCACTTGTACCAGGGAAAACCAAAAAGAGACTAATAAACCAAAGGCAAAAAGATGTCTCAACAGTGTAGCAGGCAAATTTGAAAAAGTAACAGATAATCAAAAAGAGAAAGATGGTTTTCAATCTTGTCTTCCAATTATAGATCCAGTATGCAATAAATCTACAAGTTATAAAAATGTAATAACTCCTCCCTCAAAAACCACTTTAGTTGCCCGTAAAAGAAAGAGTGAGGGAGACAGGGACGAAGCAAATGTTAGAATTACAGAACATACAGAGGTACAAGAAATCAAAAGAATCCATTTTTCTCCTGTGGAATCTAAAACATCAACTGTTAAAAAAACGAAAAAACTGGTAATACCCATCTCAAAACATATGAACAGAGAGAAATTAAACCTGAAGAAGAAAACTGGTGAGTCTCGTTTATAAAATCTTCGATGAAAATATACCTCTAGGGTGCATATTTGCTCTTTCTTTTGGTTTAGTAAATTGCCCATTGATAAGCTTGAATTAAGTTGCACTTTTCATTTACCAGTTTGCTTAGTAGTAGTTGGGGCCGAATTCTAAAATAGTTTTGATCTTGTTCTTAATGAAACTTTGATATTTTGTTCACTTTTTGCATTAATTTCAATTTAAAAAAAACTGCATTAAAATACTTATCTTGATTACAGAGTTACTTGGCACCCCTCAAGTTTTATACCCAGGGGAAGTACTTTACTTGCCTCACTAAGGTCCAGGCCCTGACTGGAAGACCCAGTGATGTGCCTGGCCCCCATCATACCATCTGAGAAAATGCAAAAGAGGCCTTTGCATACTCTGTGCACCTCCTGACATTATTCTCCCTCAGCCTTTACTTAGCCATTAATTAGGAATGAAGATAGGGCCCCAGAGCTCTGCATTCCTTTGGGAAAAACATCACTGTTCCTTCCCCACTACTCGCAGCCTTACCATCAAATCTGCCTCAAAAACAGGACTAATTCCATCATGCCCTTTTAACCCAAATTACCTCATGACAGTCAAGTTCCAGGCAGGAAAACAAATCACACTACTTACTTAGCAGATAATTTAAAAGAATCCTAGAAGTCCCAAGAAGTATCATACATCTCATTTCTCATTTATTATCTCATTTCCCTTTGAACATCCCCTAATTTGAACATCCGCTCATTTATTATCTCATTTCTCTTTGAACAGCCCCCAATCTCTCATTTATTATCTCATTTCTCTTTGAACATCCCCTAATCTCCAGCTCTTTAAACTGTCTGTGCCCTCTGAACTCATGGTCCTTCATTAGCATTGTCTTTTATAAACATTCCCTCATTTTGTTACCTTGCTGAAACCTGGCTCTTCTGAAAACACTGTTTTCATTGCAACCCTCTCAAGTTGTGTCTGTTTTCTTTCCTATTCCTCTGACCTTGGGCCTCTTGATGAGATAGTGGTCCACCTTCCTTCTCACATCTACTTCTAGACTATTTTTTTCTTTATCCTTGAAAACAAATGAAAAGAAAACAAACAGCAACAGAACAGCTTGAAGTTCATTTTTCATTCTCTTCCACCTATATTCCTTCTTGTAATAATGAAAGATTACTCTCAAGATTTTTACATATGGTTCATTTGGCTTCTCCAAAACAGCCATCATTGTTTTTTATCATTTCAAAATCCTTGTAGGATCTTTCCAATATCCAGGCCTTTTAGTTCCAACGTACTTGGTCCTAAAAACATCTCCATCTCTAATCACCGTCTCTATGATTTTAGCATTTTCTCTAGAAACCCAACTCAAACATTTTTTTCTCCCCTTCCTACACGTACAGTCCTTTAATCCAGCATGGTTTCAGCAGCTCTCATTCTGACATGTCCTTACTTTCTTACTTCTACACCTGGATTACATAACTCATGATCATTCCATTGATCTCTCTTCCCCTCATTTGTCTCGCAAATTCCAATCCCAATCCAACTCTACCTGCTCTGTGCCTGAATCTTGCTGGTTGGTCTTTAAATTAATGACCACAAATCTCAAGTAAGCCCTTAACTCTTTTTGGCTATGTCTTTTTGGGTTTATTGACTTTTATCACTTTGCTACAGACCGTCTCATCCCTCCTTTCTTTTCTCCTGAAACCTCTTAACACTTTTCTTTCCTCCTCTCCCATGATTGAGAATAGTAGGTAACACTTACTGAGCGTGTCTTCTGTCAGACCCAGTTGTAAGTGCTTTACTGTTACCTCCTTTAATACTAATAACAATCACACAAAATAATTGTTATCAATACATTTTCAAAATGAGGAAATCAGTGCCTCCAGAAGTTGAATAATTTGCCCAAGATCGCAGAGGTAGTAAATGATAAAGCTAGGGTTCTATCCCAGGCAGTTAGGCTCCAGAGATAGTCCTCTGAACCTTGTCTAAACTGATGATCTGCTTCTTGCTTCATTGAGTCAGTAGAAGTATTGAAGAAAACCTTAACACACTTGACATTTACCACCCTTACTTGTGTTTCATCCACTGCTTTCTTCCCACTTACTAAAGCATGAAATGTCTATGCACTCGATGTGGCTGGGCTCTTTACTGGTACAAGAGATCCTGTGCCCTTCTACGCAAGGACGTTGCTTTAGTGATTGTCTTCTTTCTCCCATATTTTCCAATTTTTTACTCCCTGAGTCATTTCTGATACAAATATGCTGTTATTCCATCCCTTAAAAAACAAAAACTTATTAATACCATTTATCCCTCCTTTAGCCCCTGCTCCATTTTTCTGCTTTCTTTTTAGCAAGACTCCTTAAAAGAACCTAAGTATTCACTTTGTCATTGTTCACTGAGATGTGTATACTTTTATGTGTAAACATTTACTTGAATTAAAAGGTGCTTTTTAATGTAAAAAAATCATTTAGAAAGTTGCTTGTATTAGCTGTTTCCACTTTTTTGAACCCACTTCAGTCAGGTTTTGACTACTGAAACTTTTCTTGTCGATTAAAACCTCCCTCCACACTATTAAATCTGATAAATATTTATCAATCTTCATCTTGAACTATTACAAACTGATACTTTGAACCTCTGTCTTCTTGGAACACGTGATGCTGCCATCCCCACTCCCTCCTGGTTCTTTTCCTACTTGTTGCTTCTCAGTTTTCCTTGTGGAGTGCTCTTTATCACTCCAAACTCTAAATCTTGGAGTAAGTGAAGCCTTAGTTACTGACCCTTTTTCATACTCTTTCTTTTTTTTTTTTTTTTTTTTGAAGATTTTATTTATTTGTCAGAGAGAGTGAGAGCACAGGCAGGGGGAGCGGCAGGCAGGGGGAGAAGCAGGCTCCCTGCTGAGCAAGGAGCCCGATGCGAGATTCGATCCCAGGACCCTGGGACCATGACCTGAGCTGAGGGCAGCCGTTTAACTGACTAAGCCACCCAGTCGTCCCCCTTTTTCATATTCAGATTCTTACTCATTTCCTTAGTGATCTCGTTCCATCTCATAGTTTTCAGTGCTATCCATACATGGAGGCCTCCCAGTTTTGTGTCTTTAGGATGGACCTCAAATTTATTTTATCCAACATGTAACATTTCTGCTTCACTGTCTAGTGAACATCTTTATTTAATTTGTCCAAAGCCAAACCTTTGCTGTCCCCTCTCCCATGATACTCCTACCTGGCATGTCATTCCCATCACAATACTTCTTGTTGGGACCTCTCATCTCAGGCCCAAACCTTGTAATGTCCTTAAGTGTATTTCTCTCCAACCTTTTCTTTATAAATTCAGTCTGTCTGATTCCAAATTCAGTCCTTCGATGAATCCTATCTTCTCTTTCTTCTAAATACAGAATCTGATCACTTCTCACCATTTCCAGTAGCACCTAATTTAGTCTCTCATTGCAGAGCCTACTAATAGATCTTGCTTTCACCTTTGGCTTCTCTATAGTCTATTTTTCATATAGCAACCAGGGTAATACTTTAAAAATTAGTTGGATTCTGATGTTCTCTGGTTCTGTACCCTCTAATGGCTTCCCATTTCACTGAAAGCCAAAGTTTTTCCAATGATGTTCAAGGCCTTGTGAGATTTGTATTACCACCCATCTCCCCACTTCACTCTTAACCTCTCTCCCCCTTGCTCACACTGCTCTTACCACCCTGGCTTCCTTGTTATCCTTGAATCCTCAAACATGCTCTGTCCTCAGGGTATTTCAAGTTTATTGTCCCATCTACATAGAATGATTTCCTTCTCCAACTCCCTTATATCAGACTCAAAAAGGTCAGTAACTTGCCCAAGGTCACAGAAGCTACTAAAATAAAGTTTATAATTGAAACTCAAGTCTCCCTAACTACAAAGTAAATGTTTTTTCTACCATATTTTGCTATACCATGGTTTAAGGAAGAGAAGGAACAGGTAAATGTAAGGATTTTATTTTGGGCATTGACCAAAGATGATAGTGATTGGGATCCACTGGCCTCAAATTTCTGATGTGCCAAAATAGAGGGAGGCAATGAGTGGTATCCAATATCTGGCTTTCCCACTCCCTTGCTCAGGAAACTTGGAGTGGCTCTCTGCTGTTATCAGATTATTTCCAGGCTTGTTATTCTGCCATTTAAGGTCGTCCTCATGTGACCTCCATGTAGCCAGCCTGCTAACTTACGTTCCACAACATTCTTGACCATGCTGGTTCTGGTTCTGTCATTCCATCCATTTATCTTCCCTTTTTTTTTTTTTTTTTTTTTTTGCTGCTGTTAGCCTCATACATAGTTACATAATTTTTTTTCTTGTGATGAGGACTTTTAAGATTTACTTCCTTAGCAACTTTCAAATAGGCAGTACAGTATTATTAACTGTCACCATGCTGTATATTACACCCCTATGACTTAGGTATTTTATAACTGGAAGTTTATACTTTTGACCCCCCCTCACCCCCACTCCTCCCCACCTTAGGCAATCACAGATCTGTTCTCTGTTTTGTTTTTGTTTTTGTTTTAGATTTCACATACAAGTGAGATCATATGGCATTTGTCTTTCTCTGTCTGACTTATGTCACTTAGCAGAATGCCCTCAAGGTCTTTCCATGTTGTCAAAAGTGGTAAGATTTCATCCATTTTTATAGCTGAATAATATTCCATATATATATATAGCATTTTCTTTATCCATTCACCCATTGAAGGGACTCTTAGGTTGTTTCCATATCTTGGTTATTGTAAGTAATACTGCTGTGAACATGGGAGTGCACGTATCTGTTTGAGTTAGTGTTTCTGGTTTCTTCATAAAAATACCCAGAAGTGGAATTGCTGGATCATATGGTAGCTCTAGTTTTAATTTTTTGAGGAACCTCCATACTGTTTTCCATTGGCTGTACCAATTTACATTCCTACCAACAGTGCACCAGGGTTCCCTTTTCTCCTCTTCCTTGCCAACACTATTAATTCTTTTTGATTGTAAACGTTCTAACAGGTATGAGATAACAGCTCATTGTGTTTGTGATTTGCATGTCCCTGATGATGAGTGACGTTGAACGTCTTTTCATGTGTCTGGTGGTCATCTGTATGTCTTCTTTGGAGACATGTCTATTCAGATCTTTTGCCCATTTTTTATTTGGATTATTTGGGGGATTTTTTTTTGCTATTGAGTTGTTTGAGTTCTTTTTCTATATTTTAGATATTAACCCCCTATCAGAGTTTTCTCCCATTCAGTATGTTACCTTTGATTTGGTTGATGACTTTCTTTGCTGTGCAGAAGCTTATAGTTTGATATAGTCTCACTTGTTTGTTTTTGCTTTTGTTGCCTTTGCTTTTGATGTCAGGTCCAAAAACTCATCACCAAGTCAAGGAGCTTACCGCCTGTGTTTTTTTTCTAAGAGCTTTATGGTTTCTGGTCTCACATTCAAGTCTTTAGTCCATTTTGAGTTGATTTTTATGAATAATATAGTAGTAGAGCTTCATTCTTTTGCATGTGGCTGTTCAGTTTTCCCAATACCATTTATTGAAGAGACTGTATATTGTATATTCTTCCCTCCTTTGAATGTAAATCAATTGAACATGTATGTATGGATTTATTTCTGGGCTCTCTGTTGCACTGATCTGTGTGTCTGTTTTTATGTCACTACCATACTGTTTTGTTTACTATAGCTTTGTAATATAGTTTGAAATCAGGGAGTGTGATGCCTCCAGCTTTGTTCTTCCTTCTCAAGATTACTTTGGCTATTTGGGGGCTTTCGTGGTTCCACAGAAATCTTAAGACTATTTGTTATATTCCTGTGAAAAATCCATAGGACATTTGATAGGGATTTCATTGAATCTGTAGATTGCTTTGGGTAGTATGGACATTTTAACAACATTAATTCTTTAAATCCATGAGTCTGGAATCTTTCCATTTATTTGTGTCTTCAGTTTCTTTCATCAGTGTCTTATAGTTTTGTATATTGATTTTGTATCCTGCATCTTTACTGAATTAATTTATTCTAACAGTTTTGTGATGGAGTCTTAAGGAGTTTCTATATATAATATTTCATCTGCAAGTAGTGACATTTTTACTTCTTTCTAATGTGGATTCCATTTATTTCTTTTTCTTGACCAATTGCTCTAGTGCGAACCTCCAATACTGTGATGAATAAAAGTGGCAAGAATGGGCATCCGTGTCTTATTCCTGACCATGTATCCTCTTGTTAACTTTCTTACCTATTGTTTTCTCACTAATTCAAATCTTTTCACTTATTTCAGGTACTATAGTCAGCTTTTATTAACTCCCTGATGGCTTTCCCTCTAGGTATGTTCCCTAAGCAAATTTGAATTCATATGTAACATCTCGTATGTTAACTCTATTTCTTTCCTTCTGTTTCTTGTTTCTTATAGATATTATCTGACCAGATAACAAATTCTTTGAGAATAAGGAACATACCTATACCTGTTGTGATCTCCTACGAGATGTATAATAAATGATGAACGAATGACAGTTTCTTTAAGGTGGCCACCTAGTTGGGCCTCTTTGTGAGGTTTAAAGAGAACTGGACACATTGAGTATCTGACTTATGAGCCCATATGAAAGCATGGTAACACTCACTAAGAATAAATGACTCCATTCTGGCAAACCCATGAGAGCAAAGAAGTCAATTTTCCAAGATACATTTATTCAGTATTGATAAGGTGCCTACTGTGTGCTATGCATTTTTCTAGGATTTATGGATACAAGGAAAAAAGGTATAATTCCTGTCTTCAAGCTGCTCTCAGTCCTCTAACTGAGCTATGCCCAGGGAGTCATGGAAGCACAGAAAGGGAGGCACTTTACTTGGCCTTTCTGAGTGGTGAGGTGCTGTGAGATGGTCCCATGAAAGCATTCCCACAGAATAAAATGATTCCACGCAGAGGTACCAGCTTCTGTGGTGTTTTGGAATGAGGACTTTTCCCTCTTATTTTTATTTTTAAAATGTTCAAATACAAAGAAACGCATAACCTCATAAATATGTCACAATTTGACTGTGTTCCTTACTTTCACAATTGGCATAGATTTGCAATCCCTGTAAATCAAAACTAAGCAAACTTTTTCTCTAAAGGTCCAGATAATAAATGTTTAGGTTTTGCAGGCCAAATGATCTCTATCACAACTACCGAACCTCCCCCACTATAGAAGGAAAAAGAGCCACAGACAATGTGTAAATGAATAAGTGTGGCTGTGTTCCAATACAGTTTTATTCATGGACACTGAAATTTGAATTTCATGTAATTTTCATGTGTCATAAAATACAATCATTTTGATTTTTTCCCCAATTATTTACAAATGTGAAAACTAATCTTAGTTTGTAGACCATATAAAAATAGGCAATGGGCTGGATTTTTGCCTGTGGGTCATAGTTTGCTCTTTCTGCCTTGTCTTAGCTCTTTGTTTATATTTAGTAGGTGTATCATCTGGTATGATATCTACTTTTGAGAGAGTGAACTGCTATTCTGATATAACCTATATTAACCTATGAACTATATCACTTTGCCACTGTGACTTTTATCGCAGTTTCCTTTGTAGATACCACATGCTATCTCCCTCAGTCACCTGGGTTAGATACCTGGAAATCCTCTGAAGTTCTCATTCTTTACCACTCACCTAGCCAGTGATTATTAAGGCTTGTAGGTTCTACTATTAAAATAACTCTTCTTTCTAGCTTATCTACACTGCTTCTGTTTTAATTTAAATTCTCATAATAGCTAAGTTGGGCCACTGTGATAGCTTCCTCTTAGTTTTCTAACGCTAGTCTTGACCCCTTTTATTCCATTGGCCACTGTTTTCTAAAATGTAAATGATGGTGTTACTTCCTAGATTTAAATCTTTCATTGGCATACCAGATACATCAAACTGATTAATAGTGCAGGCTCTGGGACTATACTGCCTAGCTCTGCCACTTACTACCTTGTGTGACTTTGACCAAGTAGCTGAATTGTTCTACGCTCCAGTATCCTAATTATATAAGATATGGATAATAATAGTACACTTCTGAGAGGTTTGCCAGGGTGATTACCTGAGGTATTCTATATTAAAAGACTGTGATAGTGCCTGCAACAAAGTATTCAGACATTAGCCACTATTTTTATTATGATTGAACTCTTTTCTACTTTTTCAACCTCTTCTTCTGTTGTTTTTCTGATAGGTATTTTTTACTCCAGCCACATTGCAGTTCTGTCAACAGGTCACATTCCTCATACCTGATTTCCACTTTAAGAGTCAGCTCGAGTATATCCACATTTAGGAAGGCTGTCCTACCCTTCTAGGTGAAGTTAGCTCTCCCTTTTTGTTCTCATAACTGCTTAAATGTACTTCTCCTTTATGTAGTGTATTATAATTTCTTTTAAACTCTGTACTAGCCTGACAACTTCCAAGGGCTGGGACCATATCTGCAATTCTGCATTCTCAGCACCTAGCACAGAATCTGCAATATATACATACAATAAATGGTGATTGAATGTGAATCATAGCTTCTGCAGACAGAAGATAAAGTGTAGCTTCTGGTCTGTAACTTCCAGATGTAGGTTTTGTTGACCACCAAGTTCATAGCATAGTACCAGACACATAGTAGTTATTAAGTATTTGCTAAATGGATGTGATATTGAAGAACTTAAATTCAACTTTAAAACAGTTCATTCATGAAATGTATTTCATTTTTAATGCTATTATTCTGCTTTCTAATTTATTTTAGATTCATTAGTATATAGAACTCCTAATTCTAAAACAAACAAAAGGACCAAACCCATTGTTGCTGTGGCACATTCTACTTTGACCTTCATAAAACCATTAAAAACAGGTAAGTGTTCATTATTTTTTAAGTAACTGAAAAACTGACATGGGATGAAGCATTAACTGCATTTCAAGTAGAAATGAATTGATACTTTTTATTGAATTAAAGCCTTGGAGAATTGTAAATATGTGTATTCAAATAACAGGATATTTCCTCAGACTTCGGTGAAATTAACTCATGGTGACTGGATTTTTAAATAACTAGGAGGTACAGTGGTACTTTTTTCCTTCAAACTTTGACTATATTTTATACCTAAAACGTTTTCAACTGTTTTTAGCAAGTGGTGGAAAGGCAAATATTGTTCAGTGTTTTAAAGGTGGTCTTGCTAGTAAAAAATGGTCTTTTGCTATATATTGCATGATAATTTAAAAGAGAATTTCTTACACAATAAACCAACTGTATTCTTAGATATTCCTAGACATCCAATGCCGTTTGCTGCAAAAAACATGTTTTATGATGAACGCTGGAAGGAAAAGCAGGAGCAGGGCTTTACTTGGTGGCTAAATTTTATATTAACTCCTGATGACTTCACTGTAAAAACAAATATTTCTGAAGGTAAACATTAAATTGATGTTTAAATTAAATAATGCTCTTGTTTTAACAGATAGTTCTTAATATGAATTGTCATTTTTAATTATGCATATATATTATAGTTAATGGCATGGTTCACTAATTCATTCACATGAATGCTAAAGAATGTGTAGGTGAGAATTTTTAGGGAATTCTTCACTGAAGGTACTAAACTTTGCTTTTTCCTTTTGCTTTCCATTCTTGTTTATCAGCCAGTGCAATTCCAGCATCTCAGGGGAATGAGTTTTATTTTAATATAGATTCAGTCTGAGTTAAAAGTGAAACATGGCTACTAAGAAATCCAATTCAATCTTCACCACATTAATAAAGTATAATGTCCTAGTGAATAAATCTAACAGTCTTCTATGGCAAACATCTCAGTGCATGTTCTGGAAAAGAGGAGACTCAGGTGTAGAACAAGATGGAAACATGCTGTCCTTCAGATATTTGAAGGCTTTTTTCCTGAGAGAGAAGGAAACTTCACTTGTGATACTCTTGCATAGAAATTACAGGTTCAGTTCTACTCAAGCTAAGAAAACATAGTTTCTCCTTTGTTGCAGTGTTCAGAGGCCTGTCTCTATTTGTTAGAGAATACTGTATAGCATGTTTACATTAAAAGGCCCTTTGGCAAGACAATCTCTAAGGCAGCTTTTCTTTTTCTCCAAAAGTAAACACAGCCTGATTTTTAGTTTTCTTCTTCAGAGAAAATATGTTTTATAAAAATTCAAGTTGCATTTCAGAATTTAATTGATTGTTTAAAGTCACATTCTTTAGAGACTTATTTTGTTTTTAGTTTATTAAAAAGGATGGAAACAGAAACTAGTTGGGAGACTATTTCATTAGCATAGGTTAGAGATGATAGTATGTGAACTTGGGTAATAGTGGTAGAGTTTGTGAGAAGTGATTAGACTTGAGATCCATTTTGCAGGTAGAGCCCCAAGTTGCAATGATAGAATGGCCTAGGGTACTGAGTGAATGGTGACACCCGTATTTTGAGATAGGAAAGAAAAGAGCAAGCTTGGAAGGGGCGGAGAATAGACCCTGTTTTGGCCATCTTAAATTTGCATTTATTGCTGTATTTAAGGACATATGTATATATTGTTTAACCAGAAACATTCTTCCTTTTGTTTTTGCCCAGTAAATGCTGCTACTCTTCTTTTGGGAGTGGAGAGTCAACATAAAATCAGTGTTCTTAGAGCTCCTACAAAAGATGAAATGTCTCTCAGAGCTTATACTGCTCGGTGCAGGCTGAATAGATTACGTCGTGCAGCATGTCGCTTATTTACTTCTGAAAAAATGGTTAAAGCTATTAAGAAGCTTGAAATTGAAATTGAAGCTAGGCGGTTAATTGTTAGAAAAGATAGACACCTCTGGAAAGATGTGGGTAAGAAGATTATAGAAATCTTTATTTATAAAGATTCTTTATATCTAAAGATGTGATTATTTAAATTTTTTAAAGATTTCTTTATTTGGGAGAGAGCATGCGTGTACATGAGTGGGGGGAGGGCCAGAGAGAGAGGAGGAGGGAGAGAGAGAATCCTCAAGCAGACCCCCCACTGAGTGCAGAGCCTGATGCAGGGCTGATCCCAGGACCCTGAAATCATGACCTGAGCAAAAATCGAGTCGGATGTTTAACTGACTGAGCCACCCAGGCACCACTTGAGATTAATTCTTTAAAAATACTCAAGATTTTATATTTCAGAGTCAAATATATACATGATCTGACTTCATTGCCTAAAATCTCATGTACTTTAATATGATCATATATATTTAAGAATGGCATGTATTTAAGTGATTATCCCTATTTTCCACTGATTTCTCTCCATAAAATTTTATTTATTGTCTCTATTTGATTAGTGGTCTGAGCTTACTTGCTTTTCACATGCATTTCAGGAGAACGGCAAAAAGTCCTGAATTGGCTGTTGTCATATAATCCTTTATGGCTACGAATCGGCCTAGAGGTAAGCATACACGCTTCAATTTTTGAAATTTTATATTTTTTATTATATACTTTTTTTATATATACCTTTAGCAGACTTATTATGTATTTTTAATAGATTTTTTAATAAAATATGGTTTCACTTATAAAGTCATTTTATTAGCTTAATTGGTCTTTCAGTATAAAATTTAAGGTCCTTTAATAAATGCTTAGTAGGTAATTAGATCTTGCCAGTATATATTGTTGCCGTATCATCACATAGTAATTTTCCTGTTTTCTTAAATATATATAGTTTGGTACTGGATATCATAAGTATTGTAAGCTCCTTTTTGAGCTTTTACAAATGATATCCTTGGCTGTTTTAAATATATTTTCTAATTTAAGCCTCTTCAAATCCCAGTAAGGTATGTTTTGTTATTTCTACTTCACTGACAAAACTGAAGCTTAGATTTTAAGTGACAAGCTTAATGTCAGGATTTGAATCTATACCCATCTGATGCCAGAGCCTAAACTTGTAACCATTTTGATGCAACACTTCTCATAAAAATGTTGTCAAATTTGAGTTTTTCACTTAGTGCATGGTTCAATAATACTTAGAGTTTTAAACTAACTGAATGAAAAAGACATTAGTAGTTGACTATTAAAGATATGATTCTATTTTAAAAATGCTCTGTTTCCAGTTTTCTTTCATCTTTTACTAGTATACTTTTACATTTTCTTTAGGCTTTTTGCCATTGTCATGTAGGATATTCTATTCTTCAGTTTATTCCAGGTGTTAGAATAGAATGATCTTTGGGACTGAAAGGAACTGTTAACAATAGTTTGGCTTTTATTTATCAAGAAATTGAGGCCCAAAGAGAACAAATGATAAGCTTACTGAGGTCACACAGTTTGATAGTATCATTGCTAAGTTTTCTTATTTCAATTTAGTATGCTTTTTGTTAATCAGAAAATTACGTATCAACTGGCTCTGCTTTCACATGTCAAATAATTCTAGAACCTTAATTGGAGTAGAACCCCTCTATTTGGGCCAAGATAAAAAGCAAGAGAGTTAGTAGAAACTTGTAATGCCTTTTAAAACTTCTGCTTGGGAGTGCCTGGGTGGTTCAGTTGTTTAAGTGTCTGCCTTCGGCTCAGGTCGTGATCTCGGGGTGCTGGGATTGAGTCCCGCCTCAGGCTCCCTGCTCAGCAGAAAGTCCGCTTCTCCCTCTGCCTCTCCCTCCCAGGCTTCTGCTGTCTGTCTCACTGTCATTCTCTCTTTCCTTCTCTCTCTCTCAAATAAATAAATAAAATCTTTAAAAATAAATAAAAAATAAAACTTCTGCTTAGGTGTAGTATGTGTCGCTTCCATCCATATTCCACTGGCCAGAGCACATTATCTGGCCAAACACAAATGAGGTAGGAATATTATCCTCCCACAAGAGACACAGCAAGTCCATGTCAGTTGGTGGGAATGTATAATCCTTTTAGATGGAAAGGAGGGATGAGTAACTGTGAACACCTTAAGGTTCTGGTGGTGGTCATGACCTTTGAGGATTTTAAGAAAACATCAAAGGCAAAAAAATAAGTAAATAAAGTTTTTCTATTTTGGCATATATTTTCAATGCTTTTATCTCTACGTTTGGTCAATGTAAGGTTATAAAATATAATTTAATATGGTTTTTTTTTCTAATTGCTTTAAAAATCATTAATAATGGGGCACCTGGGTGGCTCAGTCATTAAGCGTCTGCCTTCAGCTCAGGTCATGATCCCAGGGTTCTGGGATCGAGCCCTGCATTGGGCTCCCTGCTTGGTGGGAAGCCTGCTTCTCCCTCTCCCACTCCCCTTGCTTATGTTCCCTCTCTTGGCTGTGTCTCTCTCTGTCAAATAAATAAATAAAATCTTTAAAAAATAATTAATAATAAGCATATTGATGTTAAATTTCATATTTAAATCAATTATGTTATACGCAATCAATGAATCATTGAACACTACATCAAAAACTAATGATGTACTATACGGTGGCTAACTGGTCATGATAAAAAAATTTTTAAAAATCAATTATAAACAGATCTGAACTTCGTAAATTATCATTTTAGATTATTTGCAGATGGGTTTCTACCCGTTAACTATTAGAAAACTTATAATATTTAAGTTTCTGTTGTACCTCCATGATATACTTAGTAGAATAATTAAAATTGAATTTGAACAACATGCTTACATTTGATAGTTCTTTAAAGGAAAAAATTAAAATGTAAATATGGTTTGTCAGATGATTTTTAAGAATTTATCTTAGTCCTGAGCGTTTGCCTTTTTTCATCGTACACCATATACACTAAAGAATGCACAAAGCATATAGAGTTTAAAGAGGTTGTTCAGCAAATATCCATGTTATTTCCATACTACTTAGAAAATAGAACATTGCCAAATCCTTAGAAGATTGTAGTTTGCTTTCCCCTTGCTGTATCCTTTTGCTTCTTAAAGGTCACATAGTCTTGACTTTAATTTCTTTTCAGACAATTTTTGGAGAACTCCTGTCTTTGGAAGACAACAGTGATGTCATGGGGTTGGCTTTATTTATTCTGAACCGCCTACTTTGGAATCCTGATATAGCCGCTGAGTATAGACACCCCACCGTTCCTCATCTATATAGGGATGGTGAGTAGTTCTGCCTCCACTGCATTCTTTCCACACTGTGCATAAATGGCTTCTTCTTATTCTTTCTGGTCTCTGTTTAAAGTTTACCTTCGTAGAGATGCCAGTATAAATATTCTCCCTTTCTTTACACCCATCACTCCCCATCACTTCCTCCATCACTATAATTATTTTTACCTTTTTGTTGTCTCTACCCACCTTCTCCTCACAAGTAAGCTGTAAGCCCTGTGGAGGTCATATTTCTTTTAGCTTGTTACTATAAATGTGGCATCTAGGATGCCACTGGCATAGAGTAGGTGCTCGTTAAAAATTTGTTGCATGAGACAGACTAAATCACTGGATACTCTGTGTCTGTGCTTCCTCCTCCATGAGCTGGAAATATTAGAAACATGCAGTTTTATGAGTATTACATGAATTCATATATTTAAAGCACTAAGAAAGTCACATAGTGTTCTATTTGTGCTTATTATTACTTTTCTTTATTAGTATGTTATATTTTAAGGTGAAACTTTTCTTTCACAGATTAACTTGCTATGCTTTTTTGTACTTTTACTTAAGGTCATGAAGAAGCTTTGTCTAAGTTTACATTGAAAAAGTTATTGCTGTTGGTTTGTTTCCTTGATTATGCCAAAATATCCAAACTTATTGATCATGACCCTTGTCTCTTCTGTAAAGATGCTGAATTCAAGGTATAGTTCTCATTTTCTCTTTTATATTTCACATTTAAGACTTTTACTTGTTTTTATTGTATATTTTCTCTTTAAAAACTTCTAAGTTTCCCAAAGAAGAGTACTCTGGAGTGGAATAGGATAGGAATACCTATCTAGTCCATTTTATTAGTAGTTCTAATCCTGCCTAACTTATTGGTTGACCTTTCACCAGCACACAACCCTATTAAGTTTTGTTGATTTGAGAACTCTGAGGAATTAACCGGAGGGGAAATTTCTTTCCTAATTTAGCATATTATCAAATGAATTCTAATTTTTGGAGTCTGTTATTAATTATGAGCAATTTTTTAAAAGGCCTTAAATTGGAAATAGATGTACATTATTACCATATGATATGAAACTGACTTTTGTTATGCTACCATTAATTTTACCTCATTTCTGTACGCACAGGATAAGAATTTGTTGTTATTGTAAACAAAATTATAATCTTGGGATTTAATACCTGCAACTTGTTTCTCCACAGACTAGTAAAAGCATTCTTCTGGCTTTTTCACGAGACTTCCTAAGCGGTGAAGGTGACCTTTCCCGTCACCTTAGCTTATTGGGATTACCTGTTAACCATGTTCAGACACCATTTGATGAATTTGATTTTGCTGTTACAAATCTTGCTGTAGACTTGCAATGTGGGGTGCGTCTTGTGTAAGTATAAGAAATAGAAATATTTTACTTAATGGAATAGACTAAAATTTTCTGGAAAACACTTTTTTTCTGTATTTACATAGTCTTTCTTGCTCTTTCTTTTTTAATTATTAAATTAATTTTAGAGAGAGAGAGAGTTGGGGGAGGGATCGAGGGAGAGAGAGAATCCTCATGCAGACTCTGATGAGCACAGAGCCCAATATGGGGCTCAGTCCCACAACCCTGAGATCATGAAATGAGCCAAAATCAAGAGCTGGACACTTAACCAACTGAACCACTCAGGTGCCCCCTCTCTCTTGCTCTTTCATGTGATGTAATAAATTTTTTTTAGCGTAAAAAAGATTGGAATAAGTATCTGCAACACTTTTATAAAATGGTGTCAATTTTAGGTCCAGAAACCTTGTCTCCTATGCACATTTTTTTTTCATGCTGACAGTGACAAGGGTCTGTGAGTAGTGACCAGTGATGCCCCAGAATAGAAGTTGGGACAAGCATGGAACTAATTAAAATTCAAACATTTAAGTAACACATTATGTTGACAGGGTTTCATAAGTACTGTTATTACTTGGAACCAATTCTAGTAGTATTATTAACCTTGTTTTACACATGAGAAGTAACAGTTTTATACCAAGTTTTATACCATGGTATTGGGACATAAATTCAGGATGTCTGGCTTCAAATCATATAATATTTCTCAGTAACAAACTAAAATCCTCAAAATTGGCTTTTGTATGAGTCCAGTGAATTACCAGTTCCTGCTTTGGAAGGAGTGAGCATGAGCACAGTACTGCAGTTGGCCTTTTCAGGATATCTGCGTGGGGGACATTTGTCTTGTTTCTAGGAAACTCTCCAGTTTATATTACATTTGACATTTGTGAGGAAGGGATCTCTGGATCTTTATGAATCCCCAGTTCTTCAAAAACAACATACATGGCACTTGCTTCCTTCTAAATTAAATTTCCATGAACATTCTTTTCTGATTATATGTTCTCACAACAAGGTAATAGTCTTTTGAACCTTACACTAACTATTTCTCACTTGAGCAGTTTCCATATAGGCTAGAGCATTTGCTGAAAATGTTTCATATGTTATTTTTATATTTGTTTAATTTGTTCATTTCATAAATCCAAACCACTACATCTGTTTTCTGGCCAATAGGAATTCACATTTTTAGACTTTCTCCACTTTCCAAGGGGGGGCAGTGATTGGTTTTATGTTCAGTGCTATTTTCCACAATGGAAGACATTTTTTAGGCTTTTAGGCTAGTTACTAAGGATTTAGCAGTGTTGGATGCTGATGCTTTTTAGTTGGTCAGGAATTCTAACTCGTTAAGAGACTTGATTTTGCATACTAGATTTCTACTTACTTCAGTGTCAGCAAAATGATCATGGATCTTCAAGGTCATTTGAGAATGCTTGAGAATGGTTAATCCACTAATGCCATTGATAACGGGTTGGTCTACTGTTGCAGAAATACTTCATATGTCAATTGGGTGGTTAGCTTGGGATGATCTGAAGTGACTTTCTAACCTTTAGAGATTATGGTTATATAAACAGTTCTGCCAAATTTTAGTTCTGTAAACAATTCTGCCAAATTTTACCTGTCTACAATAATCCATTGGGGCTCACTTTTTCTGTAGAAATATCGATTATTGTCTAGTAGATAAAATACTAGTGACCTAGATGATATTAGGGGTTTGAATTTAAGTTGTAGTATATATGTCTTTTTAAGGTAGGTGCTCAAATATTTTTACAATAATCTGGTACAGATATAACAGAATGGCTTTTGAATCTGTTAAATCTGAGTTTTAGTTCGTATTATTAACTGTGTGACTGTTAGTAACTGTGTGACTGTAGGTGGTTTACTAAATTTCTCTGGGCTTTGGTTTCTTCATCTGCAAAAAAAATGGGATAATAATGCCTGATTGTGGGACTTGCTATGAGGACTAAAATAAGAAAAGAAAGTACTTGCTTGGTGTGTAGAATACAGTAGCCCCTTCATAAATATACTTTCTCCCTTCCTTTCCTTTTCTTTTTTCCTATAGAACTCTGTTAATTTGTTCATGTGTGCATTTGTGTATGTCTTATCTTTTTTTCTTACATTCTCTTCATAGACCTCAAACCGCAGGCTTAAAATGAAAAATGACTTATTTGCCAATTATGGAGCAACAGTTTTCAGTTAGTTTTTTGGGATCTTTTTCACCTAAAATCCTTTAAATTAGGGGATTTATGTGGGTGATAACTGTATTTAAACAAAGTTCATCTTGCATTTTTTGTTTGTTTTTTAAAGGAAAGTTAAGTTTATTTCTTCACATGATAAGGACAATCATACATTGACAGATCCTTACTGTCTCAGTGTGGGGAGGGTAAAGGCAGGATATTTATGATATTTTGGGGTCTGGTTTGAGCCCCACCTTTTGATGCAGGGAGCTTTTCATATATGTTTTTATATGCCAGTGTCATCTGAAAATTCCTTTATTGTTAGGCGAATCATGGAACTTCTCACACGGGACTGGAATCTCTCAAAGAAACTCAGGATTCCTGCAATAAGTCGCCTTCAAAAGATGCACAATGTTGACATTGTTCTTCAGATTCTTAGATCACAAGGAATTCAATTAAATGATGAGCATGGTAAAAATTGAGTAAAGATAAAACTTTTTCTTCTCAGCAAAAATTGATATGTATGTATATTGTGCTAACAGATTGTCTTTTCATTTACAGGAAATACAATCCTATCTAAGGATATTGTGGATAGGCACAGAGAAAAAACTCTTGCATTACTTTGGAAAATAGCATTTGCTTTTCAGGTAATATACATTTGGTAAATTTTACACTTCTTATCAAATTTTAGTATTAATTTATAAAAGCATTTTTCATCAAATAGACTAACAATAACTGTTCTTACTGGGGTTTATTCTGTCCCAGGAACTGGGGCAATTGCTTTATATATATTCCAATTTAATCTTCACAACACCCCTATAAGGTAGGTGTTATCACTGCTTCATAGGTAAGGAAACTGAAGCTAGAAGTTATAGCATTGATAGGAAGCAGCAATGAGATTAGAACCCAGGCTTGTGTGACCCCAAATCTTACACATGACACACTATACATTAGCCACTATGCATTCTATCACTTCTGCATAAACTATGTTTGCCTTTAAAAAAAAAAAAGAAGAAGAAGAAGAAGACAGCAATGACAGTGACTAATTTCTATGGGTTAAAAATGATATATGAAAAACATAAAGATAATTATCCTTTTTTGTGTGTGTTTCAGGTGGATATTTCCCTTAATTTAGATCAGTTAAAAGAAGAAATCGACTTTTTAAAACACACACAGAGTATGAAGAAAACAATGTCTGCACGATCATGCCATTCTGATGCTATTATCAATAAGAAAAAAGACAAAAGAAATAGTGGTTCCTTTGAACAATATAGTGAAAGCATAAAGCTGTTGATGGAGTGGGTAAATGCTGTTTGTGCTTTCTATAATAAAAAAGTAAGTTTCTTTGTTTTTGTTTTAGCTCACTATCTCTTAAGTACATTTTGGTGAAAGTAAAACTTTATTCATAAAATATTTTATTGCATTGCTTAAATAATGTAGTTTATATATAAGCAAACTTTTCCTCAAATGAGTGAGGGTGTTTTCACATACTGTATTTTATCTAATCTGTCAACAATTGTAGAATGCACAATCTTTTTATGTATTACTAAGAAAGAAAAAATGCCCTAGTCAGGAGTCTCAATAGGAGACATTTGTATAGAATGGGGCACCTAAGGATCACACCCTTATCTGAAAGGTAAATGCAAATAAACTCACCATGCAGAAGGGGACAATAGAGAACCTGACCACTGGGTACAAGGAGGAGAAAAAAATCTAAGTTGAGTGTTTTGTAATCATTTGTTTGATTGATACTGTATTTCTTTATGAAGTGTACCTTTAAATGTAAATATGTGAAAATGAATAAAATATCTAGTAGAGAATATGAAGCCAGAAAAATGATAAGAGTACATGTTACTAAATATAGTAAACTGTTAACACCTTGAACAATATTGTTAGTAGAAAATTTGTCAGATATATGGATAATCTTCTACGTTTTGACTAAATACCAGAGAGCTACTGAAGGCTCTAGGGGAGAATGTGTTCAATACCTTTTCTCTTAACTTCTGGTGTTGCTGGCAGTCCTTGGCATTCCTTGGCTTATAGATACTTTACTCCAATCTCTGCCTCTGTCCTCACATAACATCTTCCTGTGTGTCTGTCTCTGTGTCTCTCTCCATATAAGGATACCACACATTGGATTAGAATGAATCTACCCTACTCCACTGTAAAAATTAAACCTGTAATGGCCCTATATCCAAATAATGTGATATTTTGAGGTTCTAGGAAGGACATGAATTTTTTGAGAGACCCTATTTCTCCTAGCACAATAATCAAATTCTGTTTTTGAAAGTATTTTATAATTGAGAATTGGCTATAAATATGGTGTTATCCTAGGTGCTATTAGCCACTAATGTGATTTTCATAGCTATTAAAAGGAAATATGGACTACAAAACCACTAATATCCATATTACTGTCTAAATACAGTTAATCATTTTTCTGCAATTTCCAATCAGGTGGAGAATTTTACAGTGTCTTTCTCAGATGGCCGTGTGTTATGTTACCTGATCCATCACTACCATCCTTACTACATGCCTTTTGATGCTATATGTCAGCGTACTACTCAAACCGTAGAATGCACACAAACTGGTTCGGTGGTGTTAAATTCATCATCTGAATCTGATGGAAGTTCTCTGGATTTGTCTCTCAGAGCATTTGATCATGGTTAGTCCCTTTTGCCTGATTAACTTTTCAAGTGTTTTCTTTGTCACATCAGATTTTTGACTGGAGCTGTCTAATCTCTTTTTTTTACTTACATAGTAGAAAACACTTCAGAACTATACAAAGAACTTCTAGAAAATGAAAAGAAAAATTTTCAATTGGTTAGGTCTGCAGTTAGAGACCTTGGTGGAATACCTGCTATGATTAATCATTCAGATATGTCCAATACAATTCCTGACGAAAAGGTAAGAGTTTCTCAACTAATAACAAGAGTCTCAGAAGGTGACAGTAAGATGTGTATTCTCTGTCAAACTTCTGTTTTCATCTCTTCTGTTTTCTCTTAGGTGGTTATCACTTATTTGTCATTTCTTTGTGCAAGGCTTTTGGATCTTTGTAAAGAAGCAAGAGCTGCTAGACTTATACAGACAACTTGGAGAAAATACAAACTAAAAACAGATCTAAAATGCCAACAGGTACTCCCCCAAAATGAAAACACTACAATGTGAATTGTACTTCACAAAATACCAGTTGATTGATTCCCGATGTGATTTTTACATTTTACTGATGTATGAAGTTATTGACATAATTTTAATAATTGTGTGTGTTTTGAGTTAGGGATGGGTATTTCTCCCTAACTCCTGATGTTTCTTCCTTCACTGGGTGTGGCTTCAGCCACTGTGCCCTCGCTTGCTCTACGGAAAGTAGAGTAACTTACCCCCTTTGTAAATTTGTAAAAATGAACTGAGGATACCTGACTCAGCTCTTTTCTTCTTCGTGGAACCTATCTCTGGGAGCAGTTTTCCATGAATTTTTCATGGGGTGTTCTGGAAGGCTTGACCTTGCTGCTGGAGTGCCCCTTGAGTCTGGGTGTCAGTGTCTGATTTTGCAGTTCAGTTAGCCAGCTCATTTTATCTGTCATGAAACTGTTTTCCAGTGTATCCTTTATTAGTTTAAATGTGGAATTTGGTTTCTGTTGTTTTATTTCTCAAAATGTTTGGGACCTGGGCACAGGGATAGTGATGTTATTTTTCGTTTCCTTTTGTGACCCCAACAGTACAAAATTTTACGTTACTGTAAGCTTTTTTTTTAATTCTGAGAAAAATGCAATTTTTAACCATCTGTGAAATGGTCTCCTTGATCAAGTTGAACAAACTATTCTAACGCTTTTTTCTCCCTACCCCTATAATGATCCTATATTCACTTATTTGGAAAATCAAACAAAATAAGCATCCAGGCTTGATAAATTTATCAGATATTTCAGAAATACTTTCCACCTTATACTCCTCCTCAGTTTTGAGTTACTGTGCATTTATGATAACGTTCTTAATAACTATAAAACAACTACATTTTGGCAACTCTTAAACATAACATGTATTTTGTCATAGTTTATCAGACTCGGAAATAATGCTAATTGAAATAATTTGCTCTTACCCACTCAAACTCTTGGTAATAACTTTTGGGAACTAGGCAGTGGCTTATACTCACAAATGGTCTTTTCTGCTCCCGTATATATTCTTTGTGCCTTCTTGTGCCCCTTATCTTCTCAGAATCTGCCTCCTTGCCCACATATTCCTTAGAGGATAACTTTGTACTTCTGGAAGCTTATAGGAGAATTGCTTTAGGAGAGTTTTCAGCAAAGACTCTTTCCTGGCTGGTCCTCAAATTATTTCACTAATTCTGTTTTTATGACATGGAGAGATTTAAAATCCCATGAAACAGATACTTATCAGAATTGGGGGGGGTAGTAAATGAAATCTGCTTTATTTTCTGCTCAAGATGACCTTATACTAATAAGATATAAACTAGAAAGATTTCTTATTAGCTCTTTGCTGGTGAGATCCCTTTTCCTGATTTAGGAAGTAGAAATTTTTCCTATCTAGGTAGTAGAAATTTCCCTGTTTTTTGAAGACCACTGGTTCTCTCCTTTCTCCAGGCAACCATGCTCCATCTCTTATACAATTACACTAGCATCCAATTACGTCTTTTCTTTTGCTATTTGGAACATTAAGCAGTAGGTCCCCCGTATATTCTCATCGAAATATTATAAGCTAATAAACATATAAATATTACCTTGGGATAGCTAATTTTTCAGGTGTTGTATTTTCATGTTATTGTTATTCATATAAACTATCCATTGAGAATAGACTGGCTCAAGTTCTTGTAGTGACAAGTGAAAATTGACTAATGGTCTAATTACCTAATGAATGAAGCAGGATTATCCAAGGGTACCCTGACACATTCTACCTTTTAGTTCTTCCTGTCAAAGAGTAGGCATAAACTGTAAATTAAAGTAAATCGCTGTATGTGGCCCATATGCAAGGTAAAATAAAACAACCTTGTAATAGGTGGGCTTAACAACAGTATAGAATTAAAAATGATGACATGCAGTCTAATTTAGAGAAGAAACAGTGACTTCCAGGATTGGAATTTTTACCATCAGTTTATATAAGTTTTCAAACAGTTGCTAGTTTTTGTAGTACATTTGCTTCTTTGGGTTTGTCTATTTTCCATCTGTAGCTTCTCTAATGTCACATAAAATTGTTCCATTTTAATCGGCTTGAGATTGAGATGTTCTACAAACAGGTAAGTGTCAACTTACCTTAGCCTACTGTATCTAGGAGTGCCCCTTGCCCATAGAACTTTCGACTCAAATGCAACTTTTGACTTTTTTTTTAAGCTAATAGGAAATGCTTTTTTTTAACCCAGTTTTTGTTTAATTGTGGTAAAGAACACATCATAAAATTTACCATCTTAACTCTTTTTAAGTGTACAGTTCAGTAGTGTTAATATATTCACATTACTATAAAACAAATCTTCAGAAATTTTTTAACTTGCAAACCTGAAATTGTGCTCCTTAAATAACCCCATTTCCCCTTCCCCCTAGCCCTGGAAACCACCATTCTACTTTCTATTTCTATGAATTTGACCATTTTAGATACCTCACATAAGTGAAATCATGCAATATTTGTCCTTTTGTGACTGGATTATTTCACTTAGCATATGTCCTCAGGTCTCATCCATGTTGTAGCATGTGGAAAAATTTCCTTCATTTTTCAGTCTGCATAGTATTCCATTATATGTAAATAGCACATTTAGTTTATCCGTTCATCTTTCTGTGGGCATTTAGGTTATCCCCACCTATGGGTTCTTGTGAATAATGCTGCTGTGAACATGGGTGTATCTCTTTGAGACCCTGCTTTCAGTTCTTTTGAATATATACCCAAAAGTCGGATTGCTGGATCATACACGGTAGTTTCATTTTTTAATTTTTTTGAGGAACTGCCATACTATTTTCCAAATTGGTCACTATGCATCGCATTTTACAATCCCACCAGTAGTGCACAAAGATTCCAACTTCTCCACGTCCCTGCTAATACTTGTTAATAGTGCGGAGATACCTCATTGTGGTTTTGATTTGCATTTCTCTGACAATTGGTGTTGTTGAGCATCTTTTCATTTGTGTGTCAGCCATTTGTATGTCATCTTTGGAGAAATGTCTATTCCTTTGTCCATTTCTAGATCAGGTTATTTGATTTTTTTTTTTATTGTTGAGTTATAGGAGTTCTATATATATTCTTGAAGTTCCCTTATTAGATATATGATTTGCAGATATTTTTTTCTCATTCTGTAGATTAAATTTTCACTTTGTTAATTGTGTTCTTTGCTGAACAAATTTTTATTTATTTATTTATTTAATATTCTGGTTCCTTTCTTCTTTTTTTAAGTTTTTTATTGTTATGTTAATCACCACACATTACATCATTAGTTTTGGATGGAGTGTCCCATGATTCATTGTTTGTGCATAACACCCAGTGCTCCAGGCAGAACGTGCCCCCTTGAATATCCATCACCAGGCTAACACATCCCCCCACCCCCTCCCCTCTAGAACCCTCAGTTTGTTTTTCAGAGTCTGTCGTCTCTCATGGTTCATCTCCCCCTCCGTGAACAAATTTTTTTTTTAAGTTTTTGATGTAATCTCATTTGTCTGTTTGCTTTTGTTGCTTGTGCTTTTGGTGTCCTCCAATAAATCATTGCTAGATATGAGATTTTTCTCTATGTTTTCTATAAGTAGTTTTATAGTTTTGTATCTTACATTTAGTACTTTAATCCTTCTGGAGTTGATTATGTATATGGTATAAAAAAAGGGTCCAGCTTCTTTCTTTTGTATGTGATTATCTAGTTTTTCCAGCAGCATTTGTTATAGAAACTGTTCTTTTCCCATTGATGGCTCTTGACACCCTTGTCAAGGATCATTTATCCATGTATATGAGGGTGTATTTCTGGGCTTTCTATTCTATGCCATTGGTCTGTATGCTTGTCTTTATGCTAGTACCACAGGCATTATTGTAGCTTTGAAATATGTTTTGAAATTGTGGGTGGGAGGGGGGATGCTTTTAATTTGGATATCTGCAGTCTTAAAGGCCATACGCTTCACAGGGGCACTGACAGTGATGTTAGATGGCTTCATCAATTTGTTGGACGTAATTCCTCAGCCCAATTTTAGAATTGTCTAGTCTTCTTTCACTTAGGAGTGACCTAATATATAACTCTCACCATTTCTTAGTATTTGTTTCAATCCATTAACTACATTTTTCCTTTCTTAGAGTGGCTGTTTGATCCCTTCCATAGTTGAATGTGTTCCCATACTGTGCAGTTTCCACCCATAGATACCAACACCTGATTGTAATTAATTAATAATTAGAATCTAATGTCTGTGTAGAGCCCATCCTTGGATGGTGTGCTGTCCCGAATAGCTACATAAAGGGTTATCAGACATGCTATAAATTGTTCTTTCCACCAAAGGGAATAACTTATATTCTAGTTTCCAATCAGATAACTGAAATGATAAGTCTGGCCTTGGAGAGTGTGGCAAAGTGATTGCATAGTTCAAGTACTGGTTATCCTACCAGTGGACTGACAGTCTACTTGACTTCTCTATCTCAGTTTCCCCATAGTCATAAAAGTGGTACCTGTTCATCTGTTCTTATGGTTGTGTGAGAGTTCATGAAGTGTTTAGAATGGTCTCTGAAGCCTAGTAAGTATTTGACCTATGTTGTTTTTGCTGGTAATTCATTATTAGAAGTAACAGAAATAGAGATATGTAGGGTACCAGCTTGTAGTGCTCCCAGGGCAGGTAGCTCTTCTTCGGTCACTTATGCTATCGAGCACTCCTGCTAGCACTTCTCGTAACCTACTATTCTGTCGTCTTGACTGTCTATGCCTTAAAGCCATAATGTATTCTGTGCTAAAAGTAGATATTTTGCTGCTTCTCCCTTTTTGTAAATTCCTTTGTTCAAGTTGTTACAAAGCAATACAATTGTAAGGCATTTTGTTTATTTTAGGGTCTCCTTTTTTCTTTTTTATTTCCCCATATGGCCCACTGCTTTTTTCAAAATCAAGCATGAATTCTTTGGGCCGTAATCTAAGAAACATACCACATTTAAATTGCCTTTATATTGATTATTGAGGATCTGTGATAAATCAAACATGTCTGTAATCTTTATCTTAGGATTATATTCCTAGGAATTTTTGTTCCATCATATAAATATATATGCATGTCCACCTATCAGACCTTTAAATATTCCTGGAAGTATCTATATGCCAAAGATAAGCATATCTTAAGTCTGGGGGATGTTTTATTTTCAGGATCAATTTGATTAATATTTAATAGATGATCTTCTTACAAATTTAAGTAATTAAGCTTTTGATTCATATTTGCTTTTTTTTTTTAGGAGCGAGACAAAGCTGCAAGAATTATTCAATCAGCTATAATCACTTTCCTAACTAAACAACGATTGAAAAAGGAGATTAATGCAACATTGACCATTCAGAAATATTGGCGAAGACTCTTAGCACAGAGAAAATTATTAATGTTAAAAAAGGAAAAACTAGAAAAAGTTCAAAATGAATCAGCATTGGTTATTCAGGTATAGTATCCTGGTATTTTGAATTTAAAAAGTTTTAATGACATTTTTAAGGAAGAAAGTAAAATACAAAGTTTTCAATTTTATTTTAGGCTTTCAAATTTTTCTGGTACTTGAACAAATATTTAATACCTTCCTACTACCTCCAAAACTCTTTACTATAGTCAGCATAAGGCTCAAAAAAGGAGATGCCTCCTTTTCTCTGAAGTCTAATTCTTTACCTGTTCTGTCTTCTTTGTTTTTTATTAGAGGTTTATGCTCCATGGGACATGATGACATACTGCACCATTTTACTTTGTATATCCGCAGACTCAACCAAGCTCTTTGTTTAATCTCTACTATGGGTCCTGGAAACTTATTTTGGGATAAATGTGTGCACGTTTTCCTCTGTAGCCCATTTAGTTGGCATATAACAAAATATTACCTATAATGTATAGAATGCCTATGTTTTCTACATAGTAAAAAAAATTTTAACATATCTACTTTACATAGTAGACATATTCTTTATGTTATTAGATCCTATTTTAATAACAACAGAGAGGTGTACTATTTAAATTTACCCTATGTAAATGTCATTGAAGCTTCACCCCATAATTTTATCTATTTTATAAATTTGGAAATTTTTGTGTCTGGCTACTACTATTGATAAATGAAAGATTCTGATTTAATAAATTATCTTTTTTTGAACCTTTTTTTAATGTGAAATATTACATATAGAAAATTGCATAGAACACATATGTAGAGCCTGATAGTTTTTCACAAAGTTAATACCCATGTAACCACTACCAGATCAAGAAATAGAATATTGTCAGCTTCTCAGAAGCCATTTCACAATCCATTAACCCTCCCCACTACCCATAACCATTATTCTAATATAGACTGTTTTTCTATACATCTTCTTTAAACACTATAGTTTTGTCTTGCCTGTTTTTTGAATGTTATGTAGCTAGGTTCAAACCATGTAAATTCTTTATTCTACATTATTAAATTTGTGAGATTTATCAGTGTTGAGTATAACTGTTGTTTAACTTTCAGTCTATAATATTCTGTAATTTATCTTTTCTATTGATGGACATTTGGCTTTCCAGTTGTGAGTTATTATGAGTAATGAATGCTTCTATGAATGTGCCTTTTGGTGTGAAATGTATTCACTTTGTTTGATATATATACCTATGAGTACAATTCTTTGTTTTTTGAGTGTATAGATTTCAGTTTTCATAGATACTGCCAAAAAGTTTGTAAAGCAATTGTAATACACACCAGCTATTTATGAGTGTTCATGTAACTTCATGTTCAGGTAAATAAATACTAGGAAATTGTCTATTTAATTTTAGCCATTCTGGTGGTTGTGTAGTAGTATCCTGGAGTAGTTTTAATTTGCATTTTCTTGATAATTGGACACCTTTTTAAATTGGAAATCTTCTCTTGTGAACTATTTCAGGTCTCTTTTTCAATTTTTCATTTTGATGGTTTGTCTTCTTGTGGATTTGTAAGAGATGTTGAATATTCTGGTTATTAGAATTTTGTTGGATTTGGGTGTTATAAATACCTTCTCCTAGACTGTGATTTATTGTTTTATGAAATGAAAATTCTTAATTTTCTATTATTGTTAGTGTTTTTTGTGTACCATAATCCAAGGCCTTGAAGATATTCTTCTACAGTATATCCTAAAAGCTTTAATGTATTATCTTTCACATTGAGATCTCTCCTGATTTGTATTGGGGACTATTTTTTCTTTTTTTATATATGGATGGATATCCAGTTGTTTCATTCGATTTACTGAAACAACCATCCTTGCCTCATTACTATACCACCTTTAGCATACATCAAATATTCTTATATCTGTGCTTCTGTTTCTAGAATTTTTTTCTGTTCCATTGTTCTTTTTTGTCTTTCTTTGGGCCTTGTACTCTAGCTTTACATGAAAGCCAAATAACTGGTAGATAAGTCCTCCTTCTTTGTTTTTTTGTTTGTTTGTTTTTTTAAAGATTTTATTTATTTGACAGAGAGAGACAGCGAGAAAGGGAACATAAGTAGGGGGAGTGGGAGAGGGAGAAGCAGGCTTCCTGTGGAGCAGGGAGCCTGATGTGGGGCTCGATCTCAGGACCCTGGGATCATGACCTGAGCCGAAGGCAGACGCTTAACCAACTGAGCCACCCCGGCACCCCGCTCCTTCTTTGTTTTTTTAAAAGAAGTTTTTATTAATTCTTCTGCATTTTGATATACATTTAGAATCTGAAGTTTAAAAGTGTTGGAATTTGATTGAGATCTAATAAATACTGAACATGGTATCTATTCCCTATTTATTTTGGTCTTGTTTAAATGTCTCCTAACTTGGTTTTATGATTTGATGCAAGAGGTCTTAAATATTTTTGTTTTTATCTGTATGATACATTTTTTAAAATTTAGATTAAAAAATTTTTAATTAACGTTAATTAAAATTTTAATTTTTAAATTAGCACTCAGTAAAATAGACCTTTTTTGATGTGCAGTTCCATAAACTTAAACACCTGTACATATTTGTGTAATCACTACATCAGTCAGGTTACAGAACAGTTCCATCACCCAGAAAAACTTTTGCCTGCTATTTGTAGTCATTCCTCCAGCCACACCCAGCCCTAGGTGACCATAACTCTGTTCTCTGTTACAACAGTTTTGCCTTTTTGAGAATGTCACCTAAATGGAGCCATATAGTATGTAGCCTTTTGAGACTCACTTTTTTTCACTCAGCGTAATGCCTTTGAGGCTCCTTTAAGTTGTTGCATGTATCAATAGTTTGTTTTCATTGCAGAGTAGTATTCTGTTGTATGGAGGTACCACAATTTGATTATATATTAACCTGTTAAAAGATATTTGTGTTGTTCCCAGGTTTAGGTGATCTCATTTCTTTAAGGTAAATATTTATGAGTGGGATTGCTGGGTCATTTGGTGAGTGTATATTTAACCTTATAAGATATTGGCAAACTGGTTTCTAAAGTGCCTATACCAGTTTTCATTCCTACCTTAGTGCATAAGAGTTCTCATTGCTCCACATCTTCCAACACTGTGATGTTAATGTTTTCTAGCTGTTCTGTTAGATATGTAGTGGTATCTAATCTTGGTTTTATTTTGCATTTCCCTAATCACTAATGATGTATATGTTTTCAAGTGCTTAATTTTCTTTAGGGTATCTTGTGAAGTATCTGTTGAAATCTTTTGCTTATTGTTGTAATTGAATTGCTTATCTTAATGAGGTTTGAGAGTTCTTTCCATATTGTGAAGACAAATTGTTTGTCAGTGATTTGCGACTATTTTCTCCTAATCTGTAGGCCTTTTACAGAAAGTTTCCTGATCCCTGGTCTTGGTGAATGGTCTGAGTACTTAAAAAGAATATGTTATCTGTTGTTGTTGTGTGAAGTGTTCTATAAATGTTAGATCTATTTGGTTGATGATGTGTATTTAGTTCTTTTATATCCTGGCTGATTTTCTGTTTGCTCTCTCAGTAAAAGAATAGTGTTTGAGGGCGCCTGGGTGGCTCAGTTGGTTAAGCGACTGCCTTCGGCTCAGGTTATGATCCTGGAGTCCCGGGATCGAGTCCCGCATCGGGCTCCCTGCTCAGCGGGGAGTCTGCTTCTCCCTCTGACCCTCTTCCCTCTCGTGCTCTCTATCTCTCATTCTCTCTCTCTCAAATAAATAAAATCTTTAAAAAAAAAAAAAGAATAGTGTTTGAATCTCCCAACTGTAATGGGATATGTTTTCCTCCTTTCAGTTCTTTGTTTATCTGTTGTTAGGCACATGCACATTTGAAATTGTTCTGTTTTCTTGGTAAGTTGGGTCTTTTATCATTATGGAATGTTCTTTTTTATCCCTCATAGTTTTCTTTGCTTTGAAGTCTACCTTGCTGGCTGTAATATAACTACTCCAGCTTGGCTGTGGACTTGACTGTCATCTGGAAGTTATATTTTTTTCTTTCCTTTTACTTGTTAATTACTTACATGATTATGTAGGACGTGAAATCTAGGCAGGATTTAGTTTTTATGTTTTGAAAATCTCTGTCTTTTGATTGGTGGTTTAGACTATTTATATTTCAAGCATTTATTGATATTTGTGAATTTAGGTCTATCTTTTTATTGTTTCTGAATGTTTCCATTCTTTCATTCTTCCCTTTCTCCTTTCCTGGATTTTCAATTCTTTGAACACCTGATAGTGTTACACTTTAGTCTGTTTTCTTTCTATTTCCCTTTGTACAGGTTTGTTTTGTTTTGTTTTTTGGTAATTGCTCTAGGGGTTACAGTATATGTAACTTTTAATCCACTTAGAATTAATATTTTATTACTTAAACTTGAATATAGAAAACTTACTACTGTCTAAGTCCCTTTGTGCCCCGTCTCCCACTTTTATGTTTAGTTGTCTTGCTTACTACATCTACATACAATGAAAATCACATCAGGGAATGTTATAATTTTTGCTTTCAATCATAAATATTTTAAACAACAGATGAGAATAATATTCTATGCTGTTAATGCAGATGTTTATCATTTCTGTTGCTTTGCTTTATTTTTTTGTAGTGCATTTTTTACCATTTATAAACCACTAGTGATTCATTATTATTAACTAAAGTCCATAGTTTACATTAGGGTTCACTGTTTATGTGGTGTCGTTATGTGTGTTTGATCAAAATCCTGCCCTGGAAATCCTCTGTATTCCACCCCTCCTCACAATTCCTGGCAACCCCTGATTTTTTTTTACTGTCTCTATAGTTTTGTTTTTTTCCAGAACATCCTGTAGTTTGAATCCATCAGTATGTAGCCTTTTCAGATTGGTTTCTCTCACTTAGCAATGTGCACTTAAGTTGCTTTTTTATGTCTTCTTTTGGCTTGATAACTTACTTGTTTTTATCACTGAATAACATTCCATTGTAGGATGTACCTCAGTATTTTTTTTTTATCCATTCACCTACTGAAGGCTATCTTGGTTGCTTCTAATTTGGGGCAGTTATGAATAAAGGTATTATAAACATCTGTGCACATGTTTTTCTGTGGACCTAAGTTTTCAACTTCTTTGGATAGTTACCTTGGAGTGGGATTGCCTGATCATATGATAAAACTAGGTTGTGAGAAACTGTCTAACTGTTCTCCACAGTAGCTGTACCATTTTGCATTCCCACCAGCAGTGAATGAGACTTCCTGTTGCTCTACTTCCTGGCCAGCATTTGGTGTTCTGTGTTTTAGATTTTAGCCATTTTAGTAGATGTATATTGGCATCACATTGTATCAGTTTGTAATTCCCTAATGCTATATGATGTTGAGCATCTTTTCATATGCTTATTTACCAGATGTTTATCTTCTTTCATGATGTGTTTGGATCTTTCGCCCATTTTTTTAATTCTTATTGTCCATTTTTTATTTCTTGTTGAGTTTTAGGGGTTCTTTGTATATTTGGATACAAATCCTTTATCAGATATGTATTTTGCAAATATTTTCTCCTAGTCTGTGGCTTATCTTTTTGTTCTGTTAACAGTTTTTCACAGAGCAGACTTTTTAATTTTAATGAAGCCTGACATCAATTTTTTTTCTTTCATGGATTATACTTTTGGCATTATATCTAAAAATCCATTGCCAAACCCAAAGTACTTAGATATTCTATTGTTATCTCCTATACGTTCTATGATTTTTACATTTTACATTTAGATATATGCTTTATTTTAGTTAAGTTTTGTGAAAGGTAAAGAGTCAGTGCTTACATTCATTTTTTTTCATATGGTTGTCTGCTTATTCTGCATCATTTTTTGAAAACAAAATTATCCTTTACTCAGTTGGGTTGTTCCTTTGTCAGAGATCAATTGACTGTGTTGCATGGGTATACTTCTGGGCTCCCTATTCCATTCTAGTGATCTGTTTGTCTATTAGTTTGCCAATACCACACTGTCTCAATTACTATAGTTTTATAGTAAGTTTTGAAGTTGGATAATGTTGGTCCTCCAGCTTTCTTCCTCTTTAATAATATGTTTGCTATTCTAGGTCTTTTGCCTCTCCATTTAACTTTAGAATCAGTTTGCTGGTATTCACAGAGTAACTAGGTAAGATTTTGATTGAGATTGCATTGAATTTATAGATTAAGTTGGGATGAACTGACAACATTGAGTCTTCTACCCATGAACATGATACATCTCTCCATTTAATTAGATCTTCTTTGATTTCTTTCATTAGAGTTTTATAGTTTTCCTCATACAGATACTGTGGATATTTAGATGCATTTTGAAGTGTTTCTCTTTTTTTGCTAATAATGTTAATGGTGTTATATCCTACAAATTTACTGTAATTGCTTATTAGTTCCAGGAGGTTTTTTTGTCATTTCTTTGGATTGTCTACATAGATGATCATGTCACCTGTGGACAAAGAAAGATTTATTATTTTTGTCTTTTGTATACCTTTTATATCCTTTTCTTATTACAGTAGCCAGGAGTTTCAGTATGTGTTGAATAGGAGTGGTGAGGGTACATCCTTGCATTATTCCAGATCTTAAGGGAAAAGCATCTAGTTTCTCACTGTTAAGTTTGATGTTAGCTATAGGTTTGAATAGATGTTCTTTATCATATTGAGAAAGTTCCTCTCTATTCTTAGTTTGTTGAGGTATTTCTTTTTTAAGTCATTTTTCTTTTTCAGCCTAGATAATTTGTATTGATCTTACAGTATATTCTTTTATCATCTTTATTCTGCTATTGAGCCATTCCAATGAGTTGGTTTTTTGTTTGGTTTGGTTTTGTTTTTTGATTATTGTGTTTTTCAGTTCTAATATTTCCATTTGGATCTTATTTGTATCTTTGATGTTTTTACTGAGACTTTCTATTCTCCCATTAGTTTCAACTTTTGGAACATTTTTACATCTGCTGTTTTAAAGTCTTTGTCAGGTAATTCCAATGTCTAGGTCATCTTCATTGGCATCTGTTGATTGTTTTTTCCTATGCAAGTTGAAATTTTCCTTTTATTTTTATGCCAAGTAATTTTTAATTATATCTTGAATATTTTAAAAGTGATGTGAATGTGGATATTTTAGTTTTATGAGGTGGTCTGCCTTGTTGGGCTCAGGCCACAAGTTCTTATCAATGTTCTATGGGTATGGCTTCAACATCAGTTCCTTTTTTAAAGTGTTTACAGTGATATTTGTATCAGTCCCATGCGTATGTCACCGAGTGACCAGTTTGGGATCTAGGTGGTGTTGTGTTTCTTAATTCAGTACTCAAAGGCTAGTCTGCTGTCAGACCCACATGTACACAGCTTAATGGTGAACCCAAGAATTCATAACATTAAGGGATTGCTTTCTTGAGCTATCCCTTCTCTTCAGTCTCCCTGGGACTCTACAGGTGTGTTTAAGGCTGTCCTGTTTGGTTCTCTGGCGAGAAAGCTAAATCTTTGGTTACACTGGTATGCTGTGTTCTTTCTGTGACTACCCTAGCTGAGATGAAGCAAAGACTCTGTATCTTTAGTAAGAGGAAGTACAAAATATGGCAAACATTGTGGAGAAAGGGAGAAATGAAGAATTGGAGCTATGAAAACAATCTTCCACAGATATCTATGGTGGAGAAGAAAGAGCACCTTATTAGATATTAAAATCTAGGCCCCAGTATCAACTCTTGGTTGATATTGGCTATGTGACTTTGGAAAAAGTTTTACATCATAAGTTTTCTTTTCTTTAGATGAACAAAGAATGCTAACTTACTGTGTTTTTGTGAGAAGTAAGAAAATTATATGTAGGGCGCCTGGGTGGCTCAGTCGTTGAGCGTCTGCCTTCAGCTCAGGTCATGATCCCAGGGTCCTGGGATCGAGTCCCGCGTCGGGCTCCCTGCTCAGTGGGAAGCCTGCTTCTCCCTCTCCCACTCCCCCTGCTTGTGTTCCCTCTCTCGCTGTGTCTCTATCTGTCAAATAAATAAATAAAATCTTTAAAAAAAAAAAAAGAAAAGAAAATTATATGTAATGCTCTTTAGTAAAAGCTACTTAGTTTTAATAGACCCTGGCAGTGCTGCTAAATCTCTACTGTGATGAGAGGGGATGAACTTATCTCCCACGATCCATATCAACACTGACTGATGCTTCAGTAACAGACACTGGTAACAGTATTCAGAACAAACGATTATCAGAGTGTAGAATAAACTATCCACACTGACATTTTGATTTTTGAGTTTGAAGGTTTCACAAATGAATGTCTAGAGGGAAGAAAAGAGAATGGCCACTGCAACTCTGAATAGTATCTGCTTTACTTTTCCCTACTTTTTTGAGGCAGCTTAATAAAATACTTCACATTTGCATCAAGCTTACAGTTTTCAATGCCATTTTGCATTAATATGCTTAAATATAGTTGGATAAATGTTTTAATTACTTACGCATCTCTTCATAGTAATGTGGTATATACTCATTATTTCTCATCAGGCTGAAGAGTAGGAACAAAATCACAATCCACACATAGTAAAGGAATAAGGCAGTATCTGTTGGGAAAAACTCAGAGGGTTCGTAACTCTCCTCTCCTGTGGGTAGGTGTGCTTGGACCAGGCACAGGTGCATAACAATGGCTATAGTGCTCCAGGAGGCAGAAGTACCTAGCCCCTATACTGTTTCACTTATATAAGAGAAAGTAAGGTGCAGTAGGGAATTCTCGCCCCACTCTTGCCCTAACGAAGGAGTTAGGGACGAAGGAGTTAGGGAATGTGGGTGGTATGGGAAGAAAGCAACCTTAGCTATTCAAGAGATAAATGGTTTATCACTTCTCATATCTTTTCAGAATTCTACTTTTTGACTATGTGTCTATAATTCCTAAACTTATGAAGAAGTAGTAATTTAATTCTTAATGAAAAAAATGACTAAGAATGATTTAGCTCACTTGTTTCTCAGATTCCTGTGTTTATATTATTGGACCTGTGTAGGATCCCTCACATAACACTTTCCAATCATTACAAGATAGTTTAGCAGCCTTGCTATTAAGGGGAAAATACAAAATCCAAAGATACAGTCATAGGAAATTACTTAGAATCAATAGATAGCAGAATATTACTATAACTTTATTTTTGACTATTTTCTTATATGTTATTCTATTAGAATATAAACTTGCTTTACATTTCTTTTGTCTCTGGAATACAAATATAAATACCACTAGGATTGAGACAAGGATTTCTGAATTGGCTATAGCTATATCGATATAGAAACTAGACTACAAACAAAAGAGACAAGTATTTTCCAAAAATAATACTCTTTTTCAATTTAACATGTTTATTTTTAAGCAAAAGGTTAGAAAAATTAATACTTGCAGAGGTGTTAAGTACAGAAAGTTATGTGTTTTACTTTGTGTCCTTTCTTACCTTTTTCAGAGGTATTGGAGAAGATATTCCACTAGAAAACAGTTTCTGAAATTGAAATATTACTCAATCATCCTGCAGTCTAGGATAAGAATGATAATTGCTGTTACTTCTTACAAACGACATCTTTGGGCTGCAGTTACAATTCAGAGACATTGGTGTGCTTATTTAAGAAGAAAACATGATGAACAGAGGTATAAGATGCTAAAATCATCATGTCTCATAATCCAATCTATGTTCAGAAGATGGAAGCAACGTAAAATGCAATTACAAATAAAAGCTACAATAATATTACAAAGAGCTTTTAGAGAATGGCATGGCCGGAAACGAGCTAAAGAAGAAAAATCTGCTCTTGTCATACAATCATGGTATAGAATGCACCAAGAATTACGGAAATATATTCACATTAGATCTTGTGTTGTTATCATTCAGACAAGATTCCGGTGTGTTCAAGCCCAAAAATTATATAAAAGAAAAAAAGAGGCTCTACTGACCATTCAAAAGTACTACAAAGCCTATCTGAAAGGAAAGACTGAGCGCACCAGCTATTTGCAGAAACGGGCTGCGGCCATCCGACTGCAGGCTGCTTTCAGGAGGATGAGAGCTCGCAATCTACATAGACAAACAAGAGCTGCTTGTGTTTTTCAGTCCTACTGGAGGATGAGGCAAGACAGATTTCGATTTCTAAACCTTAAGAAAATTACTACCAAATTGCAGGCACAAGTAAGAAAACAGCAACAATTACAGAAATATAAGAAGGTAAAGAGAGCTGCCCTTGTAATTCAGATTCATTTTCGAGCTTATGTTTTAGCAAAGAAAGTTCTGGCATCTTACCAGAAAACACGTTCTGCTGTCATTGTTCTACAGTCTGCATATAGAGGGATGCAGGCCAGGAAAAAGTTTATTCACATCCTCACATCCATTATAAAAATTCAATCATGTTACAGAGCTTATATTTCCAGAAAAAAATTTCTGAGACTAAAAAGTGCTACAGTAAAGTTACAGTCAATTGTCAGGATGAAACAAACTCGTAAACAATATTTACATTTGAGAGCAGCGACGCTATGTATCCAGCGACAGTACCGGTCCACAAAAATGGCTGCACTAGAGAGACAAGAATACAGACAGATGCGGGAATCCTGTATCAAACTGCAAGCTTCTGTTAGAGGTCACCTGGTTCGGAAGCAGATGCGGGTGCAAAGACAAGCTGCTGTCTCACTACAGTCTTATTTCAGAATGAGAAAGACACGGCAGCACTACCTGGAAATTTATAAAGCAACTGTTGTCATTCAGAACTACTATCATGCATACAAAGCACAGATCAGTCAGAGGAAGAACTTCTTGCAAGTCAAAAGAGCCGTTACTTGTGTGCAGGCAGCTTACAGAGGTTATAAAGTACGCCAGCTAATCAAACAACAATCTATAGCTGCTCTTAAAATTCAAACTGCTTTTAGAGGCTATAGTAAAAGGAAGAAATATCAATATGTGCTTCAGTCTACTATCAAGATTCAGAGATGGTACAGGACATACAGGACTGTTCGTGGTGTTAGAACGCAATTTTTAAAGACCAAGGCAGCTGTGATTTCTCTCCAATCTGCTTATCGTGGCTGGAAAGTTCGAAAGCAGATCAAAAGGGAACATCAAGCTGCAGTGAGGATTCAGTCTGCTTTTAGAATGGCCAAAGCCCGGAAACAGTTTAGATTGTTAAAAACAGCCACGTTGGTCATCCAGCGACATCTGAGAGCATGGACTACAGGAAAGAAACAACGCATGGAGTACATTGCGCTCTGTAAGGCAGCACTGACGCTTCAGTCTGCATGGAAGGGAAAAACAGTGAGAAGGCGGATTCAAAAGCAACACGCATGTGCTGTCATCATACAGTCATACTATAGAATGTATGTGCAACAGAAGACGTGGGAAATCGTGAAAAAAGCTGCTTGTCTGATTCAAATGTATTATAGGGCTTATAGTGTTGGAAGGAAACAGCGTCAGTTGTATTTGAAAACCAGAGCAGCTACAGTCATTTTACAGTCAGCTTACCGAAGTATGAGAGTAAGAAAAAAAATAAAGGAGTGCAACAAAGCAGCAGTCACCATACAGTCCACATACAGAGCTTACAAAACCAAAAAAAACTATGCAACCTGCAGAGCTTCAGCTGTTATAATTCAGAGATGGTATCAAGGTATTAAAATTGCAAGCCATCAACGTAAGGAATATCTTAATTTCAAGAAGACAGCAGTTAAAATTCAAGCCATTTATAGAGGTATTAGAGTAAGAAGACAAATCCAACACATGCACATGGCAGCCACTGTTATTCAAGCCGTGTTTAAAATGCATCAAGCAAAAATGAGATACCATAAAATGAGAACAGCAGCTGTCATAATTCAGGTAAGATACAGAGCATATTGTCAAGGTAAAATTCAGCGTGCAAAGTACTTGACAATTTTGAAAGCTATTACTGTTCTTCAGGCAAGTTTTAGAGGAATAAGAGTTAGACAGACTCTCAGAAAGATGCAAAGTGCAGCCACACTCATTCAGTCATATTATAGAAGACACAGAGAGCAAACCTATTTTAGTAAGTTAAAGAAGGTAACAAAAACAGTACAGCAAAAGTACCGGGCAGTGAAGGAAAGAAACGTACAATTTCAAAAGTATAACAAATTAAGGCATTCCGTCATACGCATTCAGGCTGGTTTTAGGGGGATGAAAGCTAGACAACATTTAAAAATTATGCATTTAGCTGCAACTCTTATTCAGAGGAGATTTAGAACTCTCAGGGTGAGAAGAAGATTCCTGTCTCTCAGGAAAACTGTTCTTTGGGTTCAGAGAAAATACCGTGCAACTGTTTGTGCAAAGCATTACTTCCAACAATTCCTGCAGTTACAAAAGGCAATCATTAAAATCCAGTCATCATACAGAGGATGGATGGTAAGGAAAAAGATGCAAGAGATGCACGGGGCTGCTACTGTCATCCAGGCAGCTTTCAGAATGCACAGAGCATATGTGAGGTACAAGGCCTTGAAACATGCCTCAGTCATAATCCAGCAGCAATACCGAGCAAACAGGGCTGCAGAGCTACAGAGACAATGTTATCTCCGACAAAGACATTCTGCTCTGATCCTTCAGGCTGCTTTTAGGGGGATGAAAGCTAGAGGACATTTGAAAAATATGCATTCCTCTGCAACCCTTATTCAAAGCAGGTTTAGATCTTTAGTGATGAGGAAAAGATTCATTTCCCTCAAAAAAGCTGCTATTTTTGTTCAGAGGAAATATCGGGCCACCATTTGTGCCAAGCATCACTTGCACCAATTCTTAAAATTACAGAAGGCAGTCATTACAATCCAGTCATCTTACCGAAGGCTGGTGGCAAAGAAGAAGTTACAGGAGATGCACCGGGCTGCAGTTCTCATCCAGGCCACTTACAGAATGCACAGAACATATGTTACATTTCAGACTTGGAAACATGCCTCAGTTCTAATTCAGCAACATTACCGAGCATACAGGGCTGCGAAATTGCAAAGAGAAAATTATGTCCGACAAAGACATTCTGCTTTGGTCATTCAGGCCGCCTATAAGGGAATGAAGGCAAGACAACTTTTAAGGGAAAAACACAGAGCTGCTATCATAATACAAAGCACATATAAAATGTATAGGCAGTATCTATTTTACCAAAAGATTCAGTGGGCTACAAAAGTAATGCAGGAAAGATATAGAGCAAATAAAAAGAAAGCTCTTCAACATGATACCCTCAGGAAAGCAGCAACCTGTATTCAGGCAGATTTCCCCGACTTGATCATAAGGAAACAGATTCAGGAACAACATCAGGCTGCCACTATTATTCAGAAGCATTTTAAAGCCTCCAAAATAAGGAAGCGTTATCTCCACTTGAGAGCAAAAGTAGTTTTTGTTCAAAGACGATACAGAACGCTAACTGCAGCGCACACCCAAGCAGTCATTTGTCTACAGTCTCCATACAGAGATTTTGAGGTGCGAAAGGATATCCAGCATATGCACCTGGCTGCCACACTAATTCAGTCAGTCTACCGAATGCACAGGGCCAAACTTGATTATCAAGCAAAGAAAACTGCTGTTGTCGTTATACAGAATTATTATAGGTCATATGTCAGAGTAAAAATGGAAAGAAAAAGACTTTTAGCAGTTCAGAAATCTGTACTAATTATTCAGGCTGCTTTTAGAGGCATGAAAGTTAGACAGACGCTGAGACACCTATCGGAGGCAAACATGGCAGCCATGGCCCAACAATCTGCATTCTGCCCTCACAGAATGGAAACTCTGCATGGAGCTGTTCACAGCTCGGCACTTAGGGTTCAGAAGTGGCATAGAGCTTCTCTAGTGGCTTGTTCCCAGGAGGCAGAGTATCCTCAAAGAGAGGTTGCAGTAACAACTCAAAAAGCTTTTTGTGAAATGCTCACAAGAAAATTGGAAATGCAGATGTGTGCTGCCCTGCGAATTCAGTCCTTCCTTCAGATGGCAGTGTATCGGAGAAGATTTCTTCAGCAGAAAAGAGCGGCTGTGACCCTCCAGCAGTATTTCAGGACGTGGCAAACAAGAAGACAGTTTTTATTGTATAGGAAGGCAGCAGTGGTTTTACAAAATCACCACAGAGCCTCTTTGTCTGCACAACATCAAAGACAAGTGTATTTACAAATTAGGAGCAGCATTATCATTATTCAAGCTAGAACGAGAGGATTTATACAGAAACGGAAGTTTCAGAAAATTAAAGATAGCACCATAAAAATCCAGGTACTTGTATATTTAAATGTAAAGCTTGAATTCTTTCTTTAACCAATATTTGTTAGAATTTGTAAAATTAACTTAAGCAGTTCATAAAGAATAATACTTCATTTATGTAACCATTTCATTTATCTTCCAAAACAGAACATTTTTGAGAGTGGGAAAAGGGCACTAATAATAATTCAGCTAATACAACACAGAACTGGAATTCTTCTGAACGTGATCACTATATGCTTGATGCATTTCAATAGGTGTTAATTTTGAGAATATAGTTTGATAAATGGGAGTTCTCTACGGAGTAAAAAATTTTTTTAAGTGAGAAATTTACGCTAAGATAAAGTGAGATTTGGCAAAATTTAGGCCAAATGGGATAACTTTATTCCCCTACCAATCTGTTAATAAGACCACTTAAGCTAGATAGACATGTGTACTTTATTCAGAGCATTTAGACTTTGGTTTCCAAAGCAATTTTATATAATTTTTTCATTAATTATTATTGTTATATGTAAAATATATACTATATAACAAAAATATTGTATCTGCATTTCTCACACACATACATATATCAGTGGGTGAGGTGTAGAGTATTATCTCTTTTGAAATATGAAGCAACTGAGAAAGGTTAAATAACTTGCTAATGTAGGGAGAGGCAAATCCAGGAATTGAATCTAGGTACTTCAGCAATTTATTTTCTACCTGTTCATACCTGGGCTTTGAACCTCGATGTGATATGTTGGTATCTTGTTGGTTTGCTGTTGAACTTAGATATACTGTTTTCATTCAGCAAATAAATGTCCAGTGCTGGCAATGTGCTCAAATGCTATCATGGTTGATTGGCATAGACAAATATACTTAGTTGCTGTCCTTAAAGCACTTAATTGAGCAAGGAAGCTTAATTATAAAACAAAATGAGAGGTTTATGTTGCTGGGAACATAAAGAAGGGAAACCTAAGTTAGTCCCAGTGCTCAGAAAAGGCTTCCCAGGACAAGTGGCATTTAATGAGATGTTAAGCCAAAGGATGAATTAAAAATAGCCCACTAAAATGTCTCGCATGTATGCAGCTATAAGCGATAACACAGAGTTCAGAAATGAGAGAGCGAGTGTGTGTGGTGCAGTATAGAGAATGATAGGAGACTAGGCTGGCAGCACCGGGAGTGAGATCGTGCATAGCTTTGTAAGACATAGACACAAGCTTAGTCTCTTCTACTGGATTAAAAGAAGTTCTAGAAGAATTTAAAATGGAGAAAACCAGAATCATATTTTTATTTTTAAAAAATTACTCTGGCAGGAATGTGGAAGAGGGACTGGAAGGGGAGCAGGGAGACCAGCCAGGAGACTATTGGCATGAGGTCAGGTGAAAGATAGTTTAGTAAGGTGTAGTGACAATGGGATTGTGAGGATTAGTTTGAGTGGAAAGGGTAGTATTTGCATTATATAGAGCATAAACAAGCATCTAAGCCATGTGTATGGCTTAAGTAACTCAGCAGATGTTACCGTTCTCTGACATAGGGAGCAAGGAGAGGAGCAGATTGGAAGATTGATGATGAGTTCAGTTTGGGGTACATGATGAAGTACCTAACAGATGTTTCAGTTGAGATGTCTAGCAAGGCAGTTGGCTGTGCTTGTCTGGAGTCTGGAGAGTAGTACAGATTTCAGAATTTGACTTCTACATACATGTGATAATTAAAGTCGTGGGGGTGATGGGATCACCCGGGAATAATGTAGAAAATGAGTAAGAGAAGAGAGCCTGCCTGGAACTCAACCCTGAAGAACGTCAACATTTGAGAATACTGAGAGGAGAAGCCAAAACATGGTAGTAAGAGAGAACAAGCAAAACTGAAAGATTTATGGTATCAAGAAACCAAGGATTGAGGGAGGAAGAAAAGAATGCTCAAATTCCAAATGCTGCCAAGAAGTTAATGTTTGAAATATGTTAATTGGATATATTAGTTAGGGTTATATATATATATATGTATATATATATATATATACATATATATATATATAAACTGAAATGACAGAAAAGCCAAAATAACAATCTTAGGAAATTGTGGCTATTTTTCTCGTATATAATTAAATTTAAAAATTATATTTTACACATCTTGTTTTTAACATATAATCAGTGGTCTCAAACTTTAGTGCACATTGGAATCACTTGGAACTTTTAGAAATATTGATGCCTGGCTCCCGGTGTGAATACCAGTATGTTGATATTCAGATTTGTTTACATAAAAACCACACATAATATACTTCGAGTAAGTTAAGGACATCACAAGAGTAATTTTGACATTCATATAATTCTTGCCTGTCAGCTGACTTTGGATCCTGATCCCCATGTAAGGTGTGGCTGCAGTATTTGTTTTAGGTATTTTGGGTCACACAAACTCGGGTTCGGATCTTGACTCAGTTGTGGCCATGTGGTATAACACGTCTCTTCTTCCTCAGCATCAGTTTCTGTTTTGTAAAATAGGGATCTTAATCATTTCATGAAATATTTGTAGAGAAAAAATAAGATACCTTTTCCACTTATTACCTGTACATCAATAAGTTACTAAATTTCTCTGGATTTACTCATCGCTAAATTAGGTAATGATATTATCTACCTATGGTGTTGTAAGGACCTACAGTGCTTAGTACAATGCTAAGGGCTTAATAAGTTGTATTGTCACTTAAACATTTAGTCAGCCTCAGGGTCACAGAAATTGGAAAAACTGAAGTCCTCTGATAGAGAGTTGCTCTCAGGAATTTGCTTCAGCCTGGACACAAAACCCAGGATATATGTGAGGGAGGCAAGGTGGGAGGTGGGAAGGATTCCTTTCCTTCCCAGGAAGTAGAGTAGTCAGTGTGTTCCTTTTCCTTCTGTTCTTCCAAATGGATTGAGATAGTGAGGCCAATGCACATATCTGGCTTTCCAGACATTGTACATATATTACAATTTAGAAATATTTGTTAGGGTTATATTAGTCTTAGCTCTCAGGCAGCCACAGGTTATGTGTGATAAAGTACATACATACTCACCTACTATGGTGAGCCCCTCTGTTTTCAGAGGGCTCATAGGTGTCAGGAATGAATGAGCCTAATCGAAAGAAGAGTCATTATATGACTATATTTCTGCCATTGATTTTTGTCTACTTAACCAATCTTACACTAGCTGTCTTTAATACTGATTTTTTTCAATTTACAAGAAAATATATCTCATTGCATATTTGTTATATTTATGTGTTTCATAGGCTGTGTGGAGGAGCTATAAAGCCAGGAAATATTTACATAAAGTGAAAGCTGCCTGCAAGATTCAAGCCTGGTATAGGTATTGGAAAGCACATAAAGAATATCTACGTGTACTAAAAGCTGTTAAAATCATTCAAGGTTGCTTCTATACCAAACAGGAGAGAACACGGTAATATGTGATAGCTGTTGGGGGGTGGAGGGGAGTGTGTGTGTGTGTGTGTGTGTGTGTGTGTGTGTGTGTGTGTGTGTGTGTGTGTGTGTGTGTGTGTGTGTGTGTGTGTGTGTGTGTGTTAGCCAAGTCTTTATATAAAATAATAGTGCTTATTGATTTTTCTTTTAAATATTTGCTATGCCTAACTTGTACGGTTTGTTTTGTTGGTCTTATCACCATTAATGTAACAAAGTATATCTCTAAGACTATCTTATTTTTTGAGATAGAGCCTTGATATAATTCAGTAAAAAGTACTTCAAGTTGATTTGGTTTCATATGGGGATGAGGGTAAGGGGAAGTAAATAAAATAATCCAGGAAAATATTGGTTTCCTTATTAGTGCATTGGTCCGTTTTGTTTGCCAATTTAGCTACTGGCAAAATGTGTTTTCTCACTCATTTTTCTTTTCTTTTTTTTTTTTAACTTAGCCCCCACACTCTTTTACCTTAATGATGAAGACCTAATTACCAACTTATTTATGTTCATTGTATTTTCCTATTCCTTGTTCATTTCTTTGAAACACCTTTTCTAAAGCTCTTAATCAGATTATCGATATTATTTTTTATTTCATAGTGTAAGAATTTTTCTTCAGTTACCAGAATTGATGAATTATTGTTATCAGTGGTGGTTTTAAAGATTGTTTTAGGAGAACACACTAGTGTTAGAAGAGTTTCTTGATAGATTCCATGGGTAGAAGCTCAGGGCTTGCCATATAAAGATATAGTTGCTGCTATCAGCTGTTAAGGACCAGTATCTAAGTTCCTGTTCCAAAATGCTGAATTTTTCTTATTAATGCTCAGCTTTGTTTTCTAAGAAATGTGGCAACATGTAAGTTAAATCCATTCTCAATTTTTATGTATTACACCATGTTGACACCTAAAGTTTAAGCTCTGGCCCTCACTTTCTAAGTTTTTCTCCAGTTCTACTTACAGAATATTTCTTTTTAAATATTTGCATGATGCCTAGCTTTCCTTTCAAACAAGTGTCCATTTCTCGTTTGCCTGATGCTCTTCTAATCTCCCAAGTTCTCTTAGTGACCCCCTCCTGTCTGCTCAATGACTCAATTGCAATGACTCAGATTTTATACTCTGCCATTATTTCTACCCGCACCCCCTTTATCTAGGCTTTGTCTAGGTCTACATAATTGTACTTTCTTTTGATCCTGTTCAGAATTCTTTCTCATTCTAGAAATTCATATTTCTTATCACTGAAATATTGCCAATATTGCTAATTGCAAAACTTCTTTTTCATTGTGTCAGTTCCGGGTGTGTGTATGTGTATGTATAAAATTCTGATGACTACAATTTAAATATAAGTTATACTTTTCCACTTTCTTTTATTCTCATTATCTTTCTTGTGTTTTCTTTCTCTAGTATTTAGCGGGGGGGAGTGAGGTGTACAATAAATACTTATTGAATAGATTAAAGACATTTGTAATTGCTTTCCCAATAACTACTTTTTAGGTTTCTGAATGTGAGAGCATCAACAATTATCATTCAGAGAAAATGGAGAGCTACACTTGCTGGAAGAATAGCTCGTGAACACTTCTTAATGATGAAAGTAGGTGCAGAAAGAAAAAAATAGCTCCTTTGCAAAGAATTATTTTAGGAAACAAAAATTGTTTTTTGTTAACTATACATTTTAAACACATCACTGCAGTTAATTAAAAATTGTATTCACTCATAAAAATATTTTATGAATGCTTTTGTTTGTATATTTATAAAATATTCTCAAATCCAAGTTTGAAGTAACTAATTTTAGAGTAAATAATTTATTTGGAGGAAGTCCTAATAGATGTAGCATATTTTGTCTACTATAAGTCAAACACTTAATAATATAGTCTTTAACAAAACCAGCCACGTCCCTGTCACACACGATGCCATCGGCCTGTGGGTCCCAAATTCACGGTCCAGCTGCCCTCCTGCCCGAGTCAGCGTGCACGGCCTGTCCCCTGCTAAATGCCAAGTCAACACACCTTCACCTCAGATTGCCAAGGGCTCAAATTGACACTGTTCCCCTCAAATTTCAGCCCCTGTACCCAAGTTTGTGCACAAAAGTGGGAATAATTATAACAGCAGGATGAAGCAACCTATTTCTGTGGAATACAGAATGGATAAAAGTTGTGTGCTAGGCTGAGAACATCTCCAAAAAGCACATGAACAATACATACAGCATGATTCTGGTTAGTTAAAAAAAAACCAAAAACCTGGGAGGAATAAAACAAGATGAAACCAAAGAGGGAGACAAACCATAAGAGACTTCTTAAGCATAGGAAAGAAACAGGCTTGCTGGAGGGGAGGTGGGGGGGGATGGGGTGACTGGGTGGTGGGCATGAAGGAGGGCACGTGATGGAATGAGCACGGGTGTTGTATGCAACTGATGAATCGCTGAACTCTAAAACTAATAATACACTATATTGTTAATTATTGAACTTAAAAAAAAGGAAACCCCCCCAAAAATAATATAGTCTTTAAACTACAATTGGTGATCTATTAAAAATATTTAACATCAAAGTTTAGAATAGCTGCAGTACCTATAGCCTTTTATTAAAGAAATCAAAACTAAAATTCTACTTATAAATCTCAACATTCATGTAATATTCACTATTATTATATAGCCATTATTATTATACCTACTAGTGTATATTTGCTAATTGGATGCTCATAATCACCCTCTGAAGTAGTTATTATTAGCATACCTATTTTACAAATGAGGAAACTGAGGTCTAGAGAGAGAAAGTGACTTGCCCAAGGTCATTCGGCCAGTTGGCCGGGGAATCTATGTTTTAAGGCAAACCTAGTTCCCATTTTAATTTATATACTTCTTCAGGTGTCTTAGAATTTGGTTGTGGAGATGTTATGTAATTGAAACTAAGATGTGCTAGTGCTAAGATGTACTCTAAGGTTCTTGAAGCAACAAACAGCTTCCCTGATAGCTGTTTACAATACCCATTCTGTTCTTTACATTGCTAGCATTTTTATTAAATGTATAGGTCCTGTGGTAATATTAGTTCTTTTCTCCCTCACAATGAGAGGTATCAAGAAGATGAGAGGGAAAGAGCACCAGATACCTATTGACCTTGGCTTGCACCTTCATAAAAATTTAATTTTTAGCTGTAGACCTATATAGGTTTAGAAATTATACACCATCACCTTTTCTTTTATATGAAATATGACATTCTTAAGCTAAAAATATAAGGAAAAATCACAATTATACGATCTCATTTTACATTGAGAAATTCAGAAACCTATGGGTTGAAATTATTAAGCCTTTCTATTAATGCCACTTGCACATTTTTCCTTATAGAGACATCGAGCTGCTTGTTTGATCCAAGCGAATTTTAGAAGATACAAAGGAAGGCAGGTCTTTCTTCGGCAAAAGTCTGCTGCTTTGACCATACAGAGATATATACGAGCCAGGAAGGATGGAAAGTGTGAAAGGATAAAATATGTAGAATTAAAAAAATCTACAGTTGTTCTGCAAGCACTAGTGCGTGGTTGGTTAGTAAGAAAAAGAGTAAGTATTTATAAGTAGAATATCTCAGTCCTATGAAATGAAAGTATTTGATGTTAAATTGTGTTAAGAAATTTTAGATTTTGGAGAATAATTTCAGAGCTAATATAACCATTAACTTGAATTCAGCTTCTGCAGAGCCATGTAACAAGATCACTGTCTGCTATCGAGTTTTGTTCTTTGAGCCTGTTTCTCATAGATGCTCACCAAAAATGCAAACTAAATTTTCTCTTGTGATGAATCTTAACAAAGGAACTGAAAGAAGAGTGAGGGAAGAGCTCCACACATGAAGGAGGTTGTGATTCAGGTAGCCATTTGCTACCACCAAGCAACTCTTTGAGGTGTTCTGAGCTACCGTTCCTGTGATAACTTCCACATCTTCAGCAAGAGAGAATCCTCTGGGAGAGTTCATGATGTTTTTGGCATCTAATATATGAAGCACTGGCAAAGACAAAAAAATTTGAAATGAAAAAGGAAATCTTTTATATTGTGTTCATTAAATATAAATTGGAAGTTTAAAGGCCACTATTGAGAGGTTCTGCTACAGGAGTCTTGTGCTAGATTTGTGCAAGACTGCCTAATAACTGGAGAAATTGATTCGAATAATTTTGTCTGACTTACTATGACCATCTCTAGCAGTTCTTCTTAGAATACTGTAATTTGTTTTGAGTTTAGTATTCATTACACTTCTCTCATTATAGTTAGTACATTCAAAGCTTTAATTAGCTGTTTTTGTGTAGTCTAGTTAAATTAAATACTGTTCTTTAGTAAGGTGCCCAAAATACAATTTTGCTTTTTATACCCTGAGTTAGGGGTTACACATGTGGAAATATTGTATAGTAAAGGATTATAATCACTTTGAGTTACAATGTAAATAATCTTAATTAAAAGTTAACTTATTGCTAATTTACATAATTTGGTATTGAGGAAATACAAAAATAAACATTGATCAGTTGTCCTAAGAGTCAAATATCTGGTTAATTTTTTATTTCTCTTTTAGATTTTAGAACAGAAAACCAGAATTAGGCTTCTTCACTTCACAGCAGCTGCATATTATCACCTGTCTGCTCTTAGAATTCAAAGAGCATATAAACTTCACATGGCTTTGAAGAATGCCAACAAGCAAGTTAATTCAGTCATCTGTATTCAGGTTAGCTTTTCCTTTGCAGCAGTAAAACTATGGAATAATTTTTGTTACAAATTTTCTATCTTAATAAATAATTTCCAAATACCTTATGCTAAGGTCATATAATATGTAGCCTTTTGCTTATAGGATGACATATTTAGGATGGCTTGACGGGTTAGAAATAGGTTGATGTTTTAAGGCACAGGAATAAAGCTATGAATTATTTTCTGAAATAATTATACTCATTTATACTCATAGCAAAGTCTGAGGGTACCTGTTTTTCTACATTCTTGCCAACACGTAGTGTTAAAGACTCTGATTTTTGCTATTTTGATGAATGGCAAATTGCATCTCATTTTTGCTTTGGATTTCCTTTCATTGCTAGCAGTTCTAAAAAATGTTTCATGTGTTGGTTATTCAAATTATTATCTGTGTATTGTGTGCTTTTTCTTAATGTATGTGTGTGGTTTTTTTTTTGTTGTTTTTGTTTATTCATATACTTTGCCCTTTCCTCTTTTGGATATTCTTTTTTCTTATGATTTATAAGAGTTCTTTATGTATTTTGGATAATAACTCTCTTTACATACATTAACATATACTTATATGTAAAATACTGAGTGAGAAAACAAATTGCAGAATGACACGTACAGCTTGCTAGAGTTTGGATAATTTGTGAAATGAAGGCTATGTTGTACAGGGTTAAATTGACACATACCCAATGAGGACTGGAAGATTTGCACCCAGTGGAGTGGAGAAGTAATGCCACTGGGGAGGGTTGAAAGATATTTCAATATAATCTTCTGTTTATTTCACTTGTGTATGTATGTGTATATATGTATTTATTTGTTTTAAAAACCTGAAGTAAAGAAAATCTCTATATGTTTTACAAACAGAGATGGTTTCGAACAAAATTACAGCAAAAGAGATTTGCTCAGAAGTATCATAGCATCATCAAAAGTCAGCATGAAATTCAAGAATGTATGAGCCAGCAAAACAGGGCTGCGTCAGTAATACAGAAGGCAGTACGCCGCTTTCTCCTCTGTAAAAAACAGGAAAAATTTAATAATGGAATCAGTAAAATTCAGGTAACTGGAAATATTATGATGTTAGTTCCAGACTTTGGTTTATGATTCACCTACATGATATCTAACATTTTAAAAACACAGTCACATTTTAAAAAGCTGAGGTTTGCCAGTTGAATAACTCATAAATACTGTATCATTATTAAGCCCTTTATTTTCAAATTTCCCTAGAGACATTTAGGATTGAGGTGAAAAAGTATTTTAGCATTTTGTATAGATTTAGACATCTTTGGTCAATGAATGATGCTTCAGGTTATATACAGGAATATTATATATATTTCTTTTTATAAAAATCTGTGTAGCTATTTATTAGAACATGAACTGAGGTTTTATTTGCAAAGTGTCTGATTATATCCTATAGATTTACTGAAAATACTTATTTTGTAGAAATAGATGTAGATATAAGTTCAAAACATCATGGGATTAATCTTAAAATTACTGTGTTTTGTCTTTTTAAGGCATTATGGAGAGGATACTCTTGGAGGAAGAAAAATGATTGTACAAAAATTAAAGCTATACGACTAAGTCTTCAACTTGTTAACAGGGAGATTCGAGAAGAAAACAAACTCTACAAAAGAACTGCACTTGCACTTCATTATCTTTTGACCTACAAGCACCTTTCAGCTATTCTTGAGGCTTTAAAGCACCTAGGTTAGTTTTTCTTAACAATATCTTGTATAAGGTTAGAAATGCATTTTTACCTTTGAGGTGTACAAAGAATGTTATAGTACAGTATTAGCTAAAATTTCATTTTGTTGCTATGAATTTATCTCTCTCTTTTTTTTTCCTCCTTTCAGAGGTAGTTACTAGATTGTCTCCACTTTGTTGTGAGAACATGGCGCAGAGTGGAGCAGTTTCTAAAATATTTGTTTTGATCCGAAGTTGTAATCGCAGCGTTCCTTGTATGGAAGTCATCAGATATGCTGTACAAGTCTTGCTTAATGTCGCTAAGGTAGTTTTCCATTTTAATAATGAATTGTTCATTGGTCAAGAAATCTAACCCAGCAAATTAAGTTCATGCTTGTTCACCACTAGAACTTAGATCGCCCAGTTAGAATTCATTTATGTGCAAGAGTCTTAGGGGGGAAAATATTTACTCTGTTAACATAACTGTACATAGAAGCACTAATTTTTTATGATTTTATTTTTTCTGTCTTTATGATATTAATAACAATGATTACTAACATTTATTGAGTACCTCCTACGTGCTAGTGTTTTCCATGCATCATTTAATTTTTCTTACAGTAATCCTCTCAGGCAGTTCATGTTGTTATTCCGATTTTATAGAGAAGGAATAATAATCCTTATAGAAGTTAAGTCTCCTGCCTAAACACTTGAGTGTGATAAGTGATAGAGCTCAATTCAGATCCATGTTGTCCACCTCTAGAGCTGGTGTTCTTATCCACCACATTGTATCAAAACAATAGAACCTCTTATAATCATGTCGGGCAAAACATGATGAAGGTATTGCTATCACTTAGTTACCCTGTATGTAAGACTCTATGTAGGTATTAGCATTTAAGATTTTTGGCTTTGGACTAGTAGTAGATATCTGTACTAAACTGTAATGCATGCAGTCAAAAATACTGAGATGACAGATTTGTCTTCCCCACCCAACCCCTTTGCCATAACTTAGAACACTTTACCTGATGTTTTCTTACTGAGAAGTGGTGGTTAAGAACACAGACTGATGCCAAATTACCTGGGTTTGAATCCCAGCTCTGCAGCTTATTATAGGTTACTTAGCCTCTCTCTGCTTTACTTTCTTTAACTATAAAATGGGTATAGTAATGGTATCCACCTCATAATGTTATTGTGAGAATGAAATGAGTCAATATATATAATGTGCTTCATACATAAAAGTGCCAAATGTTAACTGTTAATATTGTTTTATTGTTGTTTTTATCTTAGTATCATTAGCATTATTTGTTCCCATGCAAATTTCAGTATGAATCTAGTGATACAATTAGGTATTTGAAGCAGGAAAAATATATCCCAATCTTAGTCTTTATCATTATTTTACCCTGTGATTAACTACCACAGATAAGTTATCTTTTTCCTGTGAGGTTCTCAGTAAAATTGCCTTGTCATTAAGCTTTTTAGGGTGTTCATGTTCAAAGATTTTAGATTTCATTCATAATTTGTGGAACTTAAAAGTCAGTTGGGAAGAAAACAATTAAAATGCAGATATGCATATAAAATGGATCCAGAAATGATAGTAAAATCAACAAGTCATTTCACAGAGTCCTTCGGACTTGCCATAGATAGTCCAAAAAGTTGGCTCTAAGCTTTTTTTTTTTGATTGGGCTATTTCTAAGGCTAACATGTGTTTGTTACAATGTTTGCTTTCATTCTGTTCTCTTCAAGTATGAGAAAACTACTGCAGCAGTTTATGATGTAGAAAATTGCATAGATACACTGCTGGACCTTTTGCAAATGTACCGAGAAAAGCCTGGTGACAAAGTCGCAGACAAGGGTGGAAGCATTTTTACAAAAACTTGTTGTTTGTTAGCTATTTTATTGAAAACAACAAATCGAGCCTCTGTAAGTATTAGTTGTCTTCCTTTGAGGTTATCTTTCCAGGTTTTTAGGTTTAAGATTTACATTTTTCCTTCAGTAATTGTCACAATTTAAATAGGGTTTTGTGTATGTTCAAACCTGCCTTTTAAAAACAAAACAAAACAAAACAAAAAAACCTGCCTTTTTTGTTGATATAGGAGGTGTTTGCCTGTTGTGTTGTGTGCTGTGTGTGTTGTGTTGATATAGGAGGTTTTCTAATGTATTAAAGAAACTAAATTTTAAAAATAAAGTTTATTACAGTTATATAAGTAGCCATTTCCCATTTACGAGGAAAGTAACAAATTATCCTACTAAGGTAGAATACCACATATATGTGACTCCTCATCCTCCTGTTGTAACCATAAATACATTTCAAGCTTTTCTATGGTAAGACCTCTCTAGGTGTTACAGTCGAACATGGGGGAACCACAGGCTATGATAGAACAAAACCACTGAAGGATTTTACATGAGGGAGTATGTTCTAGTTTAAATTTCAACATGACTTTGGCTACTGATTGAAGAATGGATTTGGGAAAGTGTGTGTGGATGTAGGGAGACCATTCAGGAAGGAGGGACGTATAGATATGTAGTGGTCTAAGCAAAGAAGTGTACTTGACCTAGGGTTGTGAGAGATAAGTCGATAACTTTGGAAACCTAGAGAAAATTCACAGGACTTGGCAACTGGATATAATAGGTCTATTGACTATAATACTTACCCTTTTATTCAGTATGGAGATAGGTATAGAATCTTTAAATATGTACCTTTTTTATAATTGTCTTACAATTTAGTTTATAACTTAAACCAGTCTAACTGCTCAACTTGGAAAGTATGGCTTTTGATTTTGTTAAAGACACATAAGTTTATTGTCTGGTGGTTATTATGGTTGATTTTACTAGCATAGAAGGGATACCAAATTTTTATTAATTTTAATAAATGTATATTTTCTTTTTTAGGATGTTCGAAGTAGGTCCAAAGTTGTTGACCGTATTTATAGTCTCTACAAGCTTACAGCTCGTAAACGTAAAATGAATACTGAAAGAATACTTTATAAACAAAAGATGAATTCTTCTATAAGTATCCCCTTTATTCCAGAAACACCTGTAAGAACCAGAATTGTTTCAAGGTAAGCAGTAAATGTGTACTCTATAGTTTTGTGTCACTGTTCATTCATTCATTCATTCATTCATTCATTTAGCGAACATTTTTTGAGTACGTACTATAAGCAAGATACTGTACTTGACAGTGGAGAAACAACATATGAGTAAAAATAGAATCTTTGGTAAATCTAAAGTAGACCTTCTCAGGAAATAATGAAGTAATACTAACACTGTGGCTTTGGGTATTTAATAGTTATTTGATAAATTCCTTGTATTAAATAGTTAAGTACTAAGTCTAACAATTAGCATTTTATAAGCTTTGCTGTATAAACTTTTTTTTCCTTGCATGTAGAACAAACTACACTGTTCAAAAGCTGCCAAAAATCCCTCCTGGCTACAGTATCAACTTCCAACTCTTCTCCTAATCATCATGATACTTGAGATTTCTCCTTCTAAAGAAGTTCTTTATGAGACCCTGTAGTAGTTTCCCTAGAGCTGCTGTAACAAATTACCACAAACTTGGTGGCCTTAAACAACAGTAACTTATTCTCTGATAGTTCTTGAAACCAGAAGTTCAAAATCAGGGTGTCAGCAAGACGTCGCTTTCTCTGAGGGCTCAAGGGCAGAATCCTTCCTTGACTCTTCCAGTTTCTGGTGACTCTAGGTGTTCCTTTGCTTGTGGCTGTACAACTCCATTCCCTGCCTCATGGGCCTCTTCTCCTCCTCCCTCCTCCTTAAAAGGACATGTGTTGGATTTAGGTCCAGTTCAGATAATACAGGATGATCTGATCTCAAGATCCTTTAGTTAAGTATATCTGTGGAGACCTCTTTTTCAAAATAAGGTAACATTTACAGGTTCTAAGGATTAGGATGTGGACATACCTTTTTGCGGGGGGGGGCGGCCATTCAATCAACAGCAAACCTATAGAGATAATAGTAGCTTAACTAGTTTAAGACATGTACCTTTAGAAATTTTTTAAAAAATGGGTATTAGCTTATCTGGTTAACCAAGTAGACACCTTTATATCAGTGTCAGAGTAAGTATGGTATGGAGCTGCACCCTATGCTTTAAAGTGCTGAACTTGTGATTATGACACAGCATGGAGCCACATACTTCAGGAGAATGACAGTAAATAGGCAAATAAGTGAATAAAGTAAAGAGAATAACTTAGAGGACCTGCTAAAATAGTGTGACTGGGAAATTGTCTCTGGGATGTAGTTACAAGAAGTAAAAGTCAGAAAGGACAGGAGAAGATAGAGTGGGAAGGGGCATTGAATCATGGGTTTTGTTTTGGAAAGCCTGAGGTTCCTGTGACAGTTTAGAGGAGGAGAGAAACAAGCTATTAGAAAATCAGGGCTGTGGTTCTAGGCAGAAGAATCAGTCTAGAGATTTAAATTTGGTAATCCAAATTTAAATTTGGATTCAGGAGTCATTAGATCACATTTAAGGGTATGGTAATAAATCCAGTCATCTCAGGGGAAGAGAATTCCTAGAAGAGAAATTCCCAAACCGAACCTCAGGGTAACCCCACTTTCTCCAGAACTCAGAGAAAGAACCAGCCAACAGCTCTGAAAAGGAATTGGTAATTAGATAGACGATATTCCAAAGTGGTGTCCCATCAACTGTGTGGAATGCTGCCGAGAGGTTGTTAGATAAGGTACGAAAAATGCCCATTGGACTTGGCAAGATGGAGGTTAGTGGTTAAGTGGTGACACGTATAGATTAAAGAGGATTGAAAAACAAATGGACCACATCATATGAAAAATTCATGAGTTTATGATGATACTAAGGAAAAACATTGGTTACCCTTGAAGAATACTAGAGAAACAACTCATGATGCTTAGTATGGGTAAAAGGAAAAAATCAAGTATGTCCCATTTTTCTTATATAGACACTATCTTAGGGCAACCCAATGGCTGATGTAGGAGTTTTCTATTAAAAAAAAGTGTTTAATAAATGCAGAAGGAATATGAAATTATCATTATTTGTAGCCCCAGTGAAATAATAGGTCTACTTGAGGCCACAATTCATGCAAGTTTGATAACAAAGCTTTAGATGAATTAAATCTTTGTAGGTGACAATAATCTGTTGATGAATCTTGACATAACAAAAAGATAAGACCACCAAATATTGTCTTTCTGGGTACACAAGACCATCTGAATATGATTATTGTCACAAAAGCACACCTGAATCACCTCATGCCTTTTTGCACTATTCTGAGTGTTACCCCTAGACCCGTGCCAGGTTGCAAATTCAGTTACTGCTCTGTGTTGCTAGAAGTTCAGAAGCGTGGCATCAACGTTTAGAAACTTATATAGTAATTTAAGCATACTATTACATAGTTTTTTAAAGTCAGGTTTATTGGGATACAATTTACACAGTAAAATTCATCCTTTTTATTACGTGTAACGTTTGATGAATTTCCTTATGACAAAAATTGGTCTTGGGCGCCTGGGTGGCTCAGTTGGTTAAGTGGCTGCCTTCGGCTCAGGTCATGATCCCGGAGTCCTGGGATCGAGTCCCACATCAGGCTCCCGGCTCAGCGGGGAGCCTACTTCTCCCTCTGACCCTCTCCCCTCTCATGCTGTTTATCTCTCTCTCTCTCAAATAAATAAATAAAATCTTAAAAAAAAAAATTGGTTTTCTGTTGTAGGGAACTCTAGCAACATTCTTCAGTTAGATGATATAAATTAGAATTGTAATACTGATTTAATCTACAAAATTGTTTTTATTTATGAATTCATTTTTGGCCCAAAATTTATAACATTAGAACTTCAGCTATGACTTTTATATTTTGCTGAGGCAACTAAAATTTTATTTAAAAATGATTAATTTAGCATTTTCTGGTTTTACGTTGTTAATAAAAGATTTAATTGATTTTGATGAACTAAGTTAACTGATGATATTTAATATCCTTCTTTCCCTCCCCACTTCCTTCCTTCCCTGCCTGTCTCCATCTCCATGACTCAGCACTTCTCTACAAATCATAAATCCTACAGTGTTGACAATACACTATTTTTTGACCTGGGTTATATAGCAGTTAGCTTTATAGTTACTCATAATTATAAACTATGTAGTAGTTGTAAATTGGTTTTATGCTTACATATTTCACAGTATAACATAAAAAAGAGCCTACTTGCTTGAAACTTACTAATGAGGACCATTTCTACATTTGATTTCTATTTAAGGAATTGGGAAATTTTAATGCTAATTATGTTTTTAAAACTATAATTAACATGGGACGCCTGGGTGGCTCCTTTGGTTAAGCATCTGCCTTTGGCTCAGGTCATGATTCCAGGGTCCTGGGATGGAGCCCTACATCGGGCTCCCTGCTCAGTGGGGAGCCTGCTTCTCCCTCTCCTTCTTCCCCTCCCCTTGCTCATGCTCTGCCTCTCTCTCTCTCTCTCTCTCTCTCTCAAATAAATAAATAAATAAAATATTTAAAACTGTGATTAACATGAATTAACAGCTTCCCTTTTTCTCAGCTGAGATAAAATATTTCTATCACACCAAAGTTACCTTGTGCCCCTTTGCAGTCAGTTATCTCCTTTTAACCCCTAGATTCTGGCAACTGCTGATCTTATTTCAATACTTTTAGCTTTGTCTTTTTTATATGATTACACAAATGGAATCATACAGTATATATCTTTTTGTGACTGGATTCTTTTTTTAGCTTAATGTTTTTGAGATTTATTTATATTGATGCATGAATTAGAATTTCATTCCCTTTTATTCCAGAGTACTGTTCCATTGTATGGCTATACCACACTTTGACCATTTACCAACTAATAGATATTTGGATTTTTAACCAAATGGAAAGACTAAGAAGATGGAAATGCATAACATAGTAGGGAGTTATGTGAGAAAGATGTATGAGCTCCCCTCCAATGGATGTTATTTTCTTAATGAAGTATGAGATTATAAGCATCAGCTCAAAAGCAGACCAGAGAGGGTGTGGCAAGGACATTTGAAAAGAAGAAAGGAATAAAATGGTCATCTTGGGGAAAGAGGAAGGAAGCATACTAGGCAATTTCAGGCACCCATTTAGTTCTGTAATTATTGATGTAAAATCAATCAGCCTGGTTCTGCGATCTTTCTTTTCTTCTGGTTCAGCTGTACAGGAATGGAGAAGGCAGATATTTGGATTCAACTTGGAATCCAAATAGAACTTTCCATTAGAAATTAATAGGAAAGAGAAACAGTAGCATTAATGAAATTTGCCAAGGAGCTTATATTGATGGATCTAAGCTAGACAAGGAGGGAAGTGAGGTCAGCATTCTGATGGATGATGGGTACGTGTTGAGGTCAGTGAATTAGAGATCTCAGTGGGGTGGAAGAATATGTGCAGTAGATGTATTAAATCAAATGACATGGATGAATCAGAAGTGGTGGGAGAATGGCAGTCTCAAATTGAGATGTCAGTGGTGGGGTACTTTCTGATGATGATGATGAAGGCTATTATGTGATCATGTAAGAAGGAGTTAGTTGAGGGGGTACAGAAGGAAGGGGGTTGCAAAACTGCAGATGAGATTGTTGGATTTTCAGCTAGCTACATGGATGTTGAAGTTACTGAGAATGGTGGCAGGAGTTGAGAGAAGACCAAGAACCAAGTTTACAAAGAACAGAATCCCGGGAGTTTGATAGTTGACCAGAAGGCAGTCGTGAGCAAATAGCATAAGCCTCAAAGGAGGAAGGATGGTGAGAAATAGCCTGACAGTGGTAAATGGCGATAAACCCTCACCTGTTTGAGATGGTTGTAAGGGAAGTGATGTGTTCAGGAGGAGCCACATTTTTGTTAAGACAAAATAGTGAAGGTAACTCTTTTAAGAGAAGAACTTTGTTAATCCAAGATTTTTATTCTTTTCACAGACTTAAACCAGATTGGGTTTTGAGAAGAGATAAAATGGAAGAAATCACAAATCCCCTACAAGCTATTCAAATGGTGATGGACACGCTTGGCATTCCTTACTAGTAAATGTAAACATTTTCAGTATATACAGCAAAAAGAAATATTAAAGCTAATCATGAATGTGTGAAGTGTTTTTGGCTTTCTTTTGTACAACTTCTAAAATCTGATTTTGTATTAAAATTTAGAAAAACATATATATAACAATAAACTGTTTTCATATTTGTTGTTTCTTTTATTATTTTATGGCTTTATGCATGTAAGAAACCACTATGTCATAAAATGATTCTAACACTATTATTCATGTCTATTATCTTAAAATATTATGTTAGTCTGAATATAATCATATTCCAAAAGGGGAAAGAATAGCTTATTACTCTCATTTTATAGGTGAAGCGTTTTTCTAAAACAAATTTTGGAAATATAAGATTCTGCCAACACACTTAGAAGTGACAAGAGGACAAAATAATCTCACAAATGCTACAAACAACATCTCCATTTATCTCCCTGACTGACTGGACCATCCAGATAGGCAAGTGAGCTCCTCTAGGCAAATTAAATTCAACCTGCCCATTATATACTAAAAACCCTTAACTTTGAACTGATTGGAGTTATAATTTGACCTGAAAAGAACATGCTGTTGCTTACAAGAGAAACTTGTCACCTAGTCCTGATAGTGATTGGGTGTTGAAACCTAATTCGTTATTTTCAACAGCTTTGGGTCACTATTACCAGTACTAAACCAGTGTGGTTTCAGGACCACAGAAGCCTAATTCCAGTGGCTGTTTGAGATCTGATCGCATCCCAAAGTCTGTTCATATATGGAAGCCATAAAAGTTTTTAACTCTCTTAAATGAATAAAGAGTAGCTAAAAATGCAGAGATCATTTAACCACTTAGTTTACTAATTTGTTAGAATAAGGATTAAACCTAATTAGTCTGAAATTGGCTGAGATTTGGTTAGGATAGCTCTAAAGACCGTTTTGGTGTATTAGAATATATTGAAATTAACTGTAGAATTTTTGGTATTTCTTTGCCATTTTTCTTTCTTCTAATAAAGTGTTTTAGGAATTCTCAGTACTCAGTATTTTTCAAACATGATTTTTGTTGACTTTCCCAAATGTTTTGCTTTTCTCTTTGATTTAACAAAATCTTAGTATAAGCAATCTATTTACCTTGGTAAATTATACTACTAGGATATAATGTTTATTGGTATTAATTTCCTTTAAGATGGTTCTTTTTTAGCAAATATTTTTATTTTTATTTTTAAGATTTTATTTATTTGACAGAGAGAGACACAGTGAGAGAGGGAACACAAGCAGGGGGAGTGGGAGAGGGAGAAGCAGGCTTCCCGTGGAGCAGGGAGCCCAATACAGGACTTGATCCCAGGACCCTGGGATCATGACGTGAGCTGAAGGCAGACGCTTAATGACTGAGCCACCCAGGCACCCCTAAGATGGTTCTAACCAAAAAGTATTTCTATATAGTATTATGACTTCCAGATGTTAAAAAATTTTCCATTGTTGAAACTTAAACTAAATTTTTTAAAATATTTATGTTAGAGAGAGAGAGGGAGAGAGCGAGCATGCACGTACTTGTGAGAGGGGAGGGGCAGAAGGAGAGCAAGATAGAGAATCGCAAGCAGACTCCCCACTGAGTTGGGAGCTCTTTCCCAAACCCTGAGGTCCAGACCTGAGCTGAAACCAAGAGTCCAACACTTAACCCACTGACCCACCAAGGCGCCCCAGACTAAATTTTTATGAATTTTATATAATATCCTACACTTACTTGTAGAACATTCCTCCTAAATTTGTGTGATAAATCCATATCAGGATTCTAAGACCTAAAGGCTAAAAGGCTTGTCTGTCTGTGTTGATGATTGGGAGGACTGGTTGAGAAGTAATTAAACCTTTTTTACTTTAGAAGTAACTATTTTCCACAGAGATATTACATTATATTAAGGAAGGAAAATAAATATATTAACTGCAATCTAATTTTATTTTTCATGATTTCATTAATGGTGAAGTTAGGTGAGTTTCAAATTAACCTTCTTGTTAACTGTTATTAACCCAAATGTCCAGTAGATGTCATTATGCCTATACAGTATCATTTTTAATTTAGTTTTAAATGTATAAATAAATATATTGTTATATAGCTATGATTTTTGCAAATAAAATACATACTTTTAGATCCTTGGAAAATTTTATCTATATATCCCTAATACAGCTTGTTATTCCTACTGTATTTTGGCTTCATGCTTGAGAGGAATAAATTCACATTAGGCATTCTATATTCAAAATTGTTGAATTTTTTTCAATAGGTGATTTTTTTTCCAGGTTTATTATCTTTGTAACTTCTAAATTTTTGCCTGTAGCATTGAAAACCTAATACATTTACATTTACTGAATAAGAAGATACTATCTTTTGGATTGCTTGTTGCCAGTAGCTAAATTTTCTAATAGGCTGGCTTGTTTTTTTTTGTTTTGTTTTGTTTTGTTTTGTTTTTAAGTAAGTCCTACCCTCAACATAGGGCTTGAAATCCCAACACAAGATCAAGAATAGTATGCTCTACTGACTGAGCCCTCCAGGTGCCCCATCTAATAGACTTGCTTTTAACTTATATATTGTTCAGTCATTGATTCTTATTGTAAAGAAAGAGTGATAATAATCTTCTATAGTTCTGTTTTCAACAAAGAGGGAGAATCCCAATGAAAATACTTTGGTTATAACTTCTTTATTATTTCTCAAATAATGCAGAGAAATATTTATTTCAATTTATATTTGAGGGCATATATATTTGAGTGTGTGTTAAAATTTCCAACCTATGTAAAGGAAGAAGGAAATATTCTAAAAACTTGCCTATTTCAAGAAATGTTTGTGGAGGACCACCTAAAACAGCTTCTGAAGCTTGTGTAAATTAAGGACACATTTTTACCTGATAAATTTATAGAAGCCTATTTCAGAATGTAGAGTTTTATCCTATGAATAATATTTCATTATTACTGCAGATAACTCTTTATTTGTAATGGTGGTATTTTTATTTGTAATAGTGGTATTTTTTACAATTTTACAATTATGATCTAAATGAAAACAAAATGAATTTGATCTAAACTTTGCCCTTGCTTTGCCAAAGCATCATTAAGTTTTATATCTGCTGAACATTGAATATTTGAAATAAATTCTTCTTGCTGTCAATCTTTGCAATTGATCTTTATCAGGGTACATCAAAAGAATAGTCCAATAACAATTACTTTCACAGTGTTACTGAAGACATTGATTTACAGTGTTGCTCAGAGTCTTCCTCCTACTGTTACTTTCTCTTGAGGCCATCTGAATTCCATTGCCATTTTCCTAAAAGACCTTTCAGTTCCATTTGTGTTCGAGGTACTGACTACTGGTAAGCAGAAGCAAGCTCCTTCCCATCATACCCAGGCAGCTTTCCCAGGAAACACTCGTCTTGATTCAGAGCCTCACTGTCAGCCTGCAGATCTCTGATATTGTGCACTCTGGGGATACTGTTAATTTCAGGTTACCTGGAAACCAATCAAGGAAATTTAGACCACAAATGATGAGCCAAAAGGTGGCTCCAGGCAGATACTGGTATTCAAATCTCAGACAGTGTTGCATCACATCTCCATTTTGTCCAAGTGGAGACTGGGCAGATTCATAAATCAGCTTGAGTCCAGTTTTTCTTCTCTGGGAAAACAGGGTCAAGTGGCTTCTAGCATTAGCCGTTAGCACCAGAGCTGAGAGAGACAGCTAAGAGTATTTTCAGGTAAAACCCTCTTGTTTGCCAGAACTCCTGTTCCTTTTCTTGCCTACTGTTTTAACCCAGACCTTCCTCCCCTGGCTCAGATTTATTAATTACCAGTAAAGCAGACAGTAACATCAATCTTACCATGGCTTCCCATTTGTCCTATTCCCAGTGAGATGTGTTAGATTTGACAGATAAAGAATTATAGGACTGCCCTTGCTGCTTAGTAATGGGACTGCAGATAACCCTAATTTAGCCACATAAGGGAAAGGTGTGATGGCTCTGACATTCTTTTAGGAGCACATACCATCAACTTTAATGGTATGAACGTTGCATTGTCTTGTGCATTGACAGCAAGCTCCACTAGTACACAGCAGTGCAGGGCCAGTCTGGAGACAACTGGGTCAGTCAACAGAAAAGAAAATTTTGTGAGGAACAAAAAATAGAAAGTAGTATCACTCTATCCATCACCCCTCATTCTCATTTTCATCTCTGGTTCTAGATGCTTTTCCAGTAGAGTCTCCTCTTTGCTCTTTATATCATACTGAATGTGTGAACAAGTTCACTTAATTGACTTTGTCAGCTCCTCACATCTTTTCTCCTCCTGGTTTATTTGTCCATTACAATTTTCAATGAGACCACTGCTCTGAGGGGGTGAAGCAATGCAGTATGTCTGCCCAATATGTTTCTTTGCATATTTATATATTGGTAACATCCTCAGGAACACTTTCTACAGTCAAACATAATTTTAAAAATTCTATATAGATGAATAGTGTTATCTCATTGTGTTTTAATTGACATTTCTCTAATTCTAATGATGTTGAACATCCTTTCATGCATTCTTTTGCCATCCATATGTCTGATGAAGAGCCTGTTCAAGTGTTTGTCTACTTTTTTTTTTAAGATTTATTTATTATTTTAGAGAGTGCAAGTAAGTGGGGGAAAGGGACAGAGGGAGGGAATCTTTCAAGAAGACCCCGGCTGAGTGCAGAGCCTGACCTGGGGGATTTGATCTCATGATCCATGAGATCATGACCTGAGCCAAAACCAAGAGTCGGTCGTTTAACTAACTGAGCCACCCAGGCACCCCAAGTCTTTGTCTACTTTTAAAAACTGGGTGGTTTTTCTAAGTTTTGATGATTCTTTATTCTGGATAGAAGTCCTTTATCAGATAAATGACTTGCAAATATTTTCTCCTTGTCTGTTACTTGTCTTTCCATTCTCATAACAGTGGCTTTTGAAGAGTAGAACTTCTTAATTTTGATGAAATCCAGTGTACCAATTTTTTCTTTTATTCTTTATACTTAAAGTGTTGTGTCTAAAAACTCATTACTTAACTCAAGGTTACAAAGATTGTCCACTGTGTTTTTCTGCTAGAACTTGTATCATTTTGTTTGTTGTGTTTTTTTGAGCCATTTCAAATTTATTTTTGCATGTGGTACAAAGTATGGATCAAAGTTTATTTTCTTACATCTGGATAACCAATTGTTCCAGCATCGCTTATAGAAATGACTATCCTTTCTCCACTGAATTGCTTTTGCACATTTGTCAAAAATCAATTAGCCATATAAGTAATGGTCTCTTTCTGAATTATTTTCTTTTCCACTGACCTGTTTATTTTTTTGCCAATGTTATGCTGTGTTGATTACTGCAGCTTTATAATAAAGCTTGAAATCAAGTAGTATAAGTCCTCCAAGTTCTTTTTCAAAGTAGCTTGACTATTCTAGGTCCTTTGCATCTTCATATGAAATTTAGATCAGTTATTCATTTCTTCTCTTTACTTGCAATTTCATTTGGTCTTCACTTTTTAATTCTTTTTTTTTTTAAGATTTTATTTGAGGGAGAGAGAGACCACAAGCAGGGGGAGTGGCAGAGGGAGCAGGCTTGATGATGTGGGGCTTGATCCCAGGACCCTGAGATCATGACCTGGGTCAAAGGCAGACACTTAAGCGACTGAGCCACCCAGGTGCCCCCATTTTCTAATTCTTGATGTAGAAGGTGAGTCAATATTTTGAAATCCTTGTTTTCTAACATAGGTAATCAGTGATTTAGATTTACCTCTAAGTATTGCTTTAGCTTATATCTCAGAAATTTTGATATGATGTTTTTCGTTTTCATTTAGTTCAAAATACTTTCTCTCTTTTTTTTTTAAAGATTTTATTTATTTATTTGAGAGAGAGAGAATGAGAGATAGAGAGCACGAGAGGGAAGAGGGTCAGAGGGAGGAGCAGACTCCCTGCCGAGCAGGGGGCCCGATGTGGGACTCGATCCCGGGACTCCAGGACCATGACCTGAGCCGAAGGCAGTCGCTCAACCAACTGAGCCACCCAGGCGCCCTACTTTCTCTTTTGATCTCTTGTTGGATCCATGGATTATTTACAGATGTGTTTATTTTTTTTAAAGATTTTATTTATTTGAGAGAGTGAAAGTGAGAGAGATCACAGAGGTAGAGGGAGAAGCAGACTCTCCACTAAGTGGACAGCCTGATGTGGGGCTCGATCCCAGGGGCCCTGGGATCATGACCTGAGCCAAAGGCAGATGCTTAACCTACTGAGCCACCCAGGCATCCCTATACATGTGTTTAAATAACAAATATGCGCAAATTTTCTAGCTCTTTTATTAGTTGTGGAAATCTTTAGGATTATTATGTTGTCTTGATAAATTTATCACTCTATAATTGTAGAATGAATTTATTTATCCTTGGTAATATTCTTTGTTCTAAAATCCATTTCACTTGACTTAATACAGCGACTCCTGTTCTCTCTCTCTTACATTAAAAATATTTGTGTTAAAATATACATAACATAAAACTTAACATTTTAATCGTTTTGAGTTCATTGGTATTGATTACATTTACATTGTTCTATACTCCAGTTCTCTCTCTCTCTCTCTCTTTTTAAGATTTTATTTATTTATTTGGGGGGGGAGAGTAAGAGAGAGATCATGAGCAGGGTGGAAGGGTAGAGAGAGAAGCAGACTCCCCGGTGAGCAGGGAGCCCAATGTGGGACTTGTTCCCAAGACCCTGAGATCATGGCCTGAGCAGAAGGCAGACGCTTAACTGGCTGAGCCACCCAGTTGCCCTCCAGTTCTCTTTTAATCATTGTTAGCACATGGATTAGTTTCGTAGAGCTTTTGTAACAATTGCCACAAAATTGTTGATTTAAAACAACAGAAATGTATTCTTTCATGATTTTGGAGACCATTCATCTGAAACCAAGGTGTTGGCAGGGCTGCACTCTCTCTTGAGGGCTCTGGGAGAGAATCTGTTCTTGCTTTTTGCAGTTTCTGGGTGGCTCCAGATGTACCTTGGCTTCTGGCCACATCATTCCAATCTCTGCCCTTGTGGCCACATTGTCTTCTCTTCTATATAATTTTCCTCTGCCTCACTCTTCTAAGGGCATTTGTCATTGGATTTAGGGCCTACTGTGATAATCCAGAATGATCTCAAGATTCTCAACTTAATTACATCTGCAATGACCCTTTTTTCCAAAAAGGGTCACATTCATAAACTGCAGGGATTATGCTATAGACACATCTTTTGGGGGCCACCATACAACCCACTACAGTATGGTATATCTATCCATATTTTACTTTTAACCTATTTGTATATTTGTGTAAGATGGGTTTCTTGTTGAATGCATAGAGTTGGGCCTTTATATTTTAATCCAGCCAGCCCATCTCTGCCTTTTACTTTGGATATTTAGACTTTTTACAGTTAATGTAATCACTGATATGGCTGAGTTTAAATCTGTCCTCTTGCTGTTTATGTTCTATTCATCCCATCTGCTTCCCTCATTACCACCCTTTTGCTTTCTGATCTGTTTCGGATTAATTAAATAGGTTCTTTTCTTCTTTTTTAATGATTCCAACTTACCTACCTTGTTGGCTATTACCTATAACTCTTTGTTATGTTATTCTATTGGTTACTTTCAGGTTTTTAGTAAATATCTTTAACGTATCAGAATCCACCTGTAAGTGATATTATACCAATTCACATATACTATAAAGAAAGGCCTTGCAACATACTACATTTCTGCCTTCTCAATCTTTCTGCTCTTGTCAACATTTTACTTTTAGTATATTATAAACCACAATAATTTGTTATTTTCATCATTTTTGCTTTAAACCATCAGATATCTTTTTAAAAGATTTAAATAATCTAAAAATCTTTAAACTTGCTCACATAGGTGCTGTTTTAAGGTGCTCTTCAGTTCTTACGTAGATCCAGATTTCCATCTGGCATCATTTTCCTTGGGCCTGAAGGATTTCCTTTAATATGGTTCATCATGCAGGCCTGTTAATGAAGAATTTCAGCTTCTATATGTCTGAAAAACATATTTTGCTTATCTATTCTTTGGCTTTCATTTCTTAAAAGTATTTTTACTGGGTATAGAGTTCTAGGTTGCAGGTTTCCTTTATTTCTTCTTTTTTTCCTTGTACTTAAAGATGTTGTTTCAATTGTTTTCTGACTTGCAATGTTTCTGACAAAAAGTCTACTCTCTTCTTGTTTTTTTTCCTCTGGGGTGTTTTTCTTCTGAGTGCTTTTAAATTTTTCAATTTCTAGGTTTAAGCAATTTGATTATGTTTTGTTTTACTCTAGTTTTCTTTATGCTTCTTGTTCTTAGTGTTTGATCACCTTTGATCTATGTTCTTATAGTTTCCCTCAAATTTGGAAAATGTTCAGCTATTATTTCTTCAAATATTTTCTTTCCTTCCCATTCTCTCCTTTGGGGACATTGTGAATCTTACCTCTTTGGTTATTGGATAATTTTGTACTCCTATAAATACTTTTGAGTTTGTTCTGGAATTCATTTACTTTACTTGGGAACTGATCCTTTCTGGTATTGCTTTAAGCTCAGCTTTTCGCCACTACTAAGGTAAAAACCTCCTGAGAGCACTATGAATGCCATGTAAATCATGAAGAGTTCCACTCTGACTTGTGAGAACAGGAATTCTCCCCAATCCCAAGTGGACTCCAGGCATTCCTCCCTTTAATCTTCTCAGATGATACCTTTCTTGGCCTCTGATACGTTTTTCATTCAGATGTTCTGGTCAGTACTCAGCTAAAAACCTAACGTGGACGCTCTGCAGATCTGTCTAGGCAGCTCTCTTCTCTCCTGTACTTTGCACTCTGAATCCTACCTGCTTTGGTTTCATAATTCTCAGTTCTATCTCCTCACCTCAGGAAGACCACCATACTGTGTAGTGTGGCAAGAAACCCTCAGGCACTAGGCTTGGGTGATCACAGGGCTCATCGCATTGCCTAATCTCCAATGTCTTAAAAACTATTGTTTTTTTAATTTTGTCTTTTTTTTTTTAAGTTGTTTCAGGTGGGAGGGTATATCCAGTTCCTGTTACTCCATCTTAGCCATAAGCAGAAATTTGTTTTTGTTCCTTCCTTTCTAGTTTCTGGTCTTTATTTAGGATTATCATGTGTGAGTTTTTTGTGATTATTTTTATCCCTTTAATCTATTAATTACACATTTTTTAAACATTATTCTGTAGTGGTTAACCTCGAAATTTTATATACTGAACCTTGAGTAATGATAATTAAGTAGGCACTACTACTTCTCCAACTTCTTTGAAAGTCCTAGAAACCAAGCACACTGAGTCCATTTCTTCCCTCTTGGCTTTTGTGTTATCGATGCCATGCATTTTAATTCTACATATCTATTTGCTATGTAAGCATTATTGGTTTTCTTTTGTGCAGTTAATATTCTCTTATATTTACCCACAGACCTAAGCTCCTTCCCTCACCCCTTATTCTTTGCTCTTATTTCCTTCCTGAATTTTCATGTTTCATTTTCCTTTAGTCTACAGCACTCCATTTAGCCGTTCTTTAGGTAGAATTCTACTACTATTCTTTAGGTAGAGTTTACTAAAGTAGAACTAAAGTTCTACTTTAGGTAGCTACTAGGTAGACATACTCTTTATATTTTTATTTATTTGAAAACATCTTTCTTTTATTTTTGAAAATATTTTTAGTAGTTATAGCATTCTTGGTTGGCAATTATTTTCATTTAACATATTAAAGATGTTATTCCACTTTCTCCTTGTTTTTATCACTTATGTTAAGAAGTTCATCAGTCCTATTACTGCTTGTTTGAAGGTAACTTTTTTTCTTTTAATAATATCAAGATTTTCCCTTTCCCTTAATTTTCATCATTGTTATACTGAGGCTCCAGTTAGATGATGTTACCCCACATACATATATGCTCCCAGTACTCCTAATAGCACACCACAAAACTGGCCTGGGCATGTGCTGCTTCTGCCAAGATCTTGAAGTTGAATCAGGAACACACCTGCACAATGCTGGGGTCAGGACCATACCATATTTACTGTAATTGTTATCAACAGTAAATACTCCATAACCTGCCCCTTGACATCCATGAAGCTAGACACTAGAGTCTCAGGCTTCTGCTGCACCTGTTTCAGTAAAGCCATGTGCTTCCAGGATTGTTCAAACTAGGCAAAATGGTAGAACCAACATAAATGTGGCTTCTGCTTTATGATATTCACTTTTGACATCTGTTTTTTTCTGAGCATGCATCTACTGGGTAAAATCTAGGTTGGTATAAGAGCTGCCGTGTCCTAAAGTCTTGGACGTGTATTTTGGCATGTATTAAGCAAACTTTACAGGAGATACAAATAAGAGAAGTGAGCCACACTTTTCGTTGTTTATCCCTAATGTGCGAATTTTGGAAAAATGTTGGGTATAAATGATATTTTGTCAAGTATATATATAGTCCATAGAATATACTCAGTTATATAATTAAAAAGAAACTGTTGTTATAGTTGGCTATTCAAAACCTATATGAAGTAGAGAGATTTTAGATTTTTATTATTGACAGGTAAGTTTGAGAGATAATGAAGGAAGAAAGAAGGAAAGAGAATTAGAGAGAATGACACATTTATAATTTCATCTTTATTATCTTTTAATATTTCCACTAAATGCATTATTACCCCTTTTCCCCCCTGAATTGAGATATACTTCCTTGGAATGTAATTATGAAATTTGGCTTAGGATTTTATTTCTAAAATCATTTTTAATAGCGACTTTTTTAGGGATCAGCAAAATGTGGAGTACTAAATTATCCTCAGCAGAATTTCCATAACATGCTTGAGGTAGCTACTACTTTTACAATTATTTTAGAAATGTGGAAATGTAGGTACAAATGAGTCCTCATTTTCCAAAGTCACAATCTGGATATTGAGATTATAAATCAGCATTGAGTGACTCCAAAGTCTTCCTAACATGACAACGCTCTGGAAAAAAATGAGGCTGTGGGGCGCCTGGGTGGCTCAGTCAATTAAGTGCCTGCCTGCAGCTCAGGTCAGGATCCCAGAGTCCTGGGATCCAGCCTGAACCGAGCTCCCTGCTCAGCGGGGAGTCGGCTTGTCTCTTTCTCTCTGCCCCTCCCCCACAATTGCCAGAGCGCACGTGGGCGAGCTCTCTCTCTCAAATGAAATATTTTTTTTTTTAAATGAGGTTGGGTACTTTTCTGACACTGTTCACAAAGATTTATTTTACATTCATTGATTAAAAATTAAACCAAAGGAGTGTTGTAAGATACCATGGCAATATAGAGAGAAAGGGGAGAGAGAGAAATGCGCATGCAAGTGAGGGGAGGGGCAGAGGAAGAGAATCCTTAAAGCAGACTCCCCCGTGAAACAGGGAGCCCGGATGCAGGACTCAATCCCACAACCTATGAGATGCTGGTATATTCTGTTTCTTATTGTGAAATGTGTTCAGCTAGTGAGAATTCATTGTTCTGTGCTGTTATGGCATGTGTACTTTTCTCTGAATGTATTTTATTTTAATAAAAAGTTACAAAATAAAAATAATAACAGCTCTCACCTCACTATATTATTTTATAGTTCAAATTAAAACGCATTAGAATGTAAACTCCATGAGGACCGTAATTTTAATCTTTTTCTTTCCACTGCTATATACCCAAGATTAGAGCAGGACCTGGTATACAGTGATCACCTAGAACATTTTTCACACATGAATGATAATAGAGCACATGCTGATTTCATCACCCGCCACAGAACACAAACGCTCTAAACATTAGACATTACTATCAGTAATACAGTTTTATCATTGCTTGAGACAAGTAGGTCATTTTTCTCTTTAAGCAGTGTAACCTAGACAACTGTGTTTTCACATGAGGTATCCATTACCTCATGTTTCTAAGTTCATCTCTCCATTTGATCAATGGTGGTAAAGAAATCAATGACCACAGGTGAACTTTACTCCATGGACTTACAATAGGGAATTGAAGTTGAAAATTTACCTTGATCTTATGCAGCCTGAGTTAATGATTTGTGCTCTTGCTATTGTTGCCCTTATGAATTATCGCATTCTTATTGGACTCTGGCATGAAAAGTATTGTTGATTAACATAGTCATGTTATTTTAGAATTATTTGAAAATATTTTAAATGAAATATAAGTTTTGTTACAAAGACACTTTGACAGATGTTGTAAATAATTAACTTTTTCTTCAGGCAAAGTATTGTGTACTTAATGAGTCCCTATTGCTTTAGAATTGTTAAAATCTTTGTTGGGCACACCATTGAAGATGAGGTCAAAAGATTTGGCTTTTATCATCATATTAATCATCTCAGGAGAAGTCTATGCAGGAGGTAAAATTAATTTTTCATATTCCTTATTCTCTAAAAATTATAAAGGGAAATTCTAACATTCATTTAACTTGAACTTTTATAGTCTTTCATTTTTGTGTATCAACTTTATAAAAAGCATACTTCTTATAATTTGTTATAAATACATAAGCAGATTTTTTTTTCCCTTTGGGCATAACTAGTAAACTATTCTTAGAGTGACAAACTTAGAAAAACAAAAGACAAAAAAGGAAAAAAAAACAGCTTTGTATCTCTAGGTTTTATGACATAGGAGGTGAGGATCTAAACACTTTAAAGGATTTTCAGTCTAACAGTACCACCATTTAGAAGTCATATGTTAATCTTAATTCTAATTTCATACTAGAATTTATTCCTAACATTGCACAGCTTGTACAATTTTAATTTTCTCTTCATAAAGTTCATAAAGTGAGAGCTTAGTGTAGGAGATTTGAAAAAGAAATAGCCATGAATCATCAAGATTTTTGAATCTTCACCCTTTGATTTTTATCCTAATTTATTCATTGGTTGAAATTTGTAAGTAGTGATTAGAAGGAGGACTGTATAATTGGTTATGCAGACAAGGACATTTTTGAGAGTGAAATGGAGCTCTATTAATAGTTATGTGAGACACCAGTGTAAGTTAGGACTGTCCAAACCAATACCCATGGACTCCCTAACTCTTAGAAATCTTTATAGCCAGAGCTCCGTGTGTAAATAAGTGTGAGTGAAGCAGGCAATATATAAGTGTGGGTTATTTAGGAAGAGTTAATAGTGTTATTAGGCTGTAGGGATAAGAAACAAGAAAGGATAATTAGGTGTCAGCAAGAGTGAATATACAAAAGAGGAAACCACAGCAGTAAGACTTTTCTAAAATAAACACCTTAGGGAATCTGTTGAAATAAAATATTCTATGGATTATAATTGCCTTGTAGGTAATAGTTTGCTACAAATTTCCTACCAAAAAAGGTCTGCAATTAAGATTATGAAAGTGAAATAAATAGAATTCATCTTATTTGATACATTCAATTCTATAATAAGATAATTTTTGCATGAATAGTTTCCTTTGGTTTTATTTTTCTGTCTAAATAGGGAAAAACCAGCTGATATAATTCTCTGTCATCTATATACCATGAAGACATTGCATTTTCCTCAGGATGCCTGGGTGGCTCAGTTGGTTAAGCGTCTATCTTCAGCTCGGGTCATGATCCCAGGGTCTTGGGATCAGGTCCTGCATCGGGCTCCTTGCTCAGTGGGAAGCCTGCTTCTTCCTGTCCCTTCCCCTGCTTGTGCTCTCTCTCTCTGACAAATAAATAATAAAATCTTAAAAAAAAAGACATTGCATTTCCCAGATAATTTCCTAATTATTATACGGTTATAATCTTCTTTTACTCAAACAAACAAACAAGCTAACAATAATCTCATCTTTCCATGCTTTCTCTCATCCCCATTAGGAATATTTGGGGCAAGAATTGAATTAATGGTACTTCTCATTTTGTGGCAGGCAATCATCATTGGCCTATGAAAGTTTCCACTTTTGCTTTATTTATACACTTCCTCCCTTTATCCCTGACCCTGAATTCCATTTCCCCTAGCATCAAACTGGGAGCCACTATTGTGTGTTTGATATATTCTTAAATATGATATGTAACTATCTTTCTGAATTATGTCTTCTTTTGTGTATGTGCTTTACATTCACATAAATGAAAGCTTGCCATCAGTTTGATCTCTGTACTGTTTTGTTTTACTTGCTATCATTTAAATACAGTTCCATGCTGCTGAATCTATTCTGTTGCTTTTAACTGCTGCATAGTGTTTCAGATATTTTACTTATCCATCTTACTTGTGATGGACACATCATTACCTCTAATTTCCTTCTAACCACAAATAACGTTTAGAATTATGAATGTGTCATATAATCACCTAATTTCTTGTTACAATTTGTCCTGTATATGTTCACATGTGTGGTTTGTTTTTTTTTTTAGATTTTATTTATTTGACAGAGAGACACGGTGAGAGAGGGAACACAAGCAGAGGGAGTGGGAGAGGGAGAGGCAGGCTTCCCACTGAGCAGGGAGCCCGATGCGGGGCTCGATCCCAGGACCCCGGGATCATGACCTGGGCCGAAGGCAGACACTTAACGACTGAGCCACCCAGGCGCCCCATGTGTGTTTGAAAATTGCTAAGAGAGCAGTTCTTAAAAGTGCTCATCACAAGGGAAAAAAAATTGTAACTCTGTGGTGACAGATGTTAACTAGATTTATTGTGAGATCATTTTGTAATATGTGCAAATATACATGTGGAACCATTGTGCTGTATATCCAAAACTAGTATAATGTTAACCTCAATTATACCTCAATAAAAAATTATGTCAGTACATATAATATTTACTTATGTGTGACAGTCTTCTTTCACTAAGTAATATGTTTGTGAGATTCACTATTCAACATTCACTACTGCTGCATGATATTCAGCATTGCATTGCTGTATAATATTCCATTGAATGCATGTCTAAAATATGTTTATCTTTTCTTCCATGGAATGGGCATTGGGATTGTTTCCAGTTTGGGACTACATGAATAGTGCTGCTATGAACATTCTTTTACATGTCTTTGAGTGCACAGATAAATACTTTTATTCTATCTTTCATTTTGTTGATGTGGTGTGTAACATTGACCAATTTTCATATGTCGAATCATCCTTGCATTCCAAGGATAAAGCCCACGTGCTCATGGATTCTTTTACTATGCTGCTGAATTCTGTTTGCAGTATTTTGTTGAGAATTTTTGCAGCAGTGTTCATAAGGAATGAGTGCTTTTTAAAAATGGCATGTGTACATTCTGCCTTAATATTGCCAAAGAAAGCCGAGTACTTTTTATGAGGTCTGTGACCATTTACATGTCCTGTTTTGTAAAGCTCTTGCTCGAGCAAGATTTTTTAAATTTATTAAATAAGATTTTTTTAAACTTATTTTTTATTTTTTAATTATTTTCTTATTATTTATAATTATTTTTTAATTAGTTTTCTGTCTTTTTATTTAAAAAAAGCCATTCATTTCAAAATTTTGTGGGTTTGCCTATTTAAGTAGAACTTCATCTGTTCTAGAACCCTGCTGTCCAATATGGTGGCCGCTAGGTATATTCAGCTATTGAAATGTGGTTAGTCCAAATTGGGAGGGGCTGTAAGTATAAATACACTCTGGAGTTCAGACTTAGTAAGAAAAAAAATGAAAAACATTTTTAATATTTTAATGGGTTAAATAAAATGTATTATTAAAATTAACTTCAACTGTTCCTTTTATTAATGTGACTACTAGAAATTTTAAAATTACATATGCAGCTTGCATTGTATGTCTATGAGAAAGTGCTGTGTTACAAAGTTAGGGAAAGCGTCCCTGAGGAAGTAGCCTGACCAGCTTTATTCTGACTGTTGGTTATTGGGGTTGCTAGCAGATTAATTCTGACTGAAAAAGATTGTCACAGAATCCCCTTAAAAAGCCAGGTAATAAAAATAAGTACGAGTTAAAGTCACTGCAAACACTTTGAATTTAAAAATTTACTGCCATTTGATCACACATTCCATGGTTTTAGATATGTTTTTCAGTTTTCAGCTTGATATTTACTCATTTCAGAGAAACCCTGTGGTCTTCCTAGTGTGGAAAATGGAAGGATTGCCCAATATTACTATTCTTTTAAAAACTATTACTTTCCAATGAGAATAAATGAAAAACTGTTGTTTTCCTGCTTGGCTGGTTATACCACTGAAACTGGGAAACAAGAGGAGCGAATCACATGTACCCAAGAGGGCTGGTCTCCAGAACCACGTTGCTTCAGTGAGTCTGTGGGCTGTGTCCACAAAATGTTTATAATATTTAAAGAGATCAGTCCATAAAGGTCCAAGAAAACTTGGTGGGTGGTGAAACCTTTTGGTCGATAAGAACAAATTACAGGCCCACTGTCTCTTTTACAAAATGAAGACATATTTTGAAATTCTGTAAATAATATTTCTTATTAAAGTGTTATTGTCTTTGTTTTTAATAATACCCTATAAAGAGAATACGGATAATTATTGAAAATGGTATTATCATATTGCAAGAAACAGATGCAAATGCGTTACTTTAAGGAATGAGGAACTTATACAGATAATAATGCATAGGAAGCCAGAAAAATGCTTGACACTGGACTTAGGAAGAATAAAATTGTTACTCCAGTGTTTTATCCTTTGAAAGACTCATCTCTCCTTTGTGTGCCAACTTCTCCCACAAATTCAGAAAAATGTGTTTTCTGAATTTTGAGTTCAAATTTAGAAAAAGGAAATCTGATTGGTTCATCTCATTATTTCATGCCAGGCTACCCTATAGTCAAACTATTAATGGGCTTCCATTAGATCAGCTGACCTCTCCTGAACAAAAGATTCTCTAAGCTCTGTTTTGCAGAGTAGAGGCTTTAGTTGGGTTTGTTTTATTTAGAAGAGGAAATGAGTATGATGGTTACCATGCTTAATATATCTAGTGAACATATCCATTTAGGATAATTATCCTTTCCATGACTTGAGAACAGACCATAAATTTAAGCATTGCACATTTAGTATTAACATAGACCACAGATTAACTCAAAGAAAGAAAGAAAGCAATATTCATAACTAGAGCTTAAAAATAAATTTAACATTAGCAAGAGCTTTGAAATAGGCACCAGAAGAGAAGAACTCAGGTTTAGCATGTAGTCTAATGGTTAAGATACAATCTCTGCAGTTCACCTGCCTGCCTTTGAATTCTGCTCCACCATTGGAAAGTGAGCATTGTGAGCCTAAGTTTCTCATCTATAAAATGGGCATAAACCTGCTTCGCTAAGATAATCCATATAAAGTGCTTGCCACACAGCAAGTACTACATATATTTAATACTAACCTTGGCTAAGTCTCTTAACCTTTCTGAATTGGTTTGTTATGAGGGTCTAATAGTAGGGCTTAAAAAAATTACTGAGCTGAGGTACATATATTATCTAACACAACATTGTTGCAAGTATTTGATAAAAAATAACTCTGCAAACTCAAAGGTTTTGAGTAACATGTCTATGATTCAGTCACGGTCTACACAGCCTGACTATGGACTGGCTACACGGACTTATTGTGTGGCCAGGTGATCATTTGCTGAATTAAAAGAAAAAAAAGAATGAACAAAGTTTTCACATTAAGGTATCTGCAGACTTATTTAAGGATCCATAAGCTGGGTATGTGCTTTTGTTACATGGTGTTAAAAATTGTCAAACACAGTAGATTTAAAAATATTAGGAAGTAAATCCAAATGAAATTCCTTCCATTTGCCATTAATGACAGTTAGTGAAAGAGCTCTGTTATATTTTCTAAAAGTAGATATGATAGGGTGGGAGTCACTACAAGAACTGAAGTCAATAAGCACAAAGAATGTCATTGTCAAGTTGAATCAGTTTTTGAAGAAATTTGATGCAGAACATGCAGGATAATTCCAAAATTAAATCAAATCAAGGAATTGAGTGAAATTTTTCTCTCTCCTTTAAATTCCAAGAAAAATATTAAACTTTTGCCTTGGTTTTACAACTAAGTAAAAGACAAGCTTAATTTCACCAAGTTAAGCAAAGATTTTTTTCCCATAGAAAAATGCACTAAGCCTGAGCTGAAAAATGGTTACATCTCTGATGTAACATTAATGTACAAAATTCAAGAGAACATGCGTTATGGTTGTAATTCAGGATATAAAACCACTGGAGGAAAGGATGAAGAAGTGGTTCAGTGTCTTGCTGATGGATGGTCTTCTCAACCTACCTGTAAGAAGGAACATGGTATGTGTTTAAGAATCACTTCCCAAAACTGAAGATAAGAGACTGTGAGGCTAGTACTTTCTTATACTGATAGGCATTTTTATTTAATAGAATTAATTTTTCAGTATGTCTGCAAATGCAAGAAGTTGATATTATATTGTTTTTCTTAAATGTTAGGTGTTTCCTTAACCCAAGAGTTCTCAATTCCCACAACTCACCTACTCCATTAGTTCCTATTTTTTTTTAATATTAATAGACTTATTTTTAGAGCAGTTTTGGATTTGCAGAAATATTGAGCAGCTAATACAGAGAGTTCCCATGTACCCCTTCTTGCCCTTGGCCACATACACTTTCCCCTATTATTTGCATTTTGCATTTAGTGTAGTATATTTGTTGTAATTGATGAGCCAATACTGATACATTAATTGAAGCTCACACTTTAGGGTTCATTCTTTATATTATACATGCTGTGGATTTTGTCCAGTGTATAATGACATGTATCCACCATTAAGATATCATACAGAATAGTTTCAATGCCCTAAGAATCCCTTGTGTTCAACCTATTCATCCATTTTTCCTTTCCACCAACCGTTGGCAAACCTTGATCTTTTTTTTTTAATTGCAGTAAAATATACATAACATGAAATTTTAACTATTTTTAAGTGTACAATTCCATAGCATTAAGTTCGTTCACAATGTTGTATAACCATCACTACTATTTCCAAAACTTTTTCATCAACCCAAACAGAAACTCTGTACCCATTAAACAACAAACCCCTCTATCCCCCACCCTACCCCAGTACCTGGTAACTTCTATTTTCTGTCTCTATCAGTTTCCTTATTTTAGGTACTTTGTATAAGAGGAGTCATGCAATATTACTCTTTTGTGTCTGACTTATTTCACTTAGCATAATGTATTCAAGATTCATCTATGTTGTAGCATGCATCAGAATTTAATTTCTTTTTATGGCTAAATAATATTCTATTGTGTATGTATATAAATATACATATACATATATAGATATATCATATATACACACTTTGTTTATCCATTGATCCATTGATGGACACTTGGGTGGGTGGCAGTTCTTCTAAAAATTAAACATAGAATTACCATAGGATCTAGTGAATAAATGAAATCTTAAAAAAAAAAGAGTGGAATGGAATAGGATGAAAAAAACTTTAGACCTTTTTCTGGCAACATATATAAATTACTGTTTCCTTTATTAGAGAAGAATTCAAGATAATGCCCATTATCTTTATTGGTAAACCAATATCAGGCATACTTAAAATAATCCAATAATTTGAATATGTATACTTTGTTAGTGTGTTTTTAGTTGTTTAAATTGTACAAATCCTCAGATGGCACAGAATCAAAAAAGCTGTACAAGGCTTCAGTTGAATTGTGGCCTTCTGCCAAGTATACTAGAGTAGAATTTCAAGAATAGAAGACTGGTGGCATTAAGACACAAGGTGTATTAAAAAAAAGGAAATAGAGACACAAAGGCAAACTGGCTGTTTTTCAATTTGGCCAAAGGTGGATTCAGCCAAATATGCTTAAGATTTTGTGAAAATACATTTTGAGATTTCTTTTTAATATTATAGTTTTAGTGATACATTTCATAAAATAAATAACATTGATTTTTTTTTTTAGAAACATGTTTGGTCCCTGAATTATACCATGGAAATTATTCCACAACGCAGAAAACATTCAAAGTGAAGGATAAAGTACAATATGAATGTGCTGCTGGCTACTATACAGTTGGAGGAAAGAAGACCGAGGAGGTAGAATGTCACACATATGGATGGTCTCTCACACCAAAATGTACCAGTAGGTTCTCATTTTAAAGGCAATCTAGTCTCATTTTAAAAACTTTCTCTCGTCCAGAAGTGTATATAAATTGTCACACTCATGTTTCATTTTTCATACTTTTTTGGGTTTGTTTTTTTTTTTTTGCTTCTGGTTTTAATTATTTTGATCATAGGCTTTGATCACTTAAAGATCTCAAATAGAAAAAGAATTTCTTTTAGCTCAGATTACATTAAAATAAGCCTAATGATATTTAATAAATATAGGAATTGACAAGCTTTTGTTATATATAACAAAATATGGCAAATTTACTAATTTCTATTCCAGATATGGTATATAAGTAGTAGGTGAATTTTGTTCAACAGAAAAAATAACACTTTTGTATTTTATTTGTTCTTTCATTTTTAGAATTAAAGTGCTCTTTAAGATTAATAGAAAATGGTTATTTTCATCCTATAAAGCAAACATATGAAGAAGGAGATGTAGTTCAGTTTTTCTGTCATACAAATTATTATCTAAGTGGATCTGACTTAATTCAGTGCTATAACTTTGGTTGGTACCCAGAATCTCCTGTATGTGAAGGTAATTTTTAAAATTTCACACTCGTACAAATAAAATATCATGTCTTAATCAGCTTTAATTTCTATGAAAAAAATGTTTCTGATGATATCTAATTCTTGTCCTGAGTGCTTTTTTTTAAGTTTCAGAGGCAGAGTTTAGTGATTTATCAGTTGCATACAACACCCAGTGCTCATTACTTCAAGTGCTTTCCTTAAAATGCCCATCCCCCGGTTACCTCATCCCCCCACCCACCTCCCCTCCTGCAACCCTCAGTTTCCTAGAATTCAGCGTCTCCTATGGCAGCATCTCCTATGGTTTGCCTCCCTCTCTGTTTTCGTCTTTTTATTTTTCCTTCCCTTCCTCTATGTTCATCTGTTTTGTTTCTTAAATTCCACATATGAGTGAAATCATATAGTATATGTCTTTCTCTGACTGACTTATGATTACTCAGCCATCAAAAAGAAGGAAATCTTGCCATTTGCAACGACGTGGATGGAACTGGGGGTATTATGCGGAGGGCTATTTTTAAAAATAAGTATGGTCTTTTAAATCATTGCTAGATATTTTCAGCAATATTTAATCTGGAAGAAATCTTAAATTTTGCATTAGTTTGTAAAGTGGATATAACTTTTAAACTCTCTTATTATAAGGAATAAAATATTTATTGGGAATTACTAGACCCAACTATCCCAAGCTGGCAGCTTTGTGAGGCATCTTTCCTATTTGGCTACATATTTCCTGATGTGAAAAAACAGTCTTCAAAATGGTGTGGGTAAAGAACAGAAAAATCAGGAGAATATTACCCAGAGTAAAAATGAAAACTATGGTTCTCGAGTAAGAACTCTCCTAAAATGTAATGTCTATGTATGGTAAGTTTCTACCACTGCACATGTCCAAGCAGATAGTATGATCACCTATTGGGAAACAACAATTCAAGCATCATTTAAACATACCTACAATGAGATATGAAGGAAGTCCAAGCCTAGCAGAGGGAACAAATTTGAAAAAGTAATTGACATAATGTGACAAATATAATCAAGTCAGGTATAAAGTATTTGAAAAAACCCTGAAGATTTTGATTGGTATGGTGTGGGATAGCATTTTTGGAGGTGATGGATAACATTTGCACTGAAAGATAAAAAGGAGTTTGAGGATTTGGGGGAATGGGGAGAGGTAAAGGTCTTGATAGCCTCTATTTTCTCTGCGGTATAGAAATTAATGTCATTATTGATAGACAAGAGGAAGACAGGAAAGTGGAACTTGGAAGAGGGGGTGAAGATTTGAAGCAAATGCTAGGAGGGGTGGAAGAGGGAGATGACCAGGGGTATGAAATGAGATTGCCCAGAATGATCCTAATTCTTTAAATGCACCAAATGATAACTTCAATGTTTTTATTTTAGTTTTTAATTTTCCAGTCCTGCCCAAGAAACTTGGTCTAACAGTAGAGAAGAAGAATGTTATCAAATTGTCTCTAGCATGTTATTTCAGAAATAAATGGTAAACCTACTTAATATCTACTCCAACAGCCCCCATCCAAATTAGCATGCAAGTGTGCCTGTTATTTTCTCTAGTAAATAGTCATTAGATGTACGGTAGGCAGTGCAGTTGGCTGAATAATAATAAATTACATCCTAATCCCTGGAACCAGTGAATGTTACCTTACTTATATGGCTAAAGGGACTTCGCACATGTGATAAAATTAAAGATCTTGAGGTAGGAATAATTTCTGGGATTATCCATGTGGACCCTAAATATAATCACAAGCCTCTTTATAAGAGGGAGGCAGAGGGAAATTTGACTACAGAAGTGGAATAGAGATGTGACAATGGAATGGAAGCAAGAGGTTGGAGCAATAAGAGGAAAGGTCATGTGCCTAGGAATGCATGCAGCCTCCAGAAGCTTGAAAAGGCAAAGAAGCTGATTCATAAAGCTTGCAGAAGGAATGCAGCTCTCCTGACAACTTGATTTTAGCCCAGTGAAACTGATTCTGGACTTTTGGCTTCCAGAACTGTAAGAGAATAAATTTGTGCTATTTTAAGCCACTTTATTATAATAATTTGTCACAACAGCAATAAAAAATTAAGACAGTCTGTGTTTTAGAATACTGAAGAACAGATTTTATTTAATTCATATAGACATAGGTACAAGAACAGATCCACCATTTAATAGTTAATTTACTTACTTCAGAAGTTTCAGTTTATTTATCTATAATATGAGACAAAAATTATCCCTGCTTAATAAAGTTATTTTAGGATTAGAGGAGGTAATGAATGCTGTTTTAATTTGCTTGCTTTTTTAGTTTTCTATTGGTCCATAACAATGCCATTACAAATTTAGCAGCTTAAAACAGCACACTTGTATTATTTCATAATTTCTGTAGGAGTCTGAGCCTAACTTATCTGGCTCCTCTGCCCTCCTGTTGGACAAAGCTGCAATAAAATGTCAGCTGGGGCTTCAGTCTCATCTGAGGCTTGACTGGGGAAGAATCTGCTTTCAAACTCATGGTTATTGGTAGCACTGAGTACTTGGCTGACAGCTGAACTGAGAGCCTCAATTTCTTCTTGGCTGCCAGCTGTAGGCAGCCCTCTGCCCCTTGCCCCCTCATTTGGAAACTTACAATGTGGGGGCTTGCTTTTTATCAAAATCAGCAGGAAAATAGTCTCTCAGCAAGAATGGCCTTACCATCCTCTGTTGCATATCATGCATACATAATCACATACTCCCATTTTCTTTGCTGCATTCATTGGTTAGAAGCAAGTCACAATTCCTGCTTATGAGGAGGGTTATCACATAAGGAAGTGAACATCAAAAACATCAAAAGTGGAGATCAAGGGGGTGACCTTAGGGTCTGTCTTCCATACTTCCTATGGTACTTGGCTCTATGAATGTGCTTATTAAATCTACATATTATTTTTTGTAATTATATGACCAAATATGGTGATTTTTTTTAATAAGGAAGAAGAAATCGATGTCCTCCTCCGCCTCTGCCTCTAAACTCCAAAATTCAAAGATATTCAACAACTTATCGTGATGGAGAAACAGTTCATGTAGAATGTGAACTTAATTTTCAGATACAAGGATCAGAAGAAATACGTTGTAAAAATGGAAAATGGACAGAACCTCCAAAATGCATTGGTTAGCAACACCTTAATCAGCTTTCCCTAAAATTAAGTCTGCATGTGCAGCCAAATGGTCTCTTCTCTTTAATTGGTCTCTTTTCAGAAGAAAAGGAGAAGACAGCCTGTGGGGACCCACCCTTCATTGAGAATGGTACAGCAAACCTGGACTCTACAATTTATTACAATGGGGATAAAGTGGCATATGAATGTAAAAGTGGGTATCATCTTCGTGGATCAACAGAAATAACTTGTAAACGTGGGAAGTGGACACATCCTCCTGAGTGTGTTGGTATGTATGCTACACTTACCAGCGATAGCTGAGCCTGTTGTGTAAAAATTTTTCATTTTCCTTATTTAATCCACATATTTCTTAGAAAACACACTGATTCAGCACCTACTCTGCTACTTTTTTTGTGTGCATGCAGCCTTCTTAGAATTTAACCCAATATAAATAATTGGGAAACTAAAAAAAATTTTTTGAATATACATTAGTGCTAACTAAGCACTCTTATCTGACCTGTTTGACACCATGACTTCTGAGCTTTAGATGAAAGCACATAAGTAACAGTGGAATGGGTGACTGGCCTTGATCATGATCTTCTTTCTCTTCCTTCATGTCCTACAAAGTCATGTTAGAGCACTCTGTTCCTGCCTTTGGGTCAATCCTTCTGATATTACTTATGCATCTGGCCAGTTTGAGCCCTACACCATTCTGAGACCTGTCCCTGGTCTTTTGTTTCACTAACGCACAACCAGGCTATGGTCACACCCACTCCTGGGTGCTACAGTTCCTGTCACCCTTCTCATTTCTTGATCTCTCCTAGAAAGATCTCCACAAACATGTTTACTTAAGATATTTATTGCATAAGAGAAAAGCTATTGAGGATGCTAAAGAAATGAGCAGAGTAAAAGAAAAACTAAAGAGAGAAAAAGTAGACAATTTCATCCATGGATTGACTGAGATCTGGGATGAAAAGAATGAGAATTAAAAAATAAAAGTGGATAATGACAAAAAATAGTTTCAGAATTGACCATAATCTTCAGGTTATTGTTTACCTTTCTATACATTTTAAGAATATCTGTATCATGATTCCTTCATAAGAAAAGTGACAGATATGTGTTTTTAGGCAAAACATTTACTGTTTATTCTTAGTAAATTTTTAAAATATTTGGTCTGAATAACATTTTTCTCATTTCTGGAGAATTTAGAAATCAACTGTCCTAAACTATGTAATACAAATAATGAGGGACAGGAGTATGAGTAACTATATGATATCATTAGGTTGTTATACATTCATATTAATTTTAAAATAACCTCTTTTCTTAGAAAATAATGAGAATTGTAAGCCTCCACCTGATGTAATAAATGGGGCTGTTGTTGATGGATTATTGGCAAGCTACACAACAGGATCCTCGGTGGAATATAGATGCAATGAATATTACTTACTGAGTGGAGCAAAAGTATCTCACTGTGAACAAGGAAGATGGTCATCCCCACCTATTTGCTTAGGTAAGACAGAGAACACATTGTATTTTTTTTAAAAAATTTCCCAGCTCTATTGAGATACAATTGACATATAACATACGAATTTAAGGTGTACAATGCCATGAGTTGATACACATATATGTTTTGAAATGACTACCACAATCAGGTTAATTAACATTCCCTTCATTTCACATAGTCATAGTTGTACTACTGTTGTTCTTGTCTTTATGATGAGTGCATTTAAGATCTACTCTCTTGGCAACGTTCAAGTATTCAAAACAATATTGTTAACTATAGTCACCATTATGTACGTTAGATCCCTAGAACTTATTCCTTTCATAACAACCCATTGAATTTCTTATACCATTACATTTGTATTTTTATGTGATTTTTTATATAACATTTTATAGCATGGAAATGATGATTTTTGTATAAATCTTTTTTTCCAAAGTGTTTTTCCTTCTCATTTTTGTAAGCAGAATATCTAATATCAGAGGGTCTAAAACTACATTAGTTCTTACCTACTACTTTTTAAAAAATTGTGGTAAAATTTGAACAACAGAACTTTACCATGTTAGCCATTTTTCAGTGTTCATTTCAATGGCCTTAAGTAGATTCACATTTTTGTGACTGATTACTTTTTTCCTAACTGATATCCTTAGCATCTCTCCCTATATTATCCCCAGAATGTCATTTGGGGAGAATAATCCATCCAATTCTTTCCTTGGTAGAGCATATTGTTAATAGCTTTCTTGGCTGTCAATTCCTCACTTGAATGGTCACCTTTGTTCTATTTTGTTGAGCAAATAAAAACATGTTTATAGTTTAATAATAATTAATTAATTAGTATTAATAATTAATACTTTAAATGTATTTTGAAAGACGTGGTATAACTAACATTAATGATTCAAGTGGAGATTTAAGAGAACTATCTAAATAATTATCTCATTTGAGATAACTTTCAAAACATAATATTCACCTTTCATTTCAAACCTATAGATTTGCCTCATTTTTTAACTTTGCTAGTCAGAATTACATTTAAAAGTAATGTAATCGGTCACTACAGTTGCAATGAACTTGTTACGTTGTAACTTTTACAAATAGGTAATGGTATCATAAACTTTCTCTAAGTTAAAATAAAATAGTCACTTAATATAAATATTAGCATTTCAAACTATAAATGCAAATCATTGTTATTTACCAAAAAAAAAATCATATAGAAGCAACTAGAAGAAAACAGAAAATATCAGTAACTTGCGCTGAAATAAATGCTATTAATGACTTAGATAATGGTTTTCTAAACCTTTTTATACACACACACACACACACACACACACAACACACACAACACATATTTACAAAAAATATATGCTGTCATGAGAGGCTATGTAACTCGTTTTTTTCCCACAAACTATATTATGAACATGGTTGGGTATACTTCTACAATATACAATTTAATGGCTGCCTAGTATTCCATAATGCAGATATGCCATAATTAAATTAGTCACTTTTTGATGGAAGTTTAGTGTGTTTTCAACATTGCCAAATTGTCCTTCAGAAAGTTAATCCACTCTACCATCAGTGGATTAAAGAGTAGTTGTCTTAATCCTTGTCAACTTGAATATTTTAATCTTCATATATTGTTAACCCAACAATTAAAATTATTTTAATTTGGTTTATTTAAGTACTAATCAATTGAGTTTATTTTCATTTGATTTGTTTAAGTATTAATATATTAAATTTTTAATATATATTAATATCTTTCATTTGGTTTATTTAAGTATACTAAATTGAGCATTTTTCAATTTTCTAGTGGCCACAGGTTGTTTTATTCAATGATAAAGTGCATCTCTTCTAGCTTAAATAATTTTTTTAAGATTTTATTTATTTGTTTGACAGAGAGAGACAGCAAGGGAGGGAACACAAGCAGGGGGAGTGGGAGAGGGAGAAGCAGGCTTCCCGCGGAGCAGAGAACCCTATGCTGGGCTCGATCCCAGGACCCCGGAATCATGACCTGAGCTGAAGGCAGACCCTTAACTGGACCACAGAGGCGCCCCTTAAATAATAGTTTTTAGTGTTCAAATTAAGTGGTTTTAATTTATAATATAACAATAATAATAAGAGATGTATAAATTCATTTGATAGCAATAAAGTGTATATTATGTATATGTGTGAGGAGTTTTAATAATGTAAATGTTAAATATAAAACTTTGCTTTTGATACCTGTCAAAATTTTTCTTTCAAAAATACATTAAACTTCATATTTGTCAAATGAATAAATAATTTAAAAGAACATTTTGTTTTACAGAGCCATGTACTATTAATGTGGATTACATGTACAGAAATAACATAGAGATGAAGTGGAAGTATGAAGGAAAGGTCTTACATGGAGATTTAATAGATTTTGTATGTAAACAAGGATATGACTTATCTCCATCAACCTCATTGTCTGAATTATCTGTACAATGCAATAGAGGAGAAGTGAGATATCCTTTATGTATTAGAAAAGGTAAAACAATGCTTTCTGACAATTTCTCAAGTGATCAATATCACCACCCTGGGTGCAAAGTATAAGAAAGACCCTACCTAACTCACCACCATCATCTTCTAATCTATAAATTGGGAATGATCTGACCAATTTCCAGTAAGCACATACACTTAAATAGGATGACTATGCTGACATCTTTTAATTCCAATAAGTCAGTTTTATAAAGGGAGAAATTAATAGATCTTATAGATATCACCAGACTATCAGAGGACTGATCCCCCTAATGTGAACAATCAACAACTCTGGAAAACATTGCTTTTCTTGGGGTTTGCTGGAGAGTATTGTTTCAGAAAAGGGCTTGATCAGATTGAAAGATTTTGTGTGCTGCTTGGATATGGAACTATTACTTTTAATAAGAAAAAAATGGAAGAGAATACATGCAGAAAGCATGGCTTCAAATGGGTTTCATACATTTTCACATCTAGATAAAAAGGGAAAAATAAAATAATGTTTATTAATACTTTACCAGTTTTAAATATATTTTTCAATATTATAATATGAGATTCTAATTACAATAATCAATTTTATAGTATGAAGTTGTTGTAGAACTATGCTCTCAATAGTTAAAATTTGACAGCTATCTTAAAAATGCTTTTACGTGAATTATCTCATTTTATTTCTTTTTGTTTATTTTTTTTTTAGAGAGAGAGAGAGAGCATGGGGGGTGGGGGGGGCAGAGGGAGAGAAATCCTCAAGCAGACTCCACGCTGAGCACAAAGCCTGAGGTAGGGTTCAATCCCACACGCCTGAGATCATGACCTGAGCAGAAATCAAGAGTTGGTGCTTAACCAACTGAGCCACCCAGGAGTCCCTATCCTATTTTATATCTATAGCAATTATTAAAGTATTGGATGTTTTTTGTAGAAATTCATTGTATGCTTTTAAAATCATTTTTTCAGAATCTAAAGGAATGTGTGTATCTCCTCCACTTATTAAAAATGGAGTCATAATTAGTTCAACATCAGACATCTATGAAAATGGTTCCTCAGTAGAATACAAATGTTTTGATCACCATTTCCTTCAAGGATCTAGGGAGTCCTATTGTTTAGAGGGGGTGTGGACTATGCCACCATTGTGTTTAGGTATGTACTACAAAATATCCACCTATTTAATAAAATAAAACCATATCTTTTCCCACTTTCTCATCTGTTAGTTAATATAATACTACTATAATGCTTAATTTGCTATATTTGTGTATCAGTGTGCCTATTTCATCACTGGTTTCTATTCTCTCCTGTAGATCATAAATAACTATAGTCCATCTTGCCCTAACAAATATTTACTAAATACAAACCATACACTAAGCACTGGTGTTTTATGGGGCTATAAGATGAATAAGTCATGGTGGTGTGGGTACATATGTTAACAGTTATCATTTAGTACCGTGTGACTGGTACTATAATAGAAAACATGAGTGCAACGGGGAAACAAAGAAAGTTAAAGCAAGTTATGCCTTATTAGTGAAAATTTTCAGGAGACATAAAAAAGCATATCTTTAAATAAAAAGAAAATATTTTTTTGTTTCCATATCTAACTTATTTACTATCTTATTTCACCAGCTTGGACTTGAGTACAATACTGAGTAGAAGATGTAGTGGGTATCTTGTTTCCCAATCTCATAAGTAAAACTTTCAACAATTCATCTTTAATTACAGTGTTATAAATACTTCAAAATCAAATTAAAAATATAGAAAGTTTAATTTCTATTTTTCTAAGAGTTTTTAAAAAATCTTGTGAGTGTTTAATTTTAGCACTATCTATTGAAATAATCACTTATATTTCTTCTTCTTGAATGTTAAAGCATGATTACATTCCTGTAATTAATCACACTTGGTTGTGATGAATTATGCTTTCTACATGTTATTGGATTTTATTTGCTTATATTTACTTAGAAGTTTCACATCTATTTTTATGAGAGAGATGAGTCTGTTATTTTCCTTTGGGTTTGGTATTAAGTTTCTGCTTTCCTTATATGGTGAATTGGTAAGCTCCCTCTTTTTCAATTCTCTGGAATTTGTGTAAGATTGGTACCATTTCTTCCTTAATAATTGTAAGAATCCACCAAACATGCCATTTGAACATCAAGTTCTCTCTAAAGAAAGATCCTGACAGCTGTCAGTTTTCGTAGGGTGGTTTATAGAAATTTGTCGATAATATCTAAATTGTCAAATTTGTTGACATAATGTTGTTTACAACATCCTTTTACATTATTTTTAATGCCTTTAGTGATATGTCATTTGTTTTTACTGCTATTAAGCTGTATCTCTTTCTTTCTTGACATGGCTTGCTAAGAGTCTATTACTGTCTTTTTTTTTTTTAAGTTTGGGGTTTTTTAAAAAAAAAGGTTATTTATTTTAGAGAGGGGGAGAATCAGGAGCAGAGGGAGAGGGAGAAAGAAAGCAGACTCCCCACTGAGCATGGAGCTCAACCTAGGGCTCTAATTCAGCACCCAGAGATCATTCATGATCTGAGCCAAAACCAAGAATTGGTCACTAAACCAAATGAGCCATCCAGGCCCTGGGTCTATAACTTTTATTAGGCCTTTCAAACAACTAGTATTTACATTTGTTACCCTTTCATCAAATGTTGCTTACTATTTTAATAATTTAAATTCTTATCATTCTTTTCTCTCTTCTAATTTCTTAAATTTATTTTATTACTCTTAGCTTTTTAGGTGGATACTTATATTACTGATTTTCAGCCTTTCTTTTTTAAAGGATTTTTAAAGAAAATTTAATTTAATTTGCTAATGATACAATAAGGATATAATTATATCTTTAAATTTCCTACTGAGCACAACTTTATCCCACTCATTTTTATATTTTGGAATTTTATCATTATTCAGCCATCCAGTTAAAAAATACATGATACCCTTTTTGATATCTTGTATGCACTCTGAGTTATATAGAAGTTTGTTTTTTAGTTTCTAAGCATTGGAAGATTTTCTAGTTTCCTTTCGTTATTGATTTCTAATTTGAATCCATTGAGACACACTTTGAATTATATGTCTTTTGAAATTCATTGATACTTACTTTATTACAAGCATTTATTTATTGTAGGTACACATTCTTTTGTACTTGACATAAACAAATAATTGTCATTGTTGGATTCACTATTGCTGAATATTAAGTGCATTCATATCTGTGCTGATTTGTGTCTGTTTTTCTATCAGTCACCAAAAGAAGTATGTTAAAGTCCCTTATACTCTGTGCATTTAAAAACATTTCTTGTATTCTCTCAATTTTTGCTTTTGTTTTTTTTATGCTATTCTACTAGGTACACACAAATTCAAGCATATTAAATCTTGGTGTACTGGCCCTGTGTAATTTTAAAAGAGTCCTCCTTTATCTATACTAATACTTTGTTTTTGTTTGTTTTTGCCTGAAGTCTACTTTAGATGTACAAGTTTTCAACAAGTATTTACAAGGCATACATTTTTTCATTCTTTAACTTTCAACATTTTGGTTTCTTACTTTTAATGTGTATATATTGCAAGCAATATATAGTTGTTTACTTTAAAGCATATTTATTTAGTCTGACCATCTTTTTATAGTATTTGTCCATATACATGTTATATAAGTACTGATATATATCCTTTCTGTTCTTTCTTCTTCTCTCTCTCTCTTTGCTTTCTTCTGGGTAAATCAATTCTTTTTAAACCATGTCACTCTCTACTAGCTTGTCGATTATTCTTTTCTCTTGGATTCCTTTCAAATTGTTATCACATAAATTACATAATTCAATCATGACTTATTACAGTTGAATATAAATTAGAACTTATACCACCTCTCCAAGACCCAGAACACTTTAGCTTGATTTACCCTTCCCACTTTTTGCATTACTGTGTCATGCATTTTCATTCTACATATTGTTTAAGTCCCAAAGATACAGTGAATATTATGTTTTCCAAAAATATTCTTTAAGACTTCTTGATATGTTTGTCAGTGATTCGTTTCTCATCTTCTCCTGTTTGTTGCTATTTCTGATTGGGATCATTTTGCACATGCCTGAAAAATATTATTTCTTTATTATTTTCTCAGTTTTTGTTTGCTTGCAAATTTCGTGGTTTTCCTTCACTTTTGAAGAGGAATTTTACCAGAGATAGAATTCCCTTTTTCTTTCCATGCTTTAGAAGATGTCATTTTTATCCTTTTCTGCATTTATAGTTTTTTTTTAAAGATTTTTATTTATTTATTTGACACAGAGAGAGACAGCGAGAGAGGGAACACAATCAGGGAGTGGGAGAGGGAGAAGCAGGCTTCCTGCTGAACAGGGAGCCCGATGTGGGGCTTGATTCCAGGACCACTGAGCCACCCAGGCACCCCTGCATTTTGTAGTTTTTGTTAGCCAATTGCATTCTTTATTTTTTTTAAGATTTTATTTATTTATTTATTTATTTATTTATTTATTTATTTATTTATTTATTCATGTGTCAGAGAGAGAGAGAGAGAGAACACAAGCAGGGGGAGCAGCAGGCTCCCCGCTGAGAAAGGAGCCCGATGCAGGACTCAATCCCAGGACCCTGGGATCATGACCTGAGCTGAAGACAGACACTTAAACAACTGAGCCACCCATGTGTCCCAGTCAATGCCATTCTTAGTGGTACATCTTTGAAACTAAGTTTCTTTTTGTACTCTACTGGTTTTGAGATTCTTTTTCCCTTTATTTTCAGTAGGCTATTTATGCGGGGCCTTGATATGTGTTTCTCCGAGCATTTCATTCTTTTCTTTTTTTAAAGATTTTATTTATTTATTTTTGTGAGAGAGAGAGAGAGAGCATACGCACATGAATGGGGGAGGGGCAGAGGGAGAAGCAGACTCCCCACTGAGTGGGGAGCCTGATGCACGACTGGATTCCAGGACCCTGGGATCATGACCTGAGCCAAAGGCAGATGCTTAACTGACTGAGCTACCCAGGGGCCCCTGAGCATTTCATGCTTCAAGTTGGTAGCACTTCTTGAATCTGTGGCTTTATGTTTTTCATAGTTCTGGAAGGTACCTTTAATCTTCTTTGTTCCCATTTGGTAATTTTCTATTGATATATCTTCCAATTCATTAATCCTTTCTTTAGATGTGTCCAATCTGCTTTAAACTCATCTATGGAGCTCTCAATATCCTTGTATTTCTAGAATATCATTTTATGCCTTTTTTTTTGTAGATTTCAGATGTCTGATGAAAAACTTTATCTTAACATCTATTTCTTTACCATGTTAATCACACCTATCTTTAAGTCCTTGCCTGCAAACTCCATTATCTGGATCATCTGTAGGCCTATTTCGATTTCTAGCCTAATTTTTTGCTATTTCTGTTAACAGTTGATTGAATATCAAATATTATTTATGGAAAATTTTAGAGACTTGAAACGATGACGTCATCTTGTTCCAGAGAATACGCATCTCTTCTTTAGGCTGATAGTGTAGGGGAAATTGACCTCAATCTAATTAGAAATGCAGCTTTTTCTAAGCTTATTTTCAGAACTTTGTTTGCTCCTACTAATAGAACATAACCCTGCAGGGTTCTTCACTAAGAGTTTGGTGTTTATACCAAGGTTCCTCCTTCTTGACTGCCTTTCTTATTACTGGGAGACTGCCAAAAAAGCTTAATGTAGCTTTTCATTCACTTTCTGCTTGGCTCTTTATCCTCTCTCTTTGCACAAGTCAAGAATAGGCAAATGCTTCAAGGGAAAAAACAGCCAGTGCAGAGTATCACATTCATTCTCTGTATCTCCCATTCCTCTGGGTTCTTGACCACTCAAGTCCTGGCTGTCATGTCTGACTTAAACTTCTGTGTTTCTATCCTCAACAACATGAGATTTCCAAAAGCTCTGCTAGCTCTATGTTTGCTGTTGACCATTCTCTACAGTCTCTCAGCTCATGCTGAGAATCAACAAATGCCCCAAGAGGAAATGCCCCAACACAGAATGTTGGACTCATCTGAATGAGCTTTTACCAGAACCTTGGCATCTTGAGTACTGAGTGCCTTCGAAATGCTCTAATTCCTTGAAATACGTACTTCGTGTCAGTTTTCAAATTTTCTAGTTTTTGGTAGAAAAAACTGGTCTGATATAGACTATTCTGTCACTATTCTGATTAGCTGGTCTGATATAGACTATGCTGTCATAGCTGAGAACAGAAGGTCCATGAATTAATTTTTAACTTGTTTTAATTAAAATTTTATGTTTTGTAGAACTATAACATTTTATAGTGCTATTTGACCTGATTTTCAAAGATATTTTGCAGTGACTATAGAGATTCTCTTAGAGTCTTTCTGATTCTTTTTCTTCATTTTTATTCAGTCTATAGAACTTCTAGCATAACATCTGACACTCTAGGAATTCAATAAATACTTACCGAAAATATTGAATAAAGAAGTTTGTTAATGTATTCCAGTTGTATGATTTATATGCTTTATTAACAACTCTGGAACTTTAACCTGTCTCAGGACCTACTGTTTGGTGCCATGTCATCCAGGAGGCAAAGAAGGACACAAACAACTCATTTTCTGAAATAACTTGACATTTTGAAAATATCAATATTTTTATTATGAAAAAAGATCAAAGGAATTTGTTGAGTATCCTAATAATTATCTAAGTTTTTATTTTGTTTTGTTTAAATGCATTAGTGAAAGGACACAATAATATTTTCAATGCTTAGAATTCAAAACATCTTAATCTAATATTGATATTGATAACTGGAAATTTCAAAGAGAGGAAACTGTCAACCACTCTGGATGCCATCAGGTCATAGAATTTGAGTCATTGTTGACAATCCAGCTTCTTTCTACATTTCCATAATATTTTATCTATCCAATAATCAAACAAATACTTTGTTTCATGGGGAATTTATTTAAGTTTTCTGAAGAAAAAAATAAGAAAAAGAACATTATTTCAATAATTATTGGTAACTATCAATGTTCTTTATAAAAACACCTTTTTTGTTTACTATCTTTGAAAACCATAATGGCATAAAGCTAAGTGACTGGCAGGACATACATCTTTTCCAAGTCCAGGACCACACAGACAAATGGCAGATTGCTTTCTGTGAGCCTTGAACATATTCTCTGACTCAAATATTAATTCTAACTTAGTTGCCACTAGAGTCTGGGAATTTTAAGGTCATCATGAATAGGAACCACAATGCTTCCTGTTAGTGCCAAGATGTGTCAAGATAATTTTCTTCTTTTTATTTTTTCAGAGCCTTGCACATTATCTTTTGTTGAAATGGAAAATAATAATTTACTCCTGAAATGGGATTTTGACGATAGACCACATATTTTCCATGGCGAGTATATTGAGTTTCTTTGTAAGAGAAATACGTATGTAGCTGAGTTCTCTATTACTGGATCTGAACTCAGAGTGCAGTGTGACAGAGGGCACTTAAAATATCCAAGATGCATTCACAGAGAAAGGTAAGAAGAAGCTTGTGCCTACAACTAATTATTTTCTTCAGATTGTTATTCAAGAGATTCTTTATGTTATAAATTTCAGAAATACAGGTTCTACAAAACTCCTACTTCATGGTCATTATATAGGATAAAATAATTTCATTTTTTAAGCTAGAAGTATTAATTAATTCAACAAACTTTCTGAGTTGTCTGAAGTCAGAGTACTGTTTGCTATTTCATATCTGTGACACTTTGGCAATTTGGAAAATAAACTGATTTATATGTGCAATATTTAAATGTGGAAAAATTAACCTATATTTTGAGAAAGAAGATTGCATTTTCTCCCACTTCCCAGTATAGGTCCAAGTATAAGTTATAAAGATGGGAAACAAAGTTGTACAAATCTTTCTATTGATAGAAGAGCATATTAATAACAATGATTAAAATTAAGTTATTTTCAGGAACACATGTCTGTGTAAGAGCTTGGAAACACTAAAGTGTTTCCTCATAAGATAATTTAAAAGTACATATTTTATACTTTTTTGTTTTTTTTCCTCATTCTTTTTTGTTTTTTATTTGAGGATAATTTATGTACAATGTTACATTAGTTTCAGGTATACAACATAGTGATTCGACAATTCTATTGTTATGCTATACTCACCACAAGTGTAGCCATGATCTGTCACCATACAATGCTATTATAATACCATTCACTATATTCCCTATGCTGTACCTTTTATTCCCATGCCTTACTTATTCCATAACTGGAAGCCTGCCTCTCTCACTCGGTCCTCTTTTCCAATTTTGTCCATCCCTCTATCCACCTCCTCTCTAGCAACCATCAATTTGTTCTCCATATTTATAGATTTATGTCTGCTTTTTGTTTCTTTGTTTTTTTAGATTCCACATATAAATGAAATCATATGGTATTTGTCTTTCTCTGTCTGACTTATATAAAGTCCCCAAAAAGCCAAAGCAATCTTGAGAAAGAAGAACAAAAATGGAGGTATTGCAATTGTAGATTTCAAAATACACTACAAAACTGTAGTAATCAAAATAGTATGGTACTAGAATAAAAATAGACACATAGATGAACAGAATAAAGAGCCCAGAAATAAACCCATACTTTTATATGGTCAATTAATCTATGACAAAGGGGGCAGGGATATACAATGGGGAAAAGAAGTTTAGACATAAACGGTATGAGGAAACCTGGACAACTACATGCAAAAGAATGAAACTGGACCACTTTCTTACATCACACACACACACACACACACACACACACACACACACACACACACACAACCTCAAAATGGGTAAAAGATCTAAATGTGAGAACTGAAACCATAAAACTCCTAGAAGAAAACAGGTAGTAATCTCCTTGTCTTTGGCCTTAGTAACATTTTTCTAGATATGTCTCCTGAGAAAGAAAAACAAAAGCGAAAATAAACTATTGAGACTACATCAAAATGAAAAGCTTCTGCATAGCAAAGGAAACCATCAACAAAACAAAAAGATAACCCACTGAATGGGAGAAGATATTTGCAAAGGATATATCTGATAATGGTTAATATCCAAAGTATATGAAGAATTTTATTTTATTTTTTAAATATTTATTTATTTATTTGAAAGAGAGAGAGTGAGCTTAGTGGGGAGGGGTGGAGGGAGAAGGAGAGAATTCCAAGCAGACTCCTCGCTGAGCATGGAGCCTGATGTGGGGCCTGATCCCAGGATCCTGAGATCACGACCTAAGCCAAAACCAAGAGTTGGACCCTCAATTGACTGTGCCACCTAGGTGCCCCAATATATGAAGAATTTTAATCCCCCCCAAATGGGGTGCCTGGGTGACTTAGTCAGTTAAGTGTCCGACTCTTGATTTTGGCTTAGTCAGGCCATGATCTCAGGGTCATAAGATTGAGCCCCATATCAGTCTCCATGCTTAGTGCAGTCTTCTTAAGATTCTTTCCCTCTCCCTCTGCCCCTTCCTCCCTGCTCATGCTCTCTCTCTCAAGATAAATAAATGAATACCCAAATAATCCAATTAAAAAGGGGCAGAGGACATTTTTCCAAAGAAGATATACAGATGGCCAACAGACACATGAACAGACAAAAAGACACTTAACATTACTAATCATCAGGGAAATGCAAATCAGAACCATGCGATATCACCTTCCACTTGTCAGAATGGCTAGAATCAAAAAGACAAGAAATAACAAGTGTTGGCAAGGATGTGAAGAAAAAGAAACCCTCATGCCCTGTTGGTGGGAATGTAAATTGGTACACCCACTATGGAAAACAGTATGGAAGTTCCTCATAAAATTAAAAATGAAATACTATATGATCCAATAATTCTACCTCTGGGTATTTTCCCAATGAAAACAAAAACAGCAATTCAAAAAGATATATGCAGCTTTTTGTTTATTGAAGCATTATTCATAATAGCCAAGATATGAAAGCAGCCCAAGTGCTATTGATAGATGAATGGATAAAAAAGATGTAGAATATTATATATACAATGGAATATTACTCATCCATAAAAAGGATGAGATCTTGCCATTTGTGACAACATAGGTGGACCTAGAGGTTATTATGCTAAGTGAAATAAGTCAGACAGAGAAAAACAATAACCCTATTTTATATTTCTTGATGAATGAAATATAATCCTGTTTTTAGTAAAATATTACAATAATACAATAAAATGATGTAAATCATTTTATAGAATCAGGATTTTGACGCTTTTAAAGATACAGTATAAAATGGAAATTATACTTTATCTTTGATTAAGAATATTATAAAAATATGGGTGCCTGGGTGGCTCAGTCAGTTAAGAGTCTGCCTTTGGCTCTAGTCATGATCCCAGGTCCTGAGATCAAGCCCCCCATCGGTCTCCCTGCTCAGCGGGGAGTGTGTTTCTCCCTCTGCCCCCACCCCCTGCTCATGCTTGTGCTTGCTCTCTCTCTCTGAAATACATAAATAAAATCTTTTTTAGGAAAGAATATTATAAAAATAACTTAATGGCAAAGTGTATGTGTTCTAATCATTGTGAACAATGAACTATATGAACAACATAAGGATAACTTTTTAGATACTTTGAACAGTCTATAAAAACATTCATAAGAGACACATGGGTGGAAAACTAAAAATTTTTAACTATGGTAAAATCAGGACAGAAAAATTTTATATGTGTTTAAGTGTCTTAGTGTGTCTTGTATTTCTCATTTCAAAGAGAAAAAGAGGTAAATAACTTAGAAAAAATGTTTAAAATGGCATTATTCTATCAAATGACACTGAGATTTGAAAAAGGAATTTGTGGTATAATTCACCAAGTCTGTCTACTTGCTTTTATCAATAACTAGCTAAAACAATGACTAATTATATGAAGTGTTGAAGGGCTAAGTTATAACAAATACTTGACCAAAAATGGTGCTTATTTCAAAAATCTCTCTTCCTTCTCTCTCTTTCTCATCAAGGATGCTGTCTTATCAACAACCCTTCAGGACATAAAAATGTATGGCAGAAAGAAGAATAGTGCATCAACACATCATAAAATCCTTTATAAAACAATTTTTAGAAGAAAAATTACAAGTCTCTAAGTTTTAACTTTTGAAGATTTGAATCTAAATTGTCTATGTTGACCTTTTTTTATTTATAAATAAGCCAGAACATGTTGTTTCCATTCTAATTTGACTGATCTGACATGTAACCTAACTTTTATTGCATGCTTTCCCTCTGTTAAAAAGATTGATCTACATGTCAAAGTATTTCTGTTTCCTATTATCCATTCATTGTGTTATATAATTGCCTTCAAGATATTTGTTTTTATCATATTCATTAACATTGGGTTTTCTGGTACTTTTAATTCAATCTTTCTGTCAATATTAAAGAACCAAACACTAGAGATAAGAAACTATACATCATATTAGAGGATTTACCTTATTAAATAGAGAAAAGACTGCCCTTTATACTTCCAAATGTAAAGAACTTCAAAAAATTAACTGTAGTAGTAGCTTCAAGGTTAATCAAATTATGAGGTGGTGAACTATCCACATGTTAAAATGTTGCCCAAGGAACGTGGCTAAAAAAAGAACAACACTTTCCATTTTTATATTTTACACTTTCAAGTAATATTTTGAAGTAACGTTTACACTTCCATTTAAAGTAACAGTTATACTTCCATTTGTTATTAGTGTTCATTCATAAGCCTGTGTAATAGCACTACTGGGGTACTAAAACCCCCTAGTGGGACTGGTTGTTGTTACTAGAATAGCACATTTTCTTATCTGGAAGCTATTCAGTTCACCTAAGTCAAGATCTTCTCAATATGATGACATTCTTTTCTTTTTTAAGATTTATTTATTTATTACTTATTTGACAGAGAAAGACACAGCGAGAGAGGGAACACAAGCAGGAGGAGTGGGAGAGGGAGAAGCAGGCCTCCCACAGAGCAGGGAGCCCGACGTGGGGCTCGATCCCAGGACCCCGGGATCACGACCTGAGCTGAAGGCAGAGGCTTAATGACTGAGCCACCCATGCGCCTTGATGACATTCTTTAAACCCTCAAGCTTCAATTTTCTAATGAAGGACAACTGGACCTAACTCTGTGGATTAAATATGAATTCATCCAGTGTTCAACATGTATATTTCAGAACTGTCCTTGAGTTCATAATCATTCTTTTAATATGCTATAGTCATTGTCCACAGTGGATCCTATAAAATTGAAATTTGATTGAAATTAAATATCAATAGAAAAGTGTTAATCATTTTCAATTAATCAGTTAATCCATTAATAAACAATATTGAGCGCCTGCTATATCTCAGAAAACAGAAAATTTGCTCAAGGTGGGTAACTGTCTTGGGACTATGTATTTAGTATTGTCATATCTTCTGATTTTTTAGTGAAATCTACTGATTTTTATATGTGGAGAGGGAGTCTAAAAATATTTTGTGAGCAATGTGGCTCATGAGCCATCAATTTATAAACTCTAAATGCTAAATAAATGAATGTGTGAAAAATGCAACAATGGAAGCATGTGCAAAGTAAAGTGGTGGCATGGAGGAGGTGGTAATTAACTTTCTAGGGGGTGTATTGGAAGCTTCCTGGGAAAAGCCTGAGGTCTGCAAGCCTAGAGAAGACATCCCACAGAGAGGGAATGGCACACACTAAGTCAAATATTAAGCAGGCACCATATGCTAGGCATCATGCTGAGCACTGGGGGAAAACAGTGAATAAGACACATTGTTCCTGCTGTTATGGAGCATGTGCTCTGGTGGGAAAGGAAGATGTGAACCAAATCTATAGAAGATGACATGTGCCAAGAAAGACACTCTCTTTGTCAATGAACACCAGGGGATGCAACCTAGTCCTGGATGCTCAAGAAAAGCTTCCTTGAGGAAGTGATATATAAGCTGAGACTTGAAGGGAGAAAAGAAAATATTTTGGGTGAGGGAGGATCATATGGAAAGCATGTGCAGAGAACATGATGTTTCCAAGAAGTTAGTATATAGCCAGTGTGGAATGAGTGGAAAGGAGTGAAGGAGAGAGTGAAGCAAGGTAAACGTGGAGAGATTGCAGTCCCGTGATGAAGGCCTTTGTAGGCCAAACTAAAGATATTGGAAGTCACTGACTGAAATGAAATGTTTATAGTAATTGCTAAAAAGACACCACTGACTGTTGTAAGGAGAGACTGGTCTGAAGGGGGGGAAATGTAGGCATAGAGAAACCACTTTTAAGAAAAGAATGCCATCATCCAAGCAAACTATGATGGTAATTTACACTGGAGGCTGTTGGGGAAGGTCATCAAAAAGATGTGGCCACCGGTTGACCTGTGAGCTGGATCTCTGCTCCTGACTCCCTCCCCTGTCCTTGGAATATGGGTTCCATCTGCCTTTCCCACTCCCAGAGGTTACTCCAAAGACATAGATAGATAGTCATGGGGTATTGAGAACACCTGCATGGTACGCATGACTGAACCTAGTTAAGGCCTCTATATAAACCTTAAGATCTGATGAGCAGGTGCAAGGATCCTGTGATCTTGCTGTCGTCCAAGGCAAGCTTCATATGTAAGTCCCCTTTGCTTATTACATCTGCCACCTACCAACCTGGAGTAGGCTGCCTCTCTTCGTTCTCCCTGCCCTCTGCCCTATCCAGCTCACAGAGTACAGGGGCCAGTTTCAGATTCTACCTGGGAAACTCCCAGGAGCGTTGCAAATCAACAGATGCAGCAGCAGGGAGGGTACAAGTTAGATTGGAGCAAGAGGATGACTTAGGATGTGAAGTCATCGTGACATTTAGACTGATCAGATGTGGGTGGGGGTGAGGCAGACAAAAGGTTCAGGAGGACACTTGGGTTTCTGGCTTGACTAAGTGGATGATAGCCGTCTGAGTGTGGTAGGAGGGCTCGGAGGAAGAAGCAGTATGAGGGAGTGGAGTTTAGCATGAAGCGTTTAGTGTCAAAAATGTTATTTTTGAAGTATCTCTTGGGAAGCCAAGAAAAAATACTAAGTAAGCAGTTGATTCTTGCAGTCGATGCTGTGATGACCGACGCAGATTCCTTTCAGAAAAAAAAGGCTTACTCTCTCAGCTGCTGGAAGTTCTCAATTATCAGCTTCCTAAGGCAGTTGATTCGGCTGAAGAAAATCTTTCCTCCCAAGGTCATAGCTCGTTCCAAGGGTGGCCTGCCATTAACCAGTGCCTGGCCAATAAGAATGATTAAGAAAAGACCCTCCATTCCAACTGAGGACACTTCTAAAGGGATATCCCAGTTGCAGAGGTACCCAGAGTTGGCAGACGTCACTGCTCCCTGCCTTTCCCTTCCACAGATGTGGATCCTAAGAGTATTCCCTAAAAATGCTCCCGGCTGCTAATTTCCATCCCACAGTCTGGGAACCCAATCTATGAGCATTATACAAGCCTGGGTGTCAGAACAGAGCTCTGAAAAAATTTGCAGTTATCAGTTAGCAGATGTCTACAAAACTAAGGCAACAGATGAGTTTTTCAGGGTTAGATGCAGGCCTAGTTCAGGGCTTTGAGGGTATCCGAAGTGTAGTGATTGCCATAGGAAAAGGAATGATGAAAGAGGCTGATAAGGAATGGCTGGACTGCTCCATTGAAAACCAGGAGAGAGGAGGGTTGAAGATGCTGTTTCGATGTTATTGATTACTTGAAAGGAACGTCACCATCATTAAGTGTGAAATTGAGAGAGGAACAGGTTGAGGAATAAACGTAAGGTACAAAAACCAGAGACATGACTATAGTGAGCTTGGCAGTAAGTGTGACAGCGAAGGGGAGAGAGGTAGGGTGGTATGGGGGAGATAGGGATAAAGCAGGAATTTTTTTAATGGGATGGAAGAAATTTGAGCATGTTCTAATTCGATGGGAATGGGTGAGTAAAGAAGGACAAGTGGCAGGTACTGAGAACATATTGCACAAGAGATCGAAGAGGATTCTTGAAAAGGGGAGAAGAGACGGGACCCAAGATGCAAGTCAAGGGTGGCTCTTGGCTGGGAGGCGATTCACCAGGGTGCCGCCTGGTTCTGCAGAGAGAAACTGATTTTTCCAAGGGAAGTTAAGATCGTAGATATCTGTTACTTCGTAGTGAAAGATCGCAACCCTGGAGAACATTACACATTAAAACTGAATTCAGGGAAACTCAGTATGATTCCTTTGGAGGAAAAATGGAGAGCATGAGAAGTATAAAAAGTCTAACCCGACCTGAGAAGTACATTGCCTAATACACTTCTTCTCAAATGTAATTTGAGACTAATCATCAGACAATAGGCAAGGTTTCAACTGACAAGGATTTTAATTTGTTTTTATATACTTTATTTTCTCAGGAATTATTCTAGTCTTTAAATGAACAACTGCGTTGTATTTTATATACTTCAGTCTTTAAATGTACATTACAAGGCCCGCAGAACAGAACCTATGGTATTGCAGTAGCAGGTGGGAAACCTCTGGTCATGATTTGGTCCTCGTTCCGTTGTTACTCTTGAAGGCCAGGAGCCCTGTGAGCACCGCGAAGAACCAGGTGGTCCGCAGATTCCCCTGTGCCGTGACAGGCTGCCCGGCACCTCAGGTTCCTCAGTGCTGGAGCGTGTCCAGGCCTCAGTGCCACAGGTGCCCCTTGGGGGATCCAGGAGCACTCCTCAGAGGACCAACACTGATGTGACAAGTCTCTTTTCCTTCTTCCTCCAACATGCAACATCAAAAAAACAAAAAAACAAAAAGAATACCTTTTTATTTTGTTCAATCCACTATCAGTAATATTTAATGTTATTAAGGTATTGTTTTATAATATTTTATAGTATATGTACCAATATATATAAAAATTATATGCATGAAAAATTATGCCATTAAAAAGTAATATCCTATAAAAAGTAAATAAAATTTTGAATATATGTAAGTTCAAAAAAAGGAAAAAGAAAGATAAAAGGAGAAAATAAAGCCTTACTTTGTTTTACTTGCCATTTATTGTAAGAAAACTTTAAATCATTTTTAAGGAAACATTCTAAAGCAAGGTTGGAAAATGTCTGATCTTTCTATAGAAAGCTGGGTACAGTGTAACTGCCGAAAACCCACTGCCCTTTGTGGTCCATGGAACCCAAAACATACAGATGTATTTGATGTTCTCAGCAAGAGAAAGAAAGTATGGTCCAAATTAAATTTTCCAAAGATTAAAAAGTTCAGTTTATATATAATGCATTTAGCATCAGGTAAATTTTTCTATGGCCAGGTATTTTTTAATTTACAATTTTGAAGTAATGTATTATTTTTGTCGTGTATAAGAGCAACTCTTCCACATTGTAAAACAGTTCAAACAATACAAATGTAAACAGGATAAAGAATGAAAATTCCCTTTATTCCTCCCAAAACCCCATATCTACTTCCTCAGTCCAGAGATTCTGACTGTAAAGAATTTGCTCTGTCTTCCAGATGCTACTATACACACTTAAAAATGTATTTTTATACATATGTGCATATTTTTGTTTTTGTATATATTAGGTGGCATATATATTGCATATCATACATTTTATATATTGTTCTAAGACTTTCGTCTTCATTTGGTATATGATAGACCTATCCCCATATCAACACACATGGATTGATCTCATTCTTTATAAGATGTCAATAGTATTTCAAAAGCTGGTGGTAACATATTTAATTATTCTCTAATTGACGGACTTTTCAGTTGTTTCATTTTCCTCACTTCCTTTCTACCTTCCTTCTGTTTTTCTTCCTTCTTCCCTTTATTCCTTCCTTCATAGGTTGTAGGTGGAAATCAAATATAATTTAAAGCTGAAATGAAATCAAATTCTAAATATATGTAAAACAACAAATATAAACACCAAGAAAGATCTTAACATTCAATAAAATTAAATGATGGAGGAGAGGGAGGGAAGAAGAAGAAAGGAAGAAGTTGTAAGCTAATTTTATTGTTTCTCATCATAGGGACAAATAGACATTGCCTGAAGCTTGTGGGAGTAAATTTTATAAAGCAGGAACTACGTCAGACAGGTAATAAGGCAAGTGAGTAATTGTTTCAGTCTAAAATACTTCATGTGAACAAAATATAGGTAAAGGATATAGAACATTCTAACAAGTAGTCAATAAAGTACATCTTACAAATTTATGTTAATTTTGTACCCAAATAACAGTGGGCATGAAGCAGTCATGAAAACTGGCTGTATATATTAAGCCATAAAAAAATCTAATTAAATTCCAAATCTATTATATAAGAAAAATTCTCTGGTTCTATGCAAGGCATTTACAACTTAAGCAAAATAAAAAAGGCTCTTCTAAAAATGTACAAACTTTCTCTTAGACAAGTTGGGTTGAAATGGAAATATGAACTAAAATTGCAGGATTTCTAGAAAACATAATGAAAACATTACATATCAGACTTTATGGGCTATAGATAAAATAGTGCTCAGAGAAAATATTAGCTTAAAAACTATATCAATTAATGTTCTTAAAAACGTATTAAACAACCTAATAGTTGGAGAAAGAACAGTAGGCGAAACAAAAAGAAAAGGAAGAAATTGGGTGCCTGGGTGGCTCAGTCGGTTGAGTGTCTGCCTTTAGCTCAGGTCATGATCCCAGGGTCCTGGGATTGAATCCCGCATCGGGGCTCCCTGCTCCGTGGCAAGCCTGTTTCTCCCTCTCTCTCTGTCTCTCCTGAATAAATAAATAAAATCTTTTTAAAAAGGAAGAAATTAACCCAAATAAATAGAAACCTTAATAAAATAGGAAACAAAGAGTAAGTAAATAAAAATTGACTTAAAAAAGATAGAAAAATAGAAAAATAAAGATACAGTAAAACACAAATATAAATGACAAGAAATGATATGGAGTAATAGCTCCTCAACTCACTGAAAATTGTCTTCTTGCTCCATTATTCAGTTTATTCTAATCTGCAAAATTCAGGGAACATATGTGCATCTCAGCCTTAATTTTTTTTTAATTGAAGTCTTGTTGACACACAATGTTACATTAGTTTCAGGTGTACAACATAGTGATTCAGGAAATCTATACATTATGTTGTGTTCACCACAAGCCTAGCCACCATCGGTCACCATACGATGCTATTACATTACTACACTACCATTGATTATATTACCTTTTATCCCAATGATTTATTCATTCCATGACTGGAAGCCTATACTCCCCTTATCCCATTTTGCCCAGAGCCTCCCCCACACCATCCTCCCCTCTTGCAACCACCAGTTTGCTCTCTGTATTTGAGAGTCTGTTTCTGCTTTTTGTTTCTTTGTTTTTTAGATTCCACATTTAAGTGAAATCATATGGCATTTGTTTTTCTCTGACTTATTTCACTTAACATAATACCCTCAAGGCCCTAGAACTATGTAAGACAGGTATATATACTGTATCTTCTTTATCCATTCATCTATCAATGGACACTTGGATTGCTTCCATATCTTGGGTATTGAAAATAATGCTGCAATACACATAGTGATATATGTATCTTTCCAAATTAGTTTTTTGTTTGTTTGGGCAAAAATCCAGTATTGGAATTACTGGATAATATGGTATTTCTATTTTTAATTGTTTGAGAAAACTCCATGCTGTTTTCCACAGTGGCACTATTGAGTATGATGTTAGCTGTGGGTTTTTCATACATAGCCTATATTATTTTGAGATAAGTTCATTTAAACCCACTTTGTTGAGTGTTTTTTTATCATAAACAGATGTTGAATTTTGTCAAATGCTTTTCCTGCATCTATGAGATAATAATATGATTTTTACTTTTTTTTTTTACTGATATGATGTATCATGATGATTTGCCAATATTTAACTCTCCTTGCATCCCCAGAATAAATCCCACCTGATTGTGGTGAATATCTTTTTAATGTATTGTTCAATGTGGTTTACCAATATTTTATTGAGGTCTTTTGCATCTACGCTTATCAAGGATATTGGCCTATAATTTTCTCTTTTGGTAGTGTCTTTGGCTTTGATATCAGGGTGTTGATGGTCTTGTAAAATGTGGTTGGAAGTTTTCTTTCTCATTTTATGGAATACTTTGAGGAGAACGGGTGTTTTACCTATTAACTCTTCTTTTTCTTTGGTAGAATTCACCTATGAATCTATCTGGTCCTGGGCTTTTGTTTATTGGGAGGTTTTGTTTTGTTTTTCTGATTACTGATTTTTTTTTTTTTTGTTACTAATAATTGGTCTGTTCCGATTCTTTATTTCTTCCTGATTCACTTTTGGAAGATTGTATGTTTCTAGGAATTTATCCATTTCTTCTAGGTTGTCCAAGTTTTTGGCATATAATTCTCCATAGGCGTCTCTTAAAATCATTTGTATTTCTTCTTTTGCTTCTGATATTATTCATTTTTGTCCTCTCTTTTGTTCTTGCTGTGTATGGCTAAAGTTTTATCCATTTTGTTTATCTTTTCAAAGAACCAATTCCCGGTTTCATTGATCTTTCCTATTGTTTTTTGTTTTTTTGTTTGATTTTAGTTTCTATTTCATTTGTTTCTACTCTGATCTTTATTATTTCCTTCCTTCTGCTAACCTTGGGCTTTGTTTATTGTTCTTTTTCTAGTACCTTTAGGTGTAAGTTTAGATTACTTAGTAGATTTTTTCTTGTTTCTTGAGATAGGTGTGTAGCACTAAAGATTTCCCTTTTAGAACTGCTTTTGTTGCATCCCAAAGATTTTGGACTGTTGTGTTTTCATTTTCATTGGTCTCCGTGTATTTTTTTATTTCTTCTTTGATTTCTTCATTGACTTATTGGCTATTTAGTAGCATCTTGTTTAGCCTCCACATGTTTGTGTTTTTTCTAGTTTTTTTCTTGTGATTAATTTCTAGTTTTATTGATATCACGTTGATTTGCCAATATTTAACCATCTTTGCATTCCCAGAATAAATCCCACCTGATTGCGGTGAATAATCTTTAATGTATTGTTCAAAGTGGTTTACTAACAATATCTTGATGAGTATGATACTGTTGTGGTCAGAAAAGATGCATGATATGATTTTCATCTTCTTAAATATATTTCATTTAGGAACCAACAGTAAGTAATAGGACCGGAAGGCTTGGGGACACCTGAGAAGAGCTACTGGTTTGCAAGAGTGACTTATATTTTCCTTCTCAAACCAGGTGACTGAAGGTTGGTTACCAGGAAAAAACCCTGAGAAGGAAGAGAGTATAGCTGAAAATTCATGTTAGATGCACACATATTTCTTTTTAAAAAATTTTTTTTGTTTAAAATTAAGAATTTAATTAACATATAGTGTATTATTAATTTCAGAGTTAGAATTTGTGATTAATCAGTTGCATAGAACACCCAGTGCTCATTACATCAAGTGCCCTTATTCATGCCCATCACCCACTACCAATTGCACCACCCCCTCCTCCAGCAACCCTGTTTGCTTCCAAGAGTTCAACATCCTTTATGGTTTGCCTCCCTCTCTGTTTTTATCTTATTTTATTTTTCCTTCCCTTTCCCTGTGTTTATCTGTTTTGTTTCTTAAATTCCACCTATGAGTGAAATCATATGGTATTTTTCTTTCTCTGACTTATTTCACTTAGCATAATACCCTCTAATTCCATCCATGTTGTTCCAATTGGCAAGATTTCCTTCTTTTTGATGGCTGAGTAATATTATACACACACACACACACACACACACACACACACACACACACACACACACACACACACACACACACACACACACACCATATTTTCTTTATCCATTCATTCGTCAATGGGCATCTGGGCTCTTTCCATATTTTGGCCATTGTAGACACTGCTGTTATAAATGTTGGAGTGCATATGCCCCTTTGATTCGCTATGTTTGTATCCCTTGGAAAAATACCTAGTAGTACAAATACTGGGTCATAGAGTAGTTCTATTTTTTAACTTTTTGAGGAAACTCCATACTGTTTTTTAGAGTGGCTGCACCAGTTTGCATTCCCACCAACAGTGTAGGAGGGTTCTCCGCATCCTCACCAACATCTGTTGTTTTCCTGAGTTGTTAATTTTAGCCATTTTGACAGGTGTGCAGTGGTATCTCTTTGTGGTTTTGATTTGTATTTCCTTGATGCTGAGTGATGTTGAGCATTTTTTCATGTGTCTGTCAGCCATTTGTATGTCTTCTTTGGAGAAATGTCTGTTCATGTCTTCTGACCATTTCTTAACTGGATTTTTTGTTTTTTGGGGAGTTGCATTTGATAAATTATCACTTAGGATAAAGGGTGAGTACCCTTTAACTGATATGTCATTTGTGAATATCTTCTCCTATTCTGTAGGTTGTCTTTTAGTTTTGTTGATTGTTAACTTTGCTGTGCAGAAGCTTTTTATCCCGATAAAGTCCCAATAGTTCATTTTTGCTTTTGTTTCCTTGCCTCTGGAGATGTGTCTAGCAAGAAGTTGTTGCAGTCAGGGTCAAAGAAGTTGCTGCCTGTGTTCTCCTTTAGGATTTTGATGGATGCCTGTCTCACATTTAGGTCTTTCACCCAATTTGAGTTTATTTTAGTGTATGGTGTAAGAAAGTAGTCCAGTTTCATTCTTCTGCATGTGCCTATCCAATTTCCCAACACCATTTGTTGAAGAGGCTTTTTTCCATTAGATATTCTTTCCTGCTTTGTCAAAGATTAGTTGCCATAGAGTTGAGGGTCCATTTCTGGGCTCTCTATTCTGTTCCATTGATCTATGTGTCTGTTTTTGTGCGAGTACCATACTCTCTTGATCAGTATAGCTCTGTAATACAGCTGAAGTTTGGAATAGTGATGCCTTGAGCTTTGATGTTCTTTTTCAACATTACTTTGGCTATTTGGGGTCTTTTCTGGTTCCATACAAATTTTAGAATGATTTGTTCCAGCTCTGTGAAAAATGTTGGTGGCATTTTGATAGGGGTTGCTTTGAATGTAGAGATTGCTTTGGGTAGCATAGACATTTTAACAATATTTGTTCTTCCAATCCATGAGCATGGAATGTTTTTTCATTTCTTTGTGTCTTCCACAGTTTCTTTCATAACTGTTCTATAGTTTTCAGAGTACAGATATTTTACCTTTTTGGTTAGATTTATTCCTAGATATCTTACGATTTTGGTGCAATTGTAAATGGGATAGATTCCTTGATTTCTCTTTCTGCTGATTCATTGTTAGTGTATAGAAATTTGACAGACTTACCTATGATGATTTTAATCCTGGGACTTTGCTGAATTCCTACATGAGTTCTAGCAATTTTTGGGTGGAGTCTTTTGGATTTTCTACATAGAGTATAATGTCATCTGCGAAGAGTGAAAGTTTGACTTCTTCTTTGCTGATTTGGATGCCCTTTCTTTTTGTTGTCTGATTGCGGAAACTAGGTACTTCAGTACCATGTTGAACAACAACAATAAGAGTGGATATCCCCATCATGTTCCTGACCTTAGGGAAAAAGCTCTCAGTTGTTCCCCATTGAGGATGATATTTGCTGTCGGTCTTTTGTATATGGCCTTTATGATGTTGAGGTATGTTCCCTTTATCCCCACATTGTGGAAGGTTTTTTTTTTTAATTTTTTTTAATTTTTTTATTGTTATGTTAATCACCATATATTACATCACTAGTTTTTGATGCAGTGTCCCATGATTCATTGTTTGTTCATAACACCCAGTGCTCCATGCAGAACGTGCCCTCTTTAATACCCATCACCAGGCTAACCCACCCCCCTGCCCCCCTCCCCTCTAGAACCCTCAGTTTGTTTTTCAGAGTCCATCATCTCTCATGGTTCGTCTCCCCCTCTGACATACTCCCCTTTTCTTCCTCTCCTGTTATCTTCTTCTTTTTCTTTTTTCTTAAAATATGTTGCGTTATTTGTTTCAGAAGTACAGATCTGTGATTCAACAGTCTTGCACAATTCACAGCGCTCACCGTAGCACCATTTCTGGACCCTCAACTCTATGGTCAACTTATTTTTGACAAAGCAGGAAGGAATGTCCAATGGCAAAAAGACAGTCTCTTCAACAAATGGTGTTGGGAAAATTGGACAGCCACATGCAGAAGAATGAAACTGGACCATTTCCTTACACCACACACAAAAATAGACTCAAAATGGTTGAAAGACCTAAACGTGAGACAGGAGTCCATCCAAATCCTAAAGGAGAACACAGGTAGCAACCTTTTCGACCTTAGCCGCAGCAACTTCTTCCTAGAAACATCGCCAAAAGCACGGGAAGCCAGGGCAAAAATGAACTATTGGGATTTCATCAAGATAAAAAGCTTTTGCACAGCAAAAGAAACAGTCCACAAAACCAAAAGACAACCGACAGAATGGGAGAAAATATTTGCAAATGACATATCAGATAAAGGGCTAGTATCCAAAATCTATAAAGAACTTATCAAACTCAACACCCAAAGAACAAATAATCCAATCAAGAAATGGGCAGAAGACATGAACAGACATTTTTCCAAAGAAGACATCCAAATGGCCAACAGGCACATGAAAAAGTGCTCAACATCGCTCAGCATCAGGGAAATCCAAATCAAAACCTCAATGAGATACCACCTCACACCTGTCAGAATAGCTAAAATTAACAAGTCAGGGAACGACAGATGTTGGCGGGGATGTGGAGAACGGGGAACCCTCCTACACTGTTGGTGGGAATGCAGGCTGGTGCAACCACTCTGGAAAACAGTATGGAGGTTCCTCAAACAGTTGAAATTAGAGCTACCGTCCGATCCAGCAATTGCACTACTGGGTATTTACCAAAAAGATACAAATGTAGGGATCCGAAGGGGTACGTGTACCCCAATGTTTATAGCAGCAATGTCCACAATAGCCAAACTGTGGAAAGAGCCAAGCTGCCCATCGACAGATTAATGGATAAAGAAGATGTGGTATATATACACAATGGAATATTATGCAGCCATCAAAAGGAATGAGATCTTGCCATTTGCAACGACGTGGATGGAACTGGAGGGTGTTATGCTGAGTGAAATAAGTCAATCAGAGAAAGACATGTATCACATGACCTCACTGATATGAGGAATTCTTAATCTCAGGAAACAAACTGAGTGTTACTGGAGTGGTTTTTATCAAGAAAGGATGCTATATTTTGTCAAATGCTTTTTCTGCTTCTATTGAGAGGATCATATTGTTATTATTCTTTCTTTTATTGTGGTATGTCACGTTGATTGATTTGTGCATGTTGAACCACCCCCGCAGCCCAGGAATAAATCCCCCTTGGTCATGGTGAATAATCCTTTTAAGGTACTGTTGGATTCTATTAGCTAGTATCTTGGTGAGAATTTTTGCATCCATATTCATCAGGGATAATGGTCTGTGGTTCTCCTTTTCAGTGGGGTCTTGTCTAGTTTTGGGATCAAGATAATGCCTCATAGAATGAGTTTGGAAGTTTTCCTCCTATTCTTATTTTTTGGAAGAGTTTCAGAAGAATGTTTGGTAGAATTCCCCTGGGAAACCATCCGGCACTGGACTCTTATTTGTTGGGAGATTTTTGATTAATGATTCAATTTCTTTGCTGGTTATGCATCTGTTCAAGTTTTCTGTTTCTTCCTGCTTCAGTTTTGGTAGTTTATATGTTTCAAGGCATTTTGCCATTTCTTCTAGATTGCCTAATTTGTTGGCATATAGTTACTCATAATATTATCTTATAATTGTTTGTATTTCTTTAGTGTTGGTTGTGATCTTTCCTCTTTCATTCATGATTTCATTTATTTGGGTCCTTTCTCTTTTCTTTTTGATAAGTCTGGGCAAGGGTTTATCAATGTTGTTAATTCTTTCAAAGAACCAGCTCCTAGTTTCATTGATCTGTTCTACTATGTTGTTTTGTTTTTTTATTTCTATGTCATCGATTTCTGCTCTAGTCTTTATTATTTATCTTCTCCTGCTGGATTTAGGCTTTATTTGCTTTTCTTTTTCCAGCTCCTTTAGGTGTAAGGTTAGGTTGTGTATTTGAGATTTTTCTTGCTTCTTGAGGTATACCTGTATTCCTATATACTTCCCTTTTAGGACCGCCTTTGCTGCATTCCAAAGGTTTTGAACTGTCGTGTTTTCATTTTCATTTGCTTCCATGTATTTTTAAACTTCTTTAATTTCCTGGTTGACCCATTCATTCTTTAGTAGGATGTTCTTTAACCTCTACATATTTGTAGTCCTTTCACAATTTTTTTCTCGTGGTTGACTTCAAGTTTCATAGCATTGTGGTAGGAAAATATGCATGATATGATCTCAGTTTTTTGTATCAGTTGAGTCCTGATTTGTGATCCAGTATGTGATCTATTCTGGAGAATGTTCCATGTGCACTCGAAAAGATCATGTATTCTCTGCTTTAAGATGAAATGTTCCGAATATATCTGTTAAGTCCATCTGGTTCAGTGTGTCTTCCTGCCTTCTTGATCTTCCGCTTAGATGATCTGTGCATTGCTGTGAGTGTTCAAGTCCCCTACTATTATTGTATTATTATCAATGAATTTCTTCAAGTAGTTATTAATTGATTTATGTATTTGGCTGCTCCCAAGTTAGGAGTATAAATATTTACAAATGTTAGATCTTCTTGTTGGATAGACCCCTTTATTATGATATAGGGTCCTTGTTTATCTCTTATTACAGTCTTTGGTTTTAAATATAGTTTGATATAAGGATGGCTACTCCAGCTTTCTTTTGATGTCCATTAGCATGATAAATTGTTCTGCACCCCCACACTTTCAATCTGGAGGTCTTTGAGTCTAAAATGTATCTCTTGTAAGCAGCATATTGATGGGTATTTTTTTAATCCATTCTGATACCCTATGTATTCTGATTGGAGCATTTAGTCCTTTTATATTCAGAGTAATTATTGAAAGATATGAATTTAGTGCCATTGTTTTACCTGAAGAGTTGCTCTTTCTGCAGATTGTTTCCGCTCCTTTCTGGTCTTTGTTACTTTTGGTCTCTCTTTCCACTCAAAAGAAGAAAGAAAAAGAAAAAAATAACAAAAACAATAATAACAACAACAACAACAACAAGCTAGATCCTGGGTGTGTTTTGGTCTGCTTGTTAAAAGAAACTAGATCCCAAAATAAAGATAGATAGATATATAATATACATAATATTATTATGTATTAATCTATGTATGTAATTATATATGTAATATTATGTATATATGTATGTAATATATATTATTATGTATTATAATTACATATAATCATACATATTTACATATTATATTATCCATAATACAATATAGATTATATTTTACATATAATTATACATATTATATAATATACATATTATATATTAATATATGTATTATGTATATTATATATTATACATTATAATTATATATAACTATATATTATATATAAATAAAATAAAATACAATGAAAGGAAACAAAAAGTAAGAAAAAATATATATAAAAATAAAATTGAAAAAGAATTAAAAAATAAGAAAATAACTGAAAAAATAATACTAAAAGAATAAAGAATAAAAATACAAAGATTGCTATATACTGTTTTCCCCAAGGGTTGAAGCTTTGGAGCCCTCCATGATCGGTAAACTTGGTGTGAACGAGTTCTTCGAGCTGGTCTTCTGGGGGCGGGGCCTGTTGTACTGATTCTCAGATGGACTTGCCCTAGTGGACAGGAGCCTCCACGGTGCAGGGAGGCCGCGCCCGGTGTAAGCGGCTCTGGACTCCACTAGATGGTGCTGTTTTGCTCCCTGAAAGCTTTCAGCACTGATGGGTGGGGCGAATATGCTGTGCCCTGCTCTCTAGACCCGCTCCTGAAAATTTGAACCCACCACTCTTCATTGAGCCTTCACAGAAGAGCAATCAAGCACTCTTGTCTCACAGAAGAGCAATCAAGCACTCTTGTCTCCCCAGTTTCCGCCAGAACTCTGTGTTCACCCAGACTGTGGCCTAGCGTTTTTATCTCGGCCATGCAACTGAGTTTCAAAACTCCAAATTTTAAGGACTTCTGCTGTTCCTCCCGGGGTGGGTCTTTCAACACTTCTGCCTTTTGCCAGATCCCTCCCTGGAAAGCTGTCGCATGACCCTGCGGTTGTTCGCAGGTTATGGCAACACAGAGCAGATAGCTGGAGCCTACATTCACTGTTAGCTGGTTTCTCCACTCGGGTGCCTGGGAACTTGGCTGCACTCAGGCACCACCTGATCTTTTTGAGATCCCAGGGATCCTCAGACCACCCTGTCACACCTGGGATTCCACCCTGCTTTCGCCATCTGAGCACATTTGAGCCAGGCACGTCCCCCACTGTAGCAGACTTCTAAAAGTTCTGATTTTGCCCTCTGCTGCTTATTCTACTTTAGGGTAGCTTCCTTAAGCAGGCTCCCTCCCCTCCGCCTAGCCTCAGCTACGTCACACTAGATTCAAGTCTCAGCACCTCCTACCTTCCAAACAGTGGTTGTTTTTCTATTTCCAGAATTGCAGTGTTTGTTTTCTCAGATCTCTGATTGATTCCTCGGGTGTTCAGAATGATTTGATAACTATCTAGTTGTATTCGAGGAACCAGACAAACTTAGGGTCCCCCTAACTCTTCTACCTCCTAACTCCCGATGCACATGTATTTCTGATAGCGCAGGTCTCCTGGCAATGGCTTGCCCTGGCTAATTATTTTACTTTTCTTATTTCTGAAAATGTGCTTATGTTGCTTTTTTTTCCTTGAAGGATTTTTTTTTCACTAGACATAATATTTTGAGTTCAGAATGTTTTATTTTCGTATTTAAAAACTGTTTTCCATTATCTTCCAGCCTCCATATCTGCCAATAAGAAGTCAGCCTTCATTGAAATTATTGCTCCACTGTATGTAACGCATTTTTTTTTTATGGCTGTTTTCAAGAGTCTCATTATCTTTAGTTTCCGGTAGTTTGTATATAATACATTTTCTTTGTATTTATCTTGCATGGACTTTATTAATTTTCTAGATCCTATATAGTTATGTCAGTCATCAAATTTGAGGAATTGATGGTCTTGCTTCTTCAAGTATTTTCTTTCCATATTCTCTTTCTCCTTTCCTTCTCAGACTCCACGTACATATTTCCTTTTCCTATTGTCCAACCATTCCCACAAACTCATTTTATAATTTTTTCTTTTTTATTTAAATTGGATATTTTCCATTGTTTATTTCCATTATTTTCATTTATTTTTATGCTCACTGTCTTTTGTCAATTCCATCTGTTTTAAGTCTCCCCAGTGAAGATTTTTTTTTTCAGATATTGAACTGTAAGTTCTAGAATTTCTTTTATGGTTTCTGTTTTTCTATTCATGTCTTATATTTTTATTCATTGAGAGTTTTTTTTTTTAATTTTGTTCTTTAGAATAGCTATAAAGCTTGTTTAAAATACTTGTATATTCCGATATCTGGATAATCTCACACTCAGTTGATTTTCTTTCTCTTGAGAATGGGTCTGGATTACAGTCTTCTAGTTACTTGTATATCACATAATTTACTCACCTGACAACTAAGAAATGCTTTCTGGAATTTCCAATCCTACTCTTTTTTTTTTTTTTAACTTTCTTTACATCTTAGAGGAGAGTAGTAAGCTAAGGGTAGCAAAGCTTCTCAAATACTACATTGCTGCTCAAGCAACTTGTTTAGAAATATGTGCCACAAATTAGTTTGAGAAAGAAATTCTCAGAAACTGGGCAAGAATATCCAAGTTTAAAATACTGTTACAGGGGCATCTGGGTGGCTCAATCAGTTAAGCATCTGGCTCTTGATTTTGACTCAGGTCATGATCTCAGGGTCGTGAGACTGAGCCCCATGGCAGGCTCTGCACTCAATCAGGAGTCGGCTTGAGATTCTCTCTCTCTCTTCCTCTGCGCCCCCATGCTCCTTCTCTCTCAATTAAATAAAATCTTTAAATAAAATACTGTTTCCTATTCTCTAAATAAACATTTTTTAATGTATTTTATCATTCTAAAATTTTAACAGTTCCCTTTCAAGAGTTCCCCCTCAGAACTGAGGAGGAGAAATGAAACTTCTACCTGCCTTTCTCCTATCAGCTGTTTTAATAGATAGTCAGTGTGAGTTATAAGTTTTTACTTTTTTATTCAACCCCATCAATCTTTTAGTATAAATTCATTATAAATTCTGATACTGTCTTAATTTTTCATTTTATTTTTTAATTCCTGGTATTTGTCATGATTTTAAAATGTTGGCCACTATTTTTTTGAATCACTTTATTGAGATATAATTCACATATCATACAATTCACTCATTTAAAATGTATTGTGCATTCAGTGTTTTTTGGTATAATCACAGAGTTGTATAATCATCACCACAATCAATTTTAGAACATTTACCTCTGTTAGCTATCCGCCCCTGCCTCCCTCCTCCAGCCTTAAGCAACTACTGATTTACCTTCTGTCCCTATATAATTGTCTATTCTGGACGTATCCTAAAAATGGAATCACATAATATGTAGTCTTTTTTGACTGGCTTTTCTCACTTAACATAAAGTTTCTGAGGTTCATCCATGTTGTGGCAGGTAATAGTATTTTATTCCTTTGTTATAACCAAATAATATTATATAATATATATGTTTTGTGTATATCGATAAGCATCTGGATTGTTTCTACTTTGGTTATTATGAATAATTCTGCTATGAACATTCATATACAATGCTTGTGTGAACATGTGTTTTTATTTCTTTTGGTATATATCTAGGAATAGATTACTGAGTCTATAATAACTCTATGTTTAACCTTTCAAACAACTTCCAGATTTTTTCCAAATTGGGTGTACCTCTTTACATTCCCATCAGCAGCATATGTGGATTCCAATTTGTCCATATTCTTAACAATACTTGTTACTATCTGACAGATTTTGATTTACATTTGCTTAATGATTCATGATGTTAAGTATCTTTTCATGTGCTTATTGGCCATTCATACATTTTTTTTTGAGAAATGTCTATTTAGATCTTTTTCTCATTATAAAATTGGGCTGTCTTCCTATTTTGAGTTGTAAGAGTTCTTTAATTCCAGATATGAGTCCCTTATCAGATATATAATTTGCAACTATTTTCTTCTATTATATCTGCTGTGCTTTCATTTTCTTATGTCATTTGAAGCATTAAGGTTTTTAATCTTGATGAAGTCCAATTTGTCCTTTTTTTCTTGCTTGCTTATGTTTTGATGTCATATTGAAGAATCTATTGCTATATCCATAGTCAAGAAGATTTTAAGCCTTAATTTTTACCTGTATTTGTCAGCATATTCATAGATACTTAAAAAAAAAAAGAAAGAAAACCTGTTGACCAAAAAATATTTTAACTATGAAATGCTACTTAAAATACAGGAACATGCAAAGTATATTTCTAAAAGTTCCTGTTCAGTATTTCCCTGAACTATGGTATATCAAAAAATAATGGAGTTTTTTCCCAAAATCAGTTTCATGACCTACAGGGTCTTTACTCTCTCATCTTCACTTTCTTGGTTTCTCATCACAGTTCTTGATAACTCTCATCTAACTGTAAAAGCAATATAATTCAAAATGAAAAATTATAAAATACAGGAAGTATAAAAATTTGCAAGTATTCTAATTTCTTAAGCCTATTAACCTTAAACCACATAGAATTGTTACAGCCACACTTTGTATTTCCTCTCAGTATTCTTTAAGTATTTATATATCTAGATAATACTATAAATACAATATTGTAACCTCCAAATTTTCACTTATAACTATAGTTACCTTTGTGTATGTTTATATCGCCTCTTGACTATACTAGTAGTTCTGTACTAGGATTTGTAAATATTTTAGTCTTCTACTCATTTGAGGAAGATGGTATATTTGTGCCTTTAAGCATTATTTAGTATTTGATGAATAACTAGGCTCCCATTAGAGGACTTATTAATACTTACTAATGCTTGCTACAAGCATAAGAGGTGATAGTTTTTGTATTTTTATGATGTGATAGATAGATATTACATTAACAACTTTATTTCACAGGAAGTAAAGTTGACTCAGAAAGCCTTGAAGTTATCTCATAAATTTTAGACAACTGGAAGAGTTTAGTTGGAATTAAGTACTGAGGTGAGGCCCATGCTCACTTTCTGTGGGTACTATACGTATAGGAGACCTAGTGCTATGATTTGCCAGGTAGAATGCAGTCCACCTAATGAGTGAAGCACTGCTCTCAGCTTATAAATTTGTGAACCTCTGAAAATCCAAGTTCAAAATAAAACTGAGATACACAACACTTGAAAGAATAAAGAAAATAAGTATAGAATTGACTACATAATGCATACTTATACATGTAGGTTTACTTTTTTTTTTTAGATTTTATTTATTTATTTGAGATAGAGAGGGAGAGTGAGTGAGAGAGAGCACAAGCAGGGTGAAGGGCAGATGGAGAAGCAGACTCCCCGCCGAGCAGGGAGCCTGATGTGGGACTTGATCCTGGGACTCCGGCATCACAACCTGAGCCGAAGGCAGACACTTAACGACTGAACCACCCAAGCACCCCATGTAGGATTACTTTTAAAATATATATTCAGCAAAACTATGCTGGTTTCATTCACACGTGGGAAATTCAAATTTCCCTTCGTGACAGAGTACCCGAAATGACTGCATTGATGTCTTTGCTCTATATGGCCATTTACAGTCAAATTCCACAAAATCCCCCGTTTTCACATAAAGTTTTTTTATTTCTTTACTTCTTAACTGTATGTTATTTTTGTTCATGTTACCTTCAGAAATTATACAAGCATCTGAAAGAAGAAATAAAAAATAAATTATTAATAATATAACTTTTCCTTTCCAAGAATAGTGAAATTTCATCTAAGAATATTTTGGAATTAAATAAAATTATGAAAGAATATTAAAAGCTAATATTTATTGAGTTTGCCAGGTACTGTTCTGAGTACTTTGTATGCATTTTCTCTAAATACTGCACATCATTTCCCTGGGCTACATAAGAGGAGATGGGGGTTCAGAGAGATTGAGTAATTTTTCCAAGGTCACATACTTTAGTGAGTATTTTGAGCCAGAATATGGACCCTGGCAGTTTGACTTCAGAGACTATGCTCTTAATTACTATGCATTATATACCTATAATACCAAATAGGATTAAATTAAAATGTTCTATTAGGGTCAATGTTATTCACCTTCCTTTCCCAACTCAGGATCCTCTTTTACATTGTTTCCAAAATGTGCAGTGTGAGCACATGAATGTATTAACTTCTTACTAAATATTATAGTAAAAATAAGTTTATTTCCATCTATCAGATATATAGTACAGAAAGTGGGCTGAAGAAGACAACAATATATATAAAAACGAACCATCTCTTTAAGTATTCACTTAGCATATTCTTGAAGGTAACTATAAATGAGACCGAAAACTCTACTAGCTATTATATTGCTTGTTTAGAGCTCCTTTTCTACAAAATAATTATTGATGGTTCGTAACTTTTGTGAAACCTTGATTTCTGTAGAAAAGCAGTGTTACTTCCCCTCCCCCCATGATCAGAGTCCACTCATTCTTTTTTAAATTCAGCATTGTGAGAGGTAACATTTCCCTGAGTAAATAGCACACCCTGGCACTACTAAGCAGTATGTTCTCTACAGCCCATAATCTCTGACAATAGGAATTATTCAAAGTTGCTGAAATAAGCCCAAGGTGAAATTTGAGGAGCCATCCTAGGCAGTGGTAACCATAAGGAACTTCTTTTAGTACCTAGATTTGTCCAAGCCCAGGAGATTGTAAGATAATATTACTGAGTGTTTTCCTGATAACATATGATAGACTAGTCCTTGTACTGTTAAGGAGAGGTTGACCTTTTTTCTCCCTGACTTTTCTGTAGACATGAGAGGCCACCAGAGGATATGGCTTAAATACATGAAATTTGGAACCAGACTGCTGTGTCTAAATCCTAACTCCACCAAATACTCGTCAAGTGGCTTGATCAATGTCAGACAGGTTTTCAGCTGAATTCAATTAAATAAAAGTCATCCTATGAAATTAATCCATGAAAATTTTACTATGAATATCAAATCTCAGACTCCAGGAGAATATGAAGAACTCACCTATGCATTTTGGTGGTTCTGACCACTGTCCATTTCTGCATATTACATCTATGGAGCCCCGAAGCTCATAGAAAGACTGGCAACGGTACCGGACTGTTGATCCTGGAGGATATACTGATAATGGGAATGATGTGATATCTCCATTGCTAATAGATGGAGGGGCACCACAATATTGTGTAGACTCTGGAAAATAAATAACATGTATATGTTGAGAGAAAACCAACAGGTAGTTTAAGTGAAGTAGTATAAATAAATCTCCTTATATTATATCTTCAGTGTCTTATATGATGTCTGAGAGCTCAAGTAACTCATTGTATAATTTCTATAATATAACCTGATAACCAAAAAATATTATAGTGCTTCCTTTTACCCTAAAGTAAAATACTCTTAAATATTAAGTGTATATGTATTATAAGGGCATGCAAGTATAAGTATTAAGAATAGGTTTTTTTTTTAAGATTTTATTTACTTATTTATTTAACTGACAGAGAGAGAGGGAACACAAGCAGGGGGAGTGGGAGAGGGAGAAGCAGGCTTCCCGCCAAACAGGGAGCCCGATGCAGGGCTCCATCCCAGGATCATGACCTGAGCCGAAGGCAGATTCTTAACCGACTGAGCCACCCAGGCGCCCCAAGAATAGTTTTTATTTAAAGCATGATGAAGAGATAAGTAAATCTTATCTGGTCTACTGCCTACCATCTTCATAAAAATTTTTACTTAAGGAGGAAAGGTAAAAATAAATAACTCCCTTTCCATTTCTATTCTCTGGGACTACTGTTATTTTATGCAAATAGCATGTGCCTATCAGTACATGATCATAAACTCTTAGTTTTACTGAAATGAATTATTGACATACTACTTTCCATTTATTTTTCTGATTCCAAATAATAGCATCTTTCTCTCTCAATAAATGTTTCAACTTCATGTTAAGAATGACTGGGATAGGGGCGCCTGGGTGCCTCAGTCGGTTAAGTGTCTGCCTTCGGCTCAGGTCATGATGCCAGAGTCCATATTGGGCTCCCTGTTCAGTGGAGAGTCTGCTTCTCTTTCTGCCCCTCACCCCACTCTCATGTTCTCTCTCACTCTCTCTCTCTCTCTTTTTAATAAATAAAATCTTTAAAAAAAATGAAAAAAGAATGGCTAGGATACAGGGGCACCTGCGTGGCTCAATTGGTTAAGCGCCTGACTCCTGATTTCTGCTCAGGTCATGATCTCAGGGTCATGAGACTGAGCCCCACACTGGGCTCCATGCTCAGTGAGGAGTCTGCCAGAGATTCTCTCTCCCTCTCCCTCTTCCTCTGCCTCTTCCTCTGCGCTCTCTCTCTCAAATAAGTAAATAAATCTAAAAAAAAAAAAAAAGGAATGGCTGGGATACATTCCATTGTACTGATTTGTCTTCCCATATTCACTAAAGATATAGATAAGAAATGGCCAAATAAATACTCTTATCCCAAATAACTTCTTCTACCTCTTGTTTCACTGAGTTACTATTCCTGCATTTTTCTCAGACTAACTCTTTCATGTGGGCACAAGATTCCTTCCCCTTTAAATTCAGCAAAAACCCTACTCCCTTTTGTCTGTATCATCAATTTCTCCTTAACTGCCAAATCATTCATCAACATACAAACATGCTGAAAATGTCACAACAGAGTAAGGTAAAATTTCCATTTATCCATACCCCCTGTCTAGCTACTGCCTCATTTCCCTATTCCCATTAGAGCAGAACTACTTGTTTCCTATCCTCCCTGATCTGACTGTATAACCCCACATTCTCTCTTGAACACACTGCAATTAAGTATTCCCCCCTGCTGAAGTACCTCTAAGCAAAGTTACCGATTACTTCAGGGAGCTAAATTCATTGTTCAACTATCACTCATTTTGTCTAGCTCTAGGCAGTCTTTGACATATTCGCTGTCCTGTTGAACGACATTTTGCAATATGTCCTTTGCATTGCTTCTGGGACACCAGCTCTGGTAATGTGATTTATGATAAATATTTGTCTTTCTCCCCATTGCTGGCATAGAAATCCTAAAACCCTTGGGATTTCCTAAGTGATGAGAGTAGTACATGTGTCTTTTGTTATGTAATGAGATAAATTTTGGAAAACCCATAGGTAACCTGAGGATAGGCTGGTTGCTAGGAGGACTAACCATGTGATTAGAAGATGGAACTTTCAGTCTCATCCTGACATGTGGGGAAGGGAGAGGGGCTGGAGGTTTGAATCAATCACCAATGGCCAAAGGTTTAATCAATCATGCCTATGTAATGAAGCCTCCATAAAACCCCAAAAGGACAAGGTTCTGAGAGTTTCTGAGTTGGTGAACTTTTGGAGATGTGGGTAAAGTGTGGGCTGGAGAGAGCATGGAAGCTCTGTGCCGTTTCCCCATACCTTGCCCTATACATCTCTTCCATTTGGCTGTTCTTGAGTTAAATCCTTTTATAATAAACCTGTAATCTAGTAAATAAAATATTTTTCTGAGTTCTGTGAGCTGCTTTAGCAAATTAATCAAACCCAAGGAGGGGGTTTGTGGGAACCTCCAATGTATACCCAGTCAGTCAGAAGCACAGATGACAACCTAGACATGCTACTGGCCTCTGAAGTGGGGGTGCAAGGAGTAGTCTTCTAAGACTGTGTTCTTAACCATGGAGTCTGATGCTATCTCTGGGTAGATGAGATAGTCTCTGAATCTAGGTGAATTGTAGGACACCCAGCAGGTGTCCTAGACTTGCTTGTTGGTTGTGGGGGAATCCCCCTACACACACACACACACACACACACACACACACACACACACACACACACACACAACGTAATTGTGTCCTTGAATCATTTTATCAGCCTTCATTAGTTTTCTTCCACAACCCTATCTGGGGGCTCCTCATTTCCCAGATCTCTAATAATGGAGAGTCTCCAAGGCTGTCCCTTTGACCTCCTCTCTTACTTAGCCATTTGAATTCTCTATGTGGTCCCATCCAGTTCTATAGCTGTAGATATCATCCGTATACTAGCAGTTGCCAAATTTACATCCTAGCCCTGACCATTTCCAAATTGCCCATTATACGTCTTAAGCTGCATATCAAGTAAGTATACTTAATAGAAGTGGGTATCTCAAGTATAAACTTATTTCTTCTGTGGCCACTGTTGGAAGTACCCCATAGAGAAACAGTTTTTTAAAAGTGAGAGAATTGGGTAACTAGATGACAATTTAATGCTTTAGAATACAGTGCAATAGATAAATCATAAGTTCTTTTTCCTGTTCTTTAGATAAAGCAAAGAAGATTAGTAAACACTTTTTTGTAGCACTATTTAGAAAAAAACTACTAACCAATACACTGTGGTAATGACTGCCATTGTCCATTTTTACACACAATTTCTCTTGGTCCGTGAAGTAGATAATTTTCTTTGCAGAGAACAGCTACTTTTGTTTTATCCCAATAATTCACTGTGGTTAGCATATTCTGAGCATTAGGTATCTGAGGTGGAGGTGGGCAGAATTCTCTCCATTTTTCTAAAAAAGTTTGAAATTAAATTATTTCAATAACAAAAGCTAAGGAAAAGCAGCTCAACAAGATAATGCTGTTATAATTTCAGTATCGTGGAGCATCAAATAACTAGTAACTCCTTCTCCGTGTGTGTGTGTGTGTACATATGATGCTATAGTAACAAATATACTTTATCTTAACCTAGTTTATGGTTTGCAAAGCACTTTCACGTTATAACCACTGGGTTAAAATTTGTATTTAAATAAAAATATTTGAACACCTAACAAAAATTAATAAATGACACTGCAAAATTCCTCAACAAAGAGGAAATGAGACACTGAAGTAGGAAAATTTCTGCATAGCAAACGGCCCCATCTATCTACTGAATGTGCCTGGTCTTCTTTTCATGTGCTATCCATAGCTTGTCCTCTAGCCTGTGAATCAGACTTCACTAATTGAAAATGTACAATAACAGTAATATCAGGCTATTCTTTTTTTTTTTAAGATTTACTTATTTATCTGAGAGAGAGAGAGCACAAGTAGGAGGGGCAGAGGGAGAGGGAGAATCCCAAGCTGGCTGTGCTGAGTGTGGAGCAATAAAATAATTAATAAAATAAATAATTCCATTCTCTTTTTCCCAAGATTTTTTGTGTAGATTTTGCCAAGATGAAGAACCTGACCAAGAAATACCGTATGGAAAGGGAACTCAGGACTCCAAAGAGAACTCAAGGGAAAGAGAGGTGTGCAACCGGAAGTCATCTCAACACTGACGGTGGGGTAGACAGACTCCCTGGATGCTTTATTTAGATTTTCTTGCCCTAACATCAGATGTTAGCAGGGCACTTGGAAAAGATTGACACATGTTTTTTTGTTTCTGAGCTCTTAGAAATTTTAACAGTCATGCCGGCCTTCATTCCACCTATAAATATTCTTTAAAAACTCTATTTTATTTATGTTTAAGTTTCTGATGGCTATCTCACCCTCTCACCGTTCTAGGAAGGATGAAAGCAGCAACATGACTTTCTTTTTTCCTTGGAGAGAAATTTCTGGAATTTCATTTATTGGTTTCTTAGCTCTCTGATGGACTGTTTTTTTTTAATACTGTAATTTTATAGTTTATCTTGATTTTTCTTGTTTTCAGGGTATAAGTAACATTACCTTCTTCCTTTTCTTAATAAAAGAAACTAAATTCTACAGCCATAGTAAAGTTACTCTTGTGGCCCAGCTTGTTTCATCATTTTTCCTTTTCTCCTACCACATATGTGTAATTTCCAGTTTTTATTTTCTACTCTAAACATATACATATGAATCCACAATTAATATATTATTAGTGTCTGTGTATTTATCTTTTTAGCATTTATAAGGGCTATGCTATAGCATATTGTAAGGCAACTTGCTTTTTTCATGAACTATGATGTTTTAAGACCCATATATGTTTGGATATATAATACAGAGCATTAAAAGAATATCCTTATTTCCTTTGCCTAGTCCTCCAAATTCAATTATACCAAGATGTAAAGTGAGATGATAGGGGCGCCCAGATGGCTCAATCAGTTGGGTGGCTGACCCTTGATTTCAGCTCAGGTCATGATCTCAGGGTCCTGATATGGAGCGCCCTGTCAGGCTCTGCTCAGCACAGAGTCTGCATGGGATTCTCTCTCTCTCCTTCTGCTCCCCCTCCCCCATCCCTTCTTGTGCTCTCTCTCTCCAAAAATAAAATAACATAACATAACATAAAATATAAAAAAGTAACATGATAAACAACTTTTATAACACATGCCAAGAGATTATAAAATATACTCTGCCACTTTTAAACTAGTATTACAGACATGAGAAGCTAAAGAAATGAGTTTTAAAGAGCCAGTAGTGAAGGTTTCTTTAAAAAGTGCTGTCTGTATGTTATATCATGGGAGAGAGAAGGGAAAACTCCCATTGAACTTAAGCCAAGTGAAAGTAGAAAGCTTCTAAACAATTGTTTTTCCTATAGAATTAATGGTACAGGGAATAGTCTCCGACCCACATAAAATTTAAGATGAACAGAAGTGGTCTGTCTGGTAAAACTCCTGATGACATAGCTGCACTGGTGATCCTCTCCATTTCCGAATCTCAGTGGCTAGAAGTGAACCCATGGGAAAAGGCTAGCTGTGGGGTGTCTTAAAAGGGCTCTCCCCGAAAAGTCAACTATGGGGAGTGAAATAACTCCAATGGAGAAATGGACTCAAAATCCAGGGCTGGTAGAGTTTTACCAAGGCAAATACACATGGATAAGGGAAATCTCCAGAAATATCATTCTCCCAAGATCTGTAAATGCCCTTTTCATGGTATTTTCCTTTTCAATTATGTTTTTATTTTCAAAATTGTATTCTTATATTATTTTTCTTATATTTGTATTTTTGTCTGCTTTTTGGTTATAGAAATGCCTATTTGGACCCATCCACTATTCTTCTTGACTAGAGTAGAATTGATTAGAAGGCCTGTTTATTAATCTTTTCCAAAATTAGTATTATTTCATGGATCAGCTGTAAGTAAAATATCCTCTTTCATTCACACTGCTTTTACTTTTATTATCTTACCTCCTAATATCTGGAGTTAACTGTTCCTAACTTTTGGGGAGATAGATAGATATCTCCAAGCTTATTTTTTTAAGGCTATGAATGTCACTCCAAATTTTGGTTAGGTTGCATCTCATAGGTTTTACTATATGTTCTTACAATTATCATATAGTTCTTAGTATTGTAAAGGCTATATTATCAAGTCATTTGGAAGTGCATTATTTCACAAATTGAAGGGTAGAGGAGTAGATAAATGTTATTATTTTAAATATTATTTCTTTGTGGTTATAGAAAGTGATCTATAGGGTATTAATATTTGAAACATGTGAGAATTATTTAATGCACAATAAGTGGTTAATTTAAGTAAACATTCCAGAGGCATAGAAAAGGTTTTAAAATTCTTGAAACTCTCAGAACAATATTTCTTCCTTACATAAAAATAAAAATATATTCAATAAAGAAATTTAATAAAAATTAAAACATTTTACTTGTTTTAAACAAATCAGTTACCTTCTTGAAATTATTGCCTATTTAAATTTAACATATTCTACTTTTCATTCACAATTTCTAATGACATCACACTCTTTTGTTAAGAATTAATACTTCATCTTGCTGATTGGTATATATTTTATAGGATTTCTTTCAAAGGATGATTTCAAGTGGTAAATTCTCTTGGCCTTTCCTATGTTTAAAAATTTCTTTACTTTACAATCATCATAATCACATGTAATCATAAATAATTTGGTATAGAGAACATTTGGTTGCCAATTACTTTCTCTAAGCACTTTAGAGATATTACTGTGTTTATTCTGGCTTCTTATATTGCTGGTGAGAAGTCTGAAGTCTACTCTATTTTTTCTATTTTATTGTCATTTCTCTGTAAGCACTCTATCTTCTCTATAACTGGTTTATTTAATTTAACACGGTGCCCATTTTATAATTGTTTGTAATATATAATCCTGTTACTCAAATAATTTGAAAATAAGCCTTTGAGGAATGTGAGATTTAATCTTATGAAAATAATTTCTTAATCAGATCATTTTTCTTCCCGATTTTCTACTTTTGGTCCTTCACAATGTCATTGGGTTTTAGTTGTTTCCTAATGTCATTGAAGGTCGAGTTTTGTTCGATTGTTACAGTTCTTTTTTTTCTTTTATGATTTCAAGAGTTTGTAATAGAGTAAAAATGGGCTTACTCTATCATCTTTACCAGAAGGCAAGGGTTTTTAAATGATAATATTTGTCTGAAAATAGTGTTATGAGTTGTCTCGAACTTCATCACTTAAAAATTACATATTGGAGCACTTGGGTGGCTAAGTCAGTTGAGCGTCTGCCTTCAGCTCAGGTCATGATCTCGGGGTCCTGGGATCGAGCCCCGCATCAGTTTCCCTGCTCGGCGGAGAGTCTGCTTCTCCCTCTCCCTCTCCCTCTGCCTCCCCCTCCTACTTGTGCTCTCTCTCTCTCAAATAAATATATAAAATCTTTAAAAAAAATTACACATCACAATAAATAATTTAATTTAAAAACATACTGATTACAAGAGAAATTTTCTGATAAAGATGTAACAAGGTCTACAAAATCTTTAAAACAAACCTTACCTCTGCAGTCTGGTTCAGGATACCATTTCCCATTTATGCAGACTGATTGCATGTATTTGACCTCCCACAAACATCTGTAATTTATTCTGGCACTATGATTATATTCCCTCATATATGGCTTCATCAGTACTCTTGTATGAAGCATTGGTCTTTCGCAACTCTTAAGTTGGTTTGTTGCTATAAAAAATTCATATAAGAATATTGAGCAGAAACTAGCAATTATTTCAATAAAACATCTAAAATATTAATGGTACAATTAAATTACGTTTGATGCCTTCAAGCAATATCACATAAAGCTGTTCTTAATTTCATTGCATGGACTATGCTGTTGAAACAGGAAAAAGGAAACAAAAATCTGTATTCCATCTTTGAATGACAGAAAAATATGTCGAAGTCTTTTTGGGAAATGTGAGGGCAAGATGGATTAGTCTGGTCCAGGGTCTTGACTAGAGGACAGTCCTTATAAACTTCATTCAGCCTAATTTTTAAAGGCCATGAAAAGGCATACATACGTGATTGTTTTCCACTAAACTATGTTAAATAAATATTCTCAAAGCGTTTCAATAATAAAAAGAGGTGATGCATGAGTAAGTCTGTGGGAAGTACAGTCTTAGGAGAGAGAAATCTGGATGTCACTTGAGGTTCAATTACTCCCACATTTCAGAAGCTTAGTAAAGACCCTGACTTAATAAGGCAGAGTAAGCTCAAAGGAAGACCACCCTGATGACAACACTCAGAACAAGCCTTTACAATGGGCCACTTGCTTGTCTAGGTAGTTTTTATTGCCATAATTCTTCCCTATTGTCCAAAATATATAGATCATTAATGGAACCTTTCCTGAGGGTGTCAAAGGATGGGATAATGAGACATAGATTGCTCTGCTACTTCTCCCCATTTATGTGTTTTTCTCCGGTAATCCCTATTTTTACATTTACCCTGTGTGATGCTAGTGATTGGATGTCTGTATTCCCCTTATATAAGAATTGTTGACCATGAACATATCTAATTTACACCTTCTTATAACAGAGTCCAGGTTCTTGGGGTTGGAGAACATTCCCTGCTGGTCATCATGAGTGGACAGTGACCAGGTATCTGCAACAGCTACAGTTTTCATCCCCTGGAGTGGGGAGGCTGGTTGATAATCCAAAAATCTAGATGATGAAGGAAGAGAGTGGTCCTGGGTTTTCTACTTTAGAATCTTGAAGAATAGCAACAGGGTCTGCTAGTCTTTTTTTTTTTTTTTTAAGATTTTATTTCTTTATTTGAAAGAGACAGAGTGAGAGAGAAAGCATGAGCAGGGGGAGGGGGAGATGCAGGCTCCTCTGCTGAGCAGGGAGCCTGATGTGGGACTCGATCCCAGGACCCTGGGATCATGACCTGAGCTGAAGGCTGTCGCTTAACTGACTGAGCCACTCAGACATCCCAGGGTCTGCTAGTCTTTAAAGCTTAAAATTAAAGGCTTGAATATATTGGGATTGCCGGACATCGGACAAAGGAGAACAGTAGCTGAGGACATCAGGAGAAAACTTGCACACACTTATGCATTATGTCTGAAAGCCCAAGGACTGCTAGAATGCGGGGTGAAAGAGCAGATCGCACAGGCTGGTGGACTGAAAGAAAAACCTGAAATGGATTTTACTACGTCTGTGGAAGAATCATGTAGACAATCATGTAGACAAGAAAGTCTAGAATAGAGTTAAAAGAATTAGAGGTACGGGAAGAGCAGGGATCAGATCTAGTTCCTAGATCATGTATCCAACTCTTTCTCTAAGAGGAGACTCCAAACACCCCAGAACTTAATGGGACTTAGGCTATTGTTTTGGTTGTTATTTCTGGACAAGGCAGAGGTATTTTTTTTTTTTTTTACTTAGTTCGTATTTTATTGGGACTGACTTGACTGATTTTCACCATTTGAGACGTAATTACAACAGGACTGAATGTCAAGAGCAAAAGGAGCCACCCACAAATGAGTAAACTGGAAAGATTCATTAGCTTTGGATTGGAATTGAGGGGAAAAAGTTGTTCAGAGCTGAAGGAAGGTCCTTAAATCAAGACTACTGGGTCAGTTTATGGAAATAAAAGTCCCGATTTGTACAAATGCCCACTAGGCAGGAGAAATGGGCAGGACAGAAGACGTGGGCTGTGGGGACAGCTCGTCTGCACCAGGGACGGCTGGGCTGGGTCCCGGAGGTAGGAGGCTGAAGTCTAGAGGTAGGTTAACACATTCACCCAAAACCCTTGTTTCCCAGTCCGTCTCGAGGATGCAGCAGTTTTCCTCATACAAGGAGAGGTATTTTTATGAGCTAAAGCAATAAAATAAAAGAGATTAAACTGTAATTATTTATAAAAATAAAATATCCAAATTAATTATTAGAACTAATATGGCAATCCAGCAAGAATTGGACCAATATACAAAATTAAATTATAATCTTGCATGTAGAAAGTATAACTCTCCATATATATAAATTAGTAGAAAATCTCATTTGTTTTATCAATAGAATCCCAAAGGACTTAGGGAAAAAATTTATTTAGAAATAATTTTCATGAGGTTTGATATAAGACCTGAATAAATAGATTAAAGCATTATATTCATGAGAGGAAGAATCGATAATAAATAAAATTGATTACAGTTAGCTGAATTTATAAATTTCATACAACCCCAAACAAAATTAAACCAGAATTATCAGAGAACTTGTTTTTGAAATACAGATGGATTGGGACATTTTAAAGAATAGCCAAGATGATTCTAATAATTAAGTGATAAAGGTTGTTATAATAATAATGACTTCCATATTAGCATAAGAATAGACAAACAGGTTAAGGGAGCAGAATAGATAATCTAGAAATAGATATATTTATAAATAGGGTACTAGTAAATGGCATATGGAGAAATAAATATTAGTAGAAAATAGAACAGACAATTCACTTAGTATTGATATAGTTTTCCATATAGAGACAAACGAAAGCACTCTGATATAATGTAAATATATCAGATAGATTAAAGAAATAAATCTTAGTCATGAGATCATAATGCTTAGAAAAAAAGGGAGTATCTTTATGCCCTAAAAAAGTAAGTGATTCTTCAACAAGATACATATACATATACAACTGAAGAAAGGAAGATTGATAAATGAGTTTAAACAAAACCTTCCAATGAAAAAGACATCATAGAAACATTACAATAAAACAAAAATACTTTAGAACATTTACAATATAATTATGAGAATATTCAGTTCAGAACTCAAATAAATCTTAAATCAGTAAGAAAGTACAAAATAAAAGAAAAACGCTCATTGCACAGAAGAGAAAATCCTAGCCTCCTACAGATACTTGTACTGATGCTCAATATTACTATTATTCAGAAAAATAAAATTAAATATGAGATAATGATTTTGACCCATCGACCTGGAAACAATTCAAAAATATTAAAATATCAAGTGGTGACAAAGAGGAGTAAGGTCTCTGTATATATTTGGCAGTACCTTGTAAAGTCAAAAGTATCTACAACCCGAATCCATTAGCTCCACTTGTACGTGTATACTTAAGGAAATATTGAAGCATGTCTTTTATACCAGGACAAAAATAAATAATTTCCATTTCCAGTAGGGTAATGAAGTAATAAAACAAGGTACATTCTTAAGGTAGATGAAGACACAGTAAAATTACAATGTTGAAGGAAAGAGCATTTTGCAAGTAGACAGTAATTGTGTAAGTTTAGGAAAAAAACACAAAAATCTCATCCTACAGGTTTTAAAAAATAATATATATATTACTTATATAATTTATAAATAAGTACAAATTCTACTCAATTGGGATTTCCTTCGGGAGGACGATAGGATAATGGATACTTCCCTTTTTCTTCAATGATTTTATTTAAATTATTTATTCTATTACCAAGTATTTGAAGCAAATAATGTCAAAAATGTAAATTCTGAATAGTGGAACATGAATTTTTCTCTTTGTTTTTTCCCCATTTTTTTCAACTTTAAGCAAAAATTGAATCAAAGTACCTCAGCTATGTCTTCTCATCTAGAACCCCTCTGGGTCTACAACTTGCGTAGGCTGAGGAGGAGAGAGATCAGGACGGGTTTTGAGACATTAAAAATGTCAAATAAAACCTATAGGGACTTCCTATGTGTATGACAAAGTCTAGACCAACAGAAAGTAGAGTGTAGGTATGTGAGACGGAAAAGAAAGCTGATACCAAATGGACCATGCCCCAGAGGAGGAACCTATGGAATAAAAACCCAAAATAATTGTGAAATAAGTTACTGACACAGAATCTTAATACTTTATGTAAACCTAAGTGAATGAGTACTAAGGCAGTGAATTAGAGATTGGGTCCCTACAGACGGGCCCTGCCGTTCTGACACTATACAATCAAATTGGGAAGACAAGTATCTAACAGGTACAAAACAATGTGACGTGATAAATGTACAGTCAGCCCTGTCGATAGACTATCTCATTCTACTAGAGTTTTGAGATCAGAGAGTGGGTAGTGGAAAATGAACCCGGAGAGGTTTCAGAAGTGAGTAAATTTTGAGTTGAATCTTGAAGGTGAATAGTTTTACATGTGATTAAACTGGAGAAAGATAGGAGGGTTCCCCTTTCTCCGCATCCCCGCCAACATTTGTCTTTTCCTGACTTGTTAATTTTAGCCATTCTGACTGGTGTGAGGTGGTATCTCATTGAGGTTTTGATTTGGATTTCCCTGATGCCGAGCGATGTTGAGCACTTTTTCATGTGTCTGTTGGCCATTTGGATGTCTTCTTTGAAAAGATGTCTGTTCATGTCTTCTGCCCATTTCTTGATTGGATCATTTGTCCTTTGGGTGTTGAGTTTGGTAAGTTCTTTAGGGATTTTGTTTTTTTGCTTTTTTTTTTTCTTTATAGATTTTGGATACTTGCTCTTTATCTGATATGTCTGTCATTTGCAAATATCTTTTCCCATTCTGTCGGTTGTCTTTAGGTTTTGTTGACTGTTTCTTTTGCTGTGCAAAAGCTTTTTATCTTTTTTTAAAATTTTTTATTGTTATGTTAATCACCATATATTACATCATTAGTTTTTGATGTAGTGTTCCATGACTCATTGTTTGTGCATAACACCCAGTGCTCCACGCAGAATGTGCCCTCTTTAATACGCATCACCAGGCTAACCCATCCCCCCACCCACCTCCCCTCTAGAACCCTCAGTTTGTTTTTCAGAGTCCATCGTCTCTCATGGTTCGTCTCCCCCTCCGACTTACTCCTCTTCATTCTTCCCCTCCTGTTATCTTCTTCTTTTTCTTTTTTCTTAACATAAGTTGCATTATTTGTTTCAGAGGTACAGATCTGTGATTCAACAGTCTTGCACAATTCACAACACTCACCATAGCACATACCTACCCAATGTCTATCACCCAGCCACCCCATCCCTCCCACCCCCCACCACTCCAGCAACACTCAGTTTGTTTCCTGAGATTAAGAATTCCCCATATCAGTGAGGTCATATGATACATGTCTTTCTCTGATTGACTTACTTCACTCAGCATAACACCCTCCAGTTCCATCCATGTCATTGCAAATGGCAAGATCTCATTCCTTTTGATGGCTGCATAATATTCCATTGTGTATATATATACTACTTTTTCTTTATCCATTCATCTGTCGGTGGACATCTTGGCTCTTTCCACAGTTTGGCTATTGTGGACATTGCTGCTATAAACATCAGGGTGCACGTACCCCTTCGGATCCCTACATTTGTATCTTTGGGGTAAATACCCAGTAGTGCAATTGCTGGATCGTATGGTGGCTCTATTTTCAACTGTTTGAGGAACCTGCATACTGTTTTCCAGAGTGGCTGCACCAGCTTGCATTCCCACCAACAGTGTAGGAGGGTTCCCCGTTCTCCGCATCCCCGCCAACATCTGTCGTTTCCTGACTTGTTAATTTTAGCCATTCTGACGGGTGTGAGGTGGTATCTCATTGAGGTTTTGATTTGGATTTCCCTGATGCCGAGCGATGTTGAGCCCTTTTTCATGTGTCTGTTGGCCATTTGGATGTCTTCTTTGGAAAAATGTCTGTTCATGTCTTCTGCCCATTTCTTGATTGGATCATTTGTTCTTTGGGTGTTGAGTTTGATAAGTTCTTTATAGATTTTGGATACTAGCCCTTTATCTGATATGTCATTTGCAAATATTTTCTCCCATTCTGTCGGTTGTCTTTTGGTTTTGTGGACTGTTTCTTTTGCTATGCAAAAGCTTTTTATCTTGAGGAAATCCCAATAGTTCATTTTTGTCCTTGCTTCCCTTGCCTTTGGCGATGTTTCTAGGAAGAAGTTGCTGCGGCTGATGTCGAAGAGGTTGCTGCCTGTGTTCTCCTTTAGGATTTTGATAGACTCCTGTCTCACATTAAGGTCTTTCAACCATTTGGAGTCTATTTTTGTGTGTGGTGTAAGGAAATGGTCCAGTTTCATTCTTCTGCATGTGGCTTCCAATTTTCCCAACACCATTTGTTGAAGAGACTGTCTTTTTTCCATTGGACATTCTTTCCTGCTTTGTCAAAGATTAGACCATCTGACCATAGAGTTGAGGGTCTATTTCTGTCTTGATGATTATAGCTTTGTAATAGAGCTTGAAGTCTGGAATTGTGATGCCACCAGCTTTGCTTTTCTTTTTCAACATTCCTCTGGCTATATGGGGTCTTTTCTGGTTCCATACAAATTTTAGAATTATTTGTTCCATTTCTTTGAAAAAAGTAGATGGTATTTTTATAGGGATTGCTTTAAATGTGTAGATTGCTCTAGGTAGCATTGACATCTTCACAATATTTGTTCTTCCAATCCATGAGCATGGGACGTTTTTCCATTTCTTTGTGTCTTCCTCACTGTTGGTGGGAATGCAAGCTGGTGCAGCCACTCTGGAAAACAGTATGGAGGTTCCTCAAAAAGTTCAAATTAGAGCTACCATATGACCCAGCAATTGCACTACTGGGTATTTACCCCAAAGATACAAATGTAGGGATCCAAAGGGGTATGTGTACCCCGATGTTTATAGCAGCAATGTCCACAATAGCCAAACTGTGGAAAGAGCCAAGATGTCCACCAACAGATAAATGGATAAAGAAGATGTGGTAGATATATACAATGGAATATTATGCAGCCATCAAAAGGAATGAGATCTTGCCATTTGCAACGACATCGATGGAACTGGAGGGTATTATGCTGAGTGAAGTAAGTCAATCAGAGAAAGACATGTATCATATGATCTCACTGATATGAGGAATTCTTAATCTCAGGAAACAAACTGAGGGTTGCTGGAGTGGTGGGGGGTGGGAGGGATGGGGTGGCTGGATGATAGACATTGGGGAGGGTATGTGCTATGGTGAGCGCTGTGAATTGTGTAAGACTGTTGAATCACAGACCTGTACCTCTGAAACAATACATTATATGTTAAAAAAAAAAGAAGAAGAAGAAGAAGAAGAAGAAGAAGAAGATAGCAGGAAGGGAAGAATGAAGGGGGGAAATCAGAGGGGAAGACGAACCATGAGAGACTATGGACTCTGAGAAACAAAGTGAGAGTTCTAGAGGGGAGGGGTGTGGGGGGATGGGTTAGCCTGGTGATGGGTATTAAAGAGGGCACGTACTGAATGGCGCACTGGGTGTTATATACAAACAATGAATCATGGAACCCTACATCAAAAACTAATGATGTAATGTATGGTGATTAACATAACATAATAAAAGAAAAAAAAAGCAGCTGTACCATTATACATCCCCACCAGAAATTTATGAGGTTTCTACTAGGTATCCTAGTGGGCGGGAAGTGATATCTCACTGTGGTTTTGATTTGTATTTTCCTAATGACTAATAATGTTGAGAATCTTTTTATGTGTTTGTTATAATTTTTATTATGTCTTCTTTGGAGAAATACATATTCAAATCCTTAAAAAAATGGAGAAAGATATTTCAGGAAGAAAGCAAAGGCACAAATGAGGAATAGCATGGAGATTTAAAAGAACATGGCTTATCCAGAAGCTAAGGAAAATCAGTTTTGCATGGTGAAGATGAGACGCAACAGTAAATACCTAGAAAAAAGCAATTTGATATTATTCTGAAGCAGAAGTCTCAAACTCTCTTGGTTCACAGAGCCCTTAGCATCTCAGTAATTTTGCACAGTGTACACAGTCAAAGAAAATCTTTAACAATTCATTTTTTAAATAATTAGGAGCAAAGAATTTAACATCTTATATCCTAATTATTTAATACCTTATGGGCACCAGCATGTGCTGGTCTAAATATATTTATTGATTTAAAAAATTATAAACAATCAAATACAAAAGTAAGAAATGTATTCTCACCAACACACTTAGGAAGTTTAGTCCATGTTCCATCAGTACAGGTAATTACATTATTTCCAATCATTGTATATGTATCTCTGCAATTCAGCTCCACAGAAACACCATGTTGAACAGGAAGAATAGAGAACTGGGCATAGCCATTGTTGAGGTGAGGTATGGAGCCACATGCTTTAACTTGTCCTAAGAAAATGTAATAAAAGATCTTGCTTTTAAAATATTTTAAATCTTTTTATATATGTATTTATATATAAGTGCAAAGTTTAAACTGTTCTGTTTAAATATTAACATCTATTTACCAACGCAAGTGGGCAAATCTGTCCATTCTCCATCGATGCACTGTATTTTCTTTGGCCCTGTCATTAGAAAATGGGGAGGGCACTCATATTCCACCATCTCACCGTGTCCATATTCTTCTTTCCTTCTCTGTTTTATTTTACCATTGGGGAGTTGAGGAGGTTGACCACATGACTGTACTTTCCCTATCATAAAAAAAAAATATTTAAATAATGCTTAAAGAGTCTAATGAATCTGGCAAAATGTGGAATCACTGTTTTGGTTGACTTAGAACTAAATTACATTTATGCTAAATTCCTATTTTTTTTCAGGTTTGCTTTTTACCGTGTACATAGTGTACTAAGTATTCTTTTTCTCAAATATTGACTTTTTATTATAAACAATTCTGAACAAATTAAAGAAAAATGAACACATATACTGATCACCTAGATATATATTAATGTTACCTTTTGCCCAATTTAATTTTTTTAGCGAAGTAATTTATTTATTTAAGATTTTACTTATTTGAGAGAGAGAGAGAGAGAGCACAGGGTGAGAGAGAGAGAGAGAGGGCACAAGCAGGGGGAGGGGCAGAGGGAGAAGCAGACTCTCCATTGAGCAGGGAGTCTGATGCCAGGCTTGATCCCAGGACCCTGGGATCATGACCTGAATGGAGACACTTAACCGACTGAGCCACCCAGGTGTCCCAAAGTAATTTAAAGTAAATGATAGACATAGTAAAATTTTTCTTCTAAATTCTTCAGAAGGCCTATCTAAGAAATAAGGACATTGACCTGCATATACAAAACACCTTGTTGCATTTCTTTAAATTAACAATAATTTTTAGTGCCATCTTACATTTTTTTCTATATGTAACTATTCTAATTGTCCCAACCCCCAGTATTTTGCAGGTTATTATGCCAGGATATTAACTGTGCCCTGAAGATTTTAAAGTAGTTCAATAATCTGGATATCATATAAAAGTAAGTAGTTATTGAATATGTGGTATGATATATATATGCAAATTATACTTATTACATGTTTTTATTAATATGTATAAATATATAAAATAATTTTATCAAATATTTTTAAAAAGTAATGTCATCTGAAGCAAGTAACAAATCATTGGTTTATAGTGAATAATTCATATGTTTATTTGATTACTTCTTGATTACTTAATAAAATATAACAAGACCCATACAATATTTTTTAAAGTATAATTTTTTATCGAGTTTGGGGGAAAATCCCTAACACTTCCCCGTTCTGGCAATTATATTTTCATCTATAAAATTCCATTATACATTTCAAAACAGAAGAAGAATTACCTCTTGATAAAGGAAACATAAATAATCTACGGCCCAGCACCTCCTCTCCTTCTCAGTTAAAATACTACCTTTGCCATTTTTTTGCAGTTTGTCAGATTATATATATAAGACCAAGAAAATACATAGACATTAATATAAATTGATGTAAGTTGTTTCATCAGTTCTAAAATAAATACTGACCTTTGCATGTTGGAAAATTAGGTGACCATCCAAAGTAATAGCATTGAACTGAATCTGGTCCAACTCTTTTAAGTCTTTGTCCACAGGAAAATTCCAACACATCTCCAGCATTGTATTTTACTTTTCTTGGATAAACATCTAGATTTGCTTTTAAAACTGGAAGAAGACATTCTATATTGAAAATAAAATAAAAGTAAATAAATATATGTGAAATAATCACTGCAATATTAAATTTAATACATGCTATTAAATAGCAGGGGGCTTCATACAAGGAGGCACTTACATTCTTACCTTCAAGAATACCCCTACCTATTTACACCCAACAAATGTGTGTAAACCCCTTTAGAGAAATTAGGGTTGAACAGCAAGGTAAAATTGTGTATGACAATCTCCTCAGGACTGAGGAGTCCCGAGCAATCATATAAAGTAAATTATTTCATTTATTTATTTAACAATAAAAGTTTAATAACTTTTATTTGTCCTATAAAATGGCATATGAATAGTTTTCACAGGTCACATGAAAATCAGTTTTTCAAGTAGTAACAATTAAAGTGCAACATATTTAATTAAATGATAGGTATGTTTAAAAAGTTAGTACCTGGAATGGTCCAAACGAGAATTATGTCTAGTACATTTTAAGTAGGAGGGAACATTAAAAAGCAAATAATTCCTAACTTTACAAATGGGGAACTGTATTTAGTATATGGACTTTTTAAAAAACACACGGCCAAGTTGCTTCTAGGTGTTTGGAATCTTTCCATTATACCCAACCACATCTTTAATATCTTTCTAAAAACCAACACATTATGAATACCTTCTGATTCAAGTAAAAATGAATAGATAGATAGATAGATAGATAGATGAATATATATGTGTATTTTTCTCTTTTAATCTGTTATTCATGGTTCATTTCTTAAAATTAGATATTGAAATTCACATGTGAAAATATAAATGACAGGGGCAACTAGGTGGCTTCAGTTGGTAAAGCGTCTGCCTTTGGCTCAGGTCATGATCTCAGAGTCCTGGGATGGAGCCCCACATCAGGCTCCCCCCTCAGTGGGGAGTCTGCTTCTCCCTCTCCCTCAGCCCCTTCCCCCTGCTCATTCTCTCCCTCTCAAATAAATAAATAAAATCTATTTTAAAGAAGAAAATATAAATGACATTCAAGACAAATACTCTCAATAAATCAAGCATATATCACAAAAATATGATGAAATATTTTCTAACTAAATCTCAGAAATATTATTTAAACTAGCCAGTTTTATGCATTGTTATTGGCAATTTAATACTTTAATAATGGTTTGTTCATATCCCCCTGAAATGTGACTCACTCACTTTTATGAAAAGTTGCACCCCTGTATCTTTGTATTTTATTCCATTAATTTTGTATGACAATTCTTTTTTGGTTGTTTATATTCCCTTTCTAACCCAGTTGCAAAAAAAAAAACTATTGAAAATAACTGATCTTGGCTGATGTAGGATTTTTCAGCTGATTTATTCAAGTATGGTTATTACATGGTATTATAGACAGAACCATGGCCTCCCCAAAATGTCCACGTGCTAATCCCTAAAACCTGCAAATATATTACCTTCCTTGGCAAAACAGACTTTGTAGATACAATTAAGTTAAAGACCTTGAGATAGAGAGATTATTTTGAATTATTTGTATGGTAGTGGACCCAATGTAATCAGAAGGGTTCTTACAAAAGGAAGCAGAGTTGTCAGAATCAAAGTAGGAGTTGTAGCAACAGAAACAGAAGTTGAAGTGATATGAGGAAGGGCGGTGAGCCAAGAAATGCAAAGGGCTTCGAGAAGCCGTAAAAGGCAGAAAACAAATTCTTTCCTAGGACCTCCAGAAGGAACTGTGATTCAACATCCTTGATTTCAGGACTTTTGACCTCCAGAACTGTAAGATAATAAGTTTGCATTGTTTTAAGTAATTAGGTTTGTGGTAATTTGCTACAGCAGCAGGAGAAAACTAATATATATGGGAAAAAAATGTACAGCCATATTTAAGGAAGGGTGTGATTCGGCATGACCTGAAGGCATTCTGTCCTGCATTTAAGTCAAAGACTGTGCAACACCAAGATTGAACTGTAATATAAACTATGGACCTTGGGGATTATGGTGTGTCAAATTGTTCATCAATTGTACAAATATAGTGTGCTGATCAGTCAAGTTGATAATGGGACAGATTATATTGCATGTGTGGGGCAAAGGGTATGTCTCTGTACCTCCCTCTCAATTGTGCTGTGAAACCCAAAAATGCTCTAAAATAAACAAAAAGCCAAGTCTCTGACTATAGATTTCTTTTTAAGATTTTATTTATTTGAGAGAGACAAACACACACAGAAGGAAAGGCAGAGGGAGAAGCAGACTCCCCACTGAGCAGGGAGCCTGATGTGGGATTCAATCCCAGGACCCCGAGACCATGACCTGAGCTGAAGGCAGACACTTAAATGACTGAGCCACCCAGGAGCCCCAAGTCTTGACCATAAATTATGAGTTTATAATCAAATGACAAGGAAAAGGATGAAAATCAAGGAGTAAAACATCTAAAGTTGTTGTAGCATGCATAGCAGACTATAACTTGAGTAACGTTTGCCTCATTTTGAATTATTTGGCAATTTGAATTTGAGGTACCTTCAAAACAGCATTCATCTTGGTCGTAAATATTACAATGCATGTGGCATATAAACAACCTTATTTTGGATGAGCTAAGTGCTTTTCAAAGATCTGTTATTAAATCAATATTTAACATCGGTCTCTTAAAGCTATGTGGAGTCACCTTAAATGTTGATGATTGTTCATTAGGAAACATCTTTCAATAGAGTCTACTAAAGAGAAATACATTCAGAACTGCTTTTTATTTCCTAGAAGAAAAAGGACTTACCATCTTCACCACATCTTATGGAACCTGTGATACTTCCATCTCTGTCTTAGATCCATCATGGCATTACAGTCCAACTTGTCACTGAGTTTAAACCATACACCCTTACCTTTGTTTCTGGCATTCACGAATACTGTCATATCATAAGACTCAAGGCATATTAAAAATCATGGTCTTATTTCTAATGTTATCCCAAGCACACAACAAGCGGACAAAAACCTTTAATCATTATGTACTAGTGGATAAGTGATCTTTTAGGAAATTTTATTATGAATAATTTAGTAAAAATTGATTTATGCACATTTTCCTTATATATCAACTCCTAAATAAATTATACTATTTTTAAATATACATATGTATTCACCATATAAATATATATATGTCTGTGTATATATCTACCATGTATAGTATATTATATATTCTATTCTATGTATTCTATATAATATTCTATATTATATATTCTATATTCTATTGGTGGTAGTATATTATATATTCATATATGAATACATGTGTATTCACCATATAAATATATATATGTCTGTGTATATATCTACCATGTATAGTATATTATATATTCTATATAAGTGCCTGATGTGTGTGTGTGTGTGTATATGTACGTGCATATGGAAATGTATCCTCCTTCCAGGAAACATTAGTTCTCTAGATCAGAGACTAAATAGGTTATTACTCACAAAGAGCTATATTCCCAGTTCTCTGAGCTCCAGTCTCTGACCCGGCAGGCTCCAACTGATCAGATGCAGTGACGGCCCAAGGTGATCGTCATGCTCAGGGAGTGGCTTTGCGCCATAGGAAAGGAACCTCTGAAGTAAGAGACTTGGAACTTTTACAGGGTGCTGGCCCATTGGCCCATCCTCCCCACAAGAGAGAAAGGGAAGGAGACTTTTGCTCTGGAACAGAGACAAATTTGTGGGGAGAGAGAGGAAGGTTTTTACTCCTCTGAAACGTAAGCAAATGGCTCCAGAAAGATGTCTCTCAGTCTCACTTGAGGAGCATATACTCTAAGGTCCAAGGCTTGTTTGCGAATCATTTTCTGGCCAAGTTTGCTAGCACTCTTCCTTCAGAAAGCCTGGACCATGCAGAAATGTGAAAACCTCATAGGAACTGTCTCCTGATAATGGGTGGTAATGAACTTATTAAAGCATAAAATGCACGTAGATGAGTATAAAAATCAGAAGTTCAGTAAGTTTTTACAAAATAAGCACACTGCTGTGACTGCCATCCAGCTAAAACAACAGAATTATGACACGTGTTCGAAGTTCCTCATGACCTAACCACTAACACTCTCTTTCCTGCAAACACCACAGAATAATTTTGCCTGTTTTAAAATTTATGGAATTTTTTAAATCTTATTTTCATATTGGTGAATGTCAGATTTGTTTTTGTGATTAGCTGTAGTTTATCACAGTATTTCATTATTTAAATAGATCAAATTTTTAAAGGTTAAGTACACATTCTAAAATCGTCTAAAAGGACAAGTCAGTGGCAACATCCTTCTGATAGAATTACTAAAATTTAAAATTTAATTTACTTGCATATTACTTTCCTAAAGACATGAAGTTGCTTAAATATGAATAATATGGATGACTTCTTTTTAAGACTGTAGCATTAAGAGTAAAGCCAATATATTTTTTTAAAACGGGTGATTTACAATGTTGTTAACACTCCCACAAAATTTAAAAGCATATGTATATCATGATTGATTTAATGAAGTGATTAATGATTTTATGAGCATTCCCGCAGCTTATTTTGGGGAGCAAAAGGTGCGCAAGCTTCTGAAAAAGTTTAGAACTCTTGTTCTAGATATTTATTTTTCTTTTTTTTTTTTTTTTTTTAAAGATTTTATTTATTTGACAGAGAGAGAGAGACACAGCGGGAGAGGGAACACAAGCAGCAGGAGTGGGAGAGGGAGAAGCAGGCTTCCCGCCGAGCAGGGAGCCCGATGCGGGGCTCGATCCCAGGACCCCGGGATCATGACCTGAGCCGAAGGCAGACGCTTAACGACTGAGCCACCCAGGCGCCCCGAGGAGAAAGAGCTAGAGAAGTTTTCTGAAGAGTGTTCTTGAGTCTTTGGTTGAGTACTAAGCTGTGCAAGCATAGGCTGGAATTCCATGAACTATCTTAAGAATGATTGCCAGAGAGCTGTAAAGATGAAGAATTGCAAGTGTTCACACAGGTCTGGGAGAAGCCTTCATATTATACAGTTTCTTAAGGAGTTGTTTTCCAAAGCCACTGACAAATAAGCATAATGCTCACAGGTACAAAATATTTTAAACATAGAAACTGATGGTTTATTGAATTAAGCCTGTGAATTTAATAAACACACATAAAATAACTATAAAAAACTATCTTATTCATAAGACATTTTAACTAGCATTGGACTTACGTTCACTTAAATAGTCTATTTTCAGTTTAATACTCCAGTTTTAAATAAAGTTGATTTCCAACTAACTTGATAATTTTCATGTAAGCAACAAATGGGTGTTCCTTTAACATAAAGGGACTGCCTTCTACTATTTTTATTTATTGCATGCACCAGATTCATGTAGGCAGGCAAACTATGCTATTTGTATATCTATCAGACTCAACTGGAACTGAAAAACAAATGCATAATGATAAAAGCCAGTGGTGAAACCTACATTTAGCCCCTGACAATAGATATATTTTTTTAAAAAATCGCATCACATGTCAGGATGTGAAAGGACAGCATTTTACTTACTGGTGGAGCTGCATTTGGGAGGAGAAGACCAGCCATCTTCCAAACATGAAATGGTGTCACTATTATTAGGAAGGCTGTAGCCGACATCACAGATAATTTGCACAGTGTCACCTTCCAGGTGTGTTTGTCCTGAAGATGCAGAATGACCATTTTCCACAGAAGGAAAGAAACACAGTCCTAAGAACCAAAAATTGTTTAATGTACAAGATGGAAGTGGTAAAAAAAAAAAAAACCACCTAAATTTCCTTTTTACAATATTTTAAGAAGAATGGCAAACTTTCAAAACTGAAATCAGGTATGAAAACAAAATTTCTAAAGAATTCTGATCATGCTACTATATCCATGATATTACTTTACAGAAGTAATTTAGAAGAAGATATTTAATTTACAGAAGTAAATTAACATTTCATTCCGTTCAATGGTTTTTACAAAAAAATATTTGATTTTTATAAACTTTTCTAGGTACAAAATTAGATTTTAATATATCCATTTCTCTCTTAATTCTCATAAATGTTTCTTACAGAAGGAGAAAGACCATTACTGTCTCCTTTGTTGGCTCATATTTTCTGCCTGCCATTGTTTTTTTCTTTTTTCTTTTTTTTTTTTAGATTTTATTTATTTATTTGAGATAGAGAGAGAAGGGAGGGCAGAGGGAGAGGGACAAGCAGACTCCTCGATGAGCACAGAGCCCAGCGCGGCGCTTGAGCTCATGACCCTAAGATCATGATCCGAGCCAAAATCAAGCGTCAGATACTTAACCAACTGAGCCAGCCAGGCACCCCCCATTGCTTTTTGCTTAATATACCTATTCTCTCTTGAGTCTGCTCGTCACATTCACCTAAGGATTAATATAGATATCACTATAAGAACAAAAGACGTGTTTTATGGAAAATATGAAAGTGAAAATATTTACACTTACACAATCTTTTCAATACTCAAGAGAATGGTAAGTTTCAAAACAGAATGTGTATGTAAAAAGATTTGTTTTAAAGGAAAAATATGCCCAGGCTAATACCAAACAAATATTAGGAAATACATATTAATAGTCAAATATATAAATCATCAGTTTAAAATTAAAATGTGTAAAGCACTTCTAGGTAACACGAGAAAGTTCACATATTTATTCTTCATTTGGTTTTCATAAAAGCCTTCTCAAGAAAGGACTACATTTCTCATCTTCGCTGGCTAGTGCTGATCCGTGTGATTGTCTGCCAAGGGCCTGATGTCACATCTGGAACATCTCTATTTACTGAATGATGCATCCACATCTACTGATCAGGGCATTTACTCACTGAGACACTTGGGTGTTGGTGACCATCCTTCCTCCGTGCAGATTATGCGAGTCCAAAAGGATCGTGAAGGAGATGCAAAATTATATTCACAAGAATAATAATAAATTTCCCCAACAGTACTTAGGGAAGGCTCCTCATCGGACTCTTTGCCATATATAATTCCATGGTTTATTTTTGGGAAATCACAATAGGAAAACGCTGGGAAAAATAAAACTGAAGAATTAATCTACATTAGTAATTCATTAAGTCATCTTTTAATCATCTCTTTGATTTTTTTTTCTTTCATCCAGCTCAAGTTCCTCTACCTTACATGCCTTGCAGTGTTCTAATCAGTCGAGAACAAAAAAACAATCTCTAATTAAGAGCACAAGAGTATTTGAAAAGTCTGTTGTCAATGAACATGAAATTTATGTTTGGAGTCATGTGGAATAAACTCTTCCGCAGTAACTCCGAGAAGAAAATCCCACACAGCGGTCTATGAGCGGCGGCCGAGGGGAGCAGGTCACGAGTCCACACCGCGAGCTGACAGGCAGGGACAGAGTCGTGTGGGCTCCCCGGGCCTTTCCTTTTTCTACTCTGATTCAGTCTCTGTGCTGTCTGGTTTTTCCTGGTGCTGGGAGGATGAAGCGGTTTTGTTTTCTCCTTATGTGAATAAAGAAAACAACTTCCAGAAACTCAGCTCACCAACCAGTTACCTCAGGAAATTCTCTTTTGCATTTGTCTAGAGGTGACTTTCCGTGTGGCACAATATTTCACACTAGTGATGCCTGTGGTTTTTAACCTGCGTAACCCGGGGTTACTTATCTGTTTACAATTTGATACGAGGTGGAGGAAAAGACCCTCCGTTAAACATTGACAGTCACACCTCCCATAATTATTTTTCCAGATATGCTTTGCGCTCCCCTCAAAGTACAGCGTTTGATTTCCATGCATTTCTACCTATGTATACTTCACTATCCAGAATAATGTCCCTTCCGTTCTCCGATCCTCCCCGTTCTACCTATCCTTCAACACATTCTGCAACATTTAGCAAAAATATTCATTGTGCGCACAGCAGTGTGATAGTTCTGAAAGTTAACTTCTCTTGGCAGACCTCCCTTAGCCAGTCACCCTCTCCCAAAAGTAGGAGATGTGTGCTGTCTCTACACTCTGATAAAAGCTCATGACTACATTTCCAATGAAATTGAGACACACACTCATATATATACACACATATATCACACGTATCTACATAGACACACATAGTCTTGCAATCTATCTACTTATTGACACGTTTTGCTTTCCTCCAAGGACACTCAAAGCTGTAGTGAGGCACAGAGTTTTCATTTTCTTTTGAGCTTCTTTGCTGCAACATGCAGCATAATACAGTGCTCGATCAATATTTCACTACGGAACACAGGCAGGGTTTTTATATAAGCGTGACTTTAACACACTGCTTTTGCTCTGGGACCAGAGCACCTCAACACGCACCTCAGCCTAACCGCAACACAAAATTAGAAGCCATTTAACAGCGACACAAATTCTGGATAGAGCTTCACTGAAGGTTCTCCGGAGACTAGTTTGAAGTTTGAATATCTTTTTCCGGGTTCTGGGTTGTAAAAATTCTACATATTATTCTCATATTTTACACTTCTTTTCCTCTGCTTTTTGCCCATTTAGAAATCCTCTCAATGCCATCACTAACATGTTTAAAACAATATTTATCAGACCCACGGGTAAAAAAAAAAAAATCAAAGACACCTATCTATACAGTTCTTCAATGAGGCTGTTGTATGTCTAATCAGAGAATTTGGTATTTTTAATTGAGACTAAGCAATGCCTGTTGCACTTTTACCCCCATCAGCTAATGATTGTCCTGTGATTCTATCTCAATGCTAAAAGTAGTAACAAACAAAAGGAGTTTCAAGTCTATAGAAATAAGGTTTTATAACTTTTATGAGGGTGGCTCTTAAAGCATTTTTATTGTTCCTATTTTTCCTCTTAAGTTAGGATTAAGGAGAAACTTTCCCCAAAGAACATCTATTATATGCAAAAATTAGCAAGCAACAAACTAGCAAAATAAATCCCTTCTGGTAATCAAACAATAAAAGGTAGGACTGAAAGTCCATTTGCACATGTGGTCTAATCAGCGGTCCTGGATCTTGTTAAAGAGGTTCCGTTTGCAATTATTTGGATATGATGACTTTTATTTCAACATGAAATAAGATGAGACAGTTTTTAAAATATTGTAAGATGTGGTTTATAGTTTGAATAAAGAAAGGATGGACAACTTCTTTTCACTTTTAACATTTGTTGAAGAGCTCAGAAAAGCAAATAACAACCAAAAAAAAAAAAAAAAGAAAACAACTCATTGACATTTCACTGGCTTATTACACACAAAAATTAGGACATACTGCACTGTTTTACTAAAAGAGATTCCCCTTAGTTGAATGATAATTAGATTGAAAAAGGAAGTTCCTGGTTTAATAATATTTAAATCTTAAATTAACGAATCTATGAAAATACAAATATTTTGAAGGTGTCCAGATTTTCTTGGGATGCTTTTTCTGGCCAGTGGCATTGCAGAGCTTATGGAGAATTACACTGGTACTTGACCCTTTCGACTTTATGATATGCAGCTTTTTCATCCTGTAATTCCTCTCCAAAAGTTGTATTTGGTGGCTATTCACATGGGAACTTAGAGGACAGAGAAAATAATTTCATTCTATTTTCTCTTAATTTCATATTAGAAAACATTTTGATAAAATAGATTAAATTATAAGCCTTTATTCAAAATGTTCTTACCTATTTATTCATTTTAAAACAGACTTACACACTAATACACACCCAACACACACATATGAGAGAGGAACTAAATATTCAGGTCTGCTTTTGTGTTTTCAACTTACCTTGCACCCCAACAGTAGAAATCCAGAAGATTGGAATGGCATTAATTAAAAGCAGCATGCTAGATTCTCCCAAGCACATATACTTAGAAATGGTCCAACAATGGCGGTGTTGCTCCAAATCTTGCTTTCATTTGGGGTGATATGCATGACTTTTGAATTTCAATGCATTCAGTACCGGGAAGCTGGTGTAGTGAAATACTTTCGGTAAATATCAAAGTTCACAGAGGGTAGTGTGAAAAAACTAAATAATGTCTTATTCTGTTTTCACATCAAGACTCTAAATAGCTGGGCAACTTCCTGGCTGCAGTTACAAAGTTTCTAAGTTTGAAGCATTCGGAAATGGACCTCCCAGGAGGGGAAATGAAGCTCTCCCTTGCCTCTCTTCTTGCCAGCCATGAGGTAAGCATTTCAGAAGGCAACCAAGTGTAGGTCATTCTAATGCCATGTCCATCTTTAGTTATTATAAATTCCTCTTCAAACTGGCACTAGGAATCAGGCTCCCTCTTAATAATTGTTATACGTTTGTAGTTATTTTTTTAAATGTAGTCAAGAATAATTTTGTCAAATAACGCTTCCTGAAATTTTTTGAACAAAGTATATTTCAAACTCCTTTAGGTGGGACTGGCAAGAATGGCTAGAACTGGAGTGTGGTAGATTCCCTTTCCAAAAGGCAGAAATAAAACTGGACAAAATTATAAAAAAGAATAACCAGTTATAGTTTCTGTAAATTGGCCAAAGAGCATACTGTTGAGAAATGTTTATTAAAGAAAATCTCCGTAAGTCTCACTAAAAAAAGAGTGGCTGCTCCCAACCTGCGGCTCACACGTTTAACTCAGATGGGCGGGCAGGCATCGTGACTGGCGGCTTTGCTGCCCTTCTCGGGCCGGATGACTTTGTAGTGGATCTTGGAAAACATCCACACCCAATGACACTGTTGAACACAATAGAGATTACAGTGGGAAACAATCCAGGAAGGCTAATGTCTACATGATACTGTTGGGGCAAGTAACAAAATGGCAGGCTAGCCAGAAATTTAACAGGGAAATTTGGAGGAAAAAGCCAAAAAGGGCCCCACTAAGATAATACGTACTGCTGGTGGTCCAGAAGTCGCTGGACATAGAACAACTGTGCCCAGAGAAACCAGAGAGGGCCCTGTGAGCCACTAGTTCCTGGTTAAATGTGGAGCAGACTTGTACACTCCCTGAACATTGAAAGCATTTCCTAACCCACATAACAGTTTCAGAGACAAAAGGTAGGATGTTTAGTGAGTCGATGTGTTTAAGCATAACCTTTGACCCATTATGGGGGTTGACTAATTCCAAGGCTTAACCGACACAAATGTGCATATTCCCATTAGGGGCAAAGCTGGGGGCATTAGGACTGTTTGGGCAGAGTGGGGCCAGGAGCGCTGACCAGGGCACTCTCAGATACCTGGGGGCCCCTGGTTGCTGATGAACATCAGGACCCCATCAGACAGCCAGTCCAAATGGGGACACTGTTGTCAGGTTAGAGCTGGTGTCTCAGAAAGACTTACCGTGGGTGGGCTCCTTCTACTCGGAGGGCACTGAGGTCATTGGTGTGCCCCTGCAGCCCAAGGCCGGGTTACAGGATACAAGTACACATGAGCAGGCCTGGAAGTTGAGGCCGGAAGGAGATCTGCAACAGGCATTGGTGGACGAGGCGTATCACAGGGGAGAGCTAGTGGGGGTACAGGGTAGCAGCCTAATGAACAAGGCCTACCTACACATTATGGAACATTCCCCCCAAAAGAAGAGCTGGAGGTTTTTCAACTGCCTTACTAGGAAGTGGCCTCCCTGGCAGGATAGGGTATCCGCCGTATGGGGACACAGGGGAGTCCTGATTCCTACAGAAGCCCTAGAGCCTGGCAGGCAGTAAGTCTGCATGCTGACTGCCTGTTGCCCTTTCGCACCTCTTGGCTCAGAGCGATTTTCAAAAGGTGGGCTCCCTCCACACCAGGGGTGATGCTGGTAGTGGAGGTCTGAATTCCACAGGCTTGGAGGGCAGGGTCTGCCCAAAGCCAGCTTTTGGGGTACATACTGCCCATGTGCAGGCCTCCCAGGTAAGGGTAGTCAGGGACGGAAAAGAAGGCAAGCGTCCAGAGATCCCAAGTTCCAGGAGCATGCTCTCGGGGTACAAAGAGTCTGCCTAATTCTAAGCCCCAACCTATGCAAATGTAAATATTCCCTCTGAAGGCATAGCTAAAGTGTTCTGGATTGCCTTGCCCTGCATGGACCATATAAAGGTCATGCTTCCTCCAGTAAGAGACCCCCCCCCTTGGGAGCCCTGGTTGCTAGAGAAGCCAAATACCCCATCAGGCAGCTAGTCCAAGTGGGGACTCATTGTCTCTAGTTTAAGCTGGAGCCTCAGGATGATTTTAGTAGGGGTGGCTGTCTCCACCCTGCAGGCCAGCCGGTGTTTCAGGACCCGCCTAACCTCCACAGGCAGAGAGGGCCCCGACAGCCAGAAACCAACTGACAGACTATGGACCACTCAAGCACAGCCCACGCAAGTCCAAGTAGCCAGGGTAACCAGGGACCTGGAACTGGGCGATGTTGGCTGAGGTTGGGTCACAGGAGGGGGCAACTGGGGTACCCGGCCTCTGCCCGATACCAAGGCTTCACAGACAAAAAGGCACACATTCTCCCTGAAGGCAGAGCTGGAAGAATCTGCACTGCCCTGCCTCAGTGGGGCAAGAAGGGGTGGTCGAGGAACCCTGTAATAAGAGACACCTGGGATCCTTAATTGCTGGAGAAGCCATTGGGCAGCCGCTTCCAATGGGGACGAACAGTCAGCAGTTAAAGCTGAAGCCTCAGAAAGAATTTCAAGCTCTCCCCATGCTGGCAGCTAGTGGGTATTTGAGGACTGGCTCGAGCCCCACCGGCCTGTGAGGGCCCCAAAAGCCAAGGGTCGGCTGACATTGCAGGTCAGGGCGGTAAGGGACCCTGAGATGGGTGATGGCAGATGTGGCGGGTCACAGGAGGGGGCTATTAGGGAACCTGGCATCCACCTAATTCCAAGGCTTAGCCTCCACAAATGCATATATTCCCCCTGAAGGCGGAGCTGCAGAAATAAGGTTGGCCTTGCCTGGGCAAGGCTAGGCTAGATGACCGGAGGATGCTCCAATAAGAAACACCTGATGAGCCCTGATGGCTAGAGCAGCCTGATACCCCATCAGGAAGCCAATGCAAATGGAAGCAATGCGGACTGTTTTAAACTGGGCCTCAGAAGGATTTTCAGGGGGTGGGGCTCCCTCCACCCTGAGGTCATTCAGGTGCCTGGGTTCGGGCTGGAGTTCCACAGGCCTGGAGTGCCCCCTGCAGCCCAAGGCCGTCTGTAGTGTGCCAACAGCGCATACGCTGGTCTGCCAGGTTAATTTGGCCTGGGATCTGGAACAGGGCAGAACTGGAGGATTTTCAACAGCCTCTCTGGGGAAGGACCAGGCCCACAGGACGGGGTATCTTCCATTTGGAGACATCAGGGGGTCCTGGTTCCGAAAGAAGCCCGAGACCCCATGCAGAAGCATGTCCACATGGGGATCGTCTCCCATTAGTAGGGGTCAACTAGAAGTGATTTTCCTAAGGTAGGCTCCCTTCTTGCGGGACGCTATGTAATTGGTGAGGGCCTAGCCAGGGTTTCACAGGCTCTGAGGGTTGGGTCTGCCCAAGATTGGCTTACAGGATATGCATGTGCCTGCATGGGGGTGTAGGTCAGGGGAGCCAGGGACCTGGAACAGGGCAAGCATCTGGAGATGCCAGGTCAGGGGAGCAGGCTCTTGAAGTTTCAAAGCATCTGCCTAATTCCAAGCCCTACCCTACAGAATTGTACATATTCTCACTGAAGGCAGTCCTTGAGAAATCTGGAGTTTCCCCCAGTAAGAGACACCTGGGAAGGGTGCTTGAGGCAGAAGCCCAGACCTCAGGACAGTAAGGCCACATGGGATTGACCGTCACTCATTTCAGCAGCTCAGAGTGATTTCCGATTTTCAGGTAGTGATTGGGATACGAACGTGCATATTCCAGGTGAAGGCAGACTTTGAGTAGTCTGGACTCCCTTGCAGGGCTAGATCAATGGGATGGTAGGGGTAGGGTATCCTGCAATAGGAGACTCCTGGGAACTTTGATGGACGCAGAAGCCCAGGACTTCAGCACGCAGTAAGTCAACGTGAGGACTGACTGTTGCCCTTTTCTATGGCCGTTACAGAGCAATTTTCGGGAGGTGGGTTTGGTGTCCCCCACTGTTGAGGCACAAGAGCAGGCTATCAGAAGTACCTGGCATCTACCTGTTTCCAAGACTTAACCTACACAAATGTGCACATTCCCCTGGAAGGCAGAGCTGGGGAAATCTGGTTGGCCTTGCCTGGGCTATGCCTGATGGCCAGTACACCCTCCAATAAGAGACACCTGGGAGCCTTGATTGTTGGAGAAGCCAGATACCCCATCAGGAAGCCAATCCAAATGGGGGCCATTACCAATTTAAAGCTGCTGCCTTAGAAAGATTTTCAGGGTTGGATTCCTTTGTCCTGGAGGCTATGCAGGTGGTTGGATACTGGCCTCAGCTGGAGGACCTATGCTGCCTGGTGGGCCTATGCTGCCCTCAAACTGACTACCCGAGTGCATACTGCACAGTGCAAGTCACACAAGTCAGGGAAGCTGGGGACCTGCAGCAGGACAAGTGTCTGGAGAGGCCTGGTTTCAAGAATGAACTCTAGGGTGTCCATGACACCTGCCTAGGGCATATTCCCCCTGCAAGTAAATCTGGAGGATACTACCCTCCTTTCTTAGGGCAAGGCTGAGCAGGCCAGCTTGGGTATCTATCATCTAATAAGAGATACCCGGGAGTCCTGCTTGATGACAAACCCTGGAACCCTTACCGTCACGTCAGCAAGTTCAAATCAAGACTGACAGTGGCCAATTTGCGGCTTCTGCCTCCAGGTGATTTAGGGGCTGGGCCCTGCCCCGTTAGCCTGGAGGCGCCCAGCTGCCTCAGGCCATCTGAAGGGGCATGAACAGCCCGTGCGTGGTCAAAGCAGTTCAAGGTAGGCAGGCAGCTGTAAAGGGTATGGATCCAGGTAGGTCATGTCAAGGAATAGGATGGTATGGACAAAAGGCATGTGCCTCAGCTCAAACTGTAACCTATGCAAATATACAGGCTTCCTTTGAAGACAGAGCTGGAGGATACTGGTCTGCCTTGTCTGGGGAGGGCTGGGCTTTCTCATTGGGGTATTATCTAGTAAGAGACACCTGGAATCCTGGTTGATGAAGAAGCCCAGGACCCCTTCAGGCAGGAAGTCCAAATGGAGACTGTTAGTGGCCAATTTGCCGCTGCAGCCCCCAGGGTGATATTTGGTGGTGGGCACGACTCCACACTGTAGCCTATGCAGGTATTGGTGTCTGGTACAACTTCCAGTCCTTGGAGGTTCCCAGCTGTCTCAGGGGGATGAACTGCATGTGTAGCACTGTTCAGGGGAGCCGGCGACCTGGAACAGAGCACTGGTCTTGGGAGGCTGGATTAGAGGAGCGGCTCTTAGGGACAAGATGTATGGGTACTTGCAATCCCTATCTTTCCCCACAGGCACTAACCCCTCTGAGGCAGAGCTCAGAGGTTACTGGACTGCTATGGTTGTACAGGGCCAGGAGCTCTTTCCAGGTATCATCTAATAAGAGACTCTTGAGAGCCTTGTGGGAAGGAAAAGCCCTGGACCCACTCGGGCAGCAAGTCTAAATGTGGACGGACTGCCCCCAGGTTGTACCTGCTACATCACGGTGATGTTTGGGGCTGGTCCCATCCACACTGAACCTATGCAGGTGTTTGGCTGCAGGGCCCCAGCAACCCCACAAGGCTGAAGTGGTACTTACTGTACATGCGCGGGCCAAGAAAAGAGGTCAGGTTAGCCAGGAACCTGGAACAGGGCAAGTGTCAGGAGAAGCCGTGTCACAGGTGTGGACTCGGTGGTGCAAGGCGTCAGCTTAATTGTAAGGCTACTCATCCATCATATAATACTCCCCCTGAAGACAGAACTGGACATTTTCCAACTGCTTTGCCAGGGATGGGCAGGGTATGTAGGACAAGGTATCTTCCATTAGGAGACACCTGGGAGTCTTGATTCATAAAACAGCCCTGGACCCCATCAGGCAGCAGGTCCACATGGGGACCGACTGTTGCCCATTTGCAGCTGCCACTTCAGAGCATTTTTCAGAAGATGGGCTCTCTCCATGTCAGAGGCTATGGAGGTGGGTGGTGGCCTGACTGGAGAGCCAGGTTTGCCCAAGACCAGCTTACAGGTATATTCTGTGCATGTGCAGTATGCACAGGCCAGGGTAGCCAAAGATCTGTTATAGGATCAGGCTCTTGGGGTTACAAGTCACCTGCCTTGTTTCAAGCCCTAACCTAAACAAATGCACTTATTTCCCCTGAAGGCAGATCAGGAAGAAGTTGGACTGGGCAGGGTGTTGCTGGGCAGAATGGCCAGGGCATCCTCCAATAAGACACCTCAGAGGCTTGATTTCAGGAGAAGATTTGCGACCTCATTAGGCAGCCAGTCCAAGTAAGGATTGCCTCTCACCCATTTAAAGCTGTCACGTAAGAAAGATTTTCAGGGAAGGGATCCCTCTACCCAAGAGGCTATGTAGGTGGTTGGGGACCATCTTGAGCTGGAGGGCCCATGGCCACATGATGTGGTGCATACAGCATATCTCTTGGCTGTGAAGGTCAGGTAGACAGGAACCTGGAATGGTGACCTTTTGTGGGTCAAAGACATCTCCCTAATCCTAAACCCTAACCTTCATAAATGCAACTATTGCCTCCAAAGGTAAGACCTGGGGAAACTGGATACCTTGCCAGGGTGAGGCTGGGCAGTCTGATTGGAGTATCCTTTAATAAGAGAGACCTGGGAGTCTTGATTGCTAGAGAAGTCCAGGACACCATCCGGCAGGCAGGCAGTCAAATGGGGACTGTTTCAAGTTTAAAGGTGATACCTCAGAAGGATTTCGGGGGTGAGCTCCCTTCATCCTGGAAGCTCTGCCAGTAATTATGGACCAGCCCAGCTCCACATGCCTAAAGGTCATTGGCTGCCAAGTTCAGCTATTAGGGTGCATACTGCACATTTGCTGGCCATGTAGATTTGGAAAGCCAGAGACCTAGAACCTGCAATGTATGGAGAATCCAGGTCTCAAGAGTAGTCTTTTGGGGTTCCATGGCATCCTCTTTATTCCAAGCCCTAACCAACCCAAATGCACATATGAGGGCCAAGGCAGGCCACCCAAAATGTGCCACTTTGGCATATTAATAATTTTGATTTAAAGTTATGTAAGAAACAGTGCAAGAAAGACACCCAGACTGCCCCCCTTTGTCTCCAGAAAGCAGGAAATAAATTTTGCTTTTTTTCTCCTGTTAATCTATCTTACGTCAATTTAATTCTTAGGCCAGCTAGAAGAATGTTGAAGAGTACAGAAATATTTTGCCTCCACAACACTTGGTGTAATCAGCAGGAAAAACTTCCCTGGCTGAACACAACTGCAGCTGAGAGATCCTGAGACACCTGACAAAAGCACGAAGTAGTTAGGAATTTTTGCCACATCAGCCCCTGGCTCTCTGCCTGGGGCGGGGGGGTCTAATGTACCTGCAAGTGGTGAGAGTCCTTTTTCTCTCTCTTTCTAAATTTAGATCAGCTGGAGAAAATATTTGTGGAATCAGTTGCTTGGATTTGGCAAATCTAGTAAATTTGGTAGAATAGTCTTGGTTTGACTGATCATTTCCTCCCTGAGGTGGTCAGTTTTCCCTTATCTTTGTGTCATCTGTCATAAATAGGAATTACTATGGGGAAAGAATGCGGGCATGGGCTCTATCAGCCTGCTGTTCAAATTGGGCTCATAGACTGGTGTGTTCACAGTTCTCCCCAGACTGGTATCTGTTTGGACAAACTTTGCTGTGGGCTCCCTTTGTAAAAACCAGATGAAGTTTTTCCTTTCATCTTGTTCTACATTCTGAGTGCTTGACTTAGTGACCAACAAGAATATTCTGTTTGTCTCCACCATTCAGAGGGTACACCTTGGTAGTCAGTTGAATAGACTGGTTATATAAGGTCATAAGCAGCACTCTGTCCAGTAATGCCAGGGGTTTGTCATAAGAGGTTGCCGCCCAAAGGGACCTTTGTCATCTTGAACTTTGTTGCTTCATAGCCCTGGAAAAGTCCCATCCCAGTAGTACCTGCCTGATCAAATAGCTTAGTCTGAGACTGGAAACATCTTACATATCCATGGGGGACCAGAGACACTGTCTTCACTACACCGTCCTTTTTGTTATTGGACAAGGGCCCATTGCTCAATGTACAGCAAGCCAAACACTGATGCTGGCTTTGTGGTAGAGAGAAAGGGTTTTATTGCAGGGTGCCAAGCAAGAAGATAGGAGAAAATTTCTCAAATCTACCTCCCCAAAGGGTTTAAGTTCAGTGTATTTAAGGATAAGGGGTCAGGATGACAGGGTATGTAGGTTGAATGGAATATGCTGATTGGTTATATGGGAAAAGGGAGGTGTGCTCCTCTCTGAGCATGGGAATTCAGGAATCCTGTCTTTTCATGGGACACATGTTCATGAAATAGCAGGGTAAGCATGACAACTGGGGGGTATCTCAGAGTGTGTCATAACGGAAGTTACTTTCATTCACTCTTGGTCCCTTCTGTGCAACTGCAAGAATTCTTCCTGGTTTGCTCCAGTCTCAGCTAGTCTTGCTGGTGGTCAGTCAACTTTTGCAAAACAAGCTCATAAATCAATCAGGTTAGCCAGAGTTTCCCTAGAGTAGAACAGCCAAGCATTTTTTTCACTCAGCATATTGGTTTTAGTCCCCTCTATCATTAGATCATTCCCCAGTCTTGAGGGAATGGGATGATGACCGCTCTGGCTAATTCCTGCTGGTTTTAGGGGCACAGTTTTGGGCTTGAGGAATGAAATTATTTTGCACTTACTTGGAAGTATTTTCTTATTCCTGGCTCTGCATGTACATTTTGCATAACTCGGATATTAGTTCCTTCTTTGACCATCTTGGAACAACACCATGCACACATTTTGTCATTCCAGATGAATTAGTATGATGCATATGGACATGTCCATTGTTATTAGTCCCTGTAACATCAATGCCTTAGAGGATCCATGAAAATAAACCTGAAAACCAGTCTGATCCCAGAATCCCCATGTCACTATATCCAATTTTTTTGAAACATAGGCAATTGGTCTTCTCATGTTACCAAGAGTCTATGTTAACACTCTAAGACTCTGTCTTTCATGAATGGACGAATCAAAGGACTTTCTTATATCTGGAAGTCCCAATGCTGGTGCCTTTAACAAATTTTTTTAATAACAAATGCCTGGTGACATTTGTGACATTCTCCTGTCTAATTACAGAGTTTATTGTTTCCTCAGTTGAGGGCTTCATGGAAGGGCGTAGCTGTGAATCCAAAGTTGGGAATCTAGATATGGCAGAATTCTGCCAATCTCCACAGTTGCCTTTAGGTAGTGGGTACCACCACCCTGGCTAATGTCTCTTCCCTATCAGGGAGGAAACTTCTTTGCCTCTGAGACCAAACAGCAAATATTTCACAGAGGGTTGAGAAACTTGTCCCTCTTTTTTGTATACCTCATCCCCAGTCAGCTAGAATTTTTTTTATTATGTTACGTTAATCACCATACATTACATCATTAGTTTTTTTTTTATTACACTCTGGAATACATCATTAGTTTTTGATGTAGGGTTCCATGATTCATTGTTTGTGTATAACACCCAGTGCTCCATTCAATACGTGCCCTCTTTAATACCCATCACCAGGCTAACCCATCCCCCCACCCCCCTCCCTTCTAGAACCCTCAGTTTGTTTCTCAGAGTCCATAGTCTCTCATGGCTCGTCTCCCCCTCCGATTTCCCTGCCTTCATTTCTCTTTTCCTACTATCTTCCTTTTTTTTTTAAACATATAATGTATTATTTGTTTCGGAAGTACAGGTCTGTGATTTATCAGTCTTATACAATTCACAGCACTCACCATAGCACATACCCTCCCCAATGTCTATCACCCAGCCACCCCATCCCTCCCACCCCCCACCACTCCAGCAACCCTCAGTTTGTTTCCCGAGATTAAGAATTCCTCATATCAGTGAGATCATATGTATCATATGTACCATATGATACCATTTCTTGCCAGCTAGAAATTTCTGAGTCAAAATAGTCTTTAGTCTCTGGTCTTACTGGCTATCAAAATGTCATCGACATATTGAAGCAAGGCACCCTCTGTGAGCTGAAGTTCTCTAAGATCTTTAGCCAGAACCTCACCAACAATAGGGCATTCCTAAATCTTTGGGGGAATACAGTCCAGCAATATTGCTGCTTAAACTTAGTGTTCAAGTCTTCCCATTCAGAGGCAAATAGCTCTTGAGATTCTGGACTTAGAGGCACACAGAGAAACACGTCCTTTAAGTTGAGCACAGTGAACCAGTGAAAATCTCCACACAAGGTGTTAAGCAAGGTATAAGGACTAGGTACCACCAGGAGACCATACTCCATTATTTGTTTGATTGCTCTGAGGTCTTGGACAAAGTGATATTCTTTTGTGCAGTCTTCTGAACCAGCAAGATTGGAGTGTTGGAGGTGAGAGTGGCAGGACTGAATTAGTCCTATTCCAAAAAGGCAATCACCAGCATTGGTGGTATAGTGGTGAGCATAGCTGCCTTCCAAAAAGGCAATCACCAGAGGCTGCAAACCTCACTTAAGACATTCCCTTAGGGAACACAATTTTAGGTTTGGAATCCTTGCCTTAGGACAAAACCTCACCTGGATAGGTGCTACGGTTTTTGCCCATCCAGTCCTCCCAACTGTCCAAATGTTGGGGTTTACCTTTTGTAGACTCTTCTGACAAGTCCTTCAGCTGTTCCTCTCCTCATTGCAATATTGCCTGGAATACACAAGTTTCTCTGGTCGTACTTTGGTATCTATTTGCCCAGACAAAAAAGTGACTTGTGTATTGAGCTTATTCCGCAAGTCCCTTCTGAAGAGTGGAGTGGGGCACTCAGGTGTATACAAAAAACTATGTTTCAAAGAAGTTTTTCCAATTTGACAACCTAGGGGTTAGAAGAACAGTCTTTGCAAAGGTTCTCCTGATACTCCTGTTACTTTCATGGAGGATAATTTTATTAAGCAAGTATTTAATACAGAATAGGTGGTGCCTATGTCGATCAAAAACTCAGTCATCCATTTTCCCACTTTCAATTGTGCCAAGGCTCCTTGTGAGAAAGGTTAGTGGAGCCTGTGGGTTGTAATGGAGTGAGGGCTTCATCACTCTTGATCCGTCTCAGTAAGCTGGGACATTTCAAGAGTAATGAGATCTTGCTCCCCTTTTTCCCCAGGAGCGTTATTTAATCTAGGGGCAATTCTTTTTTCCAATGGCTTTCTTGTTTACAATAGGCACATTGCCAAGGCCCTATTGTAGTGTGCCCCTTCTGATTCTGCTTGCCAGGAATTCTTACCCTGGGTCTGTTACCTCTTCTTTGTCCTTCCCGTGTGAGGGCAGTAGCAAGCAAGGTTACGTGCTTCATCTTGCATTGCTCCTTTTTCTCCTGTTCGTGATCTCTGCCTTTAAAAACCTTAAAGGCAATTTCACCCAGTTGTGACATATACATCTCTATGGCCCCTTCCAAACTCTGTCGTTTCTTTTGAATATCTAGGACACCAGCATAATTTCCCCCTATCATTTGCAACTCAGTTGGGGTCAGCCGCCAGCACCACCATGGCAGCTGCAGCCCTTACCAAATTGCCTGGAGCCTCAGCCTGGAGCTTATCAGCTTCTTCTAACATCATTCTCCACTCTTCTGACATAAGGGGAGTGGTGAGTAAACTGTGTACATTTGCCTGGATGAGGTTATGGGTGGCAAAATTGGGGAGAACAAGTTTTCCATTCCTTTGGGGTCATCTCTATATGTTGGCATATTATTTTTCCAATTAAGCAAGTTGCAAGTAGAAGAAAAGGGAATATACCCAAATCATTTCAGTCGGTTGATCACCATTATTTGTTTCCCCAATGGGCACTTGCCTTAAAGGGAATTGCCCTGCCTGAATTTGAGTGGCTCCCTGGCCAAATTTTGCTCCCTGCCCTGTTGGGTATGAGAAGGAGAGACTATTCCTTTTTGTTCTGATTCCTCATGAGCCTGGGACCCTAGAGCCCATGGCTCTGAGGTTTGCACAGCTGAAGCCCCTGCTGCACCTCCCTATAGAGGTCAAACTGGAGCCTTTGGTAAATTCAGCTATATTAGTTGAGGGGTCATCCTGTCACTCATTAGACTCTGGTAAAACCTTTGGGGGTTTATTCCCCTTTTGGACCATAGTTTCTTCTGTACCAGCTTGTTCTGCTATAACAGCATGAAAGATAGTACATACAGAATGTCATCCATCTTGTTTCTCCTCTCTTTTACAGAACAATTCTAACTGGAGAATAGTATTATAATCCAAAGGCCCATTTTCATGTCATATTTCTCCTAAGTCCAGGGAGCATTGTGGCCAAGCAATATTACAGAAAAATATCATCTTGTTTTTCATGTTATCATAACTACTAGCTGCCCAGTTTTTAAGTATGCATATCAAAGGGCTGCATGAAGAGATCAAATTACTATTACCCATGCTTTGGCTTTAATTTACTTCCTCTATCCTAATCAAGATATTGCCTAATACAATCCTAGCAAAACTAGATGCACATTATCAAAAATTCAAGAAACAAGAAAACAAGAGAACTTCTATGGGTAGGGTCCCTAACTCTTCCTTGATGCCAGGGTTTCCCCCAACAAAGGCTTCCTTTCAGAAGTCAAAGCTTCCTTGTGGAACTCTATCAAGTTGGCCCCTAGAAGAGAATCAAGGAGAAGAAAAACTTGTCCTGTGCTGTCACACATGAAGTATTCAACAACAGACTTTTTCCAAATCAAGTCCTGTTTTTCCACCACAGAAATGAAACTAAAATGCAGAAGGGTGACACAATCCCACCATGCGGGAATCCCTAGACACCTCCCTGGATCAATGGTCCAGGCAGCTGCTGGACCCTTTCACAGAATCCTGGGCAAGCAAGGGGCAGCGAACCATAGACAGGTGTGCAGAGAGGACTCAGAGTCCCTTCTTGGTCACCAGTTTTGTTACTGAACATGAGTCCATTGCTCAGTGCTCAGCAAGGCAAATAACATTGATGCTGGTTTTGTGGTAGAGAAAAAGGGTTTTATTGCAGGGCACCAAGCGAGGAAATGGGAGAAAATTTCTCAAATCTGCCTCTGCAAAGGGTTGCAGTTGGGTGTATTTAAGGATAAGGGGTCAGGATGTCACAGGCATGTGGGTTGAATGGACTATGCTGATTAGATATAGGGGGAAAGAGAGGTGTGCTTATGGGAATTCAGGAATCCTGTCTTTTCATGGGACACATGTTTATTAAATGGCAGGATAAGCATGATGATGGGGGAGATCTCAGGGTATGTCATCACAGAAGTTACTTTTATTCACTCTTGGTCCCTTCTGTGCAACTGCAAGAATTCTTCCTCATTTGCTCCAGTCTCAGGTAGTCTTGCTGGTGGTCAGTCAACTTCTGCAAAATAAGCTCATAAGTCAATCAGGTTAACTAGAGTTTCCTTAGGGTAGAACAGTCAAGCATTTGTTAATTCAGGGTTTTGGTTTTGCTACCTGTGGAGTGAAGATCTTTGCTTTCTTAGACTATTTTTGGGAGTAGACTTTTGGATCATGGGGGCTGTGTTATCTATGCCCTCTCCAGGGACGCTTCTTGTGTCCATGGTCTAAACCTGGAGAGTGGCTCCAGTCTCTCTTTTTTCAATTAATTAATTAAAATTTTAATTCCAGTGTAGTTAACATACAATGTTACATTAGATTCAGGTGTACAATATAGTGATTCAACAGTTCCATATATTACTCAGTGCCCTTCAAGGTAAGTGTACTCCTACATCCTACCAACAGTGCACAAAGGTTCTTTTTTCTTCATATCCTCAGCAACACTTGTTGTTTCTTGTGTTTGTGATTTTAGACATTCTGACAGGTATAAGGTAATATCTCATTGTAGTTTTGATTTGCATTTCCATGATGATGTTGAACATCTTTTCATGTGTCTGTTGGCCATCTGGATGTCTTCTTAGGAGAAATGTCTGTACATGTTTTCTGGCTATTTTTAATTGGGTCATTTGGTTTTTGGGTGTTGAGTTATAGAAGTTCTTTGTATATTTTGGATACCCTTTATCAGATATGTCATTTGCAAATATCTTCTCCCATTCCATAGGTTGCCTTTTAGTTTTGTTGTTTCCTTTGCTGTGCAGAAGCTTTTTATTTTGATGTAGTCCCAGTAGTTTACTTTTGCTTTTATTTCCCTTGCCTTCATATCTAGACATATCTAGAAAAATGTTGCTATGACCAATATCAGCGAAATTACTGCCTGTGCTCTCTTCTAGGATTTTTATGGTTCCAGATCTCATATTTAGGTCCTTAATCCATTTTGAGTTTGTTCGTGTATGATGTTAGAAAGTGGTCTAGTTTCATTCTTTTCCATGTAGCTCTCCAGTTTTCCCAACAGCATTTGTTGAAGAGACTTTTCCTATTGCATATTTTTGCCTCCTTTGTCAACTAGATTATATATTTGGGGGTTTATTTCTGAGTCTTCTATCCTGTTCCATTGATCTATGTTTCTATTTTTATGCCAGTACCATACTGTTTTGATTACTACAGCTTTGTAATATAACTTAAAGTCTGGAATTATGATACCTCCAGCTTTGCTTTTCTTTTCAAAGATCACTTTGGCAATTCGAGGTCTTTTGTGGTTCCATATAAATTTTAGGATTGTTTGTTCTAGTTCTGTGAAAAATGCTGTTGGTATTTTGATAGGGATTGCATTGAATATGTAGATTGCTTTGGCTAGTGTAGACATTTTAACAATATTTTTCCAATCCATGAGCATGGAGTGTTTTTCCATTTCTTTGTGTCATCTTCACTTTCTTTCACCAATGTTTTATAGTTCAGAGTACAGCTCTTTTACCTCTTTTGTTAGTTTATTCCTAGGTATCTTATTATTTTTGGTGCAATTGTAAATGGGATTTTTTCCTTAATTTCTCTTTCTGCTGCTTCATTTTTAGTGTATAGAAATACAATGGATTTCTGCACATTGATTTTTGTATCCTGTGACGTCATGGAACTCATTTATTAGTTTCAGTAGTTTTTTGGTGGAGTCTTCTGGGTTTTCTGTATATAGTATCATGTCATCTGTAAATAAAAGTTTTACTTCCTCCTTAACAATTTATATGTATTTTATTTCTTATCTGATTGCTATAACTAGGACTTCCAGTACTATGTTGAATAAAAGTGGTGAGACCGTCCTTGTCTTGCTCCTGACTTTAGGGGGAAAGCTCTCAATTTTTCTCCATTGAGTATGATGTTTGCTGTGGCTTTTTCATAGATGACCTTTCTTATGTTGGGGTGTAATCCCTCTAAACCTACTTTGTCAAGGGTTTTATCATGAATGGATGTTGTATTTTGTCAAATGCTTTTTCTGCATCTATTCAGCTGATCATATGGGTTTTTATCCTTTTTCTTATTGATGTGATGTATCACATGGATTGATTTGCAAACATCGAACCACCTTGTATCCCAGGAATAAATACCATTTTATTGATTTTTTTTCATTGTATTGTTGGATTGTATTTGCTAGTATTTTGTTGAGGATTTTTGCTTCTATGTTCATCAGAGTTGCTGGCCTATAGTTCTCCTTTTTTGTGGTCTTTATCTGGTTTTGGTATCAGGGTAATGCGGACCTCAAAATGAATTTGGGAGTTTCCTTCCATTGTTGGGAATAGTTTGAGAACAATAGATACTAAGTCTTCTTTATATGTTTGGTAGAATTTGCCTGTAAAACTGTTTGGTCCTGGACTTCTGCTTGTTGAGAGTTTTTTCACTATTGATTCAATCTCCTTGCTGGTAATTGGTCTGCTCAAATTTTTTTATTTCTTCCTGCCAGTTTTGGTAATTTATGTTTCTAGGAACTCATCCATTTATTCTAGGTTGTTTAGTTTGTTGGCATATAGTTTTTCATAATTTTTTCTGACAATTGTTTGTGTTTCCGTGATGTTGGTTGGTATTTCTCCTCTTACAAGGGTGATTTTGTTTATTCAGGTCATTTGTTGTTTTTTTTTTTAATGTTTTATTGTTATGTCTTGATTTTATATCCTGCCACTTTACTGAATTCCTGTATGAGTTCTAGCAGTTTTGGGGTGGAGTCTTTTGGGTTTTCCACATACAGTATCATATCATCTGCAAAGAGTGAGAGTTTGACTTCCTCTTTGCCGATTTGGATGCCTTTGATATCTTTTTGTTGTCTGATGGCTGTGGCTAGGACTCCTAATACTATGTTGAATAGCAGTGGTGATAGTGGACATCCCTGCCGCATTCCTGACCTTAGGGGGAAAGCTCTCAGCTTCTCCCCATTGAGAATGATATTCGCTGTAGGTTTTTCATAGATGGCTTTTATGATATTGAGGTTGGTACTCTCTATCCCTATACTCTGAAGAGTTTTGATCAAGAAAGGATGCTGCACTTTGTCAAATGCTTTTTCTGCATCTATTGAGAGGATCATATGATTCTTGTTCTTTCTTCTGTTGTATCACGTTGATTGATTTGCGGATGTTGAACCAACGTTGCAGCCCAGGGATAAATCCCACTTGATCATGGGGAATAATCCTTTTAATGTACTGTTGGAACCTGTTGGCTAGTATTTTGGTGGGAATTTTTGCATCCATGTTCATCAAGGATATTGGTCTGTAATTCTCCTTTTTGATGGGGTCTTTGTCTGGTTTGGGGATCAAGGTAATGGTGGCCTCATAAAATGAGTTTGGAAGTTTTCCTTCCATTTCTATTTTTTGGAACAGTTTCAGGAGAATAGGTATTAATTCTTCTTTAACTGTTTGGTAGAATTCCCCTGGAAAGCCATCTGGCCCTGGGCTTTTGTTTGTTGGGAGATTTTTGTTGACTGCTTCAATTTCCTTAGTGGTTATAGGTCTGTTTAGGTTTTCTATTTCTTCCTGGTTCAATTTTGGTAGTTGATACATCGCTAGGAATGCATCCATTTCTTCCAGGTTATCAAATTTGCTGGCATAGAGTTGCTCATAATATGTTCTTATACTTGTTTGTATGTCTTTGGTGTTGGTTGTGATCTCTCCTCTTTCATTCATGATTTTGTGGATTTGGGTCATTTCTCTTTTCTTTTTGATAAGTCTGGCCAGGGGTTTCTCAATCTTGTTAATTCTTTCAAAGAACCAGCTCCTAGTTTCGTTGATCTGTTCTACTGTTCTTTTGGTTTCTAGTTCATTGATTTCTGCTCTGATCTTTATGATTTCTCTTCTCCTGCTGGGTTTAGGCTTTATCTGCTGTTTTTTTCTCTAGCTCCTTTAGGTGTAGGGTTAGGTTGTGTATTTGAGACCTTTCTTGTTTCTTGAGAAAGGCTTGTACTGCTATAGACTTTCCTCTCAGGACTGCCTTTGCTGTATCCCAAAGATTTTGAACAGTTGTGTTTTCATTTTCATTGGTTTCCATGAATTTGTTTAATTCTTCTTTAATTTCCTGGTTGGCCCATTCATTCTTTAGTAGGATGCTCTTTAGTCTCCATGTATTTGAGTTCTTTCCAACTTTCCTCTTGTGATTGAGTTCTAGTTTCAAAGCATTGTGGTCTGAAAACATTCAGGGAAAAATCCCAATCTTTTGGTACCGGTTGAGACCTGATTTGTGACCTAGGATGTGATCAATTCTGGAGAATGTTCCATGGGCACTAGAGAAGAATGTGTATTCCGTTGCTTTGGGATGGAATGTTCTGGATATGTCTGTGAAGTCCATTTGGTCCAGTGTGTCATTTAAAGTCTTTATTTCCTTGTTGATCTTTTGCTTAGATGATCTGTCCATTTCAGTCAGGGGGGTGTTAAAGTTCTCCACTATTATTGTATTGTTGTCAATGTGTTCCTTTGCTTTTGTTATTAATTGCCTTATATAATTGGCTGCTCCCGTGTTAGGGGCATAGATATTTAAAATTGTTGGATCTTCTTGGTGGATAGACCCTTTAAGTAGGATATAGTGTCCTTCCTCATCTCTTATTACAGTCTTTGTTTTAAAATCTAATTTGTCTGATATAAGGATTGCCACCCCAGCTTTCTTTTGGTATCCATTAGCATGGTAAATGGTTTTCCACCCCCTCACTTTCAATCTGGGGGTGTCTTTGGGTCTAAAATGAGTCTCTTGCAGACAGCATATCGATGGGTCTTGTTTTTTAATCCAATCTGATAGTCTGTGTCTTTTAATTGGGGCATTTAGCCCATTTACATTCAGGGTAACTATTGAAAGTTATGAATTTAGTGCCACTGTATTGCCTGTAAGGTGAGTGTGACTGTATATTGTCTGTGTTCCTTTCTGGTCTATGCTGCTTGTAGGCTCTCTCTTTGCCTAGAGGACCCCTTTCAATATTTCTTGGAGGGCTGGTTTCGTGTTTGCAAATTCCTTTAGTTTTTGTTTGTCCTGGAAGCTTTTTGTCTCTCCTTCTATTTTCAATGACAGCCTAGCTGGATATAGTATTCTTGGCTGCCTATTTTTCTCGTTTAGTGCTCTGAAGATATCATGCCAGTCCTTTCTGGGCTGCCAGGTCTCTGTGGATAGGTCTGTTGCCAGTGTAATGTTTCTACCATTGTAGGTTACAGATCTTTTCTCCCGAGCTGCTTTCAGGATTTTCTCTTTGTCTCTGAGACTCGTAAGTTTTACTATTAGATATCGGGGTGTCGACCAATTTTTATTGATTTTGAGAGGGGTTCTCTGTGCCTCCTGGATTTTGATGCCTGTTTCCTTCCCCACATTAGGGAAGTTCTCTGCTATAATTTGCTCCAATATACCTTCTGCCCCTCTCTCTCTTTCTTCTTCTTCTGGGATCCCAATTATTCTAATGTTGTTTTGTCTTATCATATCGCTTATCTTTCGAATTCTGCCCTCATTATCCAGTAGTTGTTTATCTCTCTTTTTCTCAGCCTCTTTATTTTCCATCATTTGGTCTTCTATATCGCTGATTCTCTCTTCTGCCTCATTTATCCTAGCAGTTAGTGCCCCCATTTTTTATTGCACTTCATTAATAGCCTTTTTGATTTAGATTTGGTTAGATTTTAGTTCTTTTATTTCTCCAGGAAGGGTGTCTCTAATAACTTCCATGCTTTTTTCAAGCCCAGCTAGGATCTTTAAAATCATGATTCTGAACTCTAGGTCGAACATTGTACTAATGTCCATATTGAGTAGGTCCCTGGCAGATGGTACTACCTCTTGTTCTTTTTGCTGAGGTGATTTTTTTTTTTTTTGTCTTGTCATTTTGTCCAGAGAAGAATAGATGAATGAGAGAACAAAATTCTAACAGGTTAACAACGTCCCCAGCAAATATACTCTAAACAAATCAGAAAAGCCTGAAATGAGGGGAAAATAAAGGGAAAGAAAGAAAAAAGAAAGAGGAAAAAAAAAAGAAAAAGAAAAAGATAAAAACAAACAAAAACAGGACAAAACAAAAAGAAACAGAATATGATCAAATATGATCAGGCTAGTCCATAGGTCAGTGCCACACACTAGAGTTTGGGTGTATTTTGGTCTGTTAGAAGAAAGTGCCTCCTAAAATTTTAAAGAATGAAAGACTTATATATGTACAAAATAAGGGTTGATACAATGAAGGGATGGAAGATGACTGTAAAGATGAAAATTATAAAAGATTTTATAAAAGGAATTGATAAGATAAGAAGTTGTTTGAAAAAAGAAGATTTAAAAAGAAAAAAAAAGGGAGAGAATGTGATCAGGCAGGAGACTAGAACAAAGACATACACTAGTGATTTAGGGTATAGTTTGATCTGTTAGAAGAAACTGTATCTCAAAATTTTAAAGAGAGAACAACTTAATATATGCCAAAAATAAGGGTATCTACTATGAAGGGATAGAATATGACTCTAAAAATGAAAAATAACAATGCTTTTTTTCAAAAAGGGATTGATAAGATGTTGGTTGAAAAAGGGAAAAAGAAAAATTAAAAAAAAACAGTTAAAAAAATTAACTTTGAAAAACTAAAGAATCATGGTAAAAAAGCCATGAATTCCATGTGCAGTATTCCCCTAGAGCTGGAGTTCTCCCGTTCTCCTTGATCGGTAACCTTGGTCTGGGCTGGCTGTTCTTGCTGATCTTCTGGGGGAGGGGCCTGTTGCCGTGGTTCCCAAGAGTCTTTGCTGGAGGCGGAATTGCCCCACCCTTGCCGGTCTGAGCTAAGCAATCTGCTCGGGTTTGCTCTTGGTAGCTTTTGTTCCCTGCAAGCTCTCAGTACAGCTTTGGAGGATGAGAGTGAAAATGGTGGCCTCCCAATCTCCACCCGGAGGAGCCGAGAACTTGGGGCCCCGCTCCTCAGTGCGCCCCCAGAGAAAAGCAGTCAGTCACTCCCGTGTCCCCGGTCTCCGGCCACACTCCGTGCTCACCTGGCCTGTGACCGAGTGTTTCTATCTCTGGCACCCGACCCCGTGTGGAGTCTCCAAACCCAGCAGATCCCTGCGGTGCGCTCCCGCGCCGCTCCTCCTGGGGGAGGAAGGGGAGTCTCCCCAGCTCTGCCGGTTGTTGGGTCCCTGCTGGAGGAGCAGTGGCCCGACTGTGTCGCCGATCACAGTTTATGGCCACCCCAAGCTGAGAGCCCATGCCTTGGCTCCGTCTCTGCAGCAGGCTTCCCCGCTCCAGTACCTGGGAGCTCTGCTGCACTCAGGCACCCCCGGTCTTTCTGTGACCCCGAGGGTCCTGAGACCACACTGTCCCGTGAGGGTTCCACCCCCCGCTTAGCCACTGGAGCGACGTCCCTCAGCGGAGCTGACTTCTAAAAGTTCCGATTTTGTGCTTCGCGGCTCTAGCACTTGCCAGAAGCGGCCGGCGGAGGCCCCTCCCCCACCGTCTATCCTCCCGAATATTGCCTCGGATTCACTTCTCCGCATGTCCTACCCTCCAGTAAGTGGTCGTTTTTCTGTTCAGAGAGTTGTTGCTATTCTTCTCTTTGATCTCCTGTTGAGTTCGTAGGTGTTCAGAATGGTTTGATCCCTATTCAGCTGAATTCCTGAGACCAGACAAAATCCAGGTCTCCTACTCCTCTGCCATCTTGCTCCCAGGTCATTTTTTTTTTATTTTTTTTTTTTAGGAGTCTGGCTAGAGGTTTATACATTTTGTTGATGTTCTCAAAGAACCAACTGCTGGTTTCATTAATCTATTCTGTTTTTTTAGTTTCTATTTTGTTTATTTCTGCTCTGATCTTTATTATTTCCATCCTTCTGCTGGTTTTAGGTTGTTTGTTCTTTTCTAGCTCCTTTAAGTGTAAGGTAAGTTTCTCTGAGATTTTTCTTGCTTCTTGAGGTATGCTGGTATTGCTATAAATTTCCCTCTTAGATCTGCTTTTGCTGCATCCCAAAGATTTTGGATGACTGTGTTTTCATTTGTCTCTATTTATTTCCTCTTTGATTTCTTGGTTGACCCATTCATTGTTTAGTAGCATGTTATTTAATCTACATGTAACTGCATTCTTTCCAGATTTTTTCTTGTCATTGATTTCTAATTTCATAGCATTGTGGTCAGAAAAGATGCATGGTATGACTTTGATATTTTTGAATCTGTCAAGACTTGTTTTATGGCCTCATATGTGATCTATTCTGGAGAATGTGCCATGTGCACTTGAAAAGAATGTGTATGCTGGTCTTCTAGTATGGAATGTTCTGAAAATATCTTTTAGATGTATCTGGTCCAATATGTCACTCAAAGTCACTGTTTCCTTGTTGACTTTCTGTCTGGATGATCTTTCCATTGATATAAATGGGGTGTTACAGTCCACTACTATTATTGTATTACTATAAATTGCTTCCTTTGTTTGTTAGTAGCTGCTTTATGTATTGGGGTACTCCCATGTTGGGTATATAAATATTTACAATTGTTGTATTTCTTGTTGGATTGTTCCTTTTATGATTATTTAAGTGTTATTCCTTGTCTCTTGTTATAGTCTTTGTTTTAAAGTCTATTTTGTCCAGTTTAGTCTTAATAGTGTTGTCAGTGCAAACAACTAACCCTGAGGACTGAGGATGATGTTCACAATGAAAATGTTGTAAAATCAGCCAAACAGCACAGATGTGTCAAAGCACCTGACCAGTACAGTGGGTTTCTTAATCACTATGAAGTTTTAGAGAGGTATCCCAAGTAGGGATAATCTTTTCTAACATAATTTTAGCCACAGAAGAGACATTGGAAAGCTTCAGTCCAGTGAGAAAACATACAAACCATTACTAGAACATTTTACCCATGAGATGGAGGGAGCTGTATGAAATCCACTTGCCAAGGCTCAAACTGTTCATTTGGCAATTTAACATGCCCAGGGCCAGTATGGATAGGTTTCCCAGTATTGTAATTTGGACAAGAGGAACAACCAAGGGAGGCACTTTTTGTGGTATGGTTAATATTTCCCCACCAATACTGGTTCATGAACACTACCATTTTATCAGTAGAATAGTAGTTTAATGCGTATACAGTTGAAAGTAGTAGGAATTTTAGAATTTCTGGAACAGTTGGATAGTTATTTGGTCCAAACCAGAGTTATTTTTTTTTCAGAGTTATTTTTATCAAACCAACAATTATCACATTTCTAATATTGTTTCTTCTTTTCTGGGGCCAATTGTTGGGCATTTCTAATCAGTTTTTCTCAATTGTCATTTGAGAGAATATCCCTTTGAAACATGACACTGGTTTAACTATTGGTCTCTGTGAGAGCTGCATATTTGGAAATATCAGCAAGGTAGTTTCTTTTAACATGCTGGGAGTCAAGTCTGGAATGTCCGAGAAGCTTAATAATAGCTAGAGCCCCTGGCAAAAGTATGGTATCTAATATCATTTTGGACATAGGAGCCATTTTTAAATGTATTCCCATTGGAGGTAAGGAGACCTCATTGTTTCCATAGCATTCCAAAATTATTAGAGACCCCAAAGGCATCAGTATAAATATTTTTAGTTTACCCTTGGCTAAAGTACACACTCAGATAAGGGCATGTAACTCAGCCTCTTGGGCTGAAGTAGCCAAAGATAAAGGTGCTGCCTCAATGAATTCAAAAGGATTTGTAATGGCATGCCTGGCATAATATTTACCATTTTTATTCTTTAATAACCATCAGTAAACTATGAAAATGCATTGGTTAGTGGGGTTGGTTAGAGGCGTTTCCTGTAAATTGTCACAAGGAGTCAAAAAATGCAAATCTCCATCCTCAGCCATTAGGTTTTTCCACAAGTGAAAAAGGAGTGTTACAGGGACTAGTGTAGCAGATAAGGAGACCCTGAGCCTTGTAATCTCCTGTAATGGGCTTGATACTTTGAAGGGGTTCTCCATTTATAGGGAATTAATTCTAGGGACAGGTTTGGAGTGATCTATTTGAATCTTGATGGGAGGTACACTGTGGACTCTGCCGATATCATTGAAGATTTTGCCCATAAGGAGGATGGTAGTTGATCTAACAGGAACAAATGATCAGTGTCCTCAGACTCAGCTATAGCGCCATCAGAGACTAAGGATAGAAAAGATGCCAAAGCATCATTTATTTTCCCTGCTTGACTCTTTTAGTTACTACTGTCAAATTCTAGAAGTATTTTCCTTTAGAGAGAAAGAAACTCCTGCATGGTATTTTTCTAAGAAATCTCGAAATAAATACGGGTGGAGGAACTAAAGAGAAAAGAATGTGTATCTCTCAAAGGGCCTAGACCAAAGGGAATAGGTTCAGAGACAGGAACTTGTTGGGGTTTATTAGAGCCCCTCACTGTTTGAACTGGTTTAGTACTCCAAGACAGGGGCTGCTTTATAGCAATGGGGTTGAGCACCAAGAATGTAACTCTGGTGTCAGTAGGAGCAGGGAGAGATTCATTCCCAATCTGAAGAGTGGTTTCTCTGATCTGATTGAGAGAGAGGGTTGGGAAGAGCCCCTGTAGCTCCTTGGAGCCCCATCAGTGGAAATTAGGAGGACATTAAAAAGGTTGGCCAGAGGGTTGAAGGCACCTGAAGCACTTAAATTTGTAACAATCTTTTCTTCCAATGTCCTAGTTCTTTGCAGTAATAGCAGAAACTAAGCTTCCAGTTTTGTTTAGAGGCCTTCATTCCCTGGATTGAACATTGAAGATTTTAGTAGTCTTTCCTTTAAATAATTCATCTAGGGTTCAAAAGAGCTGGTTTGCCAAATTAACTAAATCTGGAGTGAATATAATTTCCCATTCCATCATGGTCTTTTTAACTAAAAGGGAAAGATCTCAGATCTGCCCATTAATAAAGTGTTAAATGCTACCCAAGGGGATTCAACATCTAACAGAGGATCAGGATTTTTCTTTTTTAAAGATAGTTTGGAATCAAGTGTAATAATCATGAACAGATTCATCAGGCTTTTGTGTTCAAGCCTGAATTTTCTTCCAATCAACAGGCTTTTTTTAAAAGCTACTATAGAGGTGCCTGGGTGGCTCAGTCAATTAAGAATCTGCGTTCAGTCAGGTCATGATCCCGGGGTCCTGGGATGGAGCCTGGCATCTGGGTTTCCTGCTCAGCGGGAAGCCTGCTTCTCTCACTCCCTCTGCCTTCTGCTCCCCCTGCTTGTGCTCTCTCAAATAAGTAAAATCTTTGAAAAAATAAAATAAAAATCTACTATAATTCCTCAGTAGAGATCTCCAGCAAGAGTTCTAGCATCTTGCCAAAAGTTAGGGCTCTGTTTCTCTAAATCCCTTTCAAGATGTTCTCATCAGGCTAGTTTCATCTAACATTTGAACTGATCCTCCTCAACAAGCATGTGGACTAATTGATATAAATCTGAGAAATCAGGTTGGCAAGTTTGAAAAACTATGTTAAACTCTTCAGCAAACATACGAGGGTCTTCAGTCACTATAGGAATCTCTTTATGGCTCACAATTCATCCTTAGTCCAGGAACACAAGAAACTTGGGATTTATTTAGATCCTCAGAAGCCTTTAAAGGGGCAGGTTTTAATAGGCTCAGGAGAGGAGGGGGTGGAGGAAGTTTCGAAGGAAAACAGAAATTCAGCAAAAAAGATTAGAATGAGGGATTAGAGGGTATAGAGGAGATGTGAAAGGTGCAGAGAGAATAGAGGAAGGTAATACCAGAGGTGGAGCCTGAGCATAAGACACCTGTCATGTTAAGAAGATGAGGAAGGGAAAAAAAGAAGCCTCAGAAGACTTCCCCCCCCCTTTTTAAAAATTTTTTGCCTCCGTTAATAGATTGTATTTTGCAGAGGTGATTTTAGATTCCTAATGAGGTTTGGAAGCTTCAAAATACCAATTCAAATGGGAAACTCATTCAGCTTTGTCAATTTTAGATCATGGCTGTCCAACTCAGTTTTGAGAAAATTAAGTTTGGAGAGACTGTAAGTTCCCCATAATGGCTACTGAAGTTCTAAATTACTTTTGGTTAAGTCAGTCCACTTAGTTATAAATGTCCATGCAGAGGGATGATAGTTTTTAATCATAAAACTGACCAAAGTCCCAGAAGTTGGGGTGGGCACCTTCAAAGTGTTTGGATGACTGGGATCCCATTTCTTAGAGGTTTTGTTTTGTTTTTCTCTAGAGCAAAAAGAACATTTCTAAAGACCACTGTTTTGACAGGAACAGCCTGGTTCCAGAAAGAATCAGAACAAAGTCCAGCACAGTTCCAGTAAGAACAGCTTGGTTGCAAACAGGAGTCAGACCAAAGGCCAGCACAGTTCCAACAGGCACCATTCCAACTGGAACAGTCCATTCTCAAAGAGGAGTCAGACCAAAGGCCAGAACAGTTCCATTAGGAACAGTCCAATTCTGAAAAAGAGTTGGACCAAAGGCCAAAAGACTACTCTCAGAGATGTTTTTAGAAGCGGGGAGGCAGGGCTGAAAACATATCCCAAATAAAGCCTGGAGAGATTGAACAGAAAGTATAGAGCTCAAAATCTAGAAAACTTACCCTCAAACTCTTAAGGTCAGGGAGAAAGTGGTGAGCCCAATCAGCTCTGTGTGTACCTGCACCTGTTTGCTCACTAGCCTTGGAGTTCTTGGGGGGTCGTCTCTGGATCCCACTTCTGATCACCAAGTAATGTTAAACTTAAAATTAAACTGCTAGTTATTTTGCCAGGAAAATATAGGTTTATTAGGAATAGCAGAGAATTGCAATCCAGAACAAGCAAGCACTGGCAAAACCATAGGCAAATCTGGAGAACAAAGGAGGGGTATGCTCTTTTATAGAGGAAAGGGGAAGTCAGGAAGGCCATTATAAACAAAGTCTATTGGAGCAAACTGGGAGTTTGAAGTATAGTGGCTTCTCATTTGCCAAGTTGTGCCTGTCTCTCATTGGCTGGGCTGTTGGTGGGGGAGGGGCAAAGGCTTTCTTCCTTGCACTGGAATAGCGTGAGAGCGTCTCCTGCTGAACCTCCCAATTCCAGTTTAGTGAGGTTTCCGTTTATTAATTTTTACAGTATTAGAGTTAATTTAAGGTTACTGTTTAATTAAAATAGGCATGTCTTTAGAGTTGACAGCATTCAATATAATACTTTTATCCTACATGACTTCACTAATCAAATAACTTCATGTTATCCCTGTTACAAAATTTGTCAGTAAAAATAACTTAGAAATGATAACTGACTAATATCTCATGAAATGTTCATTGGTAATCTAAACATAACCCTTGGGAGCAAATGGTTTACATATGTGTAAGAGGAATAAGAGTTTATACATAAACGTTTTAGCAATAAATATTTTTTTAATTTTTTATTGTTATGTTAATCACCATACATTACATCATTAGCTTTTGATGTAGTGTTCCATGATGCACTGTTTGTGCATAACACCCAGTACTCCACGCAGAATGTGCCCTCTTTAATACCCATCACCAGGCTAACCCATCCCCCCAGCCCCCTCCCCTCTAGAATCCTCAGTTTGTTTTTCAGAGTCCATCCTCTCTCATGGTTTGTCTCCCCCTCCGACTTACTCCCCTTCATTCTTCCCCTCCTGCTATCTTCTTCTTTTTCTTTTTTCTTAACATATATTGCATTATTTGTTTCAGAAGTACAGATCTGTGATTCAACAGTCTTGCACAATTCACAGCGCTCACCATAGCACATACCCTCCCCAATGTCTATCACCCAGCCACCCCCTCCCTCCCACCCCCCCCACCACTCCAGCAACCCTCAGTTCGTTTCCTGAGATTAAGAATTCCTCATATCAGTGAGGTCCTATGATACAAGTCTTTCTCTGATTGACTTATTTCACTCAGCATAACACCCTCCAGTTCCATCCACGTCGTTGCAAATGGCAAGATCTCATTCCTTTAGATGGCTGCATAATATTCCATTGTGTATATATACCACTTCTTTATCCATTCATCTGTCGATGGACATCTTGACTCTTTCCACAGTTTGGCTATTGTGGACATTGCTGCTATAAACATCAGGGTGCACGTACCCCTTCGGATCCCTACATTTGTATCTTTGGGGTAAATACGCAGTAGTGCAATTGCTGGATCGTATGGTAGCTCTATTTTCAACTGTTTGAGGAACCTGCATACTGTTTTCCAGAGTGGCTGCACCAGCTTGCATTCCCACCAACAGTGTAGGAGGGTTCCCCGTTCTCCGCATCCCCGCCAACATCTGTCATTTCCTGACTTGTTAATTTTAGCCATTCTGACTGGTGTGAGGTGGTATCTCATTGAGGTTTTGATTTGGATTTCCCTGATGCCGAGCGATGTTGAGCCCTTTTTCATGTGTCTGTTGGCCATTTGGATGTCTTCTTTGGAAAAATGTCTGTTCATGTCTTCTGCCCATTTCTTGATTGGATTATTTGTTCTTTGGGTGTTGAGTTTGATAAGTTGTTTATAGATTTTGGATACTAGCCCTTTATCTGATATGTCATTTGCAAATATTTTCTCCCATTCTGTCAGTTGTCTTTTGGTTTTGTGGACTGTTTCTTTTGCTGTGCAAAAGCTTTTTATCTTGAGGAAATCCCAATAGTTCATTTTTGTCCTTGCTTTCCTTGCCTTTGGCGATGTTTCTAGGAAGAAGTTGCTGCGGCTGAGGTCGAAGAGGTTGCTGTCTGTGTTCTCCTTTAGGATTTTGATGGACTCCTGTCTCACGTTTAGGTCTTTCAACCATTTGGAGTCTATTTTTGTGTGTGGTGTAAGGAAAGGGTCCAGTTTCATTCTTCTGCATGTGGCTGTCCAATTTTCCCAACACCATTTGTTGAAGAGACTGTCTTTTTTCCATTGGACATTGTTTCCTGCTTTGTCAAAGATTAGTTGACCATAGAGTTGAGGGTCCATTTCTGGGCTCTCTATTCTGTTCCTTTGATCTATGTGACTGTTTTTGTGCCACTACCATACTGTCTTGATGATGACAGTTTTGTAATAGAGCTGGAAGTCCAGAATTGTGATGCCGCCAGCTTTGCTTTTCTTTTTCAACATTCCTCTGGCTATTCGGGGTCTCTTCTGGTTCCATACAAATTTTAGGAATATTTGTTTCATTTCTTTGAAAAAAGTGGATGGTATTTTGATGGGGATTGCACTGAATGTGTAGATTGCTCTAGGGAACATTGACATCTTCACAATGTTTGTTCTTCCAATCCATGAGCATGGAATGTTTTCCCATTTCTTTGTGTCTTCCTCAATTTCTTTCATGACTATTTAATAGTTTTCTAAGTACAGATCTCTTGCCTCTTTGGTTAGATTTATTCCTAGGTATCTTATGGTTTGGGGTGCAATTGGAAATGGGATCGACTCCTTAATTTCTCTGTCTTCTGTCTTGTTGTTGGTGTATAGGAATGCCACTGATTTCTGGGCATTGATTTTATATCCTGCCACTTTACTGAATTCCTGTATGAGTTCTAGCAGTTTTGGGGTGGAGTCTTTTGGGTTTTCCACATACAGTATCATATCATCTGCAAAGAGTGAGAGTTTGACTTCCTCTTTGCCGATTTGGATCCCTTTGATATCTTTTTGTTGTCTGATGGCTGTGGCTAGGACTCCTAATACTATATGTTGAATAGCAGTGGTGATAGTGGACATCCCTGCCGCATTCCTGACCTTAGGGGGAAAGCTCTCAGCTTCTCCCCATTGAGAATGATATTCGCTGTAGGTTTTTCATAGATGGCTTTTATGATATTGAGGTTGGTACTCTCTATCCCTATACTCTGAAGAGTTTTGATCAAGAAAGGATGCTGCACTTTGTCAAATGCTTTTTCTGCATCTATTGAGAGGATCATATGATTCTTGTTCTTTCTTCTGTTGTATCACGTTGATTGATTTGCGGATGTTGAACCAACGTTGCAGCCCAGGGATAAATCCCACTTGATCATGGGGAATAATCCTTTTAATGTACTGTTGGAACCTGTTGGCTAGTATTTTGGTGGGAATTTTTGCATCCATGTTCATCAAGGATATTGGTCTGTAATTCTCCTTTTTGATGGGGTCTTTGTCTGGTTTGGGGATCAAGGTAATGGTGGCCTCATAAAATGAGTTTGGAAGTTTTCCTTCCATTTCTATTTTTTGGAACAGTTTCAGGAGAATAGGTATTAATTCTTCTTTAACTGTTTGGTAGAATTCCCCTGGAAAGCCATCTGGCCCTGGGCTTTTGTTTGTTGGGAGATTTTTGTTGACTGCTTCAATTTCCTTAGTGGTTATAGGTCTGTTTAGGTTTTCTATTTCTTCCTGGTTCAATTTTGGTAGTTGATACATCGCTAGGAATGCATCCATTTCTTCCAGGTTATCAAATTTGCTGGCATAGAGTTGCTCATAATATGTTCTTATACTTGTTTGTATGTCTTTGGTGTTGGTTGTGATCTCTCCTCTTTCATTCATGATTTTGTGGATTTGGGTCATTTCTCTTTTCTTTTTGATAAGTCTGGCCAGGGGTTTCTCAATCTTGTTAATTCTTTCAAAGAACCAGCTCCTAGTTTCGTTGATCTGTTCTACTGTTCTTTTGGTTTCTAGTTCATTGATTTCTGCTCTGATCTTTATGATTTCTCTTCTCCTGCTGGGTTTAGGCTTTATCTGCTGTTTTTTTCTCTAGCTCCTTTAGGTGTAGGGTTAGGTTGTGTATTTGAGACCTTTCTTGTTTCTTGAGAAAGGCTTGTACTGCTATAGACTTTCCTCTCAGGACTGCCTTTGCTGTATCCCAAAGATTTTGAACAGTTGTGTTTTCATTTTCATTGGTTTCCATGAATTTGTTTAATTCTTCTTTAATTTCCTGGTTGGCCCATTCATTCTTTAGTAGGATGCTCTTTAGCCTCCATGTATTTGAGTTCCTTCCGACTTTCCTCTTGTGATTGAGTTCTAGTTTCAAAGCATTGTGGTCTGAAAATATTCAGGGAATAATCCCAATCTTTTGGTACTGGTTGAGACCTGATTTGTGACCTAGGATGTGATCAATTCTGGAGAATGTTCCATGGGCACTAGAGAAGAATGTGTATTCCGTTGCTTTGGGATGGAATGTTCTGGATATGTCTGTGAAGTCCATTTGGTCCAGTGTGTCATTTAAAGTCTTTATTTCCTTGTTGATCTTTTGCTTAGATGATCTGTCCATTTCAGTCAGGGGGGTGTTAAAGTTCTCCACTATTATTGTATTGTTGTCAATGTGTTCCTTTGCTTTTGTTATTAATTGCCTTATATAATTGGCTGCTCCCGTGTTAGGGGCATAGATATTTAAAATTGTTGGATCTTCTTGGTGGATAGACCCTTTAAGTAGGATATAGTGTCCTTCCTCATCTCTTATTACAGTCTTTGTTTTAAAATCTAATTTGTCTGATATAAGGATTGCCACCCCAGCTTTCTTTTGGTATCCATTAGCATGGTAAATGGTTTTCCACCCCCTCACTTTCAATCTGGGGGTGTCTTTGGGTCTAAAATGAGTCTCTTGCAGACAGCATATCGATGGGTCTTGTTTTTTAATCCAATCTGATAGTCTGTGTCTTTTAATTGGGGCATTTAGCCCATTTACATTCAGGGTAACTATTGAAAGTTATGAATTTAGTGCCACTGTATTGCCTGTAAGGTGAGTGTGACTGTATATTGTCTGTGTTCCTTTCTGGTCTATGCTGCTTGTAGGCTCTCTCTTTGCCTAGAGGACCCCTTTCAATATTTCTTGGAGGGCTGGTTTCGTGTTTGCAAATTCCTTTAGTTTTTGTTTGTCCTGGAAGCTTTTTGTCTCTCCTTCTATTTTCAATGACAGCCTAGCTGGATATAGTATTCTTGGCTGCCTATTTTTCTCGTTTAGTGCTCTGAAGATATCATGCCAGTCCTTTCTGGGCTGCCAGGTCTCTGTGGATAGGTCTGTTGCCAGTGTAATGTTTCTACCATTGTAGGTTACAGATCTTTTCTCCCGAGCTGCTTTCAGGATTTTCTCTTTGTCTCTGAGACTCGTAAGTTTTACTATTAGATGTTGGAGTGTTGACCTATTTTTACTGATTTTGAGAGGGATTCTCTGTGCCTCCTGGATTTTGATGCCTGTTTCCTTCCCCACATTAGGGAAGTTCTCTGCTATAATTTGCTCCAATATACCTTCTGCCCCTCTCTCTCTTTCTTCTTCTTCTGGGATCCCAATTATTCTAATGTTGTTTTGTCTTATCGTATCGCTTATCTCTCGAATTCTGCCCTCGTGATCCTGTAGTTGTTTCTCTCTCTTTTTCTCAGCCTCTTTATTTTCCATCATTTGGTCTTCTATATCACTGATTCTCTCTTCTGCCTCATTTATCCTAGCAGTTAGTACCCCCATTTTTGATTGCAGCTCATTAATAGCCTTTTTGATTTCAACTTGGTTAGATTTTAGTTCTTTTATTTCTCCAGGAAGGGTGTCTCTAATAACTTCCACGCTTTTTTCAAGCCCAGCTAGTGTCTTTAAAGTCATGATTCTGAACTCTAGGTCCGACATCGTAGTAATATCCGTATTGAGTAGGTCCCTGGCAGACGGTACTACCTCTTGTTCTTTTTGCTGAGGTGATTTTTTTCATCTTGTCATTTTGTCCAGAGGAGAATAGATGAATGAGAGAACAAAATGCTGACAGGTTAACAACGTCCCCAGCAAATATACTCTACACAAATCAGAAGAGACCTGAAACTAGGGGAAAAGAAAGGGAAAGAAAGAAAGAAGAAAGAGGGGGGGAAAAAAAGAAAAAGATAAAAACAAACAAAAACAGAACAAGAAAAAAACAGAATATGGTCAAATATGATCAGGCTAGTGCATAGGTCAGTGCCACACACTAGATTTTGGGCGTATTTTAGTCTGTTAGAAGAAAGTGCCTCCTAAAATTTTAAAGGAAGAAAGATTTATATATGTACAAAATAAGGGTTGATACAATGAAGGGATGGAAGATGACCATAAAGATGAAAATTATAAAAGATTTTATAAAAGGAATTGATAAGAGGTTGTTTGAAAAAAGAAAGATTAAAAAAAAGAGAAAAAAGAAAAAAAGGGAGAGAATGTGATCAGGCTGGAGACTAGAACAAAACCATACACTAGTGATTTAGGGTATATTTTGATCTGTTAGAAGAAACTGTATCTCAAAATTTTAAAGAGAGAACAACTTATATATATATATATATATATATATATATATATATATATATATATATATGCCCAAAATAAGGGTAACTACTATGAAGGGATAAAATATGACTCTAAAAATGAAAAATAAAAAATGTTTTTTTAAAAAAGGGATTGATAAGATGTTGGTTGAATAAGGGAAAAAGAAAAATTAAAAAAATTAAAAAAATTAACTTTGAAAAACTAAAGAATCATGGTAAAAAAGCCATGAATTCTATGTGCAGTATTCCCCTAGCGCTGGAGTTCTCCCGTTCTCATTGATCGGTAAACTTGGTCTTGGCTTGCTGGCTGTTCGTGCTGATCTTCTGGGGGAGGGGCCTGTTGCTGTGGTTCCCAAATGTCTTTGCCGGAGGTGGAATTGCCCCGCCCTTGTCGGTCCGGGCTAAGCAAGCTGCTCGGGTTTGCTCTCAGGAGCTTTTGTTCCCTGCAAGCTCTCAGTACAGCTTTGGAGGACCAGAGTGAAAATGGTGGCCTCCCAATCTCCGCCCGCAGGAGCCGAGAACTCAGGCCCCGCTCCTCAGTGCGCCCCCAGAGAAAAGGAATCACTCCCGTCTCCCTGGTCTCCGGCCGCACTCCGTGCTCACCCGGCCTGTGACCCAGCGTTTCTATCTCTGGCACCCGACCCCGTGTGGAGTCTCCAAACCCAGCAGGTCCCTGCGGTGCGCTCCCGCGCCGCTTCTCCCCGGGGAGGAAGGGGAGTCTCCCCGGCTCTGCCGCTTGTTGGGTCCCTGCTGGAGGAGCAGTGGCCCGACTGGGCCGCAGATCACAGTTTAGGCAACCCCGAGCTGAGAGCCCGCGCCTTGGCTCCGTCTCTGCAGCCGGCTTCCCTGCTCCAATACCTGGGAGCTCTGCCGCACTCAGGCACCCCCGGTCTTTCTGTGACCCCAAGGGTCCTGAGACCACACTGTCCTGCGAGGGTTCCACCCCCCGCTTAGCCACTGGAGCGACGTCCCTCAGCGGAGCCGACTTCTAAAAGTTCCGATTTTGTGCTCCGGGGCTCTAGCACTTGCCAGAAGCGGCCGACGGAGGCCCCCTCCCCCGCCGTCTATCCTCCCGAATATCGCCTCGGATTCACTTCTCCGCACGTCCTACCTTCCAGTAAGTGGTTGCTTCTCTGTTAAGAGAGTTGTTGCTACTCTCTTCTTCGGTCTCCTGTTGAGTTCATAGGTGTTCAGAATGGTTTGATCCCTATTCAGCTGAATTCCTGAGACCAGACAAAATCCAGGTCTCCTACTCCTCCGCCATCTTGCTCCGCCCCCCACGTTTTAGCAATAATTATATTTTATAGCATGCATCATTAAAATTAACTCCCAAAATGTTTTTGGTAACCTGAAACCTTTAAGTTTTCTGAAGGGATAAATTAAATTCATTGACTATCTAGATCATTTCCAAATAGGACAAAATAATGAAACATTAATTGCTGAACATAGATTTATTTACTTTTGGCTTCCCTATTTCAAAGAAACTAAAGATAAAATTTCGGTCTGTTAGTGAACATGTTTCATGCTTTATTGAAAGATTACACTATGAAGAAGCATGTTTCTAGAAATTATAAAATGTGTTCATAGATCTGTCAATCTAAACAAAAATGCTGGTGTAACAACAGTTCACAATTGCTTACTACTTATATTTCATTAGAAATTTAGGTTTCTATGGGTTAAGAATTCTAATTAATATATGTGGTTAAAGCTACTACAAATAAGAAAAACATTTTCATATGCAAACAAAGTAGAACGTATGCCTTCAGTAAAAGAAGGTATGAGGAAAAAAATGCATTTTTGTTTTTGAGGGAAAAGAAAGTAATTTTGTCCTAAAGAGAAGCTGGAAAAGAGGAAAAATATAGGACAAAATCTGAATGTAAAGAAAAAAAAAGTGTAAAGGTTTATGGAAAAGGAGTCTTTGAAAAGGAATTGTATGTGACGTCAGGACTGCCTAAGATTCAAATAAAGTAAATAAATTAAGTAAATGAGCTTTAGTATCAAAAGTACACTGGTACAAAATTAAAATTAGGTTTTCACATTGGTAAAAGGACAAAGTTTTCTTGAACTGTTGGTTTGCTCTTGGTAAGAGATTATAAAAGGTCTCAGCTTTCCTGCCTAGAAAAGAGGATTTTATGTTTTATCAAAATCTGTGTTTTATGATATCTTTATCATCAGATCTTTGATTACTGAATAAAACTGAGTCTTCTTAATATTGTTTTGCTCACAACTATGTCACCTTCTGCATTTGCCTTTGAAATCTTTTATTGTCACTTTGTTTAAACAGATAAATATTGTTTCATAAAGATTTGTGATCCTATTAATCAAATGTTCAATCCTTTTTATATTCTTTGACAAACTTCCCAACATCAAACTCTAAAAGGAAGTCTTTTGATCACAAACCAACTTTCTAGAGGGTCCCTGGAACATTTGGAAGGATTTGTTCTTCTAATATAAGAGAGATATTAAACTAATTATGTATATTTGGTGTGCTAAATAACATGAGAAGCATTGTCAAATAAGTGATACCCTCTTTGATTATATTTCTGTAGATATATTGTTAAAATAAGTGTTTTAGAAATTGTATGAAATTCCTAAAAATCTGATATGTCCTCTTACCAGTTGTAATTCTAGTTATTATCTTAAAATGTGTGTGTCACAGTAATAACCAAATTTCCTTCTCAACTGCATTGTAATAAACTCTAATCAGATCTTTAATCATTGCCACTTTTAAGTCTTTTATCATTTACAAATAATTTTACTTTCCCTCAGATGTTTTTTATAAAAGTCTTTCTGCAAAATTTATAAAAGTGTTTCTGCAAAAATTCTTCCTCAAGAAGATTCATGAAAATGACTCTAGAACACAGGTTTCTTGTAACTTGAAGATCAAAAACTGAACTGGGTAAGCAATTTCCAGGACTAATGGAAAAACCAGATTTAAGCAAACCAAGAATTAATTACATGGGACTGAATATTGAGGAAGATGATTATTATATTATGACTGTTTGTTAGAAATATTGATTTTAATGTTTTGTCCCAGATTTAAGGAAACATTTTCTCTTAAGCTAACTGATTTACAGCAATTGTTGAACTGTACCTTTTAAAGCAATATTGAAATATTTATCTTTTTCTCCTTACCTGATCAGAATTCAGAAGCACTCAGTGAGCATTCTTTTATTTTCTTGGCAATATATCTATTTGCATAAGTTCATAAGAATCTGTTCTTCTTATAACAGGACACAATTGGAAATATAGGTGATATTAACAAGGCTTTGACTATAATGTCATATTTGAGAGAAAAATGCATAGACTTAGATATAACTAAATACTTTCAAGGAACTAAGATTGACTTTATAGAGCTAATAAAGCCTCCTGGAAAATCAGCCTACTATGTTGCTTACAGGGCTCCCAAAAGCCTTACCAGGTAAGTAAAAAAGGTCACTTTCTGGCAGGTGCCAGAACCTCAGGATATTTTGAGGACCTTGAGAAGAGAAGTAACCCAAACCTATAGGTATTACAGGCAAAGTCTGATGGCGAATATTTGGGTTGGCTTCTTAGCCCTGAGAAGCTGTTAAAAACTCAATCTGAGGATTCTTTATAAAAAGTTCCAACAAAGCAGATTTAAAAGAACCTATATGATTAATCACTATTCTTACTACACCTATGTCAATAATCAGGCCAAGTTTATAAAAACTAAAATTATTTTACAAATAAATTGGTTCTAACTTGGCTAACTTTGAAAATGAGGGTAACTTCAGAGGAAAAAAAATGTTTCAGTAACACAGCTTTGTGGATAGTAGATTCTAGTTCTGTTCATTGTTTTTGAGGTTTTGTTTCCTACCTATAAACTAGACTAAATCCTGAATTCTTCTACTTCCTTCTAACGTCTGGCTACAGCTCTCCAAAATAGCATTTCCAATTTTTTCCCACCTATTTGACTTAGAATTACTAAGTAAAATGCCATTTTTCCTGAAGCCCTACAAACTGAATATGAATGACATTATGTAAGCTTCAGAGAAATCATTATAATAGCTCATTATAGACAGTCTTCATAGCTGTTGCTCTATGGGCCACTCAAAAAGATCACTAGAAACACTCGAGCTACAAATCAGGAAAACCAGTCTGATTGCCACTGCCTGCCTTCACTCTTTGAGGATGCTTTGAGCCTGACATCTATGCAGGTGGTTGTGGACAGGCTTGAGTTCCATAGGCCTGGAGGACCCCAGCTCCCCAAGGCTGGCAAATGGGGTGTACCCTGCCACACAGTGTGGGCCACACAGGTCAGGTTAGACAGAGACCTGGAACAGGGCAAATGTCAAGAGAGGCTAGGTCATGGGAACAGGGTGTTGAGGTCCATGGCATCTAATTAATTCCAAGTGCTAACCTACACAAATGTGCACATTCCCCAGAGAAATTTATCCATGTGCAACAGGTGGTATTCACTATTGAGCAAATGCCTTTTTGTTCAGTGAGTAGATAAACAAGAACTATGCAATTATTCAATGAATTAAGTGATCATTCTATGGGCTCTTGTGGAGTCAGCTAGTTCTCCTAACATTAGGGAGAGATTTTTCATCATGTATTTATTGGCATGTACTTCAATCCATGGGAGAAAGTCTCTCCCTACTGAGGCAAACTCAGAATCATGTATGCCTCCTGGAAGTTCCCATTTAAGGCAGCCATGGAGGCTTAATGGGGTGGACCAGTGGGAGGCTTATGACTTGTTATGGATTTTTTTTTTAAGTAGGCTTCATACCCCATGTGAAGCCCAACGCAGGGCTTGAACTCCTGACCCTGAGATCAAAACCTGAGCTGAAATCAGGAGTTGGATGCTTAATGGACTGAGCCACCCAGGTGCCCCTGATTTGTTACGGATTTTAACAGGAATAGTTAAATGTCCCAATAAACATTGGCTTCTGATTCATCAGCTATCTAAACATTCATTTGCCCACGGAAAGTACTGTCTATCTCGAAGAAAAATAACTAGGTAGAGTGTAGAGGACTTCAGCTAAGGAAGGAGTTGGAATGACATTATGTGAAAGGCTACCCCTTCTTAAAGGAGTCTTTTCTAAAATCCTTACAAAGAGGTATAAACCCATTTGGTGCAGGGAAACAGGTAGTAAGGAAAAGAATGTGCAGGAGCAAGGGTTGTCCAATTGACAAAGGTGGAGATGTTTAGTTGAGTTAGTAGGTTATGACTGGGGAAAGGTTGAAGCAAGGTATAGGAACACTGGTCATAACAACTTAACTCAGAAGGTAATATCCATAGATGGGCAGGTATAATTGACGGTAGCATTTAGGACTAAAGAGAAGTTAGGTCCAGGTAAGACCAAAAGTCTCCAATATTGTGAACAGATCAGAGTTTCTGGTGTCAGATCCAACAGTCAGAGAGGTTTCCCCTTTTGCCAAAGACTGAGGAATGAAGAGTATTGTTTCTGTGAAAGAGGAAAAGAAGAAAACAAGGTAAGAAGCAGCAGTGACAAAAGTGTATACAGGCCTAGGCTGGTCATCTTGGGAAAGCTTCAATTCCTGGAAATCTTTACGTTAAGGTCACCAGTCGGGGTGCAGATCCAGTCAGGGATTGGTGCTTTCTTTAGCTATAAGATGTGAATCTAAGAGTCTGTTCCATGGAGTTTGGCAGCACAAGGATTGGTTAACAGTACTTGATTTGGGTCTTTCTCATGGGGTTGAAGAGACTCTTTCTGGAGCTGCCTTTTTCAATAGACGAATTCCCCAGGTTTGTCTGGGGTATGATGTTTAAGGTCTTCATCCCTTGGGAGTACACTGAAAAGATTGCTATACAAAGTGTGGTTATTTTTAATAGAGGCAATTAGTTCTTTACAATATTAGAGTATATCTCCTTTTATAAACTGTGAGTCAAAGAAGCAGGGGTTAGGTGTATTGAGTGTCCTGTTACAAAGAGAACAGATTCTTACTGAATTTATGTAAATACACACATTGTCATGAAAACTAAGAATATTTAATAAGAGTTTTAGAATTCTGGAGGGATCAAATAGAAAAGGATAAATACTTTAACCTTTGTTGTAAAGATATATTTTGCCAAATTGCTGTTAAGTTATAGGCAACTTAAAGAAAAAGGAGTCCATTAAATCTGGAAAAATATACTAAAGCAATCAGTTTTCCATTAGAGTTCTGGAAATTCTACCAAGTTCAGTGTTATGATCTTAAATTTATCAAAACTACATTACTTGTCAAATCCTTTTCATGAATCTCTTTGATGAAGTGCTTAAACAATAACTGTCCATAAATGACAAAGGCATAAAAATAGGAATGATTAGAGATCTGATGAGAGTTCATTATGATGTAATTGACAAGGAAATTGGGTTATTTTGTAGTAGACAACACTTCAAGATAGTAACATACCAGGACATATCAGATTTCTAAGAGTTTCATACCATTTCCAGAACACTTAACAATATCTGTACAAATATCTATACAAATCAAAGAAATTTTAGCATCACTTATTTGACAATGCCTCCTATATAATTTAACATACCAAATAAGCCTAATTGGTATAACAGCTCCCTTTTTACAAGGAGAGGAACAAATCTAGAGGGTCTCTGGAAATTCTCACTTTTAGGTCCAAAAAAAAATGACTTAGAATTTGATTTGGGGAAGTTTGTCAAAAATGTCAAATGTTTTTTTTGGGATGCCTGGGTGGCTCAGTCATTTGGGCATCTGACTCTTGATTTTGGCTTGAGTCATGATTTCAGGATCGTGAGATCAAGCCCCATGTGAAGTTCTGTACTCAGCACAGTCTGAGATTCTCTCTCTCTCCCTCTGCCCCTCCCCCTGCTCATACTCCCTCCCCACCCTCTGTCTCTAAAAAAAAAAAAAAAAGATAAATAAAATCTCAAATATATACAAATGTTTTGGACACTTGACTGAATAGAATCATGGACCATCATGAAGTGATATTTAATTATCTATTTGATCAAAGTGACAAAGATTTCAAAGTCAAATACAATGGTCACATACTTATAAGAAAAACTTACCTCTTTTAATATCCAGAAGACCTCAGTTTCCTTGAGTAATCAAATATCTGATGAAGACCAACCATAGAAACTTTGTTTTCTAGGCAGATTACATTAAAGGCAAAGAAATGTCTTTGTTTACAATTTCTTGAGAGTGGACCAATAATCTAAAACTTTATTCTTTTAACAGAAAACCAAATTCTAATTATGTACCAGTGTATTTTGATGTTAAAACCACCTTTTTAAAAAACTTAAATCTATTCTAATCTTGACTACATATAAAATTCCTTTTTTAATACTCCTTTTACCTTCTAAAACTTTCAAGAACCATTTAGACTTTGTCCTTTTTAAAAAATTCAGGAACAATAATTTTGCTTTAGAACAAAATTATTTTTCCTTACAAAACAAAAAAGTTCATACCTTTACTTATCAAAAAACATTCTATTTTTTAACCTATTATTCATGTATAGTCATTTTCTTTTGCTCTTACTATTTCTAGTAGTTTTGTAAAAAAAAAAAAGGTTGCTAACAATTTCATCAGTTCAAATGTCATTTTTTCAATTTAAAAAATGTATAAAGCTTATCTAGAAAAGGAATGATACAGGACTGTTACAGAATAATTAGAGTAACTCTTAAAATCTAGCATAATTGTTTATGTATTACATTAAAAGAATATAAACATACTTTATATAATTATAATAAACTGAATGCTTTTGGAAATTACAGTGAGATTCACTCATGTCTCTAGGCTCATCTTGACATTTCTCAGACTAACAATGATAGAACAGGCAGGGGCAACAGGAACCCAAATTATTGTTGAAGAGGGTTGCTGTAGGTTGAGTAGGCAGAACAAAGATTTTAAAAATGGGACAACTTTTAAACTGATGCCAGAGCTATAAATACCTGAAAGCCAAGAGAATTCCCAGTCTTGCAAGTTGTTATAAGAAATAGGAAACGTTCTTTTTAATTTTTTTTAAAGATTTTATTTATTTGAGAGAGAGATATCAAGAGATAGAGCATGAGCAGAGGAGAGAGGGAGAAGCAGGCTCTCTGCTGAGCAGGGAGCCCGATGCAGGGCTCGATCCCAGAACCCCGGGATCATGACCCAAGCCAAAGGCAGACACCTAACTGACTAAGCCACCCAGGCGCCCCTCAGGCCTCTAAAAGGCAGCTCCTTATTAATTTCTGCCTCTTCTGTGTGACAACCCTAAAGAATTTCAGGACTGCTGCCCCATCCCTCAGCGTCCCTCAGCTGCTCCTTCAGGGTTTCTCTTCTTTTAAATAAAGATTGTTTCAATGAGTTAAGCACAGGGTTATTCCCATTTTCTACAGTTATGTTTGCAAATACTTATATTTTAATGAAAGAAATTGTTACTTGAAAAACTGATTATACACTTTATACTATCTTTTAAGTAACCTCTTTTTTTTTTTAAGATTTTATTTATTAGACAAAGAGAGACACAGCAAGAGAGGGAACACAAGCAGGGAGAGTGGGAGAGGGAGAAGCAGACTTCCCGCGGAGCAGGGAACCTGATGCGGGGCTCGATCCCAGGACCCTGGGATCATGACTTGAGCCGGAAGCAGACGCTTAACCATCTGAGCCACCCAGGCGCCCCTTAAGTACCCTCTTTTAATAAGATGTAAACTTATGTGTAAAAGTATATGGGAATAGCCCTGTGCTTAACTCATTGACACTACACTATGTATAAACTGTCCTTCAAGTAACATCTTTTTTTCATTAAAATATAAGTATTTGTTAAATAGGTGATGGGGATTAGTGTACTTGTGATGAGCACCAGGTGTTGGTATATAAATGTTGAATCACTATGTTGTATATCTGAAAGTGATGTTACACTGTATGTTAACTGGAATTTAAATAAAAACTTAATAAGTAAAAACAAGCAAACCAATATTATATCTGTTTATTGTTGCCTGGCTGCAAGTCTGAAAAGACAAGCAACAAGGTATGAGCCTGTTAAAGAGAGACTCCAGTTTGGCCTTGAGGAGTTATCCCTGTGTATGTACAGGACAGAAAGGGGGGGTCATTCTTGTACTGTCTTTCAGCTGGCTACACAACCCCTTTTGTTTCTCAGTTTACTGGAATATAAGAACAATGGTTTTCAAACACATGGGTCATTCCACAGCAAGAAATATGTGTATACTATGGCTGAGCATATACCTACATATATAAAACCATATAAGTAACAGAAAGTTTAATAAACTGACATGTATTTCCTATTTTGCATGTTATGAAATTATTCTGATTTATATAGATAAATGAATCTATAAAATAAAGTTTATGAATTATAGATAAAATTGAAGATATATATTATCCATTGATCTGTGTAGATATAATGGGTGTGTTTTCTATTTAAATAAATGTTAGTCATAATTCATCAATGGTGATTGACCATAGTTTGAAAAATATGAGGGTATGGTCCATCCTACCATAGTAGGAGTAAACTCTCATGGGAGTTCCGATTGTTTCTCCTTATACCAAAAGGTGGTAACTCAAGATCATGTTTCCTTCCTTAAGTGACAATATTCTAATTTCATAGCTGCCCAAGGAATTACAGCCATTAGGATGTGTTGTATCTACTTCTGGTTGGGCTGTCTGTTATCTCAGGCAATCAGCATTTTTTTCCCTTTTTTTTGTATTTTTTTAATTAACATATAATGTATTATTTGTTTCAGGGGTACAGGTCTGTGATTCATCAGTCTTACACAGTTCACAGAGCTCACCATAGTATATACCCTCCCCAATGTCCATCACCCAGCCAGCCCATCCCTCCCACCCCCACCCCTCCAGCAACCCTCAGTTTGTTTCCTGTGATTAAGAGTCTCTTATGGTTTGTCTCTGGTTTCATCTTATTTCATTTTTCCCTCCCTTCCCCTATGATCCTGTTTTGTTTCTCAAAATCCTCTTATCAGTGAGATCATATGATACTTATCTTTCTCTCATTGACTTATTTCACTTAGCATAATACCCTCTAGTTTCATCCACGTTGTTGCAAATGGCAAGATTGTGTTGTTTGATGGCTCATAATATTCCATTGTATATATATACCACATCTTCTTTATCCATTCATCTGTCGATGGACAACTAGGTTCTTTCCATAGTTTGGCTATTGTGGACATTACTGCTATAAACATTGGTGTGCATGTGCTCCTTCAGACCACTACATTTGTATCTTTGGGGTAAATACCCAGTAGTGCAATTGCTAGGTCGTACGGTAGCTCTATTTTCAAACTTTTGAGGAACCTCTATACTGTTTTCCAGAGTGGCTGCACCAGCTTGCATTCCCACCAACAGTGTAGGAGAGTTCCCTTTCTCTGCATCCTCGCCAACATCTGTTGTTTCCTGACTTGTTAATTTTAGCCATTCTGACTGATGAGAGGTGGTATCTCATTGAGGTTTTGATTTGTATTTCCCCGATGCCGAGTGACATTGAGCACTTTCAGGTGATCAGTATTGACCCAAGATTATAGCTGTCCTAAGAGTACTCCACATGTCAACCAATTGTACATTGATAATCTACAGTTAGACATTTTTATGTTGTTTAGTATTTTATTTTTCAGCATTTTCTTCAGCTGCTTATGTTGAATTTTTACCACCATGTGGAACTTGTTTTGTAATATGTTGCTAATTGTATCCAATTATGATGGTAACCAATGATGACAAAACTCATTGCATGTGTGTTAAATTGAGTTTATTTCAAAATTTTAAAATTTGATGTTATTTGATTTGGAATTGAGAAAAAGTGGCTGCCATTGTTCCTCCAGTTAAACCTCCTACCAGTCCAACAAGGAACTTTAAGGTTTTCCTTCCTTTGAGCAAATCTGTTTTTGGCATATGTTGTTGTTGTTGTTGTTTTTCAAAGATTTTATTTATTCATGAGAGACAGAGGAGGAGAGAGAGAGAGAGAAGCAGAGGGAGAAGCAGGCTCCCAAGGAGCAGGGAGCCCGATGTGGGAATCGATCCCAGGACCCCGGGATCATGACCTGAGCCAAAAGCAGATGCTTAACCATCTGAGCCACCCAGGCGCCCTTGGCATATGTTGTAAATTGGGTATAAATGAGATGGATAAGCCAAGCATAATTTGAGGATTTGTACTTAGAAAGTTCTATGTATTAAATTTTAATGTATAAGCTACAATTATAAGTTGCAATATGACTGGCATGGATTTATTAATATAGATTTCTATATTCTTGGGGTAGAAATCTGTGATATGAGATAGAAGCCTGATGCATACCACTAAGGATCTTGATACATGTAATATGCTAGGTTTCCTAGGTGTTCTCTATACACCATACTTGATGCCCCTGTTCTTTTAAAGTCTGGGCATAATGTCCATAGATCTATTGCTCACTTTCTAGTAGGTGAATATGGATTAAAAAGTGTAAATTGGGAGTGTAGTAAATGATCAGTTTTGGCCTGTTTATATTTAAAGATATGATTGCCCATTCTGCATAATCATCAGCTGCTCTTTACAATAAAATGCTAGCATACAAATCAGGAATTAAATCAGGATTATTTGCACAGAGTTTGTCACGTGTCCAAAACTGTACTCAGTTCAGTAAGATAAGGGAAAAGAACAAAATTCAGCACCTGGTTGCATTGGTCTATATGCTGGGTTATAATACCAAGAACCAGTTAGTGGTTCAGACCAATCATCATCCTTGAAGTCAGTGTCTAATAGAGTTGTTGTTCAGAATCCTTGTTGCTTCTTATGGAGATTAAAATGGAGGTGTCCACTGCTTCAGTTTCCCTAACTCTACTGATTGAAGCTTTCCTAGTGAGTAGATGGTGCTGACAGTGAAGGATGGGGTGGAGACGCTGGGTTTGGTGATGCTGGTGATGTGGATGAGTCCCCCGTTGCAGTGAGGTGACCAGGATAGTGATCCCTGGATAAGGCAGGGGATGTCCCAGACAGTTGTACGGGACCAGAAGATGGCATTCCAATTCAGAACACTGGCACAACCGCTACTGCTGGAGCTGGCAGAAGAGTATCCATGGCTGCAATGAGTGTGGTCTCCAACAGTGAGCAACAGGCAACAGAGTGCGGCCAGCAGGCAGCATGCGGCACTGACCCGCTGAGTAATCTTGATAGGGTTAAAGATGCATAGTGGATTCCTGCCTGCAAGATAAGGATAGTATCCTAGACATTTGTAATTCTTTCTTGTTGTTCTTGCCACTCAAGGATATCTATCATTATTATGTCCATTTTTGCCAACATTTCCCCAAGCACAGTCACCCTGCATCATGCTAGGCTAAATATTAGGCATCTAGTGTTAATACAGTAAAGATGGTGTTCTTCATGCCTGACATTTTTATAGAGGCATATTATCGTCTTTAATTTGATGTAATATGGTTTTTTCTTCAGTCAGCTAGTAGGTTTTATTGGTGGCAGGTGTTATAATTTCCCCAGTACTACACACACACACACACACACACACACACACACACACACACACACACACACTCACACACCATTATGGCTTCTCTTAATGAATATTTTTCCTTCTAATTTAGATTCTGGGGTATTGTTAATACCCTTATCTGTGTGGGTGCTTGCAATATTAACTGAAGGGGCATTGGTCATTCTTTCTATATTTATGGTTTAGAGATCTTGCCACCTCCCAGATTGCTTTCGTCCAAGCTTTTATAACAGGATTAGTGTGTTTCTGCTTGACTAAGCCATTATACCTTTCATTTGACCCAGATGTGGTTGGCTTGTGGGTTTAAGTGGAGGTTCCACATTATTCTTTGTTCCTTAGCCCATTCTTGTATTTGTTTCCTTTGAAGTGGGTGCCCTGATCTGAGTCTATGATGGTTGAGATACTATAGCAAGCAATCCAGATTTCTAATGCTCTGATGGTGGATTTTTGATAATTTTTCCTGCAAGGATAAGAGTAATCCTATTCCAGACCATGTGTCTACAATGGTGCATGAATATAGTTGATTCTCTGATATAGGCAATGGTTCTATACAATTATTTGTATAATTTGGAAGGGTCTGCCAGCTTTGACCTTACATGGAGTATTCATTAGTGACCTCCAACCTTTAAACTTTCAGCAATTCCCACATTCCTTAATTTGAAACTGGAAGTATTTGGTAAGTATGTATGTTTTTATTTCAAGTTTTTATTTAAATTCTAGTTAACATATATGGTAAAATTGGTTTCACATGTAGAATTAAGTGATTCATCTCTTATGTACAACACTCAGTGCTCATCACAAGTGTCCTCCTTAATACCCATCACCCATTTAGCCCATGCCCTCTTCACCTCCTTCTGTCAACCCTCAGTTTGTTCTCTGTAGTTAAGTCTCATGTTTTTTTTCCCTCTTTTTTCCCCTTCCCCCATGTTCATCTGTTTTGTTTCTTAAATGTCACATATGAGTGAAATCATATGGTATTTGTCTTCCTCTGACTTATTTTGCTTAGCATAATAGACACTAGTTCCACTCATGCCATTGCAAATGGCAAGATTTCATTCTTTTTGATGGCTGAGTAATGTTCCATTGTATATATACACCACATCTTTATCCATTCATCAGTCGATGGACATTTGGGCTCTTTCCATAATTTGGCTATTATTGATAATGCTGCTATAAACATTGGGGTGCAGGTGCTCCTTTGAATCAGTATCTTTGTATCCTTTTGATAAATACCCAGGAGTATTGCTGTATTGCTGGGTCATAGGGTAGTTGTATTTTTGACTTATTTAGGAACCTCCAAACTGTTTTCCAGAGTGGCTGCACCGGTTTACATTCCCACCAACAGTGTAAGAGGGTTCCCTTTTCTCCATATCCTCACCACCATCTGTTGTTTCCTGTGTTGTTGATTTAGCCATTCTGACAGGTGTGCGGTGGTATCTCATTGTGGTTTTGGTTTGTATTTCCCTGATGTTGAGTAATGTCGAGGATCTTTTCATGTGCCTGTTAACCATTTGTAGGTCTTCTTTGGAAAAATGTCTGTTCATGTTTTCTGCCCATTTCTTAACTGGGCATGACAATGAGTGATGTTGAGCATCCTTTGGATGTCTGTTGGCTATCTGGATGTCATCTTTGAAGGAATGCCTATCATTTCTTCTGACCATTTTTAAATTGGATTATTTGGTTTTGGGGTGTTGAGTTGTATAAATTCTTTATATATTTTGGATATTAACCTTTTATTAGCTATGTCATTTGCAAATATCTTCTTTCAGTAGGTTGTCCTTTCATTTTATTGTTTCATGCACTGTGCAGAAGCTTTTTATTTTGATGTAGTCCCAATAGTTTATTTTTGCTTTTATTTCCCTTGCCTTCATATCTAGACATATCTAGAAAAATGTTGCTATGACTAATGTCACAGACATTATTGCCTGGGCTCTTTTCTGAGATTTTTATGGTTTCAGGTCTCACACTTAGGTCTTTAATTCATTTTTGAGTTTATTTTTGTGTATGGTATTAGAAAGTGGTCCAGTTTCATTCTTTTGCATGTAACTCTCCAGTTTTCCCAACACCATTTGTTGAAGAGATGGTCTTTTTCTCATTGTATATTCTTGCCTCCTTTGTCAAAGATTAATTGACCATATAATTGTGGGTTTATTTCTGGATTTTCTATTCTGTTCCATTGATCTATGTGTCTATTCTTGTGCCAATACCATACTGTTTTGATTACTACAGCTTTGTAATATAATTTGAAGTCTAGAATTATGATACCTCCAGCTTTGCATTTCTTTTTCAAAATTGCTTTGGCAATTTGGAGTCTTTTGTGGTTCCATATAAATTTTAGGATTGTTTGTCCTAGTTCTGTTGGTATTTTGATAGGGGTTGCATTAAATCTAGATTGCTTTGGGTAGTATAGACATTTTAACATTTTAACAATATTTGTTCTTCTATGCCATGAGCATGAAATGTCTTTCCATTTCTTTGTGTCATCTTCAATTTCTTTCATCAATGTTTTATAGTTTAGAGTATAGGTCTTTCACATCTTTGGTTAGGTTTACGCTTACATATTTTATTTTTGGTGCAGTTGCAAATGGGATTTTTTTCTTGACTTCTCTTTCTGCTGCTTCATTATTACTGTATAGAAACACAAAAGATTTCTGCACATTGATTTTGTATCCTGTGACTTTATGGAATTCATTTATTCTAGTAGATTTTTTGGTGGAGTCTTCTAGGTTTTCTATATATAGTATCATGTCATCTGAAAAAAGTGGAAGTTTTACTTCTTTCTTACCAGTTTATATGCATTTTAGTTCTCCTTGTCTAATTACTATGGCTAGGACTTCCAGTACTATATTGAATAAAAGTAGTGAGAATGAACATCCCTGTCGTCTTTTTCCTGACCTTACAGGGAAAACTCTTAATTTTTCCCCAATGAGTATGATGTTCACTGTGGGTTTTCCATAGATGACCTTTATTATGTTGAGGTATATTCCTTCTCAACTTTGTTGAGGGCTTTTATCGTGAATGGATGTTGTATTTTGTCAAATGCTTTTTCTGCATCTATTGAAATGATTATATGGTTTTTATCCTTTCTTTTATTGATGTGATGTAACATGCTAACTGATTTGCAAATATTTTTTCCTATATATTTTGCCAGTCCTTACATTTTATTTATTATTATGTTCAATTAGCCAGCATATAGTACATTAGTTTTGATGTAGTGTTCAATGATTCATTAGTTGCATATAATTGGACCACCCTTGTATCCCAGGGATAAATCCCACTTGATCGAGGTGAATGTTTAATGCACTGTCGGTTCTCTTTACTAGTATCTGTTGAGAAAATTTTGCATCTATGTTTGTCAGCGATATTGGCCTATATAGTTTTCTTTTTTTGTAGTGTCTTAATCTGGTTTTGGTTTCAGGGTAATCCCTAAGACTCCAATTAAATGCATGTATTTTATTTTGCAGCTTGAGGTTTTGTCTTTTGTTGGTCGACAATTGATTTAGAGTATGCTATTTCTTTATTGGCTTATTAAAGACATGATCCTATATGCTATTGACTGGTAAAATTCCACAGTGAACCTGTGTGAAAAAAACTGTTGCCAAAGACCATCATTGAGTATTTGTCTCCCCCTACTAAAATAACTGGGTAGTCTACAATCCAAAGCAAAGTAATAATTGGAATCTGTGAAAAGAATAATGTTGGTCAGTGCTCTGGGATATATCATACTCTATGCCAAATTTGAAATATAGGTTGATACATTATATTAAATTTATAATTGACTAAAATCTGGTTAAGCCCATTTTCAGATTGAGAAATTTCATACTTAGTATACTACTTACATCTATACCATCCTACTGAAATTATAATTGACAGCTGTTATAATTTGGTGCCACATAGGCCACAATTAATGCTGCTTTACCATACTGTAGACACTTAACAGAGCATTCCAAATGGTTTTATGATAAAACATTTTTTTATTATGTTAAGTTAGCCACCATACCATACATCATTAGTTTTTGATGAAGTGTTCAATGATTCATTAGTTGCATTTTGAACACAGTTGTGAAAGACAGGAGAAAAATAGCAAATATGCCTTGGTAGCTAACCCTATCAAAATTACTCGAGGTGCTTTAAGGGTAAAATAGATTATATATTAACTTCTGAGGATTCCTGGAGACCTACTGAGGACTTAGTTTGGATAAAACTTAAAATTAAGGAAATTCCAGAAGTTGGCCGGATCAACTCAGTTTGTTATATCTTGTATTAAAAAGAGTAACTAAGGGAGGGGGTGCCTGGCTCAGTCAGTGGAGCATGAGGCTCTTGATCTTGGAGTTGTGGGTTTGAGCCCTACATTGGGTATAGAGATTACTTAAAAAAATAAAATCTTTAAAGACAGAGAAAGAGCAACTAAGGGTTAGGGGAAGATGGTAGTAGAGTAGGAGGACCTAGGCTTGCCTTGTCCCATGAATACAACTAGAAAACTATCAGATCATCCCAATATAGTGAGTGAGCAATTCCATACATCACCCAGTCCTTTCATGACAAGTGCACTCTTTAATTCTCATCACCTATTTCACCAATCCCCCCTCTGGTAACCACCAGTTTGTTCTCTATAGTTAAGTCTGTTTCTTGGTTTGTTTCTTTTCTCCCTTTGTTTCTTAAATTCCACATGAGTGAAATCATATGGCATTTGTCTTTCTCTGACTTATTTCCCTTAGTATTATACTTTTTAGTTCTATCCATGCCATTGCAAATGGCAAGATTGTGTATGTGTGTGTGTGTGTGTGTGTGTGTGTGTGTGTGTGTATAGGTACACCGCATCTTCTTTATCCATTCATCAATCAATGGATACTTGGGCTGCTTCCATAGTTTGGCTATTATAAATAATGCTACTATAAACATAGGGGTGCATAATTCCCTTTGAATTAGTGTTTTTGTATCCCTTGGATAAATACATAGTAGTGCAATTGCTGGGTCGTAGAATAGTTCTTTTTAACTTTTTGAGGAACCTCCATACTGTTTTCCACAGTGACTGTACACAGCAGTTTACATTTGAGGTGGTCTCTAATTTAGGGGGAAATGAGCATAAAACATGGAGGCTTTTCTTGAAGCAACACTATCCTGACACAGTAAGTGTTAGAGGGTGGTGTTTTGCAGTAACTAATGGAAATATTTGGGACCATGGAGAAGTTGTATATAGGTAACATGGAGTCATCATTATCAATAAATGACCTGTAGGTGTACAGTCAGAAAAATTTTCAGAAGTAGCAAGGGATTGAGACATCTGAATTATAGCACTGTTCTTCTGATTGAAAGTGGTAATGAGGGGGGAGAGCAATATTAATAAACTCATAAGCCTCATGAGAATTGGCATGAGGACTCTTGTGAACATAATACTGGCCTGGTCCTGAGTCTTGGGAGAGCAGTCTATACAGATATCATCTGCTTTTTTACCCCCAAACAAGTATTAGTTTAAGGTCTCTGGTTAGTCTGGTGTTTAGTTAGATATTGGAGACTTTTTTAAATAGGAAACACAAACCCCTGAGTCTATGCCTTCTAATTTAACAGCACAAGGATTAGTCAATAATACCTGGTATGATCCTCCATACCTTGCTGGTGGGGATCTTGATGGAAGTGTCTTTTCCAATAAACCATGTCTCAGGGTTGAAGGCCATGATGTTTGAGGTGTTCATTTCCCTGCAAAAAGACTTTTCTACCAATCTTTCATTTCCTTAAAGGGCCTGAATTAGTCCCTTAGAGTAAGTCATCACTTCACCTTTAAGTAAGCTGAATTCATATGTACCTTGATCTATTCTCATTGGTCTTCCAGTTATTATTTCAAAGGGTGAGAGTTTAGTCTCTCAGAAGAAATGGGTCTAAGATTCCATAGTACCAAGGGAAGAACTCTTGGCCATGGCAAGTAGAAAAATTCCATAAATTTGCCCGTTGGGTTTTTATACTGCCATTGGTACATTCTACAAGGCCAGATGATTGAGGATGATAGGCACAGTGGAAATGTTGCATTATTCGCCAAATGTGGCAAATGACCTATAATATCTATCCAGTGAAATGGGTCCCTCAGTCACTATGAAGTCCTGAGGGCATGCCCCAATTTGGAGTAATCTTTTCTAATGACATTTTTCTACTGCTAAGGCCATAGCTCTGTGGCAAGGAGAGGCTTCTACCCAGTGAGAAAATAATACAAATGTTTTGGTAGTGGTTTGTGTGTTGAGATGGTGGCAGCTGGATAAAATCCAATTGCCATTATCTCAAAGGGCCCAGAAGGGAAAATTTTCTTTTGAACTATGAAGAGGTTTTCCAGGGTTATGTTTAAGGCAAATCTGACATTTTTCATAAATTTGAGGGGATATTTTTGGAGATGGTTTCCAAAAGTATAGTTTTCCCTGAAGGACCATCTTGTCAGTATTCCAATGGGTAAGTTCATGAATATAATTAAAAACTTGTTTCTGGACACAATCAGGACTGGTCTGTTATTTGACCCATACCAAATATTTCATTGAGAGTCAAACTGGCAGCCTTGATCAGACCAAGGTTTTTTTTATCTTTTTCTGAGGCAATTTCTTGGGCCTAAGTGTTTAAGATTTTTGGTAAAGTTAGTAGGTACAAGTGGGAATTCAAAAAGTGGCTTACAATTTTTCTAAAAGCAGCCTATTTGGCAGCTGCATCAGCCAAATGATTCCCTTTTGTTCCTTGGTGTTTGCCACTGAAAGGCTAGGATTTTGATAATGGCTAAAGACTTATGGCTTGGAACTATCAGATGCTATACAAGGACCTAAGAACTATTTTCAGTCTGTTGTCCAATAGAGGTTCAAACACTCTTTGTTTCCAGAACATACCAAAATCATGTGCTACAGTGACTGTTGGTGTAAATGTTAATGGTTTGTCCTTCTGCCAAAAGGCAGGCTCTGGTTAAGACAAATAATTCCGCTTGTTGAACTGAGAGGGCTACAGAGATAGGTCCTGCTTCAGTGTTTTCTGTTAAGGAGACAACCACATAGCCAGCTTGATAGTTTTTTGTTTTATCTTTAAGAACCACTGGTAGACCAGACTAAGTCTGCATTTTCAAGTGGTATGAGAAGTCTGTTAGATACAGTCATGAGGAGTTTAATCAGAGGGTAAAGGCAGCAGGATACCAGGATTTAAGGAATTACAGCATGTGACAGGAACATTTGGGGGTGATAGAGAAGAAGTTCTTAAGAGTTTTCTCTGCTAGAGGATAAAGGTTGAGTATGAAGAGAATTGAGAGAGGTTTCTACAGCATGAGGAACATAGTCAATGGGGAACCCACGGTGCTTTCTTCTCTATTCTCAAGTAATTTAGCACTTACAGCTATGGCTCTCATGCAGGGTGGCAGTTCATTGGCTACAGGAGCCAATGTTTGGCTATAATATACAACAGGCCTGTGTTCATCCCCGTGTCACTGGATTAGACCAGCAAGGGCATTGGGTTGGTCAGACTTGAGAGAATAAAGTAGTTAAGCCAGGGCTGAAAAGTTGGGTTTCCAATTTCTATAGTATCCCACTAAGCCCCCAAGTCCTTGTAGTTGGTGTTTGGTTTTTGGAGGTTGGAAGGACAATATTCCCTGGACTCCATCTGGGTCAAGGAGCAATACTCGATTTGAAATGAGATGTTCCAAGTACTTAACATGGGGGTAACAAAATTAATCTTATGTCCCCCCATTTTAATGATTTTATTTGAGAGAGAGAACACATGAAGCGGGGGAGGGGCAGAGGGACAAGCAGACTCTGCTGAACAGGGAGCCCAACGTAGGGCATCTTATGTTCCTTTTAGTGAATGGCTTTAGAAGGTGAAGGTTGTATTTAATACAGGCCTCTTGGGAAAGAGAACAAAAGAGGAGGCCACCCACATGGTGTAACAGAGGAGAGAATTCTATGAAATGTCTACTTTTGGCATTTGAGAAAAATAAGTGGGGCTTTCAGTATCAACAGGTATGCTATAGAAGGCACTGCAAATGTCTAGAATAGTAGAGGTATTGCTATTAGGGGAAAGGCTATGAGCAAGTTGTGAGGGTTGGGTACTACAGGGTGCTGAGGAATAATAATATGGATTGCCTTGAGGTCCTGTGCAAACTTCCATCCTCTCCCATGTGGTTCATAGACAGGACAGGGGTATTACAGCAACTAGTACAGGGAACAAGTAAATCTTCTTGTTAATAATTCTAATGATAGGTAAAATTGATTGGTGCTGGTAATAGCTACAGTTACTCTAATCTGTATGCGATGGTTTGCTAGAGCTAGTATTTTAAGTGGGAAGTCCATTTACATCCATTTAAACATGCAGGAGATAACCTTGACTTTTAGCTGAGAAATTGAGACAAAAGATGAATAGTCCACTTCCTCAATGTCCGCCTCGCTCCATTTCTGATAACCCTCTTAGTGATGCTTATTCCATGTTTTCTCCATTATCACAATGATAGGTTAATCACACTGTTGTTCCAGGCAAGGGGAGGTAAAAAGGATAAAGTCCAAATTTAGTTAAGATATACCTTTGGTTAAAAAAACAAACTTCAAGTGAGTAAATGTGAAGATCTACTTGACTTATTGGTGAATTAGTGATTCATGAATCAGGCAGCATCCCACCCAGCAAGTAGAGAGATGCTCCGAGGAGTTATACAAAAGGGAAGGTTTTTACAGGAAGAACAGTGGGGCAAGGAAGTTAATAGCAGAAGAAAGAACTGTTTCAGTCCAGGATATCTTTTTTCCCCACCCCCAGGGGTGAAGGGATGAACAGATTTTTTTTTTTTAAATCATGATTACCTCACTACTCCTCATCAGTAAATTTCAGATTGACTTTTAAAAGGTCACCTCTGAATTCTTAATCTCAGGAAACAAACTGAGGGTTGCTGGAGTGGTGGGGGGTGGGAGGGAGGGGGTGGCTGGGTGATAGACATTGGGGAGGGTATGTGCTATGGTGAGCGCTGTGAATTGTGCAAGACTGTTGAATCACAGATCTGTACTTCTGAAACAAATAATGCAACGTATTTTAAGAAAAAAGAAAAAGAAGAAGATAGCAGGAGAGGAAGAATGAAGGGGAGTAAGTCAGAGGGGGAGACGAACCATGAGAGACGATGGACTCTGAAAAACAAACTGAGGGTTCTAGAGGGGAGGGGGGTGGGGGGATGGGTTAGCCTGGTGATGGGTATTAAAGAGGGCACGTTCTGCATGGAGCACTGGGTGTTATGCACAAACAATGAATCATGGAACACTACATCAAAAACTAATGATGTAATGTATGGTGATTAACATAACAATAAAATTAAAAAAAATAAATAAAAGGTCACCTCTGTGGAGTAGGTTGAAACTGTAATTAAGTCTTGTTTTGTTGATGTGAGGAACAAAGGACTCCATTTTGGACTTATTAATACTTTATAGGAGTTGGTACCCAGGAGAGACCATTTAGCCAACCTGGAGCTGAAGTCCAGCTGCCAGCACAAAAATCTCATGTTGCTAGAGCATGTTGCTAGGGAACAAGGGCACTGGTGTCGATGGGTCAGATGGCTTTCACCATTGCCAGTAAAAGAGTAATCTTAACCATAGGAGGAGCTAATTGCCCCCAGGTCTTTAAGTGTCATTTGAGATCAGCAAAGTGTAGCCTTGCTCAAACCAAACACTCTCAAGATAGTCCTCACAGACTCTCAGTATTTATAACCTATGTCCCCTTATCATAGTTGTTTCGCTTCTTCGTATGTTTTGATTTGTAAGCCTATGGCCAGGGCCCTCAGCCACTAAGCTACTAAGTTGTTATGGGTGAGAACAGATGAAATGATGACATCCTGACACAGTGTACTACATTCTTTTTTTTTTAAAGATTTTTATTTATTTATTGAGAGAGAGAGAGAATGGTAGAGAGAGAGCATGAGAAGGAGGAAGGTCAGAGGGAGAAGCAGACTCCCTGCTGAGCAGGGAGCCCGATGCGGGACTCGATCCCGGGACTCCAGGATCATGACCTGAGCCGAAGGCAGTCGCTTAACCAACTGAGCCACCCAGGCACCCAGGGTATTTCATTCTTATATCAAAACAACTTCTGAAAAAAAAAATTTGTCTTTGTTATAAATGGACTTGAAATCACATCAAACTAATATGCAACAAAGGTAAAAGCTGAAGGAATCTGGATTGCCTTGCCAAGAGGGGCCAGGCCGGCTGGCCAGGGTAGCCTTGATTCCTGGTAAACCCAGGACCCCAGCGGGCAACCAGCCTAAAATGGGGACTGACTGTCGCCCGTTTAGAAACCATAGCCTCCTCCGAAAGATTTCCAGAGGGTGGGCTTTCTTCACCCTGGAGGCTGCGCTTATGGCTAAGAACCAGTCCCAGTACCACAGGCCTAGAGGGCCTCAGCCTCTCAACGCCAGCTTTATTTTTTTTTTCCTCCTGTTAATCTGTTCAGTGTTAATTTAATTCTCAGGTCAGCTAGAAGAACCTTGAAGGATAAATTAAAATTTTTCCTGCCCAAGCCATGACAAGATGTGTACTGAACATGCATGTGTAGCTCAGTTCAGGGTACACAGGGAACTCGAACAGGGCAGCGTCCTGAAAGGCTAGGTCATTGGAAAGGGCTGTTGGGGGTACAAAGTATCTGCCTAATTCCAAGGCCTAACCTACACCACTGTGCATATTCTCCCTGAAGGCAGACCTGCAGGAAATTGGACCACATTGTCAGGTTGGGGCCTGGAAGACTGATAGGGGATCCTCCAAAAAGAGACAACTGGAAGGCTTAATTACTGGTCCTATTCTGGTAAGACAGTCTAGTTTCCTCCAGCATGACTTCAGGGGAAATATGTACTTTTGTTTACACTGGGGCTTGGAAGGAGGCAATGCCATGGACCCCCAAGAGCTCACTCTGGAGACCTGGATTCTCTCAACATAGGGCAGTTCCAGGTCATTTGCTTCTCTGACCTGTGTGGTGAGAGCATGTGCGGTGTGCACCCCATCAGCCAGGTATGGGTGGCCAGGGCCCTCCAGAGCTGTGAAGCTAGGGCTGATCCCCAACCACCTACACAGCCTCCAGGATGAAGGAATCCCACCCTTGAAAATCTGAGGCAGCAGCTTTTAAAAGGTGGCAGTGACCATTTGGCCTGGCTGCCTGGTGGGGTCCTAGGTTTATCGGTATAGGGGATCAGGGCCACCCAAAATGTTCTGCAATGGCATATTAATTATTTTGAATTAAAGTTATTTTAAAAATGTCTGGTGCGGGAAGAACACACTGAACCTCCTTTGTCTCCAGAAAACAGTGAATAAATCTCCCATGTGCAAGTTACCCTCTTGTACCAAGAGATAGAGAGACATCCATAAAGTCAGACACAAGGAATTCTGAGCTGAAAACCTATAGTAACAAAACCTTGTTACTTTTACTAACTTACTATCCCAGCCCAAATTGTTTATAATTCTGTACTAATTGAAGTTCCATATATAAAAGGTGCACGCATTGGTCATTTCTTTGGGTCTCTATTTTAATATTGGGTTTTTGTGTATACATAATTAAACTTTTTTGTCCTCCTATTAATCTGTCCATGTTAATTCTCAGGCCAGCTAAAAGGACCTTGAAGGATAAATGAAAATTTTTCCTGCCCAACAGATGGCATAGTCTGCAGGATAAACTATAACTACCTGGATGCTGCTGCAGCTGAGAAATCCTGAGACACCTGACAACCACAGCAACCCCCAGCTCTGCCTGTAGGGTCTAATGTGTGTGAGAATATGAAAATTCTTTTTCTGTCTCTTTGCAATTTAGATTAGCAGGAGAAAATATTTGTGGAACTACTTTCTTGAGCTTAGTGACTCTGGAAAATTTGGCAGCATACTCTTGGTTTGACAGATTTCATTTCCTCCCAGAGATGGTCACTGTTTACCTTTCTCTCTTTTTTGGCATTTGTAATAAAAAGGAATTACCATAGGACATAATGCAGGACTTTTTTAAGCCTGCTGTTCAAGTGAGCCTCACAGACTATTGATTTCATAGTTCTCCTCAGACTGACACCCACTTGATCAAACTTTGCTGTAGGTCCCCTATGTAAAATCCAAATAAGGTTTTTTCTTTTCGTCTTATTCTATGTCCTAAGAGCTTGGCTTTATGATCAGTGAGAATATTCTCTCGGTCTCTGCCATTCAGAGGGTGCACTTACCTGGGTGCACCTTGGTGGCCAAGTAGAGTGGGTTTCCAAGATCCACAGGTACAAGTAGTACTCTCCTTGTCCAGCCGTGGCAGATCTCAGGGGAGGTTGTCATAACAAAAGCCCCTTATGAGCTGGGACCTTGTATCCTAACCACCGTTGCTTGTTAGTACTGGAAAAGTCCCATTCCAGTAGCACCTGCCTGGTGACACAGATTAGCAGGGCTAAGATTGGAGGCATCCCAGGTCTTCCTGGGAGACCAGAGACTTATTTTCACTTTACCATCCTTACCACCTGTGGAACGAAAGATTTTTGCTTTCTTAGGCTCTTTTTGGGAGTATACTTTTGGATCATGGGGGGCTGCATCATCTATGCCCTCTCCAGGGACGCTTCTTGTGTCCAAGGTCTAAACCTGGAAAGTTGTCCCCAGTCTTTCCATAAAAAGGCTTATTGGTTTGAGTTACTATTAAGTTTAAGAAGATCCTAATCATCAGTTGCCAGATAATGGATCCTTTAAGTGTGCTATGTTTGAAAGAAAAAAATTCTTTGTAAGGGGTTCTCAATTGTCTTATTAGTATAACAGCTAGCCTTAGGGACTCTCTTTGAGAAGATGAAAGAACAGACACTAGACTTAAGACAAAAACTAATGTCCACATTCAAGCTAAATTCCCCTTATCAAAATCTGGCCCCATCTGCCTGTTTTAACTTCCCTTTCCCTACACAATTTACAGAAAGAACTCTGGCCTAATTTCTTGGTTCAAAGTATACAGGTTGCTAATATAAATGTTGAAAGCTAGGAAATGAATTTAACATTCCAAAACTAGCATTAAGGTTCACTTTACTTCTACTTTATAGGACTTTATAATCAGGCTCTGCCAGCTTTAGGCATTCTTATACAATGTCCTTTGCAGATGTATTCTAGACCCCCCTCCATCACCAAAAAAAAAAAAAAAAAAAATTGTTTCCTGAACAGCAACATATCTTTCAAATTATAAAGCCCTTTTATCTCCCCTTTCACAAGATCCTACCAAATTTAGAGAGGAATTAGAAAGATTAATAGCCATTTACAACACCCCTCTCACAGAAAAAAGCAGATGACCAAAATTTCTCCTAGGCCCTCCTACTGATCAGCAGAAGGCCGATGTTCAGGGACTGATGGAAGCCAGCATTGAATCATGTACTCAGAAAGCCTTTGTTAAAATGCTTAATAAAGTTCTATCAGGGACTTTCTTAAAGTCTTTAATTTACAAAGCAGTTCAACCCCTTAATATTCAGGCTGTAATTCAGTTCTTCTGTGGAATTAAAAACAATAGTTTTTGTCTTGCAAATCTCTACAAAACCAGAAATGCAACTTTACAGATTAAAGCCCATCTAGCTTTACTAATCCCTAAACCTCACTTTTTCCTTTCAAAATGCTTACAGATAGTACAAAAGATCAGAATATTTGCCTTTTTAAAGTACAGGACAATTTTGTTCCAGTAACAATTGCCCCAAAACTCTTAGAGATAAAAACTTGTATTTTTTCTCTGTCCCTTAAAGTTATGAAGCATATTGTCTTTGAAATGTAAACACAGCCCACAATCACCTGAGACTGAAGGAAGAAAAAAGGGGGGCGGGGGGGGGGGAAGAGGCCTTTTTAAGACACAAACTACTGAAAGAGCTCTTGTGGCCAAACTCTAGCACAGCCTCCTTAAGATTACTTTCAGGGACAAATATAAAGTCTTCTCTAAAAATAGAAAAGACTTTAGCTATGTAAGCAAGTAAACAATTTCTTCCAACTATTATATATGAACTAGTGAGTTTTATATTGTTTTAAAAAGAAGCTATAAGAACTCTGTGTTTGTCTATATGTATATAAATGTATGTATAGTATAGATCCGGTATTTTTCTACCTCCGGATGGTACTGTCAAAATTAGTTTGTAAAAAAGCTCTTTCGCTGGCTCAAAGAAAATTAAGAGCTTATAAAAATTAAATGTTCATAAAATTCTCAAACAGAAATTTAATCCAAATGAACTTCAGGTTCATGTGATCTGGGAAAATATTCAACATTAAAGCTATTTTAAGGTTGTTGGTTAATAAAATACACATGCCTTTATAGTTATCAGCAATAGAAACTTTTATCCTGCCTACCTTTCCTGAAAGTAAAGTAAGTTCATGTTATATCTAGATTTCAAAATTTTCAACAATAAAAAATAACTTAGGAGAATGACTGGGTTTCTCTGATATCATAGGAGTTTTTCTGGGTAATCTAAACATAATTGTTAAGAAGTAAATTGAAAAGGTATAAATAAAAGTGTTTTATGTAAACTTTTTAAAGTTTCCCCAAACCTTTTTGGTTTTTTATTTTAATTTTTTTATCTTATGTTATGTTAGTCACCACATAGTACTTCATTAGTTTTTGATGTAGTGTTCCATGATTATTGTTTGCATATAACACCCAGTGCCCCAACCTTTTTTTTTTAAGATTTATTTACTTTTAGAGAGAGCATGAGGGAGAGAGAATCTCAAGCAGACTCCACACTGAGTGCTGAGCCTGTTGCAGGGCTCTATCTCACGACCATGAGATCACAACCTGAGCCAAAACCAAGAGTCGGATTCCTAACCAATTGCACCACCCAGGTTCACCCTGCAAACCTTTTTGATAATCTAAAACTTTAAAGTTTTGCTAGGTTAAAGATGAGTTGTTAAACACATTGAATATCTAGATTGTTTCCAAATAAGATAAACCTTTGTCTAGAAATTAATGTTTCATTGTTTTTTTCTCCATGTCAAAGGAGTTTGTGAGCCCCATAGTTTATGGTCCTTCTCCACCTTGATAGTATCCACAGGATCAAGGTCCGGATGCCCTTACCAGCCTGCCATTTCAGTGAGCCCCAGACCCCTAGCCAACACCAGCCCTAGCCATCCTACCAGGGCAGCCCAGCACAGTGCATACAAGGACATCGGGGGCAGTGCTAACCACAGCTCCAGCCATCACACTGGGGTGACACAGGCACACAGCACCCCCTAACACTCCAGGCTCATACCACTTAGGCGCCAGATAGCCATGAGGGCACTTCCAGTGCAGAGTTCTCTGGGACCTGCTGGCTCATGCCTGCTTCAGCTCCAGCCACCCAACTGGGGTGCCCCCAGGCAGAGTGCCCTGGGATGTGCTGGCCCATGTTGGCTTTGGCTCCAGTCACCCTGCCAAGATAGCCCCTGCCCTGAGAGCCCAGTGGCATCTCAGCCCAGGCCCATTTCATATAGCTGTTCTGCCAGTGTGCCAACTGTGTGGAACAACCCAGAATCCCTCAGCCCATACATACTTCAGCTATCTTGCCAGGGAGCCCTCTGCAGGGAGAGCACAGGGACCACCCTTGAATTCACCCACCACAGCTTCAGTTCTGCCAGGACACCTCCCACCCAGAGAGCCTTGGAACCACCCTAGACCACACCTCCTTCAGCTCCAGCCATCCTACCAGGGAAGGCCCAGTATGGCATGCCCCCCTGAACTCCAGCTCATATCAACCCCAGCTCCAGCCAGCCAAAGTCACCAGATATACACAGTCTTCACAGGGGGCAACCATACACAAGACTATTTCTTCACGTTTCGGAGAAGTAGTTGTTCCGCCAAATACACAGAAACAAAGAAAGTCAAGCAACATGGGAAGACACAGGAATAGCTCCCAACAAAAAGAAAAAGGAAAAAAAACTCAGAAAAAGAACTAAATAAAACAGAGATAAGAAATATGATAAAGATGCTCAATGGACTACAGAGAAGAGTGGAAGAACTTCAACAAAAAGATAGAACAATATAAAAAAGAACCAATAAGAGATAAAGAATACAGTAACTGAAGTGAAAAGTGCAATAGAGGGAAGCAAGGGTAGATTAGCAGATGCATAAGAACAGCTCAAATCTGGAAGACAGGATAATGGAAAGCATCCAAGCTGAACAGTGAAACAAACAAAAAAAAAATTTAAATGAGGATAGATGAAGGGATATCTTGGACAATATCAAGTGAAAAAATATTCACATTATCCCAGAAGGAGAAGAGAGGCAGAGAGGCAGTATTTGAAGAAATAGCTGAAAACCTTCCTAACCTGGGAAAGGAAACAGACATACAGCTCAGGGGGCACAGAGAGTTCCAAACAAGATGACCCAAAGAGGTCCAAACCATGACATATAATAATTAAAATATCAAAGGTTAAAGATAAAGAGAGCATTTTAAAAGCAGCAAGACAGAAGCAAAAATTACATACAAGGGAAACTCCATAAGGATATCAGCTGATTTTACAGCAAAAACTTAGCAGGCCAGAAGAAAGTAGCAGGAAATATTTAAGGAACTGAAAGGGAAAAGAAAACAACAACCAAGAACACTCTACATGGGAAGGTTATCTTTCTCACAATGAAAAGACAGATAGTTTCCCAGACAAACAATAGTCAAAGGAGTTCATCACCACAAAACTGCCCTTACAATAAATGTTAAATGTACTTCTTTAAGTGGAAATTAAAGGCCAAAATTGGAAGAAAATTATGAATAAAAAATGTAAAATAGATACATAAAATGTGGAAAGGGAAAGTAAAAAAAGTTCTTTTAGAATGTATTCAAACTTAAGTAACTGTCAACTTAATATAGATTGCTATATACTTAAGATGTTATATATGAACCCCATGGTAACCACAAATCTAAAACCTATAATAGATACACACACACACACACACACACACACACACACACACACAGAAATAAAGGCAAGCATGACATTACAGAAAGTCATCAATCATAAGAAATAAAGGAACAGAGAAGAACTTTAATAACGAGTAGAAAACAATGAACAAAATGGCAATAAGTACATACCTATCAATAATTGTTAAATATAAATAATTTAACTGCTTCTATCAAAAAACATATCCAGTAGAATGGATAAGGAAATAAGAACTATCTATATGCTGCCTACAAGAGACTCACTTCAGACCTAAAGACACATACAGAATGAAAGTGAAAGAATGGAAAAAGATATTCCATGCAAATAGAAGCAGGAAAAAAAAAAAGCCAGGGTAGCAATACTTAGACAACATAGACTTAAAAAAAAAAAACAAACCTGTAAAAAAAGACAAAGAAGTACATTACATAATGATGAAAGGGTCAATGCAACAAAAAGATATAACAGTTGTAAATATGAACACAACATGGGAGCATCTAAATACATAAAGTAAATATTAACAGACATAAAGGTAGAAATTGATAGTAATAGAATAGTAGGGGTCTTTAACACCCACTTATGCCAATGAACACATCATCCAGGCAGAAAATCAATAAGGAAAGGGTGTCTTTGATTAATACATTAGATCAGATGGACTTAACAGATATATACAAAACACTGTATCCAGGGGTGCCTGGCTGGCTCAGTCAGTTGAGCACCCCACTCTCGGTTTTGGCTCAGGTCATGATCCCAGGGTCACGGGATCAAGTCCAACAATGGGGGGGCTCTGTGCTTGGCGCTGAGTCTGCTTGTCCCTCTCCTTTCCCCTCTGCTCCTCCCCCTACTTGCACTCTTTCTAAAATAAATAAAAATCTTTAAAAAACACTCCATCCAAAAACAACAGAAGACACATGCTTCTCAAGTGCACATGGACATTCTCCAGGATAGATCACATGTTAGACAACAAAACAAGTTTCGATAAATTTAAAAACATTGAAAGCATGCCATGCATCTTTTCCAACTGCAACAAGATGAACTAGAAATTAATAACAAGAAAAAAGATTGGAAAAAAACACAAACACCTGCAGGCTAAACAATATGATACTAAAGAGCCAATAGGTCAGTGAAGCAATCCAAGAGGGAATCAAAAAATACTGGAGACAAATGAAAATGAAAACACAACAGTTGAAAATATTTGGGACATAGCAAATGCAGTTCTAAGAAAGAAATTTATAGCAATATAGGCCTACCTCAAAAATCAAGAAAAATCTCAAACAGTTTAACATTACACATAGGAACTAGAAAAATAACAACAAAGCCCAAAGTTAGTAGAAGGAAGGAAATATCAGTAGGAATGAAATAGAGAATAAAACGTACTCATACACATACTTATGCAAAGATCAATGAAACCAAGAGCTGGTTCTTTGAAAAGATAAACAAAAATTTTTTTTGAAAAGATAAAAATGATAAACCTTTAGATAGACTCATCGAGAAAGAGAACACAAATAAAATCAGAAACAAAAGTGAAGAACACCAGAGAAATACAAAGGATTATAAAAGAATACTAAAATTATTTTTAGTATTTGTTACATACCAACAAATTTGACAAACTAGAAGAAATAAATTCACAGAAACATGCTATCTTCTAAAACTGAATCAAGACAAAATAGAAAATCTAAACAGACCAATTACTAGTAACAAAATTGAATCAGTAATCCAAAACTCCCAACAAACAGAAGTCCAGAACCATAAGGACTCATAGGTGAAATCTATGAAGCTTTTAAAGAAGAGTTTATATCTATTCTCCTCAAACGATTTCAAAAAATAGAAGAGGAAGGAAAGGTTCTAAATACATTCTAAAAGGTCAGCATTATCCTCATATCAAAACCAGGCAAAGACATCACAAAAAAAGAAAACTACAAGCCAATGTCCCTAATGAACATAGATGTGAAAAAATCCTCAACAAATTATCAGCAAACTGCATTCAATAATCTATTAGAAGGATCACTTACCACAAGCTAGTAGGATTTATTCCAGGGATTCAAAGATGGTTCAATACTCATAAATGATACACCACATCGACAAAACAGATAAAACTCTTATGGTCATCTCAGTAGCTGCAGAAAAAGCATTCAACAAAATTCAACATGATTTCATGATAAAAACTGTTAAAGTGGGTTTAGAGGGACTATACCTGCATATAATAAAGGCCATATATGAAAAAGCCACAGCTAATATCATACTCAATGGTGATAAATTTTCATCTAAGATCAGGAACAAGATAAGAATGTCCATGCTCACCACTTTTATGAAACATAGTACTGGATGTCCAAGCCACAGTAATCAGATAAGTAAAAGAAAAGGCATCCAAATTGGTAAGAAAGAAGTTAAACTGTCACTATTTGCAGATGATATATACTATACATAAAAAATCCTAAAGACTCCACCAGAACCTATGGGAAATAAAAATAAATTCAGTAAAGTTCCAGAATACAAAATGAATACACAGAAATTAGTTGTTTCTATATACACTTATAAGGAAGTAGAAGGAGAAATTAAGAAAATGTTTCCATTTACAATTGCACCAAAAAGAAAATACCTAGGAATAAACATAACAAAGGAGGTGAAAGACTTGTACTCTGAAAATTATAAAGCATTGGTGAAAGAAATTGAAGATGAGACAAATGGAAAGATATTCCATACTCGTGGATTGGAAGAAATAATATTGTCAAAATGTCCATGCTACCCAAAGTGATCTACAAATTCAGTGTAAATTCTATCAAAATACCAATAGCATTTTTCACAGGACTAGAACAAATAATACTAAATTGTATATGGAACCACAAAGATCCCAAATAGCCACAGCAATCTTGAGAAAGAACAACTAAGTAGGAGGTATCAAAATCTCAGATTTCAAGATAAACTACAAAGCTGTAGTAATCAAATCATAGTATTGAAATAAATATAGACACATAGATCTAGAAGAGAGAGCCCAGAAATAAACCCACATTTACATGGTCAATTCATCTACAACAAAGGAGGCAAGAATAAAAAATGGAGAAAAGACCGTTTCTTCAATATACGGTGCTGGGAAAACTGGACAACTACATGCAAAAGAATGAAACTGGACCACTTTCTTACACCATACCCCAAAATTAACATAAGATGGATTAAAGACCTAAATGTGAGACCTGAAACCATAAAACTCCTAGAAGAACACACAGGTAGTAATCTCCTTGACTTTGGCCTTAGCAACATTTTTCTAGATATATCTCCTGAGGCAAGGGCAAAAAAGCAGAAATAAACTATTGGGACTATACCAAAATAAAAAGGTTTTGCACAGCAAAAGAAAGCATCAACAAAATGAAAAAGCAACCTACTGACTGGGAGAAGATGTGTGCAAAGGCTATATTTGATAAGCGTTAATATTTTTAAAAATATATAAAGAATTTATATAACACCAATGAAGAAAAAAGTCTGATTTTAAAATGGGCAGAGGACCCAAATAGATGTTTTTCCAAAGAAAATATAAAGATGGCAAACAGGCACATGAAAAGATGGTCAACATCACTAATCATCAGGGAAATGCAAATCAAAACTGTATGAGCTATCATCTTCCACCAGAATGGCTAGAATCAAAAACAGAAGAAATAAGTGACATTGAGGATGTAGAGAAAAAGTGCACTGTTGATGGAAAGGCTTGGTGCAGCCAATACTGATAAACAGTATGGAGTTTCCTCAAAAATAGAAACACCATATGATCTAGTAATTACTGGGTATTTACCCAAGGAATACAAAAATACTAATTTAAAAAGATATATGCACCACTATGTTTATTGCAGCATGATTTGCAATAACCAAGACTGGAGGCAGCCCTACTGTTTATGGATAGATGAATGGATAAAGAAGATGTGGCATATATATACCATAGAATATTACTCATAAGAAACAATGAGATCTTGCCATTTGCAGCAACATGGATGAACCTAGAGGATATTATGCTAAGTGAAATAAATCAAAGACAGACAAATACTATATGAAATCCAAAAAACAAAAGAAATGAACAAACAAAAGCAGAAACAGACCCATGAATACAAAGAACAAATTGATGGTTGCCAAAGGGGTTCTGGGATGGGCAAAATGAGTGAAGGAGAGTGGGTGGTACAGGTTTCCAGTTATGAAATAAGTCATGGGGATAAAAGGTAGAGCATAGGGAATACGGTCAGTGGTAACAGTGTTGTATGGTAAGAGATGGTAGCTACACTTGTGAGCGTAACATATAGAGTTGTCCAATCATTATGTTCTACATCTGAAACTAATGTAACATTGTATGTTACCTATGCTTCAATTTAAAAACGCGGCTAAGGCTTTTTACAGTTTAACTTCCTGTATTTGCCTGTGAAGTCTTAAATCGCTACCTTGCTTAAATGGGTAACTAAATGTTTTATAATTATCTGCGATGCTAATTTAATCCAATGTCCAAACACTTATTTTTTTTTTTAAGTTTCCCAAATCAGGGGCACCTGGGTAGCTCAGTCGTTAAGTATCCGCCTTCAGCTCAGGTCATGATCCCAGGGTCCTGGGATCGAGCCCCACATCAGACTCCCTGCTCCACGGGGAGCCTGCTTCTCCCTCTCCCTCTGCTGCCACTCCCCCTGCTTGTGTTCGCTCTCTGTCAAATACATTTTAAAAATCTTAAAAAAAAAGTTCCCCAAATCAAATTTTAAAATGACGTCTTTTGACCCCAAACTGAATTTGAAATTTCCAGAGGGTCCCTGGAAAATTTCCAAGACTTTGTCCTCATAAAAAAGAAATGTTAAACTAGACATATTTGGTATGTTAAATGACAGGAGAAACATTGTCAAATAAGTGATGCTACACCTTCTTAGATTATATTTGTATAAATATATGTTAAGGTACGTGTTCTAGAAATTATATGAAACTCCTAGAAATCTGTTATGTACTGGTATGTTATCAGTTGTAATTTTAGTTATTATCTTGAAGTATAGTGTGTCACAGAAATAATCAAATTTCCTTGTCAGTTGCACTGTAATAAACTAATCAGATCTTTTGCCACTGTCATTTTTTTTTAAAGATTTTATTTATTTATTTGACAGAGAGAGACAGCAAGAGAGGGAACACAAGCAGGGGGAGCGGAAGAAGGAGAAGCAGGCTCCCCACTGAGCATGGAGCCCGATGTGGGGCTCCATCCCAGGACCCTAGGATCATGACCTGAGCCGAAGGCAGATGCTTAACAACCTAGCCACCCAGGTGCTCCTTGCCATTGTCATTTTTGAGACTTTCTGTCATTTAGTTATTGTTTTACTGATACTTTTGCAAAAATGTTTCATCTTCAAGGAGATTCAGGGAAAAGACTCTGACAAGTACTGCAGAATAAAGCTAATAACTTCAACATCATACCATTGAACCGGGTAAGAATTTATAGAAGTCTACTGGAGAAACTGATAGCCTCATAAAAGTACTTTAAAAAGATTAATATCAGTTGGTTCAGCATCTGCCTTTGGCTCAGGTCATGGTCCTGGAGTCCTGGGATCAAGTCCAGCATCAGGCTTCTTGCTCAGCAGGAAGCCTGTTTCTCCCTCTGCCTCTGCTGACTGCTCCCCCTGCTTGTGCACACTCTCTCTCTCTGACAAATAAATAAAATCTTAAAAAAAAAAAGATTAACAGCAGCAAGTATTAATTACATGGGGCTGAATGAACTAAGGAAGAGGATTGTAATTATCATGACTTTTTGATATATTGCTGGCTCCTTAAATTTTATTTTCCAGATATAAGAAGACCTTTCCTCTTAACTATGACTTACAGCAATTTGATAAGTTATACCTTTGTAAACAGAATTGAAATACTTATCTTTTCTTCCTACCTGATCCCTCCAGAATTAGAAACTCTCAGTGAGTATTCGTATGTTTTCATGGCAATAGATTTATTTGCAGAAGTTCAATAAGAATCTGTTCTCCTCGTACCAGGACACCATTGCAAACATTGCTATATTACCAAGGCTTTGACTAGAAGGTCGTATTTGAGAGAAAAATGCATAGACTCAGATACGAACAGACACCTTTAAGGAACTAAAATTAACTTTATAGAGCCAATAAAAAGCCTCTTGGAAAATCAGCCTGATACCTTGCTTACAACGTTCCTAGCAGCCTTACCAGGCAGGCAAAGATTACTTCCTGGCAGGTGCAAGAACCTCAGGATGTTTTTAGGACCTCAAGAAGAGATAAAGTAACCCAGATCTATAGGTATCGCAGGTGAAGTCTGATAGCAAGTATCTGGCTTCTTAGCCTCAAGAGGCTATTTGAATTCAATCTGGGGACTTCTGAGATTCAAGATGGTGATGTAGGAAGATTATGAACTCACATCCTCTATGGAACACACCAAATTATACCTATTAATAGAACAATTTCTCCTGAAGAACAGAGGGCTGACTGTACAGCTAATGAACAACCAAAGCCCGAGAGAACAGCTAGAGAGACATAGTAACAAAGGGAACCTGCACCTCCAATGCTGCAAAACTCTCGTGAGAAGGCATAGAACTGAGGGACCAGGAACAGATCCCTCTGTCCTTGGGCACAGAAAAAACCACGCAGCTTAAAAGAGCAACTAGCATATAAAAGAGACAACACTAGAACTCTGCCAAGTGGCAGAGGACCTGCGGGAATGCTCTCCAGGTCAGAGGGACTAGAGAACCACATGGTTTAGGTTTATGTGCCCACCCCACCTTCAGAGCCTAGACCAGAGGAGGGTCTAGATACCACAATGGCAGGTCCACTCATCTCAAGGAGCTTACAACTTGAGCAAGCCCAGTGTCCACAAGCCCATAGCAGCCCTAGAAGAACTGGGACACAGAAAAAAAAGAGCTGTGGTTTAAAAGGGCTGAGGAATTGTGGGACTGTTCTCTCCACCTTGACCTCAAAAGCGCAGACCAGAGCAGGGTCTATCCACCATAAGGGGCTGGTTCAGATGCCATCACTGGAGAGTCCTGAGGCCCTAACTGAAAGATCAGATTATCACAAGAGCTTGCAGCCTCAGCAAGCCCAGGGTCCTAAAGCCCACACCAGCCCCGGTCATGCTGGGGCACAGAAAAAAATAAAAAGCCATATTTAAAAGGTCTGGGGAACTGTGGGAATATACACTCTCCTTCCACCTCTCTCTTCCAGCTAGCCTACTCAGGCCTGGTTCACCGTGAGATTCCAAGTCAGTGAGCCCAGGGCCCACAAGCCTACACCAGTTGCACTGTGGAGTTAGGGCAAGGAAACAAGCTATGGTTTTGTTTGTTTTAACTTTTACTATTTCATTTTTTTACTCTTTAAAATTTGTTGTTTTTTTTTCTTTTTGGTTCTGTTCTTTCTTGTTCTTTGTTTCTTCTCCATTTCTCATTTTTCTTTTTTCTTGTTTATGTAATTATTATTATTTTTCCTTTATTATGTCTGTAAAAAGCCATGGTTTAAAAGAGTAACTAGCATTACAGCCACAGCTCCAGCCAGCCAGCAAAGTCACCAAGCACACACAATCTGCATAGAGATCACCATACACAAGACCACTCCTTCAACTTTAGGAAAAGTAGCTGTTTTGCATAATACATAGAAAAAGAAACACAAAGTCAAGCAAAATGGGGAGACAGAGTAATATGCTCCAAAAGAAAGAACAAGAAAACAAAACAAAACAAAAACTCAGAAAAAGAAGTAAATAAAACAGAGATAAGGAGAAAAGAGAAGATGGAGAGGGGTAGGGGGACCCTAAGTTTGTCTTGTCCCTTGAATACAACTAGATAGTTATCAAATCATTCTGAACACCCAAGAAACCAATCAGAAGTCTGAGAAAACAAATGTTGCAAGTCCACGAGTAGAAAAGTGACCACCATTTAGAAAATATCAGGTGTGGAGACTTGAATCATGGGCAGAGGGGAGGGAGCCTGCCTCAGGAGGCTACCGCAAAGTAGTAGAAGGAGCGGAGTGCAAAATTGGAACTTTTAGAAGTCTGCTGCAGTGGGGGATGTGCCTGGTTTAAAAGTGCTCAGATGGCAAAGCGGGGTGGAATCTCAGTGTGTTCTGAGGATCCCCTGGATTGCAAGAAGAAAGGGTGGTGCCTAGGTGCAGCAGAGTTCCGAGGCATAGGAGCGGGGAAGCCTGCTCTGAACAGCCAGACTCGGTACAGGCTTTCTGCTCTGTGTTGCCATAAACCACAAGCCACTGGGCGGTCCTGCGACCGCTTTCCAAGGAGGGATCCAGCAAGACGCTGAAGCCTAGTGAGACACCCCCTTCCCCCAGGAATAGCTCAGGTCTGCACCATGGGAGTCCCTAAACTTTGCAGTTTTGAATCTCAGTCACATGCCTGAGATAAAAACGTTGGGTCACAGGCCGGGTGAACTCTGAGTTCTGATGGCCCCTGTGATATAGGAGTGATTGATTGCTTTTCTGTGAGGGCTCAATGAAGAGTAGGGGGAGCAAATTTTTAGCTGCAGGGCTAGAGGGTGGGGTACCACCATATTCATCCCAAGGATTGTGCCAAAAGCTTTCGGGGGCAAAACAGCACCACCTAGTGGAGTCTGGAGCAGCTTAGACCAAGCCCTGCCTCCCTGCGCCCTGGAAGCACTTTGTCCACTAGGACAAGTCCACCTGAGAATCTGTGCAACAGGCCCCTCTCCCAGAAGACCAGCACAAAACATTCCCTCCCACAAGATTACTAATTATAGAGGGCTGCAAAGGCTCAGCAATAGGGGAAAACAGCATCTACTATTCTTTGTATTTTTATTCTTTAGTCTTTTATTATTTCAGTTATTTTATTTTTAGTTTTTAGTTTTTATTTTTATTTTTTTATTGTTATGTTAATCACCATATATTACATCATTTGTTTTGGTGTAGTGTTCCATGATTCATTGTTTGTTCATAACACCCAGTGCTCCATGCAGAATGTGCCCTCCTTAATACCCACCACCAGGCCAACCCATCCCCCCACCCTCCTCCCCTCTAGAAACCTCAGTTTGTTTTTCAGAGTCCATCATCTCTCCTGGTTCGTCTCCCCCTCTGACTTACTCCCCTTCATTCTTCCTCTCCTGCTATCTTCTTCTTTTTCTTTTTTCTTAAAATATGTTGCGTTATTTGTTTCAGAAGTACAGATCTGTGATTCAACAGTCTTACACAATTCACAGTGCTCACCATAGCACATATCTTCCCCAATGCCTATCACCCAGCCTACTTTACATTTTTAAAAAAATTTTGATGCCTTTCATTGTATTTTATTTTATGTTATTTATATATTTTCTTATTTTGGGATCTAGGTTTTTTTTTAATATTTTATTTATTTATTTGACAGAGGGAGTGAGAGATAGAGTGCACACAAGAAACTAGGAGCTGGTTCTTTCTTTGAAAGAATTAGTAAGATTGATAAACCCCTAGCCACACTTATCAAAAAGAAAATAGAAAGGACCCAAATAAATGAAATCATGAATGAAAGAGGACAACCAACATCAAAGAAATACAATTATAAGAGAATATTATGAGCAATTATATACCAACAAATTAGGCAATCTAGAAGAAATGGTAACTTCCTAGAAACATATAAACTACCAAAACTGAAGCAGGAAGAAACAGAAAATCTGAACAGGCCCTTAACCAGCAAAGAAATTGATTCACTAATCAAAAATCTCCCAACAAACAATAGAGTCCAGGGCCAGATGACTTCCCAGGGGAAAGCTATCAATCATTTAAAGAATTGACACCTATTCTTCTGAAACTGTTCCAAAAAATAGAAATGGAAAGAATACTTCCAAACTCATTCTATGAGGCCAGCATTTCCTTGATCCCTAAACCAAAGACCCCACTAGAAAGGAGAATTACAGACAGTATCTCTGAAGAACATGGATGCAAAAATTCTCACCAAGATACTAGCTAATAGGATAAAACAGTACATTAAAAGAATTATTCACCACGACCAAGTGGGATTTACTCCTGGGCTGCAGGAATGGTCCAACATCTGCAAATAAATCAACATGACACACCACATTAATAAAAGAAATTATCCTCTCAATAGATGCAGAAAAAGCATTTGACAAAATACACCATCCTTTCTTGATAACCTTCACAATGTGGGGATAGAGGGAACATACCTCGACATCATAAAGGCCATATACAAAAGACCCACAGTGCATATCATCCTCAATGGGGATAAACTGAAAGCTTTTTCCCTAAGGTCAGGTACAGGTACACAACAGGGATGTGCACTCTCACCACTGTTGTTGAAATGAAATCTTGCCATTTGCAATGTTGTGGATGGAACTAGAGGGTATTATGCTAAGTAAAATAAGTCAGAGAAAGTCAAATACCATATGATTTCATTCATATGTGGAATTTAAAAAAAAAAAGATGAACATAGGGGAAGGGAAGGAAAAATAAGATAAAAAAAGAGAGGGAAGCAAACCATAAGAAACTCTTAACTATAGGGAACAAACTGAGAGTTGCTGGAGGGGAGGTGGGTGGGGGAATGGGGTAACTGGGTGATGGGCCTTAAGGAGGGTACTTGATGTAATGAGCCCTGGGTGTTATACGCAACTGATGAATCACTAAATTCTACCCTGAAACTAATACTATAGTAGATGTTAACTAAATCGAATTTAAAAGAATTAAAATTAAAAAACAGAAATAAGCAATATGCCTGATAAAGACTTTAAAGTAATGATTATAAGGATATTCACTGGATAAGAAGAAAGAATGGGAGAACTCAGTGAGACCTTCAATAAGAGATAGAAAATATTTAAAAGAACCAGTGAGAGCTAAAGAATAGAATAACTGAAATAAAAAACCCACTACAGGTTAGAGGATTGAGAAAAATGTATCAGTGATCTGGAAGACGGTAATGTAAAGCACATAAACTGAACAAAAAGAGAAAATAATTTTAAATGATGAGGATAAAGAGATCTCTTTGACAACATCAAATGGACGAGCACATTATAGGGATCCCAGAAGGAGTGAGAGGAAAGTGTAGAAAATTTATTTAAAGAAATAGTAACTGAAAACTTGACATTCAATTTCAAGAATCACAGAGTCTCAAACAAGATGAACCAAAGGAGTTCCACACCACACACAATACATAATAATTAAAATGTCAAGGTTAAAGATAGAGAATCTTAAATGTAGCAAGAAAGAAAAAAAAAAGTTACCTACAGGGAAAAACCTATAAGATTAGCTGATTTTTCAGCACAAACTTTGTGAATCAGAAGAAAATGGCATAATATTCAAACTTACAACCAAGAATACTCTACTTAGCAAGGTTATCCTCAAGATTTGAAGGAGAGAGAAAGAGTTTCCCAAACAAAAGATAAAGGAAAGTTTATCACTACTAAACCACCCTTACAAGGAATATTAAAGGGACTTCATTAAGTGGAAAAGAAATGGCCATAATTAGATGCAAGAAAATATGAATAAAAAGAGGTAAAAATATGACAACATACACTTAAAATATGGAGAAGGGAGTAAAAATGGATGAGAAGGGGAAAGAGGTTTTGTTTTCTTTTTCTGTTTTTTGGGGGGAGAATAATGTATTTGAACTTAAATGACTACCAAATTAATATAGACTGCATTTACTTAGGATATTATATGTGAACCTAATGGTTCTCTCTCTCCAAATAAATAAATCTTTTAAAAAATAAATTAAATTTAAAAAATACCAACAGCATTTTTCACAAAATTAGAGCAGATAATCCTAAAATTTGTATGAAACCACAGAAGACCCTGAATAGCCAAAGCAATCCTGAGAAAAAGAACAAAGCTGGAGATGTCACAATTCCAGATTTCAAGATATACTACAAAGTTATAGCAATCAAAACAGTATGGTATTGGCATAAAAATAGACACATAAACCAATGGAACAGCATAGTGAGCCTGGAAATAAATCCACATTTATATGGTCAATTGACCTATAACAAAGGAGGCAACAATACAAAATGGGAAAAAGATGGTCTCTTCAATAAATGGTGCTGGGGAAACTGGACAGTTTCATGCAAAAGAATGAACTGGACCACTTTCCTCCACCATATACCAAAATACACTCAAAATGGATTAAACACCTAAATGTGAGAACGGAAACCATAAAAATCCTAGAAAAGAACACAGGTAGTAATTTCTCTGACATCAACCATAGCAACATTTTTCTAGATAAGTCTCCTGAGGCAAGGGAAACAAAAGTAAAAATAAACTCCTGGGGACTGTATCAAAATAAAAAGGTTTTGTACAGCCAAGAAATCATGAAGAAAACAAAAAAGACAACCTACTGAATGGGCAAAGATATTTGCAAATGATATATTTGATAAGGGATTTATATCCAAAATATATAAAGAACTTATACAACTCAATGCCAGAGATCAAATAATCCAATTAAAAATGGGCAGAAGTTATGAACAGATATTTCTCCAAAGAAGGCATACAGGTAACCAACAGACACATGAAAAGATGCTCAACATCACTAATCATCAGGGAAATGCAAATGAGAACCACAATAAGGTGTCACCTTATACCCATTGGAATGGCTTAAAAAAAAAAAAGAAAGAAGAAAAAGAAACAAGTATTTGAAAGGATGTGGAGGAGAAAGGAACTCTTGTGCACTGTTGGTGGGAATGTAAATTGGGGCAACTATTGGAGACACCAGTATGGAAACACATTGTGAGAACCAAGGGAAAGGAGCCTGGCTGCTGGAACCCATTCCCTATGCATTCATGGCATGATAAGTGTAAAAATAAATAAATAAAAAACCTTAACACTGTGAAACAAAACAAAACCAAACCCACCAATTTGAAAAGATATATACACCCAGTTATGGGATGAATAAGTCATGGGAATAAAGGCACAGCATAAGGAATAGAGTCAATGATACCGTAATAGTGATGTAACAGGACAGATGGTTGCTACACTTGGAGTGAACACAGCATAATATATAAACTTGTACAGTCATATACAACTGAAACTGATGTAACATTGTGTTAACTATACTTAAATTTTAAAAATAAGTAAAAAATAAACATGTAATTTCCATATGACCTAACAATTGCACTCTTGGACATTTATTCCAGAGAAATGAAACTCTATGTTCAAACAAAAACCTCTACATGGAAAAAAAAAATAGAAATACCGTATGATCCAGTAATTCCACTACTGGGTATTTACCCACATAAAACATTAATTCAAAAAGATTCCTGCACCCCTATGTTTATTGCGACATTATTTACAAAGCAAAGACATGGAAACAAGCTAAGTGTCCATCAATAGATAAAGATGTGACTCTATATATAACTTAATATTACTCAACTATTAAAAAAAAGCAGTAAGATCTTGCCTTTTTCGATGGACCTAGACATATTATGCTAAGTGAAATAACTCAGAAAAGACAAGTACTGGGTGATTTCACTTACATGTGGAATCTAAAAAACAAGCCAACAAAAGCAGAAAGACCCTTAAATTCAGAGAACAAACTGACAGTAGCCGGTGGGGCGGGCGGGGGGGGTTTGAGGAATGGGCAGAGTAGGTTAAGGGGAGTGGGAGGTACAGGCTTCCAGTTATGGGATGAATAAGGCATGGGGATAACAGGTAGGATAGCGAATATAGTCAGTAGCGTTGTGACAGCGTCGTATGGTGACAGATGGGAGCTACACTTGTGCTGAGCAGGACATGACATATAGAGCTGTCAAATCGCTATTTTGTACACCTAAAACTAATGTAACATTGTATGTCAACTATATTTCAATTAAAAAAATAAAAAGACAAGAAAATTTAAAAATTAATATATTTCGGGTGGCTCAGTCATTAAGTAAGCATCTGTCTTCAGCTCGGGTCATGATCCTGGGATCCTGGGATCGAGCCCTGCGTCAGGTGCCCTGCTCAGTGGGGAGTCTGCTTTTCCCTCTCTCTCCCCTCTGCCTCCGCCCTTATGCATGCTCTTTTTCTCTCATATATAAATAAATGAAATCTTTAAAAAAATAATACATTTCAAAAAATACAACATATACTACTATATTATCACATACAGGGTCCCAAGTAACAATAGTGCAAGGATATCCAACTAATTTAGAAAATTTTAACAATTAAAAGGGATTAATTGAAGGATTAAGAGTAAAATTATCCCAGGGACATGAGTACATAGATTCCTAACAATTGATAATAGACCACTGTTTGGGAAGGTCATCAAAAAAGATGTGACTGCCAATAGACCCATAAGCTGGACCCAGGCACTCAGAGGGTCTTCACCCCCATCCCTGTCCTCGGAATGTATATTCTACTTGACTTTCCAGTTTCTACAGGCTTCTCCAAGGACATAGCCTTGAGATAGTGATGTGGTATCAAGAAGACCCACACAGTATACATGATTGAACCCAGTGAAGGCGTCTATATAAACTTTGATTTGGCAGGCAGATATTGGGGGGGGATCCCTTCACCTTGCTATTGCCTAAGACAAGCACTGTATGTACATTTCCGTTGCTTACTAAAACTGTCACCTACCAACCAGAGTGGCCTGCCTCTTCTCTCTCTGCTCTCTGCATACAAGGTCCAGTTTCAGATTTCACCTGGGAAGCTCCTGAGGAGGAGGGTCTAAACCAACAACCATCCATTAAGGCTAAATGCATTATAGGTCCCAACTTAGAAAATGTTCTTGGAATAGATGTAATAAGACATCTACAAATTTAAAAAAATTCAAGAACACCTAAAGGAACAAATTACTATTTCTCCATTTAATAATCCGGTCTAGCCTTGTTAAAGTCAGATGGGTAATATAGACATACAGTAGATAATGGGAAGTTAAATACTCTCCCCCAGTTGAGGGAGCATTCAGATATAGGTGCTATCATAAACAATATCACCACTGGATCAGGAACTTACTACATGGTGATAGACTTATCTGACATATTGTTGCTATTCCAATTGATAAGGAGAACCAACCCATGACTGCCCTCATATGGGAAGGCAGACAATATCAGTTTACTAGGTTACCACAAGAATATCACAACAGCCCAGTAACAGCCCACAACTTTCTAACAAAACATCCAGAACTTTCAAGAAAACAACAAATACATAAACCAGCATTTCCTGTATTGATGACATACTATTTATGGTGATAACTTAGAAGAACAGACTAGAGTCACAATAGAGTTAATTGAATTCTTACACTCAGAGAATAACAATTGACCCAAGTAATGTCCAAGCACCCCACACTAAAATAAAATTTCTAGGTCTTCTGAAGGCAAAAAATACCAGACTCAGTCACAGACAAGCTAGATTGCATTCCATTCGTCCCACAAAAACAGCAGCTCCAAAACTGATAGGATTGTTTGGATATTGGAAACAGCACATACCACATATGAGGATCATATTAAAAAACATTTATAAAATAATTAGGAAGAGTAGGAGTTTAGATGGACAGAGACTCAAGAGGAAGCCTTTTCTTATTTCACAAATGCTGTCAGAACTTGTAATTCACTGGCACCACTAATGAGGACTCTAGAGATAAACCAGAATGCCTACAGTCACAAGGGTTTGCAACATGGTCTTTGTGGACTAAAACACCACAGGACCCCAAATATTACCCAATTGTATTTTGGACTAAAATTCCTGTGGCCCGGGGCACCTGGGTGGCTCAGTTGGTTGAACATCTGCCTTTGGCTCGGGTCATGATCTCGGGTTCCTGGGATCAAGTCCCGCATCAGGTTCCCTACTCAGTGAGGAGTCTGCTTCTCCATCTCCCTCTGCCCCTCTCCGCCTGCTCAGGCTCTCTCTCTCTTAAATAAATAAATAAAATCTTTAAAAAAAAAAAAGAAATTTCTGTGGCCCCAAAACAGAAATGAACCAATTAAAGGCTCACCTGGACACTCTATGAGCCCTACAAAATACAGAGCCACTAACAGAAAATAAACTAATTATACTTAAACTCCAACAGTCTATACTGGAGTGGGTAAAGCAGACCCCTGACAAACAGAGAGAAACTACTCCTGACCATAAAGCAGACCCCTGACAAACAGAGAGAAACTACTCCTGACCATAAAGTCCTAACATGGAAATGGTATATTTCCAAGCAAGACAAATGGATTGAAGGTCAACTTCTGTATGAACTGAGAAAAATCTCCAATATGCCAATAGTGGACTTGCCAGAATTCCTGAGGGGTGAGCCTATCCAAGCTCCAGCAGTTGGGCAACAGGGACTGCCGTGGTCCATGGCACTCAACAATGCCTGGTTTATAGATGGATCAGCCTCCATGACACCATCTGGAAAATGCTGGCAGGCAGCAGCCTTGAGGACTAATGATGGTCCAACCCTGTCAGAATCAGGCTAGAGAAAATCAGCACAATATGCTGAGTTAATAGCCATAAAATTGGCAATTGGACAATCTGTTAAGGAAAATCAGAATGACATATATCTTTCTTCAGACTCATGGGCAATAGCTAATGGGATAGCTCTTTGGTCAGGAACGTGGCAGGAAAATAACTGGAAAATAGAAATATGAACATATGGAGTAAGGACATATGGCAGAAAATAGTACTGGCTGATATCTCCATGTTCATCACACATGTCTCTGCACATCAGAAGGACAACTCTGAGTAACGAAACTTAATGACCAGATAGACAAACTCACTACAAAAATAAAGAGGCTAAAATTCCTAAAATTTAACAAAAACCACAATGATTCATGACTAATGAGGAAACCAATTCAAAACACAACCATACATAAACAAGAAGGACAATGGAACATAAACCTGAGCACAAAGATATGTCAATTGATTGAATCATTGCATGGGTGCATATCAAACAGGTCATGTTGGCACAAAAAGCACTAGAACATGGTCAAGAAATACATATATACATACCAAATACCTCCAATTTCAAATTAAGAAGTGTGGGAATTGCTGAAAGTTTAAAGGTTGGAGGTCACTAACGAATACTCTATGTAAGGTCAAAGCTGACAGACCTTTCCAAATTATACAAATGATTATAGAGAACCCTTGCCTAGAGGAACCTGGGTGGCTCAGTCAGTTAAGCATCTGTCTCTGCTCAGGTCATGATCCCAGTGTCTTGGGATCGAGCCCCGCATCAGGCTCCTTGCTCAACAGGAAGCTTGCTTCTCCCTCTCCCTCTGCCTGTTGCTCCCGATGCTTGTGTTCTCTCTCTTTCTCTAACAAATAATTAAAATCTTAAAAAAACAAAAAGAACCCTTGCCTATATCAGAGAATCAACTATATTCATGCACCATTGTAGACACATGGTCAGGCATAGGATTACTGTATCTTTGCAGGAAAAATTATCAAAAATCCACCATCAGAGCATTAGAAATCTGGATTGCTTGCTATGGTACCCCAACCATCATAGACTCAGATCAGGGCACCCACTTCAAAGGAAAGCAAATACAAGAATGGGCTAAGGAACAAAGCATAATGTGGAACCTCCACTTAAACCCACAAGCCAACCACATCTGGGTCAAATGAAAGGTATAATGGCTTACTCAAGCAGAAACATACTAATCCTGATATAAAAGCTTGGACTAAAGCAATCTGGGAGGTGGCAAGATCTCTAAACCATAAATATAGAAAGAATGGAACAACGCCCATTGAATTAATATTGCAAGCACCCACACAGATAAGGGTATTAACAATACCCCAGAATCTAAATTAGAAGGAAAAATATTCATTAAGAGAAGCCATAATGGTATATATAGTACTGGGGAAATTATAACACCTGCCACCAATAAAACCTACTAGCTGACTGAAGAAAAAACCATATTACATCAAATTAAAGACAATAATATGATGCCTCTATAAAAATGTTAGACATGAAGAACACCATCTTTACTGTATTAACACTAGATGCCTAATATTTAGCCTAGCATGATGCAGGATGACTGTGCTTGGGGAAATGTTGGCAAAAATGGACATAATAATGATAGATATCCTTGAGTGGCAAGAACAACAAGAAAGAATTACAAATGTCTAGGATACTATCCTTATCTTGCAGGCAGGAATCCACTATGCATCTTTAACCCTATCAAGATTACTCAGCGGGTCAGTGCCGCATGCTGCCTGCTGGCCGCACTCTGTTGCCTGTTGCTCACTGTTGGAGACCACACTCATTGCAGCCATGGATACTCTTCTGCCAGCTCCAGCAGTAGCGGTTGTGCCAGTGTTCTGAATTGGAATGCCATCTTCTGGTCCCGTACAACTGTCTGGGACATCCCCTGCCTTATCCAGGGATCACTATCCTGGTCACCTCACTGCAACGGAGGACTCACTGACATCACCAGCATCACCAAACCCAGCGTCTCCACCCCATCCTTCACTGTCAGCACCATCTACTCACTAGGAAAGCTTCTATCAGTAGAGACACTAAATATTTAGGGAACCTGATGAAGCAGTGGCACCTCCACCTTAATCTCCATAAGAAGCAACAAGGATTCTGAACAACAACTCTATTAGACACTGACTTGGAGGATGAAGATTGGCCCGAACTACTAACCAGCTCTTGGTATTATAACCCAGCATATAGACCAATGCAACCAGGTGCTGAATTTTGTTTTGTAGCATCTAGGTGCTACAAGCCCAGCTCTAAAAATGGCGGTTGCTTCATTTGCCTATGGAATATTTCTGAAAAATTTGGTCTCAAGACACAATAATACACCACCAAAGGCAAACTTAGGAAGAAAAATACTAACTACTTCCTTTAAAAACGTCCTTTTCTATATTTAGACTAGTACTTTAAGCTTACCTACCAGTTAATTTAAATGTTTCTAGCTCTATTTATAAGTGATCTGACAGCAATCAAGATAACCCCCATGATTTGATTATAATTGAGGGTGAAACACAACCATCAAGGCACAGGCAGAGGAAATCATATCATCAATATAAATTACATCTCTGAATCAACACACTCCACAGATGGCAATGAGCTAGTAGCATAAACCTGCCCCCTTCAGACCTCAAAAATGCTGAAAAAAACAGTCTATTTGCACAGGTAAATTTGAGCTCAATCTTCTTTCACAAATGGGTGCTGGTGAGAAAGATGAGGGGCAGGCGGGGAGGACTGGAAAGCCCCGTCACGACGCAGGCTATGGGGCCTGATGAGGTTTCAGGGTGGAACAGGCACACCAGAAGGCATTCGTCTGTGTTCTGGTCCCTGTGTGACCACGAGGCGGTGACTGGCCACCGCCAGGGAACAAGCGCAAGGCCACAGACCCTCCTGACACAGGAAACAAATGCCTTCAGTCTCTGCCATGTCTTGTATCTTATCTCTGTCAGGAGGCAAAAGCCATCACCTGCCGGGGGTGAGGCAGGAACCCCGTGCACACGCTGGTCCCAGGTGAAGGGCTCTGCCTCTGGGGAAGAACAGAAGCTTGCCCACACCCCGCACCCTGCAGAGACTCAAGGGGAGGCGCTCTCGGACCTGCTTTTGCCCAAGACCCACACTGACGTGTAGAAGAGGTCTGCTGCTGCCAGAAGAGGAGTGACAACCTCACTTATACCCCAAACTCTCCACTGACACAAGGCCAAGTTCAGCCACCTGCCCTTCTAGACCTGTGCTGTGGAATTTTCTGCGCTGACAGAAATGTTTTATAACTGTGCTGTCCAATACAGGAGCCACAAGCTGCATGTTCTATGAATCAGCCTTAATTGTAATTAAATTCCAATTACTTGTAATTATAATTAATTACAATTACATTTTAAATAGCTACATGTACCTTGTGCCTACGACACTGCCACTCTAGACCTGAACTAAGGCAGAGGCAGAAGTTGCCCACCACAGGCTCAGAGTAGGAATGCTGAGAAAGTTCCACTTTAGAGACTCAGGTACATAGCACTTGCCTCCCCCTATTGTTCGAACAGGGGAACCAAGAGAACCCTCTGCCCCACTCACATCTCATGCTGAGTAACAGGGTCTGTTTGGTAGAGGAGAATTACTGCAGAAAACCCATGACCACCCAGACTTCCCAGTAAGAACATGGAAGTAGCAGCCCACCCCGGGAGAAGCTTAAAGCCTATGGTACCTATCGCAAAAACAAAACCCAAAGCTAGTTCAACTATTGACTAGATTGGCTCAACCCCTCACATTAATGGCCTGGCAGATAAAGGTATACCTATTTCCAGGTATAAGTAACATTTACCTTGGTGTCTGCTATTCTTTCACACACCTAATAGGCATTGAATAAAAATTATGTGTGACACACTAAAAGCAACTCCCCTAAACCCATTATCAACAGACAGAATAGACAACACAAAAAGATCAAAGGATGGCCCGGATGGTGAAACTATCAGACAATTTAAAGTAACTATAATTAGTATCTTAAAGAATCCAGTGAAAAGGTGGACAACATGCATGGACAAATGGGTAATCTTAACAGAGACATGGAAGTGATTTTTTAAAAAGCCAAATAGAAATATTAGAAGTGACAAACATGGTATCGAAGATGAACTCCTTCAATAGGCAGACTGGGAACAAAAGAGGAATGATTCAGTAAAACTGAAAATATATGAATGGAAATTAGAAACACAAACAACAAGAAGAAAAACACTGTGGTTAAAAATCAAAAAGCAACCAAAGCAAAACGAAACCAGAAGAGAACTACCAATAGCTATGGAACAACATCAAACAATCTAACACATGTACTCGACATCCCTTAAGAAAAAGAAGGAAAGGAAGGGACCAAAGAAATAATTTCTAAAACACAGCTGAGAATTTTCCAAAATATAGCTATTAATAACAAACTGTCAATACAAGCAGGATGGATACAAAGAAAAACACATCTAGCACAAGTGTTGAAAACCAAAAATAAGAATATATAATACATTGAAGGAAATGGATAAAAGGAAATTAAGCCTTGGACTTAAGCCATGGCCTCTCCATAAAAGACCAATGACTGTTTAGCCTTTAAGTAAAATGTGGATTCTAGCAAAATTGTCTCCCACATTTACAGCCCTTACTGGACCACATAAACAATAACCGGAATGAAAGGATTTTGTGTTCCCTTGCTAAGGCATCCATGCAGTAACAATAGAATGCGAATCTGAGGGTGCAGGCACGGCATGGCGTTTTGTGTAGAATAACCAAAACTTCTCAAAGATGTAACTTGCTGAATAGTATAGTTTTTGTTGTTGTTGTAACGGAATTAAAATGATCTTTGGAGATAGGGCAAAATCGCCAGGAATTAGAATGATCTAAATACTAAATACTAAACATAATGTGAATACAAAACTGAAACTGAAATGTGTTATGACCCAAATGTAATGATATTATTTTTGTACTTGGTCCTATAAAACCCAAGTAATATTGGGGAAAATATGTATTTGCAGAGATTGTTCCTCTAGAACTTTTTTCAAAAGTCTCTTTTGGTTCTTGACATTAATTAGATTGCATTAGCTGATAAGGAGCTCTTGGAAAGTTGCACTAATATGCAAAGAATATCTGTATCCATTCAATGCTTAGGAAATATAATTTCAAAACTAAAGCTGTCTATGATAAAATACAAATAATGCATGAAAAAGAATTAGAGTTTGAGGCAAAACCTGAGAGGCTTAGATCTACTTACCCTGTTCCTCTAGAGTACTCCACTAATTGTATGGGATTCTGTCTAAAATCCTGGGTGCTTCTAGTTGAGACCCTGTTGGGTGCTCCCTTAATAAAAGGCTGGGATTTGTTTTCTTTTCCTGCAGTTAGTGCTCGAAAGCTGCTAAAAGGTACCACTTGCACCTGGACACCTCAAGGCAGTTCCAGGATCCTCAAGTCAAGGCTTAAATATTCAAATGAACATGAGACTTTTAAATTTGGGGTCGTTACTGCAGTTTGTTGAGTTTAAAAATATACAAGAAACTACATCAGTTGGTAGAGTCAAAATATTCAAGTAAATAAAAGGCAGATGTATGTACTAGGAAAGGGGGTCGGCTCTGCAGCCAGTATGTTGGGTTCCCATCTCATTTCCGCTCCTTACTGGCTTGGGCCTCAGTTTCTCATTTTTTAAAAAAGGGATCATAATAATATCTACCTTATAGGGGCCTAAAAGAATTTTTAAATTCATTAACAAGTTGTTATGAGATCTAAATTTTGTAAGCCTTCTTAAATGAATAAATGTGAAGGCCCAGACCTGGCATGGGATTAGTGGTCTTTGTATTTATAACTGTTTGTATCGGTCTCATTAATAAACTTTATATTAAAGTGAAAAACTAAAACCAATGCAACTAGGTGCTAAATTTTGTACTTTTACTGAATTGAATGCAGCATTGGACACATGACGGAGATTCTGAAAATAACCCAGATTTAGTTCCTGATTTGTGCGCTAGCATTTTATTGTAAAACAAACAAACAAAAAAACAGCTGCTGAATACGCAGAATGGACAATTATATCTTTAAATAAAAATAGGCCAAAAAATTGATCATTTACTATACTCCCAATTTACACTGTTTAGTCTGTATTCACCTATTAGAAAATAGGTATGAATGGACAATGTGAGCAATAGATCCACAGATATTATGTCCAGACTTTAAAAGAATAGGGACACCTTGTATGATATATAGAGGACACGTAGGAAATGAGGCCTATATCACATATCATTATCCTTTGGGATATCCTTTGGGATATCCTTTCCAGGCTTCTTTCTCACACTGCAGATTTCTACCCTAACAATATGGCAATCTATGTTGACAAAATCACTCCCAGTCATACCCTACAAGAGAGCCTACACTTTGAAATTTAACATGTAGGACTTCCTAGCCAGATACAGATACCCTAATTGTGTTCAGTTTTATCCATCCTCATTTATGCTCAATTTACAAAGTATGCCAAAGACAGATTCACTAAAAGGAAGGAAACCCTTACAGTTCCTTGTTGGACTGGTAGGTTTAACTGGAACAACAATGACAAGCCATTTTTTTCTCAATCCCAAATCCCTCAAATCATATTAAATTTTCAATTTTTGAAACCAAACAATCTCAATTTAACACACATGCAATGGTAGCTTTGTCATCACTGGGTACACAGATGGAAATATTCACCATATATTACAAAACATAAATAAATTTCACACAAAAGTACACAGAGCAATGGAAGTTTGGCATAAAAGCAGCTGGAGAACACACTAAAAATACTACTAAAAAACAACATGAAACAGGTTTCTGTGTTGATTGTCAATGTTACAGCTAGGAATGGTTGACACATGGGGTAGTCTTAGGACAGCTATAATCTCAAGGCAGTACTTGTCGCCTGAGATAACCACCCAACCAGAAGGAAAGTAGGTATCACACATCCTAATGGCTCTAATTCCTTGGGCAATGGTGAAATTAGAATATTGGCCTTTAAAGGAGGAAACAGGGCATTGGGTTACCCACATATGCAGTTTCCCAATATCAAAAGGGAGAGTGGAGCCCACTGGCCACAGAAAACCCCCTTATGAAGGAAGAAAAACATGTTCCTAAGGATATATTGCTGGAATGGAATGAAAATACCCTTATTACTGCTGGACTTCTGGATATACCTGATGGTACAAGTACCAAACAAGTACTTATGACTATGGCTTTGATGCCTCCCCAACCAGTTATATATTATGTGGGAACTTGAACCAGGATAGCATGCTCTAAGCCAAACCTCACCCTAACCTAATGGAGTCAAAGGGAAAATAAGGAACACAACATGATGTGATGTGTAAAACTACAACAGGTAATGGATGTGTCAGTAGAGGGGAAAAGACGTTATTCGAGGTCAAGAAAAGATCAAGAGCTATTAAAATAGCCAGAAAAATATTTCACACTGAACCTCCTCAAACTGATCTAATACATATAAATCATACATTAGAAAACCTAAGTCAAGGCACATTTGGAAGATTAATAAAAATCAACACAACTTTGCAGGAATTAAAAAGGGAACGAACACATGCCTTCCTTAACATAATGGCAGCCTTGAATGCTGATGTTATGGCAATTAAACACCTGCTTGATAGTACCGTGCAAGTTTGCACCCTCTGGAGCTTTGTAAAGATGATCTTCACTTGGAAACATATTTGTCAAGGACGTTAAACTAAGTGGTTCAAGAAACTTAACTTTTGGTTGTTTGGAGATTAAATATGGTACCATATTAAAGAGTTCTTTGTTATGCTTATATCGATATTAGGAACATAGTTGTTTAAATTGGCCATTCAACTACAGTGTAAAAGAATGTTTGTCAGAGGAAAAATGCTCTCCAAATAGGACTGTTTGTGATTAACATTGTGATGTAGAATCACAGGGTAGATTGATATTTTTGTGAATTTAGATTTGTACAGGACATTAGACCCTTAGTATTAGTGTGTGAGTGATCTGAAATCATGGGGTAGACTGTGGTGTATTGGTTTGACAGGATTTCAAATCCGCTTGTTTATAACAAAGACAAAAATAAAGTTGTTCTTAGAAGTGAAGTTGCTTTGAGTGTTGCTTTTGGGTGAAGTTGTGTCAGATGTCATCATCTCATCGGAGAACTGAGTAGCTCAGCTGCTGATGGGCCCCCTAGAGCCTTACATTAAAAACATATGAAGCAGCAGCTATGGTAAAGGGACATTAGACTATAAATACCGAGAGTCCATGAGGACAAGGAGAGTGTTTGGTCTGGGCAAGGCTACACTTGGCTGATCAAAAAGAACTCCTGAAGACCTTGGAGGCAATTAGCCCCTACCTCTGTAAATGTGATTCTTTCACAGGTGGTAGCAAAAGCCATATTAGCATCCCAGCAAAAATCCCATTATCCATCAACACCGCGGTGGTCCTCGTTCCCTAGCAACGTGCTGTAGCAACACGAGACTTTCCTTTTTGTGCCGGCAGCCAGAACTCAGCTCTGGGTTGGCTAAGCAGTCTCTCCTGAGTACCAACTCCTATAAAGATACACCTCAGCTATATTTGACTCCTTGCCTGGAACAATCGTGTGATTAATCTAACATTGGTTTGGAGTCTGTGATTTCTGTATTATCTGATGAAAAGACATTCTCTCGTATGCTACTGGCTTGTGCAATTCGCATGGGGAACCGTTGTTAAATACATTGTTGGCAAAGACAAAATTAGTCTCTGAGCTTTATTTGCCTCCCAAAACAAAACAGCCTTCATTGGGGAATAAGTGCATTTGTGTAGGTTAAAGTTTGGAATTAGGCACATGCCAGGTACCTCCAACAGCCTGTTCCTGTAACCCAGCCTTGCTGACATTGCCCTGCTCCAGGTCCCTGGCTCCTCTGACCTGCGCCTCCTGGCATGAGCAGCCTGCACCCAGTCAGCCACCCTTGGCTAGCCAGGTCCCCAGGCCTGCAGAGCTAGGGCTCATCCCCAACTTCCTGCATTGCCTCAAGGGTAGAAGGAGCCTACCTCCCAAAACTTGTTCTGAGGCAGCCATGGAAATGGGTGACATTCCCCATGTGTACTTACTGTTTGCTGGGGTCCTAGCTTTCTGAAGCCATCAAGGATCCCAGGTGTCTCTTACTGGAAGCTGCCTCACCCAGCCTGTCTGATCGAACCCTGGTAAAGCATTCCAGATTCCTCCAGCTCTGTCTTCAAGGGGGAATACAGATCATGTGTCAATTAGGGCTTGGAATTAGGAACATGCCAGGTATGCCCAAAATGCTCCTCCTGTGACCCAGGCTCACCCAACTTTGCCTGTTCCAGGTCCGTGGCTACCCCGACCTGCACCGCCCGCACATGTGAAGTACTTGCTCTGTCATCTGGCTTGGGCTGCCAGGGACACTCCAGGCCTGGGGAACTCTGGCCTGAATTCAACCACCTCAAGGGTCTCAGGGTGGAAGGAGTCCAGCCCCAGAAAATCTTTCTGAGGCAGGTTTATTTTTTTATTATTATTTTTAGATTTTATATACTTATTTGACAGAGAGAGAGAAGAGCACAAGCAGGGAGAGCGGCAGGCAGAGGGAGAGGGAGAAGCAGGCTCCCGGCTGAGCAGGGAGCCTGATGCGGGGCTCGATCCCAGGACCCTGGCATCATGACCTAAGCCCAAGGCAGACGGTCAACCGACCGAGCCACCCAGGCGCCCCCTGAGGCAACTTTAAACTGTTGAAAGACTGTCCCCATTTGGACTGGTTGCCTAACCGGATCCTGGGCTTCTCCAGCAATCACAGCTTTGAGCCGTCACTTCCTGGACAGTACCCCAGCCATCTCAGCCTGCTCAGACCTGGCAAGGCAGTCCAGATTTTTTCAGTTCTATCTTCATGGGGAGTATGTCCATTTGTATAGCTTAAGGTTTGGAATTAGGCAGATGCCAGGTACTTTCAATAGCCCTCCCTTATGACCCAGCCTCACAGGTCACTTGCCCTGATCCTGGTCCCCAGCTCCCTGACCTGTGCAGCCTGCACATGCACAGTTCACACCCCCTAAGCCAGGCTTGGGCAGATCCAGTCCACCAAGCTTGGGAAATGCTAGCTGGGCACAAGCCACCAGCATGGAGGGAGCCCACCTTCCAAAAACTGCTCTGAGCTGAAAGCTGCAAATGGGTAATAATCAGTCCCCATGTGAACTTACTGGCTGAGGGTTCCCAGCGTCTCTAGGACCTGGGACACCCCCAGGTATCTAATGGAGGATATCCCGTCTTGCTGGCCCAGCCTCTCCTGGGAAAGCAGTTGGAAAACCTCCAGCTCTGCCTTCAGAGAGAAAACCACTACAAGTAGGTAGGCCTTGTGCATTAGGCCATCGCTCTCTATCGTTAACAGCACCCTCCTGTGGCTCGGCCTTGCCTGGCACTGCCCGTTCCCAGGTCCCTGGCTACCCTGACCTGCGTAGCCTGCGCATGCACGCACAGCACCCTGCCAGCCCGTCTTGGGCTGCAGGGGGCGCTCCAGGCCTGTGGAACTCCAGCTGGAACCCAACCATAACCCCATGAATGGCCTCTGGGTGGAGGGAACCCATCATCTCCCCCCACCACCTCCGTCAAAAATCTTTCTGAGGCAGCAGCTTTAAAGTGGAGCAATAAGGAGGGGATGTGATGTGATGGGCACTGGGTGTTATACGCAACTAATGAATCATTGAACACTACACCAAAAACTAATGATGTACTATATGTTACCTAATTGAATTTAAATAAAAAAATAAAAGTAAAGTGACAGTAGTCAGTCCCCATGTGTGCTCCTCTTTTGGACTCTGGCAACAATCAAGTCTCCCAGATGTCTCCTGTTGGAAGACACCGGGTTAGCCAGCCCATCTGCTCCATCTTCCTCCAGCTCTGCTGTCAGTGGAAGATGCTCATTTGTATGAATTAGGGCTTGGAATAAGGCAGAGGCCTTGTAACCCAGGAGACTGCTCCAGTGACCCAGCTTCTCTAGATGCTTGCTCTGTTCTGGATCCTCAGCTACCCTGATCTGGGAGTCCCACACATGTGTAGTACACACCTTGTAAGCCAGTCTCAAGGCAGACCCCGTCTACAAGCCCTTGGAACTCAGAGCAGTCCTGAACTACTGCTAACTTCCACTGTGGAGAGAGCCCATCGCTTGAAAATCTTTCTGAGGTTCCTGCTGAAGCTGGTGATGGTCAATCCCCATTTAGACTGGCTGGGGGACCTTTCTAACAAGGTCCTGGTCTTCAGCAGTCAAAGCCCCAGGTGTCTCTTATCGGAGGGTACTCCGGCCATCCCACCTGGCCCCATGCTAGCAAGGCAGTCCAGATTTCTCCAAATCGGCCTCTGGAGAAACATCCATCTTTATGTAGGTTAAGCCTTGGAATTAGGCATATGCCAGGTACCCTGACTAGCTCCAACCTGTGATTTGCCCTCTCCATACACTCGCCCCATTCCCTAAGTACAAACTCCTGGCTACCCTGACCTGCACGGCCCACACCGGCACAGTACATACCCCAAAAGCCACCCTTGGGTGAACAGGGCTATCTGCCCCTACGGAGCTAGGGCCCATTCCCTATCACCTGCATAGCCTCAAGTGTAAAAGGAGCCCATTACCCCAAAATTGATCAGAGATAGCTGCTAAAATGGGCAACAGTCAGTCCCCCCGTAGACTTACTGTGTGTTGGTATTTCAGATTTCAGCAGCAATCCAGGCTCCCAGGTGTCTCTTATTGGAGAGTACCCCACCAGCCAGCTTTGCTTACAGTGGGAATATGCACACTTGTGTTGGGTAAGCCTTGAAATTATGCAGATGCCACATATCCCTAATAGCCTGCTATTTGACTCAGACTCTCCTGAAGCTTGCCCCGATTCCGTTCCCCGGCTACGCTGCCCTGCAGGCCCGAGCATGGGCCGTCCGAGCATGGGCCGTCCGAGCACCCTGCCAGCTGGTCCTTGGCAGATGGTGCCCTCCAGGCCTGTGGACAGGCTGTTCCCCAACCACCTGCAAGCCTGCAGGGTGAAGAGGGCCCACCCCCCAGATAATCATTCTGAGGCAGCAAGCAGCATTAATGTGACGACAGGCCATTAGGACTGGCTGCCTGGTGGGGTCCCAGGCTTCTCCAGTAATCAGGGCCCCCAGGTGTCTCTTACTGCCTCTGGCAGTGGAGCCTGCCCCACTCCGGCAAGCAGTCCAGATTCGTGCAGCTCTGCCCTCAGCAGGATCGGCACCTTTGTGCAGGTTACAGCTTGGAATTTGGCAGATGTCAGGTCCTTCCAAAAACTGGTCTTGTGACGCAGCCTCGCCCAACACCTGCCTTGTTTCAGGTCCTTGGCAACCCTGAGGTGGGCCATCCCATGTATGTGCAATTCGTACTCGGTCAGTCACACTTGGGCACTGCGGCCCTCAGACCTATAAAGATAGTGCCCGTCTCGAACCACCCGCATGGCCTCGAAATGGACATGGGTCTAAGGGGAATGCCAAATGGGTGAGAGTCAGTCCCCAAGTGCACTTACCGTCTGTTGGGGTCCGGGGCTTCCGCAACAATCCAGCTCCCAGGTGTTTCTTACTTCAGGCTACCCCTGCCAGCCTGCACAATCCAACCCTGGCAAGTCAGTCCAGATTCCTCCAGCTCCGCCTTCAAGGGGAACCTACACATTTGTGTAGGTTCCGTCTCGGAATTAGGCAAACACCAGGTACTCCCAAGTGCCGCCTCCTGTTACCTGGCCTATCCTGATAGTGCCCTCCTCCGGGGGCCTGGCTACCCTGACCTGCGCGGTTCGCGCATGTGCAGCCTGCCCTGGAGCACCGGACTTTGGCCTGCAGGGGGCGCTCCAGGCCTGAGGAACTCCAGCTGAATCCCAAGCACCTGATTGACCTCCAGGCCTTCCCCCTGAAAATTTTTCTAAGGTGGCTGCTTTTAACTGGCCACAGCCAGTGCCCATGCGTAGTCGCCGTTTCCTGGGGTTCCAGGCTTCTGCCGCAATCACAGGTCGCAGGTGCCTCCTGCCGGAGGCTACTCTAGCCAGCCCACACAACCCAGCCCTGCAAGACAGCACAGAGGATTCCAGTTAGGCCTTCTGCAGGAATATGTGCATTGGGTAGGTTAGGTCTTGAATTATGCCGATGCCCTGTAATCCCCAGCGCCCTCCCCAGTGACCTGGCCTCTCCCGACACTTGCCTGGATGAGATCCTCAGCAACCCTGACCTGCCCTGCCTGTGCATTCACAGTTCACATCTGAAGACCCAGCGGGCCCTCCAAACCTGTGGAAGTCTGGCTAGGCCCCGACCATGTGCAGAGCCGCCAGTGCAGAGGGAACCCATTTTCTGAAAATCACTCTGGGGCAGCCACTGCAAATGGATGGCAGTCAGTCCCCATCTGGACTGGCCGCCTGATGGGGTCCCAGGCTTCTCCAGCAATCAGGGCTCCCAGGTATCTCTTATTTGATGGATACATCTAGATACCCACCCAGCCCCGCTCTGGCAAAGCAGTGCAGATTCTTTCAGCTCTGCGATCAGGAGGAATACGCATCTTTGTGTAGCTTCAGTCTTGGTATTAACAGATGCCAGGTGCACCCAGTAGCCCTCTCTGTGACCCAGCCTCTCCTGACACTTGCCCTCTTCCAGGTCCTGGGCTACCCTAACCTGTGCAGCCCACACATGAGCAGTACCCATCCCATATGTCAACCTTGGGCAGACCCAGCCTTTAAAGTTTATGATACTCCAGCCAGGCCCCAACCACTTGCATAGCTATCATTGTGGAGGGAGCCCACCTTCCAAAAAGCACTCTGCGCTGAAAGCCACAAGTGGGCAACAGTTGCACATGTGAACTTACTGCCTGATGGTGTCGCACCTTCTCTAGGAACCAGCACCCCTGAGTGTCTCCAAACGGAGAAAAGCCTATAATGCCAGCCAGGCCCCTTCTGCAAGGCAGTTAAAACACCTCTAGCTCTGGGGATGCCTGGGTGGCTCAGTCAATTGAGTGTCTGCCTTTGGCTCTGGTCATGATCCCAGGTTTCTGGGATCAGCCCCACCTCCGGGCTCCCTTCTCAGCAGGGAAGTCTGCTTCTCCCTCTCCCTTTGCCCCTCTCCCCTGCTCATGCGCTCTTTCTCACCCCCACAACTCACTCTCTCCCAAATAAATAAATAAAATCTTTAAGAAGATTTTATTAAAGATTTTATTTATTTGACAGAGACACAGCGAGAGAAGGAACACAAACAGGGGGAGTGGGAGATGGAGAAACAGGCCTCCCGCAGAGCAGGGAGCCCGATGCGGGGTTCGACCCTCAGGACCCTGGGATCTTGACCCAAGCCGAAGGCAGACGCTTAACAACTGAGCCACCCAGGTGCCCCATAAATAAGTAAAATCTTAAAAAAAAACAAAAAAACCCCCACCAAACCTCTAGCTCTGCCTTTGAGAGAAAGGTTCACAATGGGTATATGGGCTTTGCACTTTAGGCTGACACCTTACACCCCCAATACATCCCTCCTGTGACCTGACATTGCCTAGCTACCTTGACCTGTGCAACCCACACATGCCCAGTCTTCACCCTGGAAGCTGCCCGTGGGCTGCTGTGGACCGTCTGGGCCTCTGGAAGTCCAGCATGAACCCCACAAGCTGAATGGCAGTAATGGGGTCAGGCCTCCCCAGTATTTAAGGCTCCCAGGTGTCCCTTATTGGAGAATGCCCCAGTCAGCCAGCCTGCCCCATCCATTTTTCCAACTCTGCCTTCAGCAGAAATGTGTGCATTTGTAGATGCCAGGTATCCCAAACAGCCCCCTCCTATGACCCGGCCTTGCCCCACCTTACTGTGCTCCAGATGTCTGACGACACTGACCTTTGTTGCTGGTGCATGCCCAGTCCTCACCCTAGCAGCAAGCTTGTGACCCAGCTCCTCTCACACTTGCCCTGTTCAGGTCCCTGGTACCTCCAGCTGTGCCACCTGCACGTATACAGTCTGAATGCCATCAGCCACCTTTCGGCAGCGGGGGCTTACAGAGCCTGTGGAGCTAGGACCCCTCGTCAACCACCTGCATAGCCTCAAAGATAGAGGGAGCCCACCCTCCTGAAACTGGTCTGAGTCAGCTCCTAAAAAGAGCAACCATCAGTCCCCAAGTGGATTTACTATCTGCTGGGGTCCCAGGCTTCTACAACCATCTACGCTCCCAGGTGTCTCTTCTTCGATGATAGATACCCTGACCAGCCTGCATGATCCAGCCCTGGCAAGGCCATTCAGATAGTCCAGCTCTGCCTTCAGTGGGAATGTGTGCAATTGTGTAGGTTAGGGCTTAGAATTCGGCAGCTACCTTGTAATCCCAAGAGCCTGCTCCAGTAACCAGTCCTCTCCAGAGGCTAACCCGGGTCAGGGGCTCCTCCACCCTGAGCTGTGCTGCCTGCACACGCGCGGTACATACCCCTATGCGAGACTTGAGCAGGCCTGACCTTCAAGTCTATGGAAGTGTGGCCAGGCCCCAGCTACCAGCATAGCCACCAGCAGTATAGCCTCCGGCAGTGTGGGGGGAGCCTTCTGATAATTGCTCTGAGGTAGCAACTGCAAATGGGCAACACTCAGTCCCCAGGTGGACCTGCTGCCTGTTGGGGTGCTGGGTTTTACTAGAAACAAAGACTCCCAGACATCTCCTAATACAGGACACCCAGTCCTGCCTGCCACCTGGACCTACCCTGTCAAGGAGCCTGAACACTCCAGCTCTGCCTTGGGGTGAATCTTCCATAATGGAAGGTAGATCTTGAATTGGGCTGATGTGCTGTACCTCCTAGAGCTTGCTGCTATCATCTGACCCTTCCCAACACTTGCCCTGTGCCTGGTCCCCAGCACCACTGACCTGCACATACTGTGCACACATCATATGGGTTCCATCAGCTGCCTTTGGGTAGGCGAAGCTCTCCAAGCCTGTGTAGCTAGCACCCATCTGCAACCACCTTTGTAGGTGCAGAGGTGGAGGTAGCCCAACACCGGAAATTGCTCTGAGGTGGCCACTGGAATGGGCAATTGTGTTTACCTGGACTTACTTTCTGCTGGTGTTCGGGCTCCTGCAGCAATCAAGGCTCCCAAGTATCTGTTACTGGAGGATATTCCAGCCAGCTCACAGCATCCATCCTAAGCAAGACAGTCCAATTCCTCCAGCTCTGCTTTCAGGGGGAATAAGCACATTTGTATAGGTTAGGGCTTGGAATTTGGCAGATGCCTTGTAACCACAAGAGTCCACTCTCATGATCAGCCTCTGAGGACACTTGCCCTGTTCCAGATCCCTGTACACCTGCACATGCTTAGTCCACACCTTGTCATCAGGCACCGCATCAGGCAGCGAGTCCAAATGGGCCACCTGGGATCTGTGATTGCTGCGGATGCCCAGGACTCCAGCAGAGAATGAATCTATAAGGGGACTGAACTTTGCCAGTTTAAAGCTACCACCTCAAAACAATTTTCGAGTGGTGGCCTCCCTCCATCCTAGAGGCTATTCAGGTTGTTTGCATCTGGCCTGAGATCCATAGGCTTCCATAACTAAAGGTCTACTGATGGGTGTGGACCACAGATGCCCTGGTGGCACAAGTCAGGGTAGTGAGTGATGGGGAAAAGTGCAATGTCAGGCAAGGCTGGTTCATAGAGAGGGCTGTTGGGGATATCTAGCATTACCTAATTCCAAGCCTTAACCTACACAATGTGCACATTCCTGCTTAAAGCGGAGCTGGAGGAATATGGACTGCCTTGCCAAGGCAAGGCTGGGCAGCTTGGCCAGAGTACCTTCCAATAACACACACTCGGAAGGCTTGATTGCAGCAGGACTTGGGGACCCCAACAGGCAGCAGGTCCACAGAAGGCTTGGGGATGGGCTTTCTCTTACTCTTGAGGCAATGCCAATGATTGGGGATGGGTCATTGTTCCATAGGCCTGTAGGTGTGTACTGTGCATGTATGGGCCTTGAAGCCAGAGACCTGTTCAAGGGCAGGTGTCAGGAGAGGCTGTGTAATGGGAGTGGGTAGTTAAGGGTACGAAGCATCTGCCTAATTCCAAGCCCTAACCTCCGCAAATGTGCTTATTTCCCCTGAATGCAGAGTTGGAAAAAACTGGACTGCCTTTCCAGGGTCTGGTCAGGCAGACTGGTGGGGTTCCAGAAAAATAAGACATGATTTTAGTGTTTCAATGAGCTAGATTTCTGTGTTTCTGGAAAAAAAAATAGCAGGTGCATTTTTCTGGAGCTCAGGTAAATTTGAAGTCAATACAGTTTGGGGGAAAGGGAGAGTTTCACAGTTTCTCTCCAAATGATTTTTTATTTTTTTAAAGATTTTATTTATTTGACAGAGAGAGAGCACAAGAAGGGGGAGCGGCAGGCAGAGGGAGAGGGAGAAGGAGGCTTCCTGCTGATCAAGGAGCTCGATACGGGGCTTGATCCCAGGACACCGGGATCATGACCTGAGCCGAAGGCAGATGTTTAATAGACTGAGCCACCCAGGCACGCCTCCAAATGATTTTTTAAAATGCATTCCATTTTTTTTATTTATATGTCATATTATGTATTGGTATAGCATGCTGTAAAGAATAATTCATAGCAATGAAACGATTTTAAATTTAACCTACCGACAGCTATCTCATCACAAAATTGAAGGTGAATATGGCCACAAGGATATTTTCTTATTCTATGCATTTGAAACTGCTGCGATCACATTCTGAATGTCCCATTGATTTCTGAAGTCCCTGGAATAGCGCCATTTTTTTTGTTTGTTACAATTTCCTGATTTTGCGGATATATTGGAACTGGCTTCAAAGGTCAGGCAGGCATCTTATATATTTGGCTAATCCATGTTAGCTAAATCTGGCTTTAGCTATGTGGAGAAAGATAATGGCTATTTTGAACTACTTTTGCGCAGGGCTTTGGAGGGGAAGGAAGGACATGAATCATGTGGGAGCTGCTCAAGCTGCTCAAGAGGGCACAAGATATCAGCTCAGAGAGGGTGTGGAAGCTCCTGCTAGATCCTTTGTTGGACTTTAACCCAGCCCAATGTTTAACCCAGCCAGACTGTTATGAAACAGGGGCTCTTTGAAGAAATATTGGAAAGTATTTAGACCACTAAGGTCAGAGATCCAGGAAGCTGCGGCACCTCCAAGGACTCCTTCCTTCCTTGACCGTGGGAACAGGCTAAAGATAAAGGAAGCTTCTGTTTCCTACCTCAGGAGCAGGAAGGGAAGCAGGAATGCTTCAGGTTGGCTCACAGAGGTATGTCTGAAACCGGAGATGCGTTTCTCTCAAAGCAGTGATTCAGAGTGAGGCAAGAAAACCTGTGGGGGCAAGTCCCATTCGAATGTTCAGGGCAGTAAAGTGGTCTAGGATGTCCACGCAAGTAATAAGAACAGCGATTATTCAGTAGAATTTTGCAATCGTAGAGCTGGAAGGGACCTCAGTAGCAATCGAGTCCAAAGTTTTGTTGCCATGAAACTCTCTCTTCAAACAAAAGCTTCCACAGGAGCCCTAACACAAACCTATATGAAAGCAGGATTGCTAGGGGTGCGGCTCGGAGGGTCCAAAAACCCACAAAAGCTTACTTATAAAATTAGAATAACTTTAAGAACTGGAAGAAGTTTTATTTATATCATTGAGAAGCTAAAGCAACATTGGTCACAAAGAATAAAGTTCCCCAAACTGACACGTTCTTATATAAAGTGAAAAACCTTTGAATCTTTAAAGACATTTTTATTTGGAGGTATGAAAACGGGGAATATGACTTTTAGTCACACGGAAATGAGCCTTGGATGAAAATTTTCAGATTTATGGACTATGCTATGCTGCTGTGGGACAATGAGTCCCCAAGCCCCACGAGGTGGCGCCCCTGTTCGGCATTTTGAGAACGTTTGTTTCTCTCCTGGAGGGTCTGTTGGCCTCGTGTTTTGTAGGTTCAAGGAAATCCGATTAGATACCACGCACAAGGAAGCCACACTTGATTTCTTCAATTTTAACCTCCTTCCCTCTCACTTCCGTTCCAACGATAGAAATCCGCATGACATTAGGGTTACTGAGGTTTCTTCACTTTTCAGAAAAGGAAGAAACAAATTCCCTAAACATTCCCAGGGAAAAAAAAAACAACAACAGGAAGAGCCTTCCAGGGGGCCTGGTGCAGCCAAAGGAAGCTTGGGAATTTGAAGACTTCTAGTTCGGACTGCGCCAACTAGAAGATCCCGGGGAAGCAGGGCTCCCCTGGCCTCAGTTTCCTCGTCGGTAGAATGGCTCTTTGCGCCCTACCATCCGCGGCATCCCGTGGCAGGGGAGTCAGACAAATGTCAGCTTAAATTCTGGATCCTACTTAAATCTGTAAAAGGGGGATGTCATTATGGTGTGGTCGCTGAAATTAAATAAAACGGTGTTCGTAAGCGCTGGTACAGTGTCACTAAATGAGTTTATTACGCTTCCTACGTTTTTATTACTGCTTTCATTACCCTCCGGCGGGGGGCGGGGAGAAGCCCCTCCGTGGGAAAGCCTAAGGAAATTACACATTTTTCATTTTAAAATACATACTCAAGGGAGGTTTTAGAGGTTCAGGCTACAACGTGCTGAAGGACAGTAGACGGTGAGGGGCGGGCCGCACTTCTGAGGCAGAAATCGGGGGCTAATTGCTACTTTCACAAATCCTCCGTCGGGGCTTTTCTCCCCCCCGCGGTAGCGGGCCCCCGCCCCTCACTCGCTTCCAGAGAACACCCGCTGCACAGCGGACTGACGTCCCGCCCGGAACCTCCCGGAGCCTGCGCGAGTGGCGGTGCCAAGCGCCTCGCAGTAGGGAGAGGCTTCGGGGCCCGCCTCCAGGCGTCACCGCGTAGCGGCGCGGAGGCGTTTCCCGGGGCGTGCCGCGGTTGCTAGGCGACCACACCGCTCCCCCTCCCGCCCCTGTCGCTCTTCTCCCCACTCCCGGCCAAGCGAGTCGCGAGCAAAGGCGCGCGGATCTGCAGTGTCTCGACGAGATTCCCCCGGGAAGCGTCGCGGCCCCGGCGGCAGCCGCCCCAGCGCAGGTGAACCCTGCACTCCGGACCCGCCAACCGCCGCCCCTCCCCCCGGGGTCCCGAGCTAGCGGATGGGAGGCACCGCTCGCGGGCCCGGGCGGAAGGATGCGGGGCCGCCTGGAGCCGGACTCCCGCCCCAGCAGCGGAGGTAACGGCGCCGCAGGGTAACGGGCTGGGGGCGCCCGAGTGGACGTCGGGTGCAGGCTGGCGAGGTCCGGGGGCGGGGAAGGCCTGGGCTGAGGTTGGAGTGAGCCCCTAGCAGGAGGGATGAGGGAAGTGTTCTGATCGCCTCCGGGGGATCGGCCCACCTTCTTCCCCTCCGTCAGCTCCCCTCCCAGCCCACCGTGATCGGGGGAGGGGGCTAGAGCGGAGTTAGGAAAAGCAGCCCTAGATCGGGGATATGGTAAGGAACTCTAAGAAGCTGGGACTTTTTGTGGGGCTTTTTAACAAACTGGGGGAGGCAGGGAGCAATACCTTTCAAGGAAGCCCTGTTGCTCAGAGCAGATAACCAAGGGCTGAACTCCGGTTTTGCCGTGAGGGGTGCGGTCTGGCTTCGGATATGCAGGTTAGGGCTTGTGCTGAGTAGGGCTTTCTGGGGATCCTATTTTGACAGAGTCTCCACCTTGCATTGTATTTTACACCTAAAAGGAGACAAGGGACCCCCCCGCCCCCCCCGCTTCATTTGCATGCAGACTTCCTTTGGGTAATTTCCTCTGCCTATTTATAGGAATACTTGCAGGTCTTCAGTGTCTTTTTCTCTATAAATGTGAACGCCTGTCCCATTTTATTTATTACAATCATGCTGTTAGCGAAGAGTCAGCCATATCCCGAATTTTTGGTTGTCAGAAAGCAGTTTCCATTAAAGATGTAAATAATGCTATCAGAATGTGAGCTAGTTTTTAAAAAGACTATTCCAAAAAATAATTTTAGTGGACTTTTTAAATTATTTGTACTTCTATGACACATCAATTAAGAAAGCTCTAGAACTAATTTACAAAACCGTTTCTAAAGGCAACTTTAAATATTGAAATAAAAAAATTGAAATAAATATTTCAGCATATTTTAAAAGATTTTAAAAAATTCTTCCCCTGCAACCCGGTCATCATTATTGTATTTCTAGTGTATTATGTAAAAATGATACAATGAAAGGCTGATGTGTGTGACTGGGAAATTCATGTTCTTAGTGGCAGATGAAATACATTATCTAGGACCATCTTGTGGATTAAATAAACCCTCTCCCTCTTTTGTGGTGGAGGCACAGGGCTAAAGAACAGAGAGGTGGTCCTTAATCCTTTAGCATTTAGCTTCCACCATCCACCAGAAAATGAAGTGGGTAAAGAAGTGAAATTCAGTACATTTTGTAATTTAGAGACTCCCTTTAGTATTTGTTGTGCTTTTCACTGTAGGTTTCTACAAGTTAGATAGATGTTAAGTAGGTGCATAAGTAAATAATAAAAAGAAGAGAGCCCTAAGAAGACCTTTTATTTCTTGCATGTAGACTGGAACTATTCTTCCCATTATAACATGTGGAAAACAAGCTCAAGGAAGAAGGTAGTGGTAGAGCTGAGATTAGAATCCAAGTGTCTGACTTCTAAAATATAGTTACTTCTGCCTTTTTTTTTTTCCCCCTCTTTCTTTTCCTGTTCTGGTTAGCTTTCAGGCTTCAGATTCAAACTAGTCTTTCTTTTTTCAAGTAAGTTAAATGAGATCCTTTTGATAGTCCCTATTTTTATTTATTTTTTTTAATATTTCATTTTTAACTAATCTCTACACCCAACATGGGACTTGAACTCACAACCCCAAGATCAAGAGTCACATGCTGTACCATCTGAGCCAGCCAGGCACCCTGATAGTCCCTGTTTTTTAACAACATTCACAAAGTAAGACTTGTTTTAATTATTTCAAAATACAAACCTAGAAATGCTTTCCTTTTTAAAAAAAGAAAAGTTGGGTTTCCTCTATTCTTTTGCCAAATACTCCAGTTGTTTGTATTCAGTGCCAACATGCAGTGTAGACATTTTTTTGTATTAGTTATTTGTGGCAGATGTGAGGCAATAAAGACACAATGTTTTGAAAATACAAGTTTATATACTCCAGTTACTGATGAGGATTTTATCTGTAATCCTTTCAACTAGACTGGGGGATGGTGTCTATGATACCTTCATGATGATAGATGAAACCAAATGCCCACCCTGTTCAAATGTACTCTGCAATCCTTCTGAACCGCCTCTACCCAGAAGACTAAATGTAAGTAAATGAAGTAGTTCTTTGCTCTCTAGTTGTCTTGGAAAGAAGGAAGTGCTACTTAATGCCCAAGATACAGTTACATTTCGCTGGCAACCCAGACTCTTTTGTTTCCTTTTGGTTTCTCTTGACTTTGAAATAACAATTGCTGTGGTCCAAGTTTAGCTTTACAGACTGATTTTGATTTGGAGCCACAAGTATTCCTTTCAGTCACCGGGATAAATATATGGCATTAGGAAAAAAATAATAAGCTACTTTTATCTGCTGAATGTTTATTTTGCTATAGAATGACACAGTGTGTTGTAAAAACTCATTTTTAACAAAAACCAGAAACAGAAAATACCCCTGAATTCATAGATCTGCCCATTTTTTTTTCCTGCCAGATAGAAATGCAGTCCTAGCTTATTAGTATGCTACAGAGAAACACTTTATGGATCATAAATAAAAGTTGAATAGTACAGTTTGGTTTTGATGCATTTAATCATTCTGGATCTTGCAGACATTTAGCTTTTGACACTGTTTTACTTAAGGTAATAAAAATACTAATTCATATTCCCTCAGCATACACAGAGTAGTAGGGAGAACAGGGTTTGGATGAGTTCCAGGATAGAGAGAAGCTATCCTGTGACTTTAACATTTGCTGCATTTATCACCTAATGAACAAATTGAATAACTGAATATACTAATTTGTAATTTCTCCTTCACTTTCTGTATCTAAGACCTCAAATTGTTTCGATATTCCAAAAAAAAATTACATGCATTTTTCATAGCCCTCCCCAACTTTTTGTCAGCTTTTGCTATTAAAATCAATCTTTTCACTAGTTCTGAGGCTAATAATATTACAGAGTATTGGCTAAATATGTTTGGAAGGCTGGTCACCCTATTTTATTTATTTTTTTTTTCACCCTGTTCTTTGGAGTATAGTAAGTTTCCTTTCCTCAGCAAGCTTATTTCTTTAATATGTGAAAAACCTCTAAGAGCTCCAGAATCACATACTCCTCTGGTTGACCATCAGTTTTCTTGATTACTGGCTGCCAATTAGCATGTCTCTGTGGGAAACTTTTTTGCAGTTGGGCTGGTGCATTAACATGTGACTTAAAAGTTCATTTTAACTTTAATTTAGAGTTAGCCAATGCTAATCATCTCCCAGCCCGTCAATTAAATTGTATGTTTCAGGATCAAAATGAATTTCATCCTGTATAATATAAAGAGTAACCTTGGGACATAGGCTTTTCATTCTAACCTAATGGTGTCTTTGCAAACTTTGCTGAAAAAAATGCTCTTTGACCTTTTGTTGACATTTATAGTTCATTATGACATGACTCCATCCCCAGACCCTATTGCTCTTTTCACAAAGCCTTTAGGCTTCACTGTTTATCCAAGATGTTCTTATGTTCTCATTGTATACTATAAATCATCTGCTTATAGGCTTTTATTGGGTTAAGCTTTGTGTTGCAGATTTAGGGCCAAGAGCTAGGGAAAGAGGATGGAATGTTTCATGTCTGGATGAGAAGTATATTCCTTCTCAGAATTTCCCAACAAGATCTTCAAGACTTGACTAACACAGTTGAGGATTCTATTTGAAATGTCAAGAGCCCTCCAAATTAACAGAGTATGTGAAGCATTCTTAAATAAAACATGATTAATCTGGCATTATCTGTCCCTGTGGTATAATGACATAATTAAGAAAACAATTGGTATAGTTGGTCATATATACTGCTTGGTTATTGTGATTATAACTACAGACTAGAAATATATAGTATTCTATAACTATTATACTTTAACATGCGTGCAAATTGTAGACTCTACTAGAACAATGGGAGGAAGATTTTATTTATAGCACAACAGTCTTGATACATAATTGATTCAGGCCAGGATTTGAGTTATGTACAGGAAAGGAAAGAAACCTAAGAAGAGAACCCCTCCCTGTGTGGAAAAACTCCTTCCTGGAATTCTTCAGATTCACAGGAGATTCAAGCCTTGATAATCCATAGTGGACTGTACCTGAAACATGGTGTTCTGTTCTGAGAGCCACACTTCAAGAGAGACATGAAGTGCAGCCTTTGCTGTGAATGTGAATAGGATAGTAAGCAACCATGTGAAGCAGAGGATGTAATGGGATGATGAGCCCAGGGAAAAATGGTGGGGGTAGGACAGCCCCTTTTAGGTATTGAAGGACTTTTACATGAAATTTGGACACTCCTATGTAGTTCCAGGGGGCAAAAATAAGACTCAATTTACAGGGCGAGAGATGTAGGCTCACTCTAAGGAAAAACCATGAGTCAGGAAATCCAAATGATATCCTTAATTTTATTGTAATAGTTCTGTGAAAATTAAATTTCTATTCTATATCTGTTCTTATTAATGTTCTGTGCCTGAGACCCTCTCTTTATCAGAAACAGAAATGAAGACCTCCAGAGCCAGCACATTCTTACATGTAAGCAGAGTAGGTAAAATACCCAGGGATGGACCCTCAGATCCCTTTCTTACCAGCTTGTCACTGATGATCACGGTTTCTAGAGAGTCATTCCTTTGGGTTAAGGCATTGTTCTTCTATTAAAGTTCCAATATCTTGGAGAGGTGACACCTTAAATTGTATAGCAAGTTGAAGGCAGGTTTTATGCCGGAGAGAAAGTGTGTGAGGTATTTCCATGTATCCTAAAGGAGGGCCTGTTGTGGAGCCATCAATGTGCAGGAGACCTATGTAGTGCCAGATGTCTGGTGGAGGGAGACTGGAGATATGGAAGGAGGTCCCACAGAGAGAAGAGAGAAACAGAAAGCGCAAAGAGAGGGCGTATAGTTTAAACCTTAATATGTTGAGAATTTTGTCTAATTATTACCAGTGTTTGTAAACTGTTTTATAGCTTGTAAGGGTCGTTCACATATATTATTAATTATAATTTGATTCACACAGCATCCTGCAAGTAGGTATTATTCACATTTTATAAATAAAGAAACTAAGGCTAAGAAACTGAGCAAAAGGTCAAGCAACCTGCCCAAGGACCTACAGCTTTTAAGCAGGATAGCCAGGACTCCAACCTAAGCCAAGGCTGTTAGACATCTCTTTTCTTCAGCATGTGTCCCCAACACACTTGAAGTAAATACGTAGGTGCATTAAAGTTAGGTAGTAAAAATTCTAAGGAAAACTGGCTGAGATGCATGCAAAGTTTCGCTTTTATTATGTAAATCTACCTATAATTCCCTCATTCAGCCAAACCCTATCTCCTCCTGGATTGTAGTTCCTTGAGAACATCTGTTTTGTGGTTGTTTTTATTTAGCACTTGTAATAGTGAACAGCAAGGGTTCCTGTGACTGGCACATGGATGGCTGGGTAGATGAATGGGACCCCCTTCTGGTTTTTCAGCCCTGAGTACAGGAAGAGTCATTTGACTTAATTACTGATAATAAAAAATGTTGCATAATATTTACATCTTAGCAAGATATTTAGGTTCTGTCTGCAGGCCTGATTTATTTCCTTGACCAGTGATAGTTCTCCATTCTGGTATCAGATTTTTCTCGCGGTCCATATGTCGTCCCTTAAACACTGCTGGCCAAAGTGTGGCTACAGTTGTGTCGCCTGTGTCACTTTTGTGTGCAATCATGTTCTGCCCTGTTTTTGTAACTACAAGACTCCATAAATGTTTAAATTGATTAAGTGACCTGAAAGGAGCAGGCAGGCGCGAATGTCCTGCTCTTGTATGACTACAGCTGTATGTAAAATTTGCCAACACTTAAATTTTTTCATCTTTTTCTTTTTTTGCTGCTATTTATATTTTGTCTTTCATATTGTTATTTAGGTCATAGGCCATGTGCTGTTTTCTTAGGTTATGTTAAAATTCTATTTTTTAAAGATTTGGCCACTTTGGATCATTACCTTTTCATTTTACCTTGTCTTCTTTCCTTCTAGCACCCTCTTGAATTTTTCTTAGTGTGTGTGTTTAATTTTTTGTATTTCTCTTTTTTGCTTTTCATTTCCTCCAATTTTATAGAATTTTATTTCATCTCAGAGGAATAAGTAGAGCTTTCTTTGGGGAGTTACTGTTTCTTGAAGGAGTATGATAAGTAAACTCAAGTAAAAAGAGTAATATGCCTTTATCACCTAGGCTCTTGCTGAGGAAGAGTGGGTGTAGGTGTAGGTGAGAGACACAGAAGAGAGACACTGTCTCTTCAGGAGAGTTTTATCAGAACCTCTCCCATCCTATCCCCCCCCCACCCCCCACCCCTCCTGGGGCCTTGGAATTCTCACTGTTATTCATCAGATACATAAAGAATTGGCCCAGAGGATCTCAGAAGTTCTCTCTGGCTTAGAACTCTTGTGATTCAGTGAGCTGAGCTACAAGCACTCAGTCATTTAGGGGGGAACCTGGGAGTAGATAATGCAGTCTTGCTTGATTCCAGGCCACAGCCATCATTCAGCCCTAGTGGAGAGTAGTACAGGTACTAGGAGAACCCGGTGCCAAGTGGTGTTTGTGGGAAGGATGCTGGACTGACAGAAGACCTGGGTTCAAATCCTGCTTCTGTCCCTTAATGGTGCTTTATCATTTATGGAACACTTTTTTTTTTTCTTTTTCTTTTCCTTTTCTTTTTATAGAACACTTTAATATGCATATTTTGATTCTGATATATGCCCTTAAGAATTGGGAAGATACTTGAAACAGTAAACAATATGAGACAGTACATATATAATCAAGTGCCAGATCAGGTGGTACAGATTTGAAAAGCTACAGTTAGGATATGAGGTTAATTAGCATGGGCTTGGAGTAGTTCTAGATGGAAGGGAGGGACTTGAATTGGGCCTTGAAAGAGTGCAGGATCAGAGTGGGTGGGGTGAAAAGACTCTCAGCAGAAAGACCTATTGGAAGGAACTTAGCACATTTAGGGTTTGGTAAGAAGACCATTCTCTTGAACAAAGCAAGGCATATATCAGGGGTTGAGGTGGCCATAATACTCAGGGGAGTATACTCAATAGAGACTCAAGTCTCTATTGACTCCTGCTTTACTTATCTCACTTTTGGGTCGTTGTAACCTACGTGACTGGACAGTTTTGTAGTCGTTCAGGCAGGGGAAGGATTCTTTCATCCTTCCCCTATTTTTGGTGGCTTTACCATTACATTCATTTTTCTTTTCCATAGATCACTGCTGAGCAGTTAACAAGAGATCACACTCAGCGCTTTCTGAATGGAGGTGAGATGAAGGTAGAACAGCTGTTTCAAGAATTTGGCAACAGAAGATCCAGTACTCTTCAGTCAGATGGCATCAACGACTCTGAAAAATGCTCTCCTACCGCCTCTCAGGGTAAAAGTTCAGATAGCTCGAATGCGGTAAAACCCAGCAGTTCAGCCAAAGCATCCAAAGTGGTACCACTGACTCCAGAGCAAGCGCTGAAGCAATATAAACACCACCTCACTGCTTATGAGAAGCTGGAAATCATTAATTATCCGGAAATTTACTTCGTGGGCCCAAATGCCAAAAAAAGACATGGAGTGATCGGGGGTCCCAATAATGGCGGGTATGATGATGCAGATGGGGCCTATATTCACGTGCCTCGCGACCATCTAGCTTATCGATATGAGGTGCTGAAAATTATTGGCAAGGGAAGTTTTGGGCAGGTAGCCCGGGTCTACGATCACAAACTTCGACAGTATGTGGCCCTAAAGATGGTGCGCAATGAAAAGCGCTTCCATCGTCAAGCTGCTGAGGAGATCCGGATTTTGGAGCATCTTAAAAAGCAGGACAAAACTGGTAGCATGAATGTCATCCACATGCTGGAAAGTTTCACGTTCCGGAACCATGTTTGCATGGCCTTCGAATTGCTGAGCATAGACCTTTATGAGCTAATTAAAAAAAACAAGTTTCAGGGTTTTAGCGTCCAGTTAGTTCGCAAGTTTGCTCAATCCATCTTGCAATCTTTGGATGCTCTCCACAAAAATAAGATCATTCACTGTGACCTGAAGCCAGAAAACATTCTCCTGAAACACCATGGACGCAGTGCGACCAAGGTCATTGACTTTGGGTCCAGCTGTTTCGAATACCAGAAGCTTTACACATATATCCAGTCTCGGTTCTACAGAGCTCCAGAGATCATCTTAGGAAGCCGCTACAGCACACCTATAGACATATGGAGTTTTGGCTGCATACTTGCAGAACTTTTAACAGGACAGCCTCTCTTCCCCGGAGAGGATGAAGGAGACCAGTTGGCCTGCATGATGGAGCTGCTAGGGATGCCACCACCGAAACTTCTGGAGCAATCCAAACGTGCCAAGTACTTCATTAACTCCAAGGGCCTACCTCGCTACTGTTCTGTGACTACTCAGGCAGATGGGAGGGTTGTGCTTGTGGGGGGTCGCTCACGTAGGGGTAAAAAGCGGGGTCCCCCAGGCAGCAAAGACTGGGTGACAGCATTGAAGGGATGTGAGGACTACTTGTTTATAGAGTTTTTGAAAAGGTGTCTTCACTGGGACCCCTCTGCCCGTTTGACCCCAGCTCAAGCACTAAGACATCCGTGGATTAGTAAGTCTGTGCCCAGGCCTGTCACCATTGAGAAGGTGTCAGGCAAACGGGTGGTAAATCCTGCAAACACTTTCCAGGGATTGGGTTCCAAGCTGCCTCCAGTTGTCGGGATAGCCAATAAGCTTAAAGCTAACTTATTGTCGGAAACCAGTGGGGGTATACCTCTGTGCAGTGTACTGCCAAAACTCATTAGCTAATGAGTTTTGGCAGCACTGTCGTGCTGTGCCCAGAGACGTATATGTTTGTATTTTTAATTATCTTGCAAACCTGAACATGGGGGAAAAATACAAGCCCATTGGTGGATATGTTTTTGTTAGACTAGATTTCTTTTTTTAACAAGGCAAAACATTTTTATATGACTGTAACAGAACTCTTTAAGGGCTAATTACCTAACCAGCCTGTGTTGGCCATCCTGGAATGTACATTAAATGACTTTTTGTAGGTCAGCGCATCTTTGTTACTGTCATCAGATGTACACACCTTATGTATGCTGCTCCTGGTTTAAGTCCCTTTCTCTCAAGATACAAGGTGCCCCGAGAAGTGTATCCTGACCACTCGTCACTTCTCATCTCCCTCAGCCTCTGTTCCAGAGGGGTAGTTTGGGACACGGCCATGGTTCTGGATGAGAGCGGAAGCTAGCCCTCTTGCCCCAGCAGGCCATTCTCACCTCATCCCAGGTGAAAGGGCTCAGCAGAATATGGGGCAGGGGAAGGTTCTGGAAGCTCTTAGTCACTTGAAGAAGTGGTGTCACTGCTTCCCAATGACTCATTTCTCTTTCTCTCAATCCTGTGATGTGTGCTGTTTTAACTTTATATTGTTGTGGTTATTTTTATGATTTTTCTGCTTCTGATTTGTTTCCTGGGAAAAACATTTTGTGGATGTCCTACCACTTTAGCAAGCGCTGGTTTTAAAACTAAGTCCTATGTATCACTTTACCACCCCACTGCACCCGTGTCTCCCAGGGACATAAAGCAGCTTTGCCCCAGATGAATGTTAAAGGTAGAAGCAGCAAGCAAACTGCAGTTCCCGAGTTTCTCAGAACCCTGGAGACCAGCCTCCTTGCTGTATTTCCATGGACTTCTTCCTTATAAAAGTGATCACTCTCAGAGAAACCTAAGTGCAGCCCACCTCCCTCCCTCCTCTCTCCCCAGCCCTCTGCCACCTCAGCATGCCACAATCTCCCCATTGTCAATTTAAGCCAAAGACTATTCTCCAGATTCTGGGTGAACTTCAGTTATAAGAAAATCCACACACCGGTGGTAATCCATTTCTCTTTCCTTCACTTCAACATCCTTTCTTTTTCTCTGCTAAGATTCAGTGAGGGCTGCAGTAAAGCTAACTGCCAGCCAAATGTCTTCCTTGGAAGGGCGGAGAAGGTACAGTAACTAAATAACCCAACGCTACTGTTTTCTTCCCCTCTACTTTCACGCTCCAAGAGTATGCCCGAACTCTGTCCTCAGAGTGGATTCTCGGAGGTAGACCATTGCTTTCTTCAACACCATTCTCAGGATGATCCAGTTCCATTTTTACTGTAGAATTTAATCTGCAAACTCCGTAAGGTTGGAAGATCCTAAGACCGCTGGGCAACACCATAACCAAAGGAAGAGAAATGCCAGGGGCATGTCACTGAAGGAACCCCTGCCTTACCCAGAAGCACTCTTATTGCCACGGCACAGGCTGTGAAAGCTGAGAGCAAACCGCGTGGCCTTGGTCCCGGGCACAAGGGTTCAGACTGAGGCCTCGGCCTCTTGAAAAGGGCATGTCCTGGTGCTTCTGGTGACTGAACAACTGCACTATTTGAGACTTGAATCGCTTCCTTCGCTCCAGGTTTACAGAAGGCAATGGAATACACACCTCCTCTAGGCCCCTCCAACTCCTGCTAAGCTCTCTACCTAACAGAGAAGTGGCAGAAGAAGCCCCCACGTTATCTTGGCAGAGCATGTGTTGAGGTTGTTTTGCCCGTTGTTATCAGTGTGGAAGACCTGCTCTTTAAAGCAAACAGTGTTAAAAAGACTGCTGCCCCAAACACATCTCCTGTGCCCAGGATCTGGATGTTTGTGTTTGTTGTGAGCGAACTCCTTGGTCAGCCCACGCCATCTGTGACGGGAGAAAAGGGAACCTGTGGCTGAGGTTGACACGTGGTCTGTTCCTGGGCATTGAGCAGACTTAGGTTACTGAAACCAGGCCAAGTGACAGGCTATAGACAACCCGTGACACCACAGACAAATTCTAGAAAGCTCTGGGAAGGTGGATGGATGTGTTTCTGCCTAAGTTTGGCAACCTAGAGAGTGACATAGAGCAGAGTCATCCAGGCTGGCTGGGACTCCTGGCTTCAGCAGCCGAGTCAGGTTTGGGGAGAGTGGGCTGGTTAAAACGTGCTGGCTGTGCCAGATGGATTTGGGGAGGTTTAGGAGTTGGTTTCACATTTAGGGGCAAGTTGTCATTTTTAGAGGCTGTTACCCAGTGCCCCCTTTTATCAGCCACTGTTAAATTGTCACTTGGATCACTGCCCGTAGCAGAGAGTGACTGAATTGGATCAGAGTTAGTGCAGAGATTCAGGCTGTCTTACTGACAGTTACTGAATTGTTCTTTAGCCATGTTTGTTCTGGTCATTTCAATTAAACAGGTCAAGTTGGTTGACTTCTACTGATTTTTGAATTGACAGAATCAACTAAGTTTCCAAATTGCTATTAGCACTGTGAAAAGAGTTGGGTAGGAATTTTTGTTTAATTTTATCCCTACAGTCATTTTTTTCTTTCAACGTGACTTTGAGATCTAATCCAGCTAATACCTGCTCCTCGTATCATACTCTGTCCTACCTTCTGTCCTCACAGTGATTGATCTGTTCATTCATCACATGCTATCATGATTTCTCCTTTATTGGAATGTAAGCTTCAAATGGGCAGGCCCATGTCTTCGTGATGCTCTAAATGAACCAGGTGTAATGCTATTGATCATGTGCAGGTGATGGAGGTTCATTTCCCTCCATGTACCAGGAATGTGCTCACCTTTTGTCTTCTTTTAAATTGACCCACACAATCTCCAGTCTGTAATCTCTCCTTTTTGAGAAAGGGTAATCGAAAAGGATTATGTGAGGACACCTCCTTCTGGTCCAGCACTTGACGTCTTGATAATAGTGAAAAATGCAGCCATAAAATAACCTTATCTATGACTTAAAGATTCTGTTTCTGTCCCTTGGAGACTCTGAAAGAGGAGAGGGTGTGTACCTGGCTCTTCCCCAGAAGACTGGTTTATGACTATAGTAGCATGCTTTAGTCCTCGGTGGGGTTTTTTGTTGGCTTTGGTTTTTGCTTTTTTGGTATTTTTTTTAGAGAGGGAGAGAGACAGGGGTGGGGAGAGGGACAGAAGGAATCTTAAGCAGACTCTATGCCCAGCTTAGCGCCTCAATCTCACAACCCTGAGATCATGACCTGAGCTGAAATCAAGAGTCTGATGCTTAACCAACTGAGCCACCCAGGTGTTCCTAGTCCTAGGTGTTTTAAGAGGGTTGGGGACAGACGGGTTAGCTGGCTAATGTCATTATACTCCTAATTTTTTTGACCTTTAATCTGTTAAAGAGTGAGGTTTATTGCATGATCAAAAAACAACAGAACAAGAGATTAAATAAAAAGTTCCACTGTGAAACAGTTTGGATCTATAGCAGCTGGTCATGTTGAAAAACTTTCTGTTTTGCCTAATTCCTAAGTAGGCATAATTAAAGGTAAATGCTAAATTTTAGGTAGGAGCTGATAAATGCTTCTGAGCTTTCCTAACAGAATACTCCTGCCTTAGGGAACCATGGAAAACTTGTAGTTGTTTCTCATGCATCTGTTGTTTGATGTCCTCAGCATGGAAGATGGAAAAGTGGCAACGATCATCCGGACTGCCTCTGTACACTCTTCTCTCCTTTGAGAATTAGGGATAAGTACTTAACCTTTGAACCAGGTGACAGAGTATGTTTTCCTCCAGGACTTCGGTCATGTTGGAGATGACTGGTCTGTAGAGCGGCTGAAACTTAATATACGCATAGCAACTGCAGCTATCCATGATATGAACGACCTGGAGTCTTCCAAATAAGGAGACAGCTGAGACAAGACAAGGGATTGGCACGTCAAGGAAGAGTTGTCCTCTGCCAGGATCAGCCTCCCAGTTTTAAATAATATTCCTAATATCCTCAGTTCAACATGTCCCACTATCATCTTCAACCTGTATTTCCTAAATCCCAGGAATTTAAAAGAATTTACTTCCAAACCTGGCCTTCAACCATAATGTGATTAGCAGTAATCCTTTCCAAGTGTCTGTTAAAGTATGCCCGCTAATTTCAGTGAGGCAAGTTTTTAAGAGTCACAATGAACCCATCCTTGTAAGGACTAAAAGCTCCGGTCCCTGAGATCCATAACCCCTGAGATAAGCCAGAGCTACAAATACATCGTCTAGACTTTGAAGGAGAGAATATGATTCTTAATATAGCTCACCAACTGCTAAGTCGTGCCTAGACTGTCATACTTTTTCTATAACAGGAGAAGCCTGCCTGCCTGTTGCCTAGAAAGAGTCTCACCTCCTCTGCCACCACACAAATAAGCTAAAAAAGAAAGAACGGCCCCAAATCAGGCCAGATGGTGACCCATGACTATTTCAGCTCAGGTTGTCAGCCTCTAAAGCATCAGATTTGAATCATTTTGGTATCATGGGATTCTATCATTGTTCATTTGAATCTGCTGACACGCTTCCTCTGGAAAGTATAGTTTGGCATGGATGAGTCAATGGATTTTGTTTTGTTTTATTTTGGTTTTGGAGTGGGGGTGTGTTTGTTTTTTAAAAAATAAAGATGAAATGCTTTGAGAATTTTTCAGCATCTCATGATTGTTTCAAAACCAAGTCTGAGGACTTCCCCAGTTGGCCCTGGGTCTCATACCCTGAAGTGTTGCCAAATGTGGTGAGTGGGCACCAGTCACTATGGGTTATCAGTGCTGACAATGATAGAGAAAGTAAGTGCTCAAAAAACGAAATAAAGGGGTAGGATGAGAGACAGCCTTGCAGAGATTCTGCCTGTCTTGTAGTTCCCCAGAGCCAGGGGACATACACCCTGCCTTTGTAAAGAAGGGAAATGGGAAGCCATGTAGGGGTGGCCATTTTCCCAGGGGCCCTAAGCATCAGCTCTCCCATCAGTATTTCTGGCATTTAGCCTTCAGGGGCCCAGGCTTAACTTAAGGATGAATCCTAACAAGCAGCTTCAAGGAATACAGTTTTATTTGGGAAGTTTCAGTGTTTGTCTTAGGCTAAGGCCTTGTACCACTCAATAACTTAAAGCCTGAGGGAACGGAGCGCATGGAAGGAAAGGGAAACAAAGTTCTTAGCGGCCCTTGGGCAGCTTCACTCCTGCCTGCTTCTGATCTGGCCCTGCACCATTTTTGCGCTGGCAACAGGAGCTCAGTGAATACTGAGCTCAAGGACCGCCTTCTGCCACCCTTGAATCGTCCCCTGGATTTTTGAGCAGGCTTTTGCCTTCTGGGAGCCTGGCCTAAAGCTGGAGAAGGGCCTTCCTGTACTCACATGAAAGCAGCTGCCCATTAAGAGAAACTATAGGCCAGGCAGAATTCTATCAGCCTTCCACATGCTGTTCACATTTCCCCACCATCTGGTATACCCCAAGCCAGGACAGCGCCAGGGCTTTTCAGAACTTAGAGCTTAGAGAAGGCAATGAAATGGCACTGAGAGCGCTTGGTGTGTTGTCCATTGCTCTTCATTATCCAGGAAGGCATTTCAGTCCAGAGACAGAAACCTGAAGTGACAGCAACTTGACTGTGACAATGCTAAGGTCTGCTCTTGATCTTTCTAGAGCAGGAGCCTGGACACAATTTGACCTTGTTTTGCAAAGGCTTCCCAGCCCTGCCTCTGCATCTGGCTGCTGACAGTCTCCTGATGCGGGAGCAGACCCAGGATACCCAATCCAAACCACTGCAGAGATTCCTTAATCATTCCCAGGGTGGATGAAGAGCCCTTGCCCAAACATCTCTGCCTTCTGAAGCACGTCCATACAGGCCTTTGTTAGTGCATTTATTCTTTCAACCCTGACGTATTTATTGAGCAACTGCTGGGGGTTGGGGGTTGGGGAAGCTCTTTGGTGGCCTTTGTCAGGGATGGGAGCATCCACAGCATTGCCCACCTCTCTCTCATAGGTTTAACAAAAACGAGGCAATGGGCTTAGAGAAAACTCCCGTTACCTACGCTCTGTTCTGGTTTTAAATTTGTGGAAATCTGTAAGTGAATGGGTCACCCTTGAGGTTGCTCTAGCATGATTTCAGGCCAGGGGTTTGACTTCTGGTACGCCCTCTTCAAACACTCATTGTATCCCAAATTCACTCTCCAGAGCAACCACAGGGGCGGAGGAAGGAGCAGGCACCGGAGATCCCTCCCACTCTTCCCTCTCTGCCGACCTCCTTCGACAACTTGCTGGCTAGCTTTGCTATTTTCTCCGGCGGCGGCCGTTCGGACATCGTTCATTTCGGTCCCATCGTCAAACCCGGGCGGAGCCTGAGACTGAGGTGAATACTTGGGATGGATGCAGAAACTTCCCCTCTGAGGTCATGGTCTGCAGTTTTTGAGCAGCTGGCCTTCACTGTCCTGGTTCCAGTCCCATCTCGGTAAAAGCGCTCCTTTCTTCTCCTTGGATCCCCAAATCACTCTCCGCTTCAAAATGCTAGAGGAACCGCCCAGGCAAAGAAGCATGAGTGAGAACAGGGGAGGCTTGCGACTTCTCTGGGGGCGCCAAGCGGAGGGGCGGACTGCCGGGGCTTCCCCTCAATCCTGCCGAAATAATAGGGGTCAGGAGCTTCCGCGGCAGGTCTTCCTTCCTGCAGGGACAGCTCTTGCCCAACGGCAGTGTCACACACGCCACCCCTCCTACCTTTTCCAAGCCCAACCTTGGGCAGCTGCATTTTCAGAGAGTATGTCCTCCGTTCCTTCTTTATTCCCGGCCCTGAATTCTGCTACCTCCCTGGAGAAGGGTGCAGCGTTAGCCCGGAGAGCCTGGGTGGAGCTGGGGCTGGGGGAGGGGGTAAAGGCTGGGATTTCTGGGACCGCGGAGTCTCGGTAGGTAAAGTCAGAAACCGGGGAGGGAACAACAGCAGCCCCCCCACCCCGAAGCCCTGGGAGTGCCCTTTCCCCGCCCCCCACAGCTGCCGCTCCGCAGGGGCACCCTAGAGGCCCCCCTCTCTCTGCCTGCCTTCTCCATTCTTCTCTCCCATGTTCTGTGTGCCAGGCGCCCTGCTGGGCAATCCAAACATGACTAAGACACAAGTCCTTGCTCTAAAAATTTGGTGGAAGTTAAACAAAGCTCAGGCAGAGTTGACATTCAGGGAGATATATACGATGTAGACATGCACTAGTGCCCTAGGAGTAAAAAAGAAAAAGAAAAAGAAAGAGGTGGGGGTGAAGGTCAACAAAGGAGTTTTGTGGTGGCTGCCCCTCTTCATCACTAAACATGACCTTGTCCCCCACTGACCACCCATTGTCTGCAATGCCTCCTTTCTGAGAGATCATGAATGCATGGTGCCCAGGCTCTTCCAAACAGACCCAGTGAGAGACTGAGCCCCACACTGGAGACACCAAACACCCTGGTCCCTTTGGTTAGTAGCTGAGCCATGGTTTGGAGCCAGACTCTCCCCTGCTTCTATCAAAAGAAGGTGCCCCATTCAACACCCCATCCCCACCCCATGCAGTGTTTACCGTGCATTCTCAGGGACTCTCTTCCTCTGCCCTCATCCAACTCCCCAGAGGTGCCAAAATGGGGGTTATTTTTACCTACAGGGTTGGGGAAGGGGCAAAGGCTGAGGCTGGGGCAATTCGGTGGCGCCAGCTGAGGCTTAAATGCCCTGAGAAAGCCCCACCCCACCAGCTCTCGCCAGCAGAGAACCCGGTAGGAAATAAATAGTGCTGTGTGCCCAGCCGGGAGGGCTGGCCCGCATCTGTCTGCCTGGACCAAAGCCAGTCACATGACCCCAAGCTGGTTAAAAAGAGAGCTCCGGTAATCTCCCAACTCAAGTGTCTCAATCTGGCATGAGGAGCTATGTGGGCAAGGGTGCCAGCTCTTCTTTATGGGGCCGGAGTGGACAGGGGAGAAGCAGTGGGGAAGCAGTGGGAAGGGGCACTTCAAGCCGGGGAGGGAGCCAACTGGCAGACTTCACCCCAGGCAAAACTGTCAGTCCCCACGGCCTGGCACTGGGAAAGGGTGATAACCCCCAGGAGGGCAGTGTAGGCAAAGGACTTGAAAGGCGAAAAAGACTGGCAAAAGTTCTACAAACAAGTCTGTGGCCAAAGCTATTGTTTCCAGTGGGTGCGCATGGGCGTGGGCGTGCAAACACACACACACACCCCTCATATTTTTTCTTTCCCGTAGGTTTGTCTCCCATGCGTGCACCGCCCCCCCCAACCCTCTCACTTCAGAACGTCTGCATGTGATGACCTTCAGCAGTACATCTGTCTGCTCTCCCTTCCCCCACCCACCCTCTCCTGTGACTCAGGGACTCAGGGCAGTGGCTGCTTCCCCTCTCTAGGCCTCAGTTTCCCTTTAGGCAGCCTGTTTTGGATCCGGCTCTCAGGGCCCCTGAGGCAATCTAGGGCAGCACACAGAGAGAGGCTCCCAGGAGAAGAGTTTTTACCAAAGTCCCGGGAACTAGGTGAAACGATTCAGCAAGCTAAAGCCCTCCTTATTCAGATCTGAGCTCCTGAGAAGTTGGGGAACCTTGAGCCAGGAGACCTGTTTGTTCAGATCCTGCTGGTGAGAAAAAGGCCCTATGTATCATGAGGGAAAATGTACAGCCCCAGGTGCACCTGTTCATTGCAGAGGGTGTCTGCATGGCAGGCTAGGGATCACAAGAGGTCGAAAAATTGCTCCCTGCAGGATGACATGGTGCTGTGGAATGGGGAGGCCCAGACAGCAGGAGCTGTCAGCCCCAAGAAACCTAAACTCAAGGAGCCTGAACTGGAAGGGGGGGGCACATTCAACAGCCCCAAAGATTATTGACTTAATGGTTGAGTTCAAGGGAGAAATTGGGACAGCCCCTCAAAGAAATAAACAAACAAACAAACAAAAACACTCCATGTTTACATATCTAACTGGTTCAGAAAAACACTGAACATATAGGAAGGGAGCAGGATTATTTGTGATTTCAGGGACTATTCTGGAACTCCAAGCTCCATGAAGGTACTCCTAAGGTTGGGGACAAAGGTTCATTTTCTCTGGTTGGAAAATTTAAGAAATCAGTGAGGAGTGGGAAATATGCAGAATCATGTAAGTTCCTGGAATGTAATAAATAAATTTGATTCTGAGCCAATTTATCTCCCAAGCACCAGCGTGGAGCCACCATCTGGAGAATCCTGACAGGCATGGAGTTAGACAAGGGAGTAAAAAAGCCACCGTGTCTAATCCCCACTCAAAGAGGAGTAATTGGGAGAGTCTGATGAAGAGGCTATTTACAAAACTGGGGCAGGGTTACAGGAAACTATTAAGGGACAGTGAAGCACCCAAGGGATAGCCACATTGGCCAAAGGAACGGTTGGTGCAATTTCAGAGAGTACGGCTTCCGATGACGCCGCAGGGGGCGGCCACTCCACAGAGTGCCCTTGGTAGAGGAAGACAGGCAGGGCCAACCTCTGGCCAGCAGGGAGGAAGCAAGGGGACGAACACGCTGCCATCTCCTCTTACGCCCACACCTCCTATTGGCCAAACCTAACTGAAAGTCAGGGGCGAGGAGACTGGTTGGTGTAATCCTAAAAAGCCAAACTCCCAAGGCACGGAGCACAGTGGAGAAGCGTGGGGAGTGGACCCAGCAGGATAGAGTATGTACAACACAGTCTCTGAGCAGGCAATTCCATCAGTATCAATAAACAATTTGGGGGCACAAAACATGCACCAGCATGGTGCTGTCCACTGAAGATAAAATCTCAAAAGCCTGGTATTCTAAGGGCTCCTGGGTGGCTCAGTTGGTCAAGCGTCTGCCTTCGGCTCAGGTCATGATCCCAGGGTCCCGGGATCGAGGACCGTGTTGGGCTCCCTGCTCAGCGGGGAGCCTGCTTCTCCCTCTGCCCCTCCCCCTGCTCCTTCTTTCTCTCAAATCACTAAATAAAATCTTAAAAAAATAAAAAAAGAACCTGGTATTCTAGCTGGGGAGGCAGGAGCAGGAGTGTTCAGGGAAGCCTTCTTGGAGGAAGTGGGAATGTGAGCTGGGGCTTGAAAGACAGGTGGGCAAAGGGCTGGGAGCACTTTCTTTCACTGTGACAGAATGCCACTTAGCAACTGGATCCACCCAGGGCCAAGTTTCAGCTCTTCCACCCCTGCGATTTTATCTAATGGCCATGGACAAAGACAGCCATCGGGCTGTAGTTGTCTGACCACACATTACTCCTCGCCTTACCCCTCTTGGAAGGATCATATTCTGAACCGCCTGCCTGAACTTTCTGAACCATCTTCCCCGCTGGGTTCTTCTTCTTTTTTTTTTTTATGATTTTATTTAGTTATTTGACAGAGAGAGACACAGCGAGAGAGGGAACACAAGCAGGGGGAGTGGGAGAGGGAGAAGCAGGCCCCCCGCCGAGCAGGGAGCCTGATGCGGGTCTTAATTCCAGGACCCTGGGACCGTGACCTGAGCCGAAGGCAGACGCTCAGCCATCTGAGCCACCCGGGCGCCCCATTCCCTGCTGGGTTCTTGAGAGGACAGGTTTCCTCCACCTCCAAGAGTGATGTCCTAACTGACCAAGCAATTCATCAATAAAAATTCGCCTGGCTCCATGCTGGGAATTTGGGCTATCTGGATGGATAAAACATGATGTAGGGAAGACGTAAGGGCTCGAGGCCAGGGGCTAAGAGAGAATTTCTGAGACGTCTTTGATACAAAAAGGTGGTTTTATTAGGCACGGGGACAGGAGCCGTGGGCTGAAGGAGCTGCACTGGGGGCATGAGGACCGACCCGTTATAGACTTTCAAGTTGGGAGGGAGTTAGGGATAGTGTAAGTCTCTAAGGAATTTTGGAAGTAAGGTTTCTAGGACCTTGCGGGGGGGCTAGCTATTGTTGGGAAAAAGTCATTTATTACTGTCTAATAAAACCTTAGTCATGAGACCCTTCAGATATGTATCAGTGGGCCATATGCTTGGGGGGGGTTATTACCAACATGTATCTTGGGGGGTTTAGAGATAAAGGAAGTTTCCAAAGGGATTTTTATATGTTAAAGTAGACTTACAGGATCCTGGGGGCGGGGGTAGATTTAATAATTTTTCCTCTGCCTTTGTTTCCCACATCAAAACACACTCCCTGCCCTCAAGGAGCAAATATTTTACATAGAACAGAGATGTGTGTAAAAATCACTATATTGTGTTTGGTCGCAGGTATGATGGAGGGATTATTAAAGTTCTAGAGACTCACAGCAGAGACAGTGACTAGAAGTGTTAAAAAAAAAAAAGCCTTCGGAGAGGTAACACTTAGACTGAGTCCATCAGTGAGTAGAATTTGTGAGACAGAGAAGGAAATTCCTGGCGGAGGACTTGAAATGTGTGGGAACAGCAAGAGGTGAGAAAGGGTAGGGGGACACGCAGGGTGGCTAGCACACAGGACGGCGGGAATTGAATCTAGTGGGAAAGGTTCAGGCTAATCTAAAAGAACATCATAGATCCAGTTCTGGAACTTATCAGTTAAGCAGATAAATAAGAAACCAAAGGATGTTTTCATGTAGGGAGTAACATGACGAGGTTTCTTTTTGGGTAGAAAGTGATCTTCTGGGAGGACACAATATTTGTTCAAATGCAGGTGAAGGAACCTGAGCTAGGAATCTGTACCTCTGCTCCGTCCCTGCCTCCCCCCAACATCTCACCCCCTCATCCCAACTCCCTGTCATCTTTCCCCAGAGAACAAGTGTTATTCCCTAAAAAAAAAAAAAAAAAAAACAAGCCCAAATAAGTGAGCTTGTCTCTTCTAGGATGCAGGGATCAAGAACACCCAGGAGGATATTTCCCCTTCCTCCAGTGTTTACCCCATCCTCAAATTTGATGACCCAGAGCCTGGGATGGAACCTTAACTGGAGCAGACAGCCTATGGGATTTAGGACCTGCCAATCTTAGAATAACCAGCCAACTCCAGGGCTTTTCAGCCTCCCTGGGGTTCTTTCCAAACTTTGTGGCTATTCCTCCAGGTCTTAGCTGAAAAACACCAAAAATAGGCCAGCTCTTTTCAATTTAATTAGCCATTCCTCTGAGGACAGCAGATGGAATGAAGCAAAGACAGATGCATTGGGGGCAAGGAGGGGTGGGAGTAGATTCTAAATGGGGTTTCTCATGAGCCCAAATTCACCCCCACAAAGGGTACTTCTTAGAACAAGAAGCTCAAGAGGCACACAAAGGGGCTCTGGGATTTGGCCTCGAAGACCAAGGGTCTAAGTGCTGCTCTCAGGCGGGGTCTGTGAGGTGGCCTGAAGGATGGAAGCAGGAGCCTGGGACTCCTAGGCAGGAGACAGGAACCCCGGCTCCCTTTGCAGGGGCTAAAGCGCCGTCACCCAGAGCAGGGGTAACCTGCCCTTACGTGGCTCCTGTCTCAGGGGCTGTGAGTAGCCAGCAGCCAACACCGACAGCCCTGTAACAGCCGCCCAGCGAGGTGCCGGAGTCTGTTTCTGGAATTCTTTTAAGAGTGGGGGAAATAGCCAGCTGCCTGGGACAAGATGATCTCTGAATGCCTCCCTTATCTAAAACGGGGTGATGTTTGCTAGGTAAATGCAGGCCACACTTGGGCAGGGGCGAGCTAGAATGACCCTTACTTAGGGCCTTAGGGGTCTCTCACCTTAGAAAAGCACCTTCTCAGCCAAGCAGAGAGACCACCGATGTGGAGCAATTGCCCCCTCTGGTGGTGAATATAGGTATGACGCTCCACAGAGGTGGCTTCATCCCCTACTTTAGTCCTTAGCAATTTGTCCCCCAAAACTCAAAAAAGGAGGAGTGGGAGGAGTGGAAGGAGTGGGAGGGGGAGGGGGAGGGGGAGGAGGGGGAGGAGGAGAAGGAGAAGGAGAAAGAATGGGAAGGGGAAGGGGAAGGGGAAGGAGAAGGAGACTGCAAGTCCAGGCTTGAGTCCCTCTAGCTTCCTTCTCTTTCTCCTGACTACAGTTATGGTCCCTGGCCAGGAGCTTCTTTCAGTTTTCTGGATTGACACTTTACAGTGGAAAAAGCACTGGTGCTGGTTCCAATGAGAGCTCGAGTGAGTCACTTTTCCTTTTTGCTCCGTGGAGAAATGGAAACTACCTGTTTGCATATCTTTATTCAAACTTGCTCTTTCCATATCTGTAATGTGCAGATACAGAGGCACTGCCTGCCTCCTGGGAAGGCCAGAAGCTGGGGTGCTCTCCCTTGTCAGAAGCTGCTGTCACTGTCACTCATGCCTGGACCTGAGACACCCCCTCAGGACTCAGCCCCTCGTGGCTGCCAGGCTCCTTCCATCTGGTTGGGAAGTCACCTTTTCCAGCGTCCAGGGCTGCCTGCCAGGGAAGGTCAGAGTGACCTGGTGACTGTGGCACTCAGGCTGGAAAGACTTGGTCCTGAGCCTGTTTTGCCTTTGTTATCATCACTTAACAGGCTTTATGATTTACATTTATTTTTAGATGCCTTACTGAACATTCCTTTTATATGCACTGTGACGCTTCAGGTATCAGATGCTGGATGCTATGGGTAGGAAACAAACCAGGACAATTGTTGCCTTCAGGGAAACAATTTGACTATGGTTGTGACTATTTCCACAGGTAAATTAATGGTGCTTTTGCTACAGTTTCTTTCCTTCTTCCTTCCTTCCTTCCTTCCCTCCTTCCTTCCTTCCTTCCTTCCTTCCTTCCTTCCTTCCTTCCTTCCTTCCTTCCCTCCCTCCCTCCCTCCTTCCTTCCTTCCTTCCTTCCTTCCTCCCTTCCTTCCTTCCTTCCTTCCTTCTACGGATAGCTTAAAACGAAAATAAACTGTGTTGCGTGAATGGTGGTCTCAATGGTCAATGCTTTGGATAAGTGTACATTTAGGAGCAGTGTTGCATAGTGTGTTTCAAAATTGTTTTCAAGGGGCACCTGGCTGGCTCAGTCTGTGGAGCCCACCACTCTTGATCTCAGGGTTGTGAGTTTGAGCCCTGTGTTGGGTGGAGAGATTACTTAAAAATAAAATTTTAGGGGTGCCTGAGTGGCTCAGTTGGTCGAGCGTCTGCCTTCAGCATGAGTCATGATCTCAAGGTCTTGGGATCGAGCCCCGAGTCAGGTTCCCTGCTCAGCGGGGAATCTGCTTCTCCTCTCCCTCTGCCTACCACTCCCCCCTGCTTGTGCTCTTTCTCTGTCAAATAAATAAATAAAATCTTTAAAAAAAATAAAAATAAAATCTTTAAAAAATTGTTTTCAAGAATTTATTTTGCTAAGTGGACCTTTAAATTTTTTTTATTGTGGTAAGCTGTGTACAATATGAAATGTACCATGTTAGCCATTTTTAAGTGTATCATTCACTTAATGTTAAAGTACTTTCACATTGTTGTGCAACCATCACCACCGTCCATCTCCAGAACTTTTTCATCATCTCTAACTGAAACTCTATGCTGGGCCTGTCTTTAACACGGGAACCGGGGAGAGCCTGCCAGCGTCCAATATCACCCTCAGACTTCCGGTGTCTTTCTATTCTTCTGCTCTTCCTAGCCTGGTCAGACCAGTTATGGTTACCATGTTCTGGCTCTTTCCCTGGGGGGGAATTGCTCAGATACTGACAGCAGCAGAGAAGGGGGCTGTGGCTGCTTCAGTTTCCTACAGTTGTTGAACTTTCTAGCCAGAAGGGACCTCTAAGGGATCCTTTGAATACCCCTTCCCCAAAGCAGAACCACAGCCACTCCATAGCCTACCTCTGTGCCTGGTCACTCAGTTAAGACTTGCTTAATGAATGAATGAATCTGGAAAGATAACCACTTTCCTGGGAGAGGAGACTTTCTAGCTGACTGCTCATGGTCAGAGGGAGTTGACAAGGCATGTGCTTTGGGGCCAGGAAGATCTTTGTCCCTTTGCCCCATACTACGTGGCTAGATTTTTTTCTCTCTTAAGCCACAGATGCAAATAGTCATTCTTACCTTATGGTATGAGGCTTGAATGAGTCAATGCTCTTGAGGTACTATACCACAGAGTAGTAGAAGCTCACTTATGCTAGTTGTCCCCCCTCCACTGGCTAGAGAATCTCGCAGGTGCATCTCTGAAAAGGACTTCCTCTTTTTTGACTCCCAGTCGCATTTCTTATTGGCTCTTTTTTGTCGGATCCTAAGAAAGAAAAGCTTCTCTTGTCTGAGCTCTGACCTTCGCCTTTTAAAGCTGGGGTTCTAACACTAAGAAAATGTGGAAGGGGAGTATGAGTTGCCTTTATCTGAAATTGAGCCGCCCAATTTCTATTTTATTGGATGTTGTGGTCTATTAATGTTATACGTTCTCTTTCTCTCCTCCCCCGCCCCCCTTAAACAATTACCCACACAGACAACTCCTCTCATCCTCTATACTAAACTATCCCATCTTTTGCTATTTCCAAATCCAAGAACTTGGCTACACTCCCCTGGGACAGAGGACAGAACTTACTATGGGCACCCAGCTTTTAAGAGTAACCAGGTCCTATCATTCACTGTCCAAAATGCTTCTTTCATCTACCCTTCATTCCAATTACTTAGTATCTTTATTCTCACCTCCAAATTCTCAGATGAGGCCACAGAGGAAGTAATTTGTGGAAATCAAGTGATCCAGCCAACATCTATGGGCCGCATGACTCTGTCTATCCTGTCAAGCAGTTGGAAAAGTTAAAACCCAAAGGAAAGGAATACACTTCCATTTAAATAAATATTCATTGGGCATTGTGTTTATTCAAGGATTCTGGGAGCAACATGGCCTTACAAAATCTGCAAACCTGGTAACAAAGATTTTAAAACAGTATCTGAGAATAGTGTCTGGTTTCTCTGTCACCGTTTGACCTCTCTTCAACTGAACAGACACAACGCCTGCAAATTAAACTTCTAAAAACAGTGCTCATGACTTTGGAGCCAAGCCTCTGAAGGGCCTTATCTGCTCTACTAGGGAGTTTGGTCCATTTCTCCAGGCTCTGGGGAGTTGTTGAAAGATTTTGGAAGCTCTAGAATAATGTGATCAGATTTATATATTAAAAAAATTATTGGGGCAATGTTGAGAGAATGGATTGGAAAGAGAAAACCAGAAACCAGTTAGGAAGCTGGTGCCATGATCCAGATAGAAGATGGTGAATGTGAGGCAGGGGAGTGGCACAGAAGCAGAGAGGAAGGAAACTGGTAGAGAGGAGGTGGGACGAGCAGGAAGTGGTCATTGAGTATTAGGGATGAGAGACGTGGAGCGCCACCTGCTTCAGCTTTTGGCAACCCAATGGATTGTGCTACCTTCTCTGAGCAGCGGAGTGAAGCAGTGTGTGTGTGTGTGTGTGTGTGTGTGTTTGTGTGTGTGTGTGTGTGTTTGTGTGTGTGCGTAGATAATGAATCAGTGAATTTAAGGTGTCTGGGAACGCCTAGTAAGGCAAGTCCACTACGGGTATGGATTCAAGAGAAATATTTGGGCTGGATTTGTAGATTTGGGGGTTCCAGTACAGAGTTAGCTGAGAAGTAGCAGGGAATGATTGGGAAACAGTCAAAGGCGGAGCCCTCGAGAACACAGACACCTCAGGGGCGGGCAGGGGAGAAGAGCCATTGAGGGCAAGGTCAGGAGGGAGGCTGAGGAAGAAGGGATGGGCTTCATGCGGCAAATCCAGCGAAGAGATCAAAGTGAGGGAGTGAACTCGTGGGCAAGAAGGAGATGGAGGGTTCCAGAGACACCAGCATGACTTGGGGAGAGTCGAGGAGGCAGGAGATGAAGTGGACGCAGGCTCTACAGCCCCATGGCTCCCGCGGTGAGTCTGCTAGGGAAGAGAAGGGGAGACACGGGGGTCCTGGGGACACTGGGCAAGTGTAGGCAGGGGCAGAGTGAGGGCCAGGAGCATTTCCATACGGTACAGGATGGGGGTGGGGGGCGTTGAGTGGGAGTAGAGCGATTGCTGTCAGTTACGTACTCAAAAACCATCCCTCTCTTCCTGGGTGGGTACCTGTCTTCCTACCCTGGGGAGTCCAGGTCCGTTGTCCAGTGGTTGGCTTAAGATGGGCATGTGATCTCCTTCCGGTCGATAAGATATAACGGGAAATCTGCTGAGGCTCTCTGGGAAAGATGCTTTCCCTTGATATGTAACATAGTCCCAGGAAAGGGGGAAAAGCCCTTTAAAATGTATTGGTATCCTTTGTTTTACCCCTGCCCCTTTCCTTGTTCTGTTGAAGCCTGTTGCCTGGGGACGTGAGCCTTAGCGCTTCTGCAGCACCCTTGCAGGAAGCGTGACGGGCGAGCTGAGCCGGAGGCTGAGGTACAGTCTCCTGAGGAGGGCCGAGCAGGGGGACGGTATGACCCAGATCCTTGGTGGTACTTGTTGAGTTGCTGAACAACCTGAAATCACTTCTCTTCAGTCTTACTAAGAAACTATTAGCCTTATTACAAATGACGCCATTGCTGGTACCTTCCCAGCTGAATGCATCCCCACTGACAAGGGGGGGTTGCCACATTCTGGTCCCAAGGTAATTTACGTTGGTCCTTAAATGAGATCAGGGTACCAGTTAAGACTTTATACATAGTGAAGTAAAGCATCTTGATTAGAGCTTCTTCCCTAAAGCAGCAGTCAAAGCCATCACTCTTTGAAACCATCCTGAGCTACAGTTACTTTGTGATGCGTAAGGAATTTAAGGAAGTCAGGTCTCTATGTCTTTCTGGTTGAAACCAGGCCAAACAAGCCTCCATGTACGGCTTCAGGCAAAAAACACCCGTTAGCTCTCTTCGTGGCTTCTTGTCATCGTTAACTGCTCCTACTGATCCAGCTGGGAGACAGATCTTCCTGATCCTTCTAATTGGCCACATTTTGATTGTAATAGAAGGTAGGACTTTGGATGTCATGTTCTCCTCTGGAATGTAGGCAGAAGAGCCGTGCTCTCCTGACCGAGGGTTGCAGAGGCAGAACTGTGTTCCAGACCATGGGCCTGACAGAAAATGAGAGATATGCAAAAGAGGAGATAGGGGGGAAATACCCAGAAGGCTCAAACCGCTCTTCTTGGGGCTCCTGAGGAAGGCACAGCTGTCCAGGAAGGGAGTACCCACCCTGGAGAAATGTACAGCCTAGGGGAAGTCCTAAGGTGTAACTAATAAAGACCCAAATGTAAAAAGCCAGAGGATTAAAAACAATGGGGCTTGAAGGAAAGGGATCTAGTTAACAGCTACCGGAATATTGTAGCTGAGCAAAAACCAGGCCGGTAGCCGAGGGGAAGGAAAAGAGGGCAAGATACAGGAGGCCTTGGCTGGGACTGAATCAGCAGAACTGCCGACCTGTCTGATGCGGGATGTGAGGAGGGGGCTGAGCAGAAGGACGGGTCTCCTAGGGCAGCGCTAGGAGAGATCTTAAAAATCCTCTAGACCCAGTGTGAACCAACCAATCTTTGTTTTCATTGTGGAATACCTTCTTCAACAAAGCCATACACAGACACCCAATGTATTTGGGGGTAGGATGTTTTTCCTTTTTCCCTTTGCTTGTTTCAGGAGTCAGGCCTACCCCTGGGTAGGATAACAGAAGACAGCGCCACAGTTGTGTGCCAGGTTTCAGGGAGGTTCTATGGGTGCTTGACCCATGCAGTCACTCTGGGACCTGGGCTCAGAGGACCCTGTGCTTGGTCTAACGCTCTGCTGCCGCTCTTTTGAAAATCTTAATACGTTCTGAACAAGGAGCCCTGCGTGTGCATTTTGCACTGGGTCCTGCAGATTATGTGGCCTGGCCTGAGTCGATGGTAGTTGCTGCTGGGAAGAGAGGCAGAGGTTAGGGGCTAAAAAACACAGGCTTTCTACCTGCCCTGAGATGCCCAGACAGCCAGGGTCGAAATGAATAGGAATAATAATGTCATAATGCCATCGCCTATTTCACAGCATTGCTGCGAGTGTTAAATGAGCAAGCAAACATATGTGAAGTATTTAGAACAGTGTCTGGCACATCATGCTTGCTATCGAAGTGTTGGATATTATTATAATTCCCTCTCTGTGCTGAACCGACCCCTGACAGCCTGAGGTCGATCACGTACAGGGTCACAATTAACTTTTCATTTTCACATTTTTAACCTGTCACTCACCAACCAGCCCCAGGCTGATGACTGTCCTCGGGGTGGGCGGTGGGGGGTGGGGTGGAAATCCAACAACAATAAATAGCGTAATAAATGGATGTGTGACATCGAATCCTCTTACCCTCAGTGTAACTGGTGCTTCAGAGTGTGGTGTGTGTGTCTTTGCTGGCGTCTGAGAGGGAGGGGATTTTTTTTTTTTATTATTTATTTATTTGAGAGAGAAAGAGAGAGTGTGTGTGTGTGCACAAGCGGGGGGTGGGTGGGGGTGAGGGAGAGGCAGGGGGAGGGGGGAGAGGGAGAACTGGACCCCCTGTTGATCATGGAGCCCGACTCAGGGCTCCACCCCAGGACCCCGAGATTATGACTTGAGCCAAAGTCAGATACTTAACCCACTAAACCACCCACACGCCAGGAGGTGATTTTTTTTAAAGATTTAATTTATTGGGGCGCCTGGGTGGCTCAGTGGGTTTAGCGGCTGCCTTCGGCTCAGGTCATGATCCCGGGGTCCTGGGATCGAGCCCCGCATCGGGCTCCCCGCTCTGCGGGAAGCCTGCTTCTCCCTCTCCCACTCCCCCTGCTTGTGTTCCCTCTCTCGCTGTCTTTCTCTGTCAAATAAATACAATTTTTAAAAATCTTTAAAAAATTTTATTTATTTGAGAGAGAGAGAGAGAGAGAGCATGAGCTGGGGGAGAGGCAGATTCCCCCATTAAGCAGGGAACCCCATGCAGGGCTCCATCCTAGGACCCCGGGATCATGACCTGAGTCAAGGCAGAGGCTTAACTTACTGAGCCACCCGGGCGCCCTCCAGGAGGTGATTTTTTAAAAAATTCAATCAATCAGGGGTTCTCTTGTTCCTTTTTCTCTTTACCTGTCTTTCTTGTTCATATAAAAATGACTCTTGAACCACTTGCTTGCTGCCTCCCTCCCTTTCTCCTCAGATCCCCAAGGGGAGGGCAAGACCTAAAGGAAGACTGTCACTGTCACCATCAAGATAATGGCTCCCTCCCGCACTTCCCTCCACTCCCCTCTGAGTCCTGAGAGCCTGTAAGGTGTTCAAGCTTTGTCCTTAGAGTACAGCTCTTCACTGGAGGCAAAAAATTTAAACCACTGGCCTAACACCTGTATTCCGTGAATGCTTTTCCTGACCAAGGTCTGAAAGTTGTTCCTCCTACCCCTTCCAATCTCAGATGTTCCCACTGCGCTCTCAGTCAGAGGGCACTCTCTCTTACTGTCTTAGGGTTCCAGCCTGCCGGGACTGCACATTTCTTCCTTAGCTGAAATAGTTGTGGTTTTTCCTAACAACTTTGCAAGTTCCCTGTAGAGCTGGAAATTCCCTTCTTGATTAAAGCTTTTAATGGATGCAGAAGCAGCCAGGGCTGGTCCTAGCTTTCCTGCTGACCTGCTTGCGGTGTGGCTCTAGGAGGTCAGCTTAAACTCTCTGGGCCTCGGTTCACAAGGATTTCCTTAACTGGGGCTCATTGGAGAATGGAAAGGTTTCAGGAAGATTTATTTCTGGAGGACCTTGGGAGAAGAGATTTATAAATGTCTCTATGGTGAGAATAGCCATTTGGGGAGCTACCAACCCACTTAGATTCCTCCTTCTGGAAAAAAAGTGAGTTTAATAATTTCCGTTGCTAATTACTATCCCCCACCCCCATCCCCATGCCTACCTCCATTCCCAGCTGTTGATTGATGGAGTTGATAAGCTGTACTCTCCCTCTCCCACTTACACACACACTTCTGGCAGGCCCTACCTAGGTAAATAGGAGGCAGAGGCAAGTCTGCAGAATTATTATTATCATTATGATGATTATTATGCTTTCAGTATGAGAAACAGGAAGTGAAACTGAATAAAGTGTCAATGAGAAATGCCTAGTCCCATCTCCTCTGCCAGACCTAAAGGCATAGAAGAAGCCAGCCAAAGAAAACTGTGGGCCTGCCTCAGGCTCTATCAACCTCCAGCATGTGTGTGTGTGCGTGTGTGTGTGTGTGTGTGTGTGTGTGTGTGTGTGTGTGTGTTGCAAGGATTGTCTCTAAATAACTAGTTTCCAGGGCTTGTGATTTTTCAACCTTATTCTAATGTTGAAGCTTCCTCCTTCGTGTTGATATCCTCAAGGCCTTTCTTACTACCTCCTTCCTCATTTCCTAGAGAGAGCTTCCCATGGCTGTCAGAACATGTTAAAGGACAACTCCAGCAATTAGTTGGTTCCTCTGTATACACCTTGCCTGCTGAGGCCAGGTCGGAGCCCTCCACTTTTCCCTGCAGCCTGTTTAGTCCCCATGGCAGAGACACTCTCTGGGCCAGAGGCCTTTCTTCCCTTTCACCCTTCAGAGGAACGCTGTTTTCTCTCCTGGCCTGGCCACCTGACACTCCATCTCCTTAACTGATTATTCACGTCCTTTGTCTTTTTCAGTAATCAATTGTGGATAAATGGTAGTCAGAAAAGAGGGCATCAGGGCTAAGGTAATTATCCCACATTGACATTTCCATTTGCAGCACCATGGCCTCTGGAAACTCTGAAAAATAGTGAAAATGACCTGATTTTCCTACTACCTTGTTAGCTCAACTTCCCGGGGAGAAAAGAGCAGACAGCTATGTGGGGAGGAAATGAACGAAGCTGGTGTTTCAGAAATACCTTCTTATTTGGACAATGTTCTGAAAACTGCAGAGAGAACAGATGAGGAAAATGCATCAAGGAGAGGTAGCAAAAACAGAGACAGAGTGAGCAGGAAGCTGGGCTCTTGTGCTAGTACCAGGGCCCATGTCATTTTATGGCTTTTGTACCAAGATCCTGAGCCAAATGAGTAGATTATTGGAATTTGGGTTTGGGAAAACCATTAACCATCTTAGTCTCCTTAAGATTTAATAAGGACCCAGTGGAGCCCCCCCAGGGGTAGGGATGGCAATGAGGTCACAGCAGGGTAACTGATAGGCTAAGAAAACTCTAGGATAGAGCTCTAGACCCCAGCTGTGACAGTTGTCTCTCTGTGGATGGTCCCTTTCCAGCTGGTCCTGCTCCCTGTCGGAGACTGTGGAACCTAAGAAGACAGTGTTGGGTCCTAGCTTCCTGTGTTCAAACCCTCATTCCAGCCCTTTCTTTAAGTCTCTAAAATTCACTGGGCCTCAATTTCCTTGTCTGGGCCCCTGGAAGGATATTAGTAACACTCACCTTACAGGCTTGTTGTGGGAATTGATTGAATTAACACGCGGGAAGCACTTAGAACCCTGATCAGGAACATACCAGGCCCTCAACAAATGGGAACCTTTGTCATGATTTTGTCTTTCTCTGTGCACCATCTGCCATCCTCCATTCCATCCATCCAGCAAAAATATCAATGTCATATTCTGTGACATGCACTGGGCAAGTCACTAGGGATGGCAAGTTTGCAGAACCTAAATCTCCTCCGAGGCTTCACTCCCTCCCCAGGATGCTGTTATTTCTTAACACAGGGTAGAGCACACAGTAGGTGGTGTCACATGGATTCCAGTTCTTCCTGGGTCCTTCACCCTGCTCCTCACCTGTTGGCCTTCATTCACTTCTTCAGCTCCCCTGCTCTTTCTTTTCCCAGCTTTGTAGAAGATAGGTCCCAGATGTCTCTGCCAAGGAAGGCCCCCAGAGTCCTGCCACGCTCTCCTCTGACTTGTCCTGGAGAGGGAGCCCTGGGAGGGGCAGAACCACAGGAAGTCTGCTGGTCTTTCTCCTCAGCAGTTCTCCCTTCCCAGGCCCTGGGCTCCTCCACACACTCTCTGGGGAAGCTGGAGGAGGGCCACTAGGCTCTGTAATAACCACACTTCTTCATGGTAAACAAGAACCGGATTCCTGGGGAGTGACGCAGGCGGGAGCTCTGTGGCCCAGTAAGGCAGCTGTATGACTTGAAGAAACACCTCTGCTTGGCCCTGACCTGTCTGGGGAAGGCCCGGGGGGGGATACTCACACGCCCCTTTTAGCAGTCACACTCTGAGTTACAGGGGCCTTCATACCAAATGGCTCTGCAGACTGAGGTCCTGGTATCCTGGCTCACACTCACATCCAGGGAACACCTGTCTCTGTCTCTCCTTTGTCAAGATTTGTCCCATCCGCTTCCATACTCCTATACCCAACTGCCCCCCTTGGCTGTCATCCCCTGCCCCCTGCATGAGGAATTGTACTCTTCTTCCCTCACTGAGGCCAGGAGAAGCCTCACGCTCCAGGGAGGACGGCTTGATCCTGGGAGCCCAAGGAGGAAGGTTACTGTGGAGGTTGGGCTGGCCCACAAGCCACCCGGGGCCTTCTGACTGCAGGTGGCATGGCTGGTCCCACGCTTTCCTCTGAAAAGCATGACTTTGGAGTTTAGGATCTGCTGTGCCAGGATTGAGGCCAAACGCAGTCCCTGCTAGTGTCTAGGTAGGAGGTTGGACTGCCTTCAATACCTCTAGAAGGCTACACAAGAAACTGGGACAGACAACTGGGTAGCCGAGGGCTTAGGACGGGAGGGAGCAATTTACTATATGTCTTTTTGGGCTTTCGCATTTTGTTCCATGTGAATGTATTAAAGGTTCCCAAAAAAAAAGTGTGAGTTTGTTAATCTCCTGTATGTTGAGTTATAGAGAAGAGTCCCTCGACCCTGTCCTCATGGCAGAAGGGATGGTAAGGATGTGAGACAGACAACTGCATCAGGGAGACCTGATTTGGATCCGACTCCAGGCTTAGAAGGGGCTGCCAGAGGCAGGTGGCTGCTCAGGTTTGAGATTTTCCGAGTGTTTGAATGACTTGGAATGTTGCACTGGAAGGAGAAACATTACCAAGTGCCCTGGTCCAGGAGGAAGAAGGACGTCCCTCCTGCGACCCCTGCAGGCCTGGAAGGGCGCCTCCACCACCTGGGGAGTTCAGCGGGGGGGGGGGGGGGGGGGGGGGGGGGGGGGGCAGGCCATTTGTCCTGTTACCTGTTACCTTGGTACCTGGGAGCCGACGGGGAGCGGATGGGCCGGTGCCAGCACCCTGCTAACCCAGTGTCTTCTCTGGCAGATGCCAGAGGCCACTGCCATTTTCCAGGTATTGTGTATTAGTCTTAGTGCATTTGTTTCTTTAAAAACATTTCTCTCCTTTTTGTTCTCAATCCTTACATTCATATAATGTGTTGAAATTTGCATAGCACTTTCACATACATTAGTAATGGCTCCCTAGTTTCCCACGTCCAAAGCCTTAGTGGAATTTCTAGCCTTTGTCTCTGCCTCCCACCTCACAGGTTGACACTTTCCTGTGCACATGTTATATTCCAGTCCATGCTGACCCCCTGCTTCTTTTCTTTTCTTTTCCTTTCCTTTCCTCTCCTCTTTTTTAAAAGTAGACCCCCACGCTGGGCTTGAACCCACGGGGCTTGAACTCACAACCCTGAGATCAAGACCTGAGCTGAGATCAAGAGTCAGATGCTTAACAGACTAAGCCACCCAGGCGCCCCAACCACCTGCTGCTTCTAAATGGGCCCTGTGATTTCTTGTTTTTTTCCATTCAAGTCGAATGACTTGAATGACTTGGTTCCTCTTTCTCCTATGCGGTTTTCCTCTTCTGCCCAGAGATTTTTCTTGCCCATCTTTATTTTATTTTATTATTTCTTTTAAGATTTTATTTATTTATTTGACAGAGAGAGAGAGAGACAGCGAGAGAGGGAACACAAGCAGGGGGAGGGGCAGACGGAGAAGCAGGCTTCCCGCAGAGCAGGGAGCCCGATGTGGGGCTCGATCCCAGGACCCTGGGATCATGACCTGAGCCGAAGGCAGACGCTTAACAACTGAGCCACTCGGGCGCCCCACTTGCCCATCTTTAGATGCCTAAGTCAAATGTCATGTCTCCAGTGAGGACTTTCTGGATGAATCTGTCCTGTTCACGAGCTCAGGAGCACCACACTGAAACCGTTTCAAGGGTACACCTGTTAGGAGGGCTATTACCAACACCAAAACCAAACCCACAAGCCCTAGAAATTAACGAGCGTTAGTTATATGGAGAAAAATAAGAACCCTGGGCACTGCTGGTGGGGATGTGGAAGGATGTAGCTGCCATGGAAACAGTGCAGGAGGCAGTTCTTAAAAAAAATGAAAACAGAATCATCATATGATCCAGCAATTCCACTTCTGGGACTAGACCTCAAAGAATGGAAAGCAGAGGCTCCAACAGACATTAGGACACGCATGTTCATGGCAGCGTTATTCACAATGGCCAAAGTATGGAAGCCAACAAGTGTCCACTGAGGGAGTAAGGAAGAAACAGAAGGTGGTAAGTGCATTCGATGATGTATACAGACACCACAGCCTTCGACAAAGAAGGAAATCCTCCCCCAGTCCACCACATGGATGAACCTCAAAGACGTTATGCTCAGGGAAATAAGCCAGTCACAAAAGAACAAAGACAAAGTTCTGGAGATGGGTGGTGATGATGATTGCATGTGAAGCTTCTTAATGCCAAAGAACTGTACACTTAAAAATGGTAAAATTATGGGGGCGCCTGGGTGGTTCAGTTGGTTAAGCGACCGCCTTCGGCTCAGGTCATGATCCTGGAGTCCCGGGATCGAGTCCTGCATCGGGCTCCCTGCTCGGCAGGGAGCCTGCTTCTCCCTCTGACCCTCCCCCCTTCATGCTCTCTCTCTTTCTCTCTCTCAAATAAATAAATAAAATCTTTAAAAAAGGTAAAATTATACATTTTATGTTATGAGCATATATAACCATCACCATATTTGCATACATATGAAACTTCTCAAGGCCTGTCAGGGGCCTCTGGGCATTCTCATGCCTGGCCTGGTACTTGGCACTAATTGGTGCCCAGCCCATGTTTATTGATAGGGGAGCACAAAGTTGATGGTGGGGGATGGGTACCTGCAGGCAGGTCAGGCTGACCTACATGCCAACTCATGTCTTGCAGCATATCCAAGTTTCCCCTGCACCTGCCGCTCCACTGGAGGGGGCCTCTGGCTGTCTGTCTGGTGCCATGGGGAGATGCCTTGCTGGCACCAGTGAGTGAGCATCCAGGAATGATAGGGACTTGCCTGTAGCATGTGCTATATGGGTCACACAAAAGGAAAAACTTACTCTCAGCGTTATAATGAGGCACCGGAAGTTCTGAGAGTATAAAGTTTTTAGGGTCACACACCTACTTACCTCTATGATACTATAGTTGTGGTCTCTGGAGGAAGGAGACAAATTAGATGATTGCCATAGGTCTTTCTGATCTCTACAATATTACAACTTTCACAATCTGACAAGATAGGTAGGGAAAAAATGAGCTCCTACTTCTGTCATGAAATGAGCAAAACCAAAACAAAACATAGTATCAATACCACACATACCTCATATATTTAGGTCCTTCCTCAAAAGCTTATACTTGCTAGGATCCCAAACTCATTAATGATTCCATGACTTTATTCATTGTCTTTACCTCTCTTAGAGGGAGAGTCTTTGGGAATAAGAGTAAATTGCAGGTTGCAGAGTGTGTTTCTTTCTCCTGAGCCATGCACACAGGCTGGGATGGCTTCCCGAGTGAACTGGCAGGTGTCAGGTAGCTGGACCACGTACAAGAGCGTTTAGGGACACAGACTCTGACATATGTGGGAACAGCATGAGTCTGGGGTCTAGCTCTTCCCACTCTAGTGTGATGACTCTGGCCGGTTATTTAACCTTCTGAGCATCAGTGTTTCCAGTGATCAAAAGAGCAGAAATTATACTACTTACAGCCTTGTTGAGAGGATTGAAGGAGATAATTGGCAGGAGAATATTTATTGCAGTATCACAGCTCACATTTATAGAGGTCAATTCCTATGTGCCAGGAACAGTTCAAAATGGTGCCTGTGTATCTAACTTAGGGAATCATCATCCCCTTCTTTATAGAATGTGCGTGCTGAGGTGTACTTAATACGTTAAGTGGAAAGTGGTGGAGGTGGGATTTGAACTCAGAATTTGATTCCACCATGCTCTGCTGCCTGAAAATGATGTTCTCATGTGACGCTAGGATCATTATGCCCTTAGAAAAACACCACCCATTCCAGACGTGCACACACGCTCACACACCACTTCTTCATCTTTCCCACCCCCTCACTTCCATTTACTTATCTTAAGTGAGGGAGGGAGGGAAAAAAATCCGAGGGACACAAGATCACCAGGCAAAGATGAAATGCCCTTTTGGGTTGACACACTCTGGTTGTGTTTCTGGATGGGAAATCCCTTTTCCTGTCTCTCTTCCCCCATTCAGTCTCCAGACTGAACGAGCATCCGAGTCACAACTGACATGCCCAATATAGGTTAGACTGACTGGAGGGCAAAGTTTTTAATACAGGGACAACAGCCTTGGGCTGTCTTGAATGTGGTAGAATATTTACTTCTTTTCCCTCCATTTCCCATACTAAGCTGCAGAATTATAATTAGGTATTTTGTAGTCCTAATTAGCCCTATCTGTAGTCCCTTTGGACCATGTTGTGTCTGTTGATGTGCAGAGGCTAAGTTTCTATTCCCTTTTGGATACTTCCTTCTTTCTCTCTCCATTCCCATTCCTCTCCTCCCCTGTAGCTGCTCCCTGCTGTAGCATTAAACCATCAAAGTTTGGGGTACAGACAAGGGCATTGGGGGGTAAGAGAGCAGAGCATTTCTTCCCCTCTGGGAAGCCTTCAATAGGACATTGTTGGCATCACTTGCTTCAGGCAGAATGTCTTTCCATGGATCAACTCTTAGCACTTTCAGAGATTTCAGAAATTTTTGTGACTAATGATTCTTATGTATATGTCATCCTCACATTGAAGACTCTCATTTTATCAAAGAACTACCAGCCTATGACATGAAGACTGCTTATCTCTCCCTAGGCCCCAAGTTGTTTTTCTTCCCAAGGGTGAGTTTTCAGTGGACAGATCTTTTCCTGTGAATCATGCTCCCTTCTGCAATATTCTTTTTTTTTTTTTTGCCATACTAGCATTAGATACAAAGTCTAGTTTATCTGTGTGCATATGCATATCTAGCAGCCTATGGATGATCCTATCTTATCAAGAGCATGCAATCTGAACATTTCCAAGAAACCCACCTCCATAGATTCCTATCCTCTGTCATCCATTTATAATGTCACATCATAGTAAAATAGGAGGTATTTACTCCCTGATGGTGTGAAGGCAGGGTGGGGAAGCTCGGAGAAGAGAGATTGCCATGGAGTCATGGTTTATCCCATAATATAACCCAGCTATGCAAATTAACACAGACCTATACTAGAAGGTGGAACGAAACTGAGATGTGGGAGGTTTAAAGTTTATCTAAAATGGAAACGGTCGCCCATAGCTCTTTGGGTCATTCTTGCCCAGAAATGGCAGATACTACATTTCTGAAAACAAGAAGGATGTGTGGGTATATATTTGCTCAGGGTTTAGACTGGGGGATATGACCATGGACTTCAGCTCAGAAAGACCTGGGTTCTGTCCTTTGCGAACTCTGTGACCCTAGGAAAGTTATTTAATTTCTCTAGGACTCAGTTTCCTCTCTTATAAAACAAATAAATGAGAATAACAGTACATACTCATAGGGTTGTATAAGAGTTGAGATAACTAATAGTTAAGGTTGGTTGTGAATGACAGAAAACCTAGTATATCGGTGACTGTAACAAGAAGGACATTTACTACTCTTTTATATAAAAGACTGGGTCAGTGGTTTAGGGCTGAGTCAGTGGTTTAGGGCTGATATGATGGATGCATGCTCACCAGGACATAGGCTGCTTTTATTCTTTTGTTCTGTTATCCTCACCCTATGGCCTCTACTTCATGACCCAAGACGGCTCCTCAAGCCCCAGCCATTAAATTTTCATTCCAGCCATCAGGGGAGTGAAAACAGGAGAAGAGGGAGGAGGACCTACAACTTCCCTTCGATCCCTTTCATTTATAAGTCATTGGCTAGAACTTAATCTCATGAACACTACCTGCCACAATGGAGGCTGGGAAATGTAATTTTGACTCAGGGCAGGCATGCGCTTAGCTAAATACTGAAAGCTCTTTACTATCGAAGAGGGGGAAATGGGTATTTGCTCAAATAACTAGAAATCTGCCACAGATTTTCATGAGATTTAAATGAGATGATACAGATGGAGGGTAAGCACACACTAAACACCCAATCACCACTACCACCACCATCATCATCATCAACACCATCATCCCCATGAGAATGTAGAGAATACTTTGAAATCATCACCAGATGTTTCTTTATTTTAACCTCATCTTATTAATAATGTCACTCTTATCCACCTCCCTTCTAAGACACTATCAGCTTTATCTTTTATGAAGGCCAGACACCTATACCTTATGAAATAAAACTATATAAAAGGAAAGCAAGGGAATAGTGAACACAGCATTCAAGATAATGGTTATTTTTGGCTGGGGAAACAGAGGTAGATGGAGGAACCACCTAGTTATTTCACTGTCAAAGCCCTAGTCTTTATTTTGGGCAGGGGATTCACAGGTGCCTTCTTGCATTATTAAAAATAACTGATAGCCAAATAAGAGTAGAGATACCTGGACCAATAATGAGGCTGTGTCATAAATCAAGGATTAAAATTATTCTGACTCTATGCACATGAGGTCTTTTAATTGTCTCTGTGGGCACAGTATTGCATGGCTTATGTGTCTGCATGTCAATAATAGACAAAAATAGTACTTTCTATCTGCATAGACTTTTAACTTTTCGAAGTGCTCCCACACATCCATAAAAACCGCTTGAGAAGTTTATTACACGTCATCGAGAGTGTAGCATTGTATAACTAGGACTATGGACTTCTGTGTCCTAAGGGAAACTAATTTATTTTATGCTTACAGTGGCTCTATGAGGTTGGCAGGGCAAATGTGTTATTGCTTTTCACAGATGAGAAAGAAGGAACTGAGAGGGCAAGGGACTCTAGTGAGGTTACGACTAGTTGGTCTGCAAGGGAACTTAAGACTGGATCTCTTGCCTAGTGCTTACCCCTTTATCCCAGCTCACTCCCAGTTATTATGCATCCATTAGGCATGTATTCTGTGCTACATGCCAGGCACATTGTGCTGATGTGTTTGTGTTCCTGTAGGTGTGCATTTTCTGGAGACTGTGTGCAGTTTATGTAACCTTTATGCACATGCACACGAACATGCCCTTGGAGTCCTTGCGTGCCCCGAGGCCTACACAGACCACGTAACTCAGAGAGGAATCCCCAGCTGGGGTTTCTGTTGTCTTGCTATTCCTAGGTCACTGGGCTTCACCATCTCCCCAGAGCCCCAGCTAGTTGGGAAGGTAGTTTGGATATCAAGGACAGATCCCCAGGCAGGGGGCATGGAGCAGAGGAACCAGCCAGCCATGCTTTAATAATAATAATAATTACTATTTCCTGATCATTTATAGTTTGTGAAGAGTTCTCATAAATATGATCTCATTAAATTCTCACTCACCCCTGAAAGTCAATGTTATTTTTCTCATTTGGTCAGATACAAAGGAAGGATAAATGGCTTGCTCACAGTAACCCAACTTGAGGATGGACTTGAACTCAGGTCATTTGTCTCTAAACTCTGTTCTCTTTCCACTGTGCCTTTCTATCTCTGAAAGGGCAAAGAGCTTATCTTCTTTCTAGCCATGTGGAGAGAAGCAGGTGAAAACTCAATGCCAACTACTAGGAAGCCCCCAGTGACGCTCTCTGTGCTCAGAAAAAGACCAACTCAGAGCCGGGAGCAGCCCCAGACCGGGGACCTTCCATCAGCGGAGAAAGAGCCTGAGCAGTTGGAGCTTTCTGCCTCCCCATCCCTGCATCGGTCCCTTTCAGTCCCGGGCATCTCCCATGGAAGCCTGGGCCAGGTGATAGCAAGGTGAGGCGATACTACAGAACCAGAGAGGGGAAGGTGGTTTCCAATCTCCGTGGCCTGAGGCGGTCTCTGTGTCTTTGAAGAGTCAGGGGGTGGGGGGAGCTCTCTAACCACATCCACCCTCAGCTACTGCAGCTGGAGGTGAATACCTCTACCTCCAGCTCCCAGACCCGTGTCTATGCCGCTTTTGCCATGCTGTTTTATTGTACTTGTCTGTTTTCTTCCACGAACATCATTTACCACTGTGAGGCTGAGCATGGCACCTTATACACAGTTAAGTTGTCCACTAAATTAACTCCCCTTCAAAAAGGCCAGTATCTGTGTTTCCTTCCCGGCCCCATGGAATGAACTCTGCTGCCCACCCTGGAAAGAACTGTTCCGGAAGGGTAACTCCTGCCTTTTGCTCCACCTCTCGCTCCTTCTGGAGCGTTGGGGCGGCACATTAGGGGCCATATGTGGCCATAGCTCAAGCCCCATGTTTAATTTTGCGTTTTCAGTAATCAAGCTGAGGTTCTGTCTTCACCTGTCTGGTTCCTTTGTCTTATTTCTCAACTCTTCTACCAGTCAAGAGCGTGGAAGAGGTCAGCAGGGATGTATTTGATGATCATCCCCCACCCCCATCAGAATGTGTCTAGAGGCTCTGTATCAGCTTATATTTAGAGCCTCCTCAGTCACCTCCCCTGACCTGGGCTATTATAGGCCCAGCTAGATCCTTGGTATCTTCCTCAGAGGTAGGGGGCTAATTGAGACTAGAACTCGACTTCTTAAAAATACCCACTTCTAATGGTGCAAGTTCAGGGACTAACTCTTCCACGCTGGAGATCAGAACCTAGTTGCCAGACCTTCCTTTTTGTGACATTGTCTTATCTAATTCTCTCCACACCCCTGTGGGAAGGTACTGCTATTCTCCCTGCTGAGGGAGAGGAGCAATGGCTTGCTCAGGATCACAGGCGAAGTCTGAAGGTCAGTCTATCCTTTTCCCACTCAGTTTCCTTTTTTTTTTTTTTAGCTCATTTACATGAAAAAAGTTCAAAGTTATAGTTGCTACGTTCTTCATAATTACACAATGATAAATCTTTAACTGAAAAACAAATGTATGAGAAAAGAAGTGCAAAACTCCGAGGAAAATGGTCTAGAAAATATTTGATACTTGCCTCGCACCTATTTCGAGGACGTAGGACCTCTGTGATTCTCTGTAATCCCTGCTCATCCCGAGGTCTCCTGTCGCTAATATTTACTAGTCAGCCACCTCTCGCCTTCAAAATACACCCCTTCTCCCAATTGGCTGCTGCGGTCTAAGAGAGACAAACAATTGGAAGAAAGTGGCTCTTCTATCTGAATTATACTGCTACTTTCATACGCCTCCCTCTTCCCTTTGCGTGGCCCTAATCAGTTACGGACTAGGGTTTCTCAGCCCCCATTCCCTGTCCTTCAGCCCCGCAAGCCCCCAACCCGCAGGCCCCGCCCTCCACACTCCTGATGCTTTGCGTCCTCCCCTTTAAGGCCAGCCCCTCCCCCACGCCCACACCTCCCCGGCCCCGCCCCGCCTCCCCAAGCCCGGCCCCTCCGACCCTCCCCTTTAAGGACCGGCCCCGGACGCAGACGAAGCTGTGACGCGGCCGCCGGCCCCCGGGCTGGGTACATTGTCGCGCGGCCGCTTCCCCCCCGGGCCGGGCCCCCGCCGTCCCGCGGTCCCCCGAGCTCCAGGCCCCCGGGGGGTGGGTGGGAGGGACGGAGCAGGGCTGGTGGGCGCCAGCGGCGCACGGCGGGACCCACGGAGCCCCGCGACCCGCCGAGCCTGGAGCCGGGCCGGGGCGGGGAAGCCGGCTCCAGCCCGGAGCAAACTTCGCAGCCGGGCGCGGGGTGGCGGGGACCCCGTCCGGAGCTGGAGGAGGGGGCGGCCGCGGGCCCTCCCGCTTCTGCTCCCGTGTCTCCGGGCACCATGCTGTCCAACTCCCAAGGCCAGACGCCGCCGGTGCTGTTTCCCAACCCGCCGCCGCCGCCGCAGCCCCCCGCCCCGGCCCAGCCTCACCCCCCGGGCCAGCCGCCGCCGCAGCCCCCGCAGCAGTTTCCCCAGTTCCATGTCAAGTCGAGCCTGCAGATCAAGAAGAACGCCATCATCGACGACTACAAGGTCACCACCCAGGTCCTGGGACTGGGCATCAACGGGAAAGTTTTGCAGATCTTCAATAAGAGGACCCAGGAGAAATTCGCCCTAAAAGTAAGTTCGGGGGCCGGGGGAGGGGAGGATGGGCACGGGGCGGGAGAGGGCTCCCGGGGACGACCCCCGCCTCGCCCTGCGGAGCAGTCGAAGCTCACAGTAGCCAGGCGCGATCGCGCGGACCCTTCCCGGACCCGACGTCAGTCCGACCGGGCCGCGGAGGAGTGGCCGCGGCGGGGCTGTTGGTCCCGGGAGCCCGAGGGGAGCCAAGTGCGCAGCAGGCGGCGGGCGGGCGGCGGGGAAGGTCAGGTCCGCGCGGACCACGCCGCCAGACCGAGTTTCCGGTCACCTCCGGGTGTGAGTGGCGGGACCCGAAAGGACTCGTGAGGACTCTGCCATTTTGGGGTTTGAGCGGGATCCAGCCGAGGCGCAACGGTTGGCTTCGGGACCACTTCTGCTAATTTCACCCCGGCTCAAGGAAGTGATTTTCGAGTGTGTGGTTCCCCATCCTCGCCTCCCTCCTTTCTTCTTTCTGCGGGCACAAAAGGGCCATTACTCATTGAGCTGGTTGGTCGGTTAGTTTGGAGAAGTCGGATCGCAGAGGTTTATTTAGCCTCGCTCCTTATTTGGGAGCCGGAATGTGTGATTTCACTTCCCTGGGCCTCCCGAGCGCGGCCGTGCCGCCTTGGGGCGCGCCGGCCCGGGAGGTGCCAGGCTGGAGATTCCGCGGGGACACCGCCTCCCCCCGGGCGCGGGGGAGGGACTGTTTTGATCCGAGAGCAGGCCCCCCTCCTACCTTCAGTGCCTGTGAGGCTCCAGATGGGAGGCCAGCAGGCTCCGGCGCGATGTCTGCTGTTTCCATAGCTCCATTGATCATTGTGAACCCGGTGTCTAAACCACGGCTTGGCCGGGTGCTGATTCCGCAAATCGGAGATGGCCACTTGAGCCCTGGACATAGGCGATTGGTGGACAGTAGGAAGGAGCGTTATCCTTGAGCTGGGGAAACCCAGCCTCTTTTTTTTTTTTTTTTTTTCCTAAGGGGGTGTGGTGGTTGGGGGTGGGGTGGGGATGAGGATTTAAGTGAGAATACCTATTTTAGAAGTTAAACAGAATGGATTGGAGGTCTGATGAGATGGGTGGGTCCCCAGTGCCCTGTGAGCCGATGTTCAGGGTCACTAAAAAGGTTTTCTCCTCAGACAGGTTTCAGATCAAACCACATCTCTAAAGGTGACACATCAGGCCTGTTTCCCCTGGGGCGTCTTAATGATTGGAGGAGAAGAAAAATACTTCCTGTGTTATATTCTCCCCCCCCCCCCCGCGCCCCCCCTCAGCTAGCTGTCTTTCAGCTACTAATGCACAACTCAGATCGGTGTGATGGGTGGAACTGTTGGGATAGATAATTAGATGTAATAAAGCTGGCATTTGCAGTTGCAGAGGGCAAGCAGGTCCAATTTCCAGATTTTAAGGCCTCTAAAATTATTTCCTTGCTGCTTGCATCCTCCTTTGGGGGGAGAGCTTTCAGCTAGCCCCAACACTGTCAGATTCTTCGGTTTTTAAGCTGTTGCTGTGGGCTTTATGATTGCTGTGCCTTAGACCACTTTTTCCATACTCATAAGTGGGGGGGACAGGGAGGAGCAGTGGTGGTTTAACTGTGGCTCTGACCTTGGGGAGTGGAGTTGAGTGAAGACTGTTTGACCACAGTTAACCTGTACCGGGGAGCAAGTGACAGACGTTCTTTCTGGGAGAGTTTTCTGTCCCTCTGAGAGGCCATCTGCCTTCACCCATCAGCAGTTTGGGGACGATGGCTGTTCATTCCCTTAGATAGCTGGAATATTATATAAAGACTTCAGAACAAAAGCTCTCAACTTCTTTTTATTCTATTTAATGACACAGAAAACTGCACGCTAAAATGTTTTAGGATGGCAGTTCGGATTTGTTTTAATTCAGATTTCTGTTCTTATAATGAATAGGAGAGAGATTTGGATATTTCCCTCCTGTAAATAGTTTTGAAAGGAAAAATCCAGCAGCATTCTAAATAACACTCATAATTCATTCTCCTCAGGTTAGAAGTGGGTGAAGATTGAAGTCAGTCTGTTTTGACAGGCAGTCTGCTCCCAGATCTTATAAGTTGACTCAACTGTTAAATTGTAGATTCCCACACATCTTTGTGTAGAAACTTAATAATAGAGGAAGAAAGAAGGTATGAGGCATTCAGAGACTGACAGCAGTGTCAACAGCACTTCCATATCCAAATATTGGCTAAGACATAATTACAGCTTTTGGGGGGAATCTGGTCCAAAGAATCCTGTTTGAGACATACACCAAAGAGATTTCTAGATCTTGAATCTTGATGAACTTAACCTTAGGTGCTGAGTAGTGAAATGATTTTCAAAACCAGGAGTGTTTTGATTATAAAACAAGGGGGGTGGATGTTGTGGGCTAGCACGGATTGCCCCATTGGGAAGGTGCCTGAGGAAAAAGGGATCAGACCTTTACTCTACATTGTGTGTTAGGCTGTTCCTGGGGATTTGGGGCAGGAGCTGTAGGGTTGGAGCAGGGCCTCGAATGGGGTTCTGACCTCTGCTGTTTCACAGCTCTGAGAGTGGATGGGAGGTGGTGGCTACCGTGCCCTGCTCCTTCTATGGTCTTTTTTTTTTTTTAAGATTTTATTTATTCATTTGACAGAGAGAGACAGCCAGAGAGGGAACACAGCAGGGGGAGTGGGAGAGGGAGAAGCAGGCCCCCCGCCCAGCAGGGAGCCCGATGTGGGGCTCGATCCCAGGACCCTGGATCATGACCTGCGCCAAAGGCAGACGGTTAATGACTGAGCCACCCAGGCGCCCCTCCTTCTGTGGTTTGGTGACCTCTTAGTCCTCTTAAGTGAAATCAGTGCTTTAAAAAAAAAAAAAAAAGTTCAACTCGAGCTGCTGCTTTTCTGCTTCCACCTCAGAGAGCTAACACTTCAGAGCTTTTAGTGGGTGCCGTGACCTCACCTCACCATCTCTCTGGCCTGCTGTTGCTTCGCTCTGGGTCATACTCACACTTCGTTGGGGTCGTAAAGGGACTTCAGAGGTCATCTCATCCAACCCCCTTGTCTTGCTGATGAGAAAACCAAGACCCAGAGCAAAAACTCACTTGAGGTAATAGAGCTGTGCACTTGGCCGAGGCAGGATTAGAACCCGGGACGCCCGACTCCCCGTCTCAGGCCTCTTCCCACTTCATGACCGCAGTGATGTCCGCAGGCTTGGACCTGGAGTCGGCTGCTGCTGTGGAACTCCTCACGCCTGAGGAGCTACTCTCTTAGCCCCTTGACAGTTGGCGAGGAGGTGCCAGGTGGGTGTTTATTGCCTCCGAGGTTGGAGGGGCAGCTTATATACCAACTCAGCAGCTTCATGAGTTTTAAATCGGGTAAGAAGCTTTTTCTTAAAAAATTTTTTATACCATCTCCACCCCTTTTAGGGAGTTATTTGATAGAAATCTTATTTTTTGTCTAAGAATGTAGGAATTCTATTAACTGTTTCTTTGGTAAGGACACCTAGTCTCAACCCACTTGTGTAATATAATTGGTTGTATTCCCGTGGGGGTTCCTCAGCTGCTTCCTGCTTCACTGTGTCATGGTGACTCTTGGGTATTAGTTGAACAAATTTAATTAAAGCTGGCACTGTTGTCCCTCTCTGCTGCGTGACTCTGATTAGTTGAAGCATATTATTACTTTACAAAATATAGATTGTTGTCATACCTTATATCTGTTTATCTTTCCATTGCGTGGATTAGAGAAAACAAGGTCCTGTGATGTCTTCTCCTTTCCTTTCTCTGGTGGTTCTCCCTCCCCAAGTCACTTTGTGTCACTGTGGTGTGTCTTCCTTTGGTGTTCCAAAGGGGAGATAATTGGCACCTCCCATGCTTGTTCTGGAAACAGAGGGAGACACAGGAGCTCCCCCTGCCCCAGAGTACAGGCAGCGTCCTATCCAGCACACCTCATGCTGAATACCTCCTGGGGAGCAAGATTGGTAGCATGGCTCCGTGAGGGGCAGTGTCACAAAATGGGGTTTGCTGGATGGAATCACATGGTGAGGAAAGTTTCATTGACTAAATCGGCCTCTTTTAAAGAAAGAGCAGGAGGTGGGGAGTGGCAGAGGGAGAGGGGGAGAGAGAGAATCTCAAACAGGCTCTAGGCCCAGCACGGATTCTGAGGGGGGACTCGATCTCAAGACCCTGAGATCATGACCTGAGCTGAAATCAAGTCGGATGCTTAACCGATTGAGCCACTCAGGTGCCCCAAATCAGCCTCTTTTACATTCACTGTGGTTATAGGTTGTTAACAGTTTGCTGAGGATCTTACTATATGCTTGGTTGTGTAGAGGATACAGACATATAAAGTGCCTTAAAATTTAGGGGGTCAAGAAACCAGTTTGGAGAAGGCATTAACAGATGTAGTCTGCATTGTCCAATATGGCAGCCAATACCCATGCATGGCTATTTAAGCTAAAAATAATTAATCTAAATTAAATTAAAAATCAGCTAGCCACCTTTCAAGTATTTAGTAGCTACATGTGGCTACTGGCTGCTGAACTCGATAGTACGGAAGAATATACTCATCCTGGTAGAAAGTTCTACTGGACTGTGCGGGTCTAGAGGTGAAATTGTGTGGTTGGGGATAGAAGAGTTTTGGAAGGGAAATCTGTGAGAATCCTAGGAGCTGCTGCGGTCTCATTGCTGGGCCTCTGGAGTCTGAGCAGATCTGTAAGAGGGGCTGGTGACGCTGGCTCTGAGGGGAGAATAGGGGATCAGATGGGCAAGAAGTGAGTAGGGCTGGTGGCCCAGAATTGAACCGAACTTAGCTTTATATTAAAAGTAGTTTTTCTAGTATTTGAGGGGTATGAAGTAAACTAACAGGCTGTTGTAAAGAAGGGTGACAAATCGGGGTGCCTGGGTGGCTCAGTCATTAAGCGTCTGCCTTCAGCTCAGGTCATGATCTCAGGTTCCTGGGATCGAGCCCCGCATTGGGCTCCCTGCCCAGTGGGGAGTCTGCTTCTCCCTCTACCTCTCCCCCTGCTCGTGTTCCTTCTCTCGCGTTGTCTCTGTCAAATAAATAAAATCTTAAAAAAAAAAACAAAACAAAAAGGAGGGTGACAAATCACTGAGGTTCAGACTGGGGAGGCCTAGTTTCTGGTTTCAGAGAACCCCTCCCTCTAGTGGGGCCTTGGCCCCTGTTGACTGCAGCCGGACTCTTGGCGTCCACTGAGGCCGGATCAAAGTTGGGTCAACTCATGGTCCTTTTTCACTTGTGAATTCTGGGCTTTGATGGAGCTTGAAAATAATCTCCAGCTAAGATCTGGAATCAGTGGCTGATGGAAGGGAGGAGAAGAGCAGCCCCAGGCCTCAGGACCAGATATTGGTGGGTGCCTGGGAAATGAAGAGGCTCCTTTTCAGCAGGATTAAGGTATTGGTGCCCATGATTAAGATGTTTTGACTGCTTTGGACCGGAGGAGTTGACCCATCATCAGTTGATGAGTCCCCTTAAGAAGGAGGTGTAGGGATTCAGGGAGAGGCTTGGAGGAGCCAAGCTTTGGGATTGCAGACTTAATCCCTGGCCAGATCCTGGGGTTGGAGGAGGGGCCAAAGCTCCTGACACCCGCAAATGCCAGGGATGTGTGGAGGCCGTGCCAGGAAGAATGTCAGCCACCGTGGGGAAGGACAGGGCATTGGCATCTGCATTGGAGTCCTTCCATGAGGCCCAAGAGGCCCTCCCATGCTCTGATACAGGACTGTCCCTGGTGGTTTGAGGTCCTGCTTCCTTTCTTCTGCGTCAGGTTCTTCCAGGGGCCATGTAGGGTCTCTTTTTTCCTCTCTTCCCTGGACTGCACCCTTCCAGGTGCTTCAGTGTTTTAGGAGGGAGGTGAGCGGGCAGCGCAGAATTGTTCTTTGTGTTCAAAGGGGCCGCAGCTGCTCTGGGTAATGATGGAAGGCCAGGTGGTGAAGAGACCCATACCTCCTTGCACCTTAAAGCTGATGACACTCCCTGGTCATCTTTCTTGACTCCTTCTATCTCACCGGAGCGGAAGGCTAGGCCAGTCAGGAAAGGGTCAGCGCTATGTCCAGGGTCTCACCCTGTGTCTTCATCAGGGACACAGTTCCCTGGGACATCCTCTTAGTCTGGGTTCCTTTGGTTTTTTAGTTGCTAGAGGGATTATGGCCCTTGCATTGCAAAACTGAGCTCCACTAACTGTCACTAGGCTTTTTCTACGTAGGTCACCTCATAAATGGGGACATTGGTAAAGAGAAGGGGCCATGCCACTGGGCAGCTTGATGTACACCAGGTGTGTAACCCAAATCAGATTTTGTACTTTTTCTCGTCATTAGAGGGATTTTGCATTTTAAGATATATATGGATACAAATTTTTAGAGATGAGCCTCTTATTATTGGTTAAGTGCTAGAGAAGAAAGCAAAAAAAGGGGTCCCGTCTATGCGCTCTCTAACTGGTCATGTGACCTTGAATAGGTCAGTTAAATTTTCCAGGCTTTCGTGCGTGTGTCAGAGGTTCAGGCTACCAGTTGCTCCTGAGCAATGGTATTGGGGGGTGGTGGAAGGCTGTGCGGGTGGGGGGGTGGCAAGAGGCCAAGAGCTGGCAGGATGGCTTGCTGACCTGCTCCATGTCTGACCATCGGCAGCGCCTGGGCCAGAGTGGATGCCCTTTTGATAGGCTTGATGCTAGGCTTTAGGATAGCTGCGTCCAGTTAATTAATAATCATCACTGACCAGCTGCTCCTTCTCTTGTGTGAAGACTTGGAAAGTGTTCCAGGTAGCACCTCAGCAGAGGATGGGCTGTGTAACTCAGGTGTGGGGGTGGGGTGCCCATCTAGTCTTACCTCGAAGTGGAAAGAATCTTAGTGTAGTGATGTCTCAAGGTGGAGATGAGGAATTCTTTATGTTCTCTGTCTGAAACTTCGTTCCCGTTAGAGGTGTGGGGCCAAACATGGCCGCTGTGACCCAGCTGAGGGAGGGAGTGAAGGCTGCAATCTAACCTACCGTCCACTGGGCAGGCTTTGTGTTGGCTTGTGGCTGGGCTCATCCAAACGGATGCCTTCTTCTAATTCACCCAGAGATATGGTGTGGGCTGGGAGCTGCTCAGAGGTGAGAGGTGGGGACTGTTCCCAAAGCTGATGACGAGATTAGGATTTACATCTAGGTACCACTCGCTCCCCCCCTCCCCTCCCCAAGGCTGTGTAAGACCGGATATGAGAAGTCCAAAGAAGCAAGAGGAGAGAGGGATGCCTGGTGCCGTCTGTTCTCTTTCCTCTTCTTCCTGCTCACTTAACGCTGAAGCAGTAGTTTTAGCCCTGAATCTTTGGACTGTGGGGTCCTGTGTGCTCGTATGTGGTTGGAGGAGGAAGACACAGTGGCGTCTGGCAGTGCAGTGTTGGGGTCTTTATTCTCTGATCCAGTAAACATCTCTGTGTGCTAGCCCGCCGGTGGGAGAGGCTGGGACGCGCCCCAAGGTCAAACCCTATCTGTAACTCTTGTTCCCCTCCAAGACTGGCCAAGCCCTGTGTTTATTCTGCTAGGAACCTGAGCTGCCCAGAAGGGTCATACGAAAGGGCATCTTACTCTTGAGGGACGCCCCAGGCATCTCCGTGGCCGGTGTCCATGTAGCATTCATCTGGAAGGTGAGGAGTGGTGGCTAAGGGCGGAAACTGTGTGGCCACATTCGAAGCCGTTTCTGTCTCAGAGAAGATGAGGGGCACGCAGGGGACTGTACTGTTGATGCCTTCTCTCTGCTTCACTCGTCTCCGCTGAGTCTTTGACCTACTGGCAAGCCCCTGCCAACTCCTCCACCTCATGCTCCTCTGGGGCGCCTTGTCCCCCACCCCTCCGTGGCAGGTGATGGCGTCAGTCACTTCACTGCCATTGTGATGATCCCTCGTGTCACTAGGCTCCCAGCCCACACACGGGATATCTGCAACCTGGCCTCCCGCCCAGGGCCTAGAACTGTTACTCAGCCCCTCTGTCCCAGCAGCTAAAAATAAACCTACCACTGCCGCAGTCTCCCCTCACAGCCCGGCCCCGCCGTCGGCCCCAGGTCTTCCTGCCACGCTGCGGACCTGAGTCTCTTTCCCCCCACTTGGTCTCCCTGTTTGCCCCCTCTCTTGTAGCCTGGAGTGAGCCACGGCTGGCGCTGCTCCGGGTATCATATCTCACTCCTAGCGCTCAGGAAGGCAGGTTGTCCCCAACCACCTGCCAAGCCCTGGCCCTAAGACAAAGGCTCGGTGGAGCTGCCTTGCTTCTCCATCAGGGGATGGCTTAGGGGGAGGGTGCGAAAGTTCATCAGAGTCCATGAGACTTTCCCCTGTGCTTCCTCCTGCTCTGGCTTCCTCCAAGCTGCTGGCAAGCAGACCTCCCTGCCAGAAGGTGTGTGGGGATGAGTAGGAGAGCCCCGAGTGAGGCTGTCCCAGGCGCTCACCCCGACTACCCCGTGACTGAGCACGCTACCTGCCCTGGGACTCCTGCCCTGTTGCCCAGCTAAGTTCTCCACCTCTGCAGTGCAGGGCTTCGGGTTACCACTCTCAGAAGTGTGACCTCATCCTACTGGCTTCCAGAGCTAACTGGGCCCTGGCTCTCGGGGCCTCCTTCCTGAGTCAGGCCAGGGCCCCTCTGGCCTTTCCAGCTTCGCCACCTGCAGTATGTCACAGAGAACGTGGGTCTTTTCTGTCTCCTGATGGTGGGGGCAGGGTTACTGCTGATCTGTGTCCACTGAAGTCCATTGAGGTGGCCTCTTGCCCTACTGCTTAGGGGTCCTGGGCAGGTGAGGGAAAGGGGCTCAGGTAGCTGGGGTGCCTGTGTAACTGATAGATACTGGGTAGAGTATTTCTTCTAGCTTGACTTTGGCATTCTTTGTGATTTATCTAATCCTTGGACAGTTGTACTAACCGTGCAAACAAGGGTTCTGCATTTTTTTTCTGAGCTTGGGGTTTGTTTGGGAGAAGAGGTGTGTGAGGGAGAGTAATAGGAACTGAGGTAGGTCTTGGGGGGCCCTCTGGCTTCAGCTAGAGTTACATACTGGACCATGTCTCCGTGGACTGCTTTCTCCTGTCTGTGCCCCTGGGTCCTCATTTTCTCTGCAGGGAGAGGTTTATCTGCCAAGGCCCATTGGCTTCTGGAGGGAGGAGTTGGGCGTAAATTGCTAAGAGTTTATTTTTAACTCTGACAGAAGGAGCCCCTGTCCTTGGAGTAACAGTACCCTCCCTCTTCTCTATCCCAGGCCTCCTTCTCTGGCTCCTGTAATTCTTAGAGGAAGGCTTGTAGATTCTAAAGGCCAGGCGTCAGCGGAGCTGGGCAAGTGAAGCCTCTCTAAGTGGAGAATCCTGACTTCTGGACCATGGGGGGCAGGGAAGTAGAGCGGGAGCCCTGGGCATTGGAGGCCACACATGTGGAACTTAGAGCATCCTAGGAATGCAGATGGACTGGTGGAGAGGCCATAGGGGCCTTGGAACTTAGAGCACCCTGTCGGCTCTCCTGTGCGGGCGAGGGTAGCAGGGGTCATCTCGTGCCCTTCACCATGCCTCTGTCCTCACAGGCACCCAGATCTCTGAAAGGTAGAAGGAAATGGGGACAGAATGAGTGTGTATGGTAGCCTGCTTTGTAAATGTGTATGTTTATAGAAACACTGAAGTTCTGTTACTGCCTCTGACTGCTGGGCTCCCAAGCATCACATCCTTTCTAGCGGAGCCTGTGTGGGTTTCTCTGGGACTTCATACCTTCACGTTCCCCTCCCCTGGCAGGGTGCTAGTCTCCTGGGCTCCTAGTGGGGAGGAAGAGAGGTATGAACACCCCCCCGCCTGTGTCTGGACCCTTCTGATTTCCTGGGTTTGTTTTGGTTACCTTGCCTTAGATTTTTAAAAAAGAACATAAACTAGAGTTTGAGAAAAAAGGAATGGAGAGCAGGGGGTGTGGGGTGGGGGCCAGGAGAAGCACACAGTTGCCTCCAAGGACCTCAGCTGGGGAATGAAGGTCTTGCCCCCTCAATGCCTTGGAGCGCATGGGGGATTACTTTACCTAAAGCCCAGCTCTGATCATGTAGCTTCCCAGGTTAAAACCTTCAGTTGGTTCACTTTGTCGGTAGAATACAGATTTCCAGATCCTTCCCTGATCTGACCCCAGTCTGGCTTTTGTTTTTGTTTTTTTTTTTTTTTTTTTCTGAATATCTGCTATGTTTAAGCTTAAGTGGCTTTACATTTGCTGTTTCCTGAATAGGACCCTGACTACCACGCCCCCTCCCCAGTCACCTTTACCCACGCATGGTATGTATGCCATCTGTCCATCTGTATCTTCCTTGCCTCCCTGCCCCACCCCTGTCTGTATCTACCTACTCCACCCTGTACAAATGCTGCCACTTTCATGAAAGCTTCCACACTAGAAGTGGCTCTCCCCCACCCTGCCCTGTCCAACTTGCCAAGACACTCTTCCCTCCTATCTGTTTCAGTCTGTTTCTCCATGTTCAGGGGGTTCCTCTAGATACTGGATTATAAGTTCCCAAAGACTCAATCTTCAATCTTTTTATATTCTTTTATTTACATGTGACTGTATGCCCTCATTTAAAAAAAAAATCATGGAGTATTTTGGCATCGTGCATTGTACCTAGCTGCCTAATAAAGATGTGATAATTGAATAATAGTGGGCGTTACCTGCATAAACATAAGGTCCCAATGGTGATCCTCAGGTGGAGGGGGATGAGGGGGACGGCTCTGGGCGTGGAACAACATTGGGCTAGGCTCTCTGAGACTAAGCCAGGGGTCTAGTAAAGAAGTGTCTGTCCCTGTTCTTCGTCCTGTCTGCTAAAAAGCCATTCATAGCAGAACAGTCTTCTGGGCATTTCTTCCCTCCACACATTCGGATCTGCTGACTCAAGCTGTCACCTTCTGTTTCTGCTAACGGATTTCTCGTTCTTGTACGGGCCCTGACCACAGTTTCCCATTGATGTCTCTTGTCTTTCTCCTCCCTGTTCCCTGTTCCGGAGCCCCTCCTTTTCCTGTTCCACTCAGGAGATGGCCCTTCTGCCTCTCAGAGAATTTTAACTGAGGGAGGGACAGACTGTGGACCTGGCCAGCTCTCCTCCAGCTCTTGGTATCATCTGGTTAGCTCCAGACAAAACAGACCCACAGATGCAGCCCAAGGTGATCTGATGGCTGGCCTTGCTCCTGTGTGTTGCAAGAAGACCAGTGTTGAGTACCAAGTTGCCAGGTCTGAGGTCAGAGGTTTGACTCTCATGGGGCCACTTAACTCCACACCACAGGTTTGTAGGAGACACAGACCAGGACTGGTATTGGAGAGACCTGGCTTGCGTGGTCCTCAGCAGGTCCAAGAACCTGTCTGGCCCTCACTCAGTTTCCTCCTTTGTGAATCACAGGGCTCTGGCTTGATCTCAGACCTGATCTCAGAGGACTCCTGCACTGCATGAAGGGCTTTCTGTCACCCCACTGCTGGTAAAACAGCCCTACACTGGGAAGAAGGTGGGCAGCCCAGGTTCCAGACAGCGGGGACCGCCTATTCCTCTCTGCCCTTACTTTGTGCAGGCCAGTGTTCCGTCACTCTTCCCCAGGCTGTAGTATTTTTATTCATTCAGCCATTCAACCAGTGTTTATAAACATGTATTCTCTTCCATGTCTGCCTCCTGTCTTCTGGCTGACGGGCCATCAGGAGGCCCAGATGGCAGGATTAGCCTCGAATGGGAGACTAGTCAGGGTCATCCCCTTGGGTTTAGACCCCTTTAATACCTCCGCTATATGAGATGAGAGGAATTTGGAACAATGAGGGCTGATTCTTTCTAGCAGCTTAGACTAGACTCCTGCCTTTCTAAGCAGGATTTGCCGTAGGGTGCCTTCTATCCTTCTGAGATCTGAAGCAACTTACCACTCAAGAAAATTAATTAGCAGTGCTGAGGATGACTTTTGCAGCCTCCCTAAGGATAGATCAGAACAGCAGATCGACTTTGATGCATACATACAACAGTCTTCAGCCTTCTGCCTCATTCAGATCACTGTTGAAGGTTTAGCAACACTGAAGGTTTCCCAGATTAATAACAAGTCTTTATTGAGCACATACTTTGTGTCAGGCATTGTGTTAGGTTTTTACTTCTCTTCTTGTTAAGCCCTAAAGTAATACTGCAAAGTAAAAATATTTACAGAATACTTATATTTTCCGGAAGGGGAAACATGGTCAGACATGTTCAGAACAATGCATTCATTAGCAGTGATTTACTGAGTACCTACTAAGTGTTTAAATTATTGTAGGCCCCAGGGATACATTAAGTGTACTGAAGAAACCAAAACAAATCTTGTCTGCATGGAGCTTGCATTCTAGCAAGGGAAGACTGACAAAACATAATTAAATGATATGGTCTCTCAGAAGGTGATAGTTATGGTGGCAAAAAGAAAGGAGGGCAGGAGGCCCTGGAATGCTGGGAATGTGTGTGTGGCTCAGGGAAGGCTTTACTGGGAAGGTGGTGTTTGAGTGCACCTTGGAATGCTGGGAGCAGGGAGGGTCAGCGGGCAGGAGGGGCAGGGAGGGTCAGCAGGCAGGAGGGGGCAGGGAGGGTCAGCGGGCAGGAGGGGGCAGGGAGGGTCAGCGGGCAGGAGGGGGCAGGAGGGGGCAGGAGGAGGCAGGAGGGGGCAGGAGGGGGTAGGAGGAGGCAGGAGGGGCAGGAAGAATCAGAGGTGCAAAGCCCTGGGGCTGGTTCTGGGAGTGTCTTACTCTAAAACCTGGGCTCCTTTTGGCTTGTGATACTGCCTCTCTGATAGTTCCTCCATGAATCCATTATAATTTAGTACTTAGTTGCTCTAGCAATTTATGTTGTATCATCAAATATTTATGGAATACTTATTTTGTGCAAATTGCTACAACGGTAAGGAAGGGGCCCTGTCTTTGGGAACTTACGGTTCAGAAGGGGAGTGAACACGTGCGCGCGCGTGTGTGTGTGTGTGTGTGTGTGTGTGTAAAAGGAAGGAAAAAGACCACCCCTCACAATCTGGATTGTGCCTTTTCATACATATTCCCGTTTGACAGTCTCTGACGGAAGCAGGCCAGGTGGTCTGATGTTGAGGTTTGCATACAAAGAAAGAGGTTCAGGGAGGTGCTGGTGCATAAGCGGTGGGGTCAGGGCAGTAGGGTGGCCCCAGAGGACACGGAGAGGTGGGATGGGCTCCTCAGGGTGGAAGGGGTTAGGGGGTGGAGTCACCTTTGCCTGGCATAGGCGGAGGACCCATCATGGAGTCGCACCTGTGACACACCCAGGGGAGGACGCAGACTAGAGTTTGGCCGGTGGGAGGGATGCTAAGGAGTAACGTGAGGAATTGCACTGGGTACTCCCATCTTCTGTTCGGCTTAGGGGAACAGAGGACCTCGCCCAGGGATCTTTCTGGTAATAGGAAATGCTTGGGATTGGGTGTTGGCTAACCATCCAATAGAGCCAGGGAGGAAAGGAGTAATAAAAAGAGCTGGCCGAGCTGACCCTGTGGCAGAGCCTATTTTTATCCACCTTCGGGCCCTCGTAGGACTTCTCTCTTGCTTTGAAGAATCTCATCCATCCTGTGTTCAGCCCCTCAGGTGGAGGCGTGGGCAGGCGGCTCGCAGGGTGATGGGGTGGCTCTCTGTCCCCAGGCTCTGGCCGTCTTTGCTTCCCGCCTCTCAGGGCCTCAGAAGTCAAGGCTCAGGATGGAGCTGACCGTTAGCGCAGATGGGAAAGTGAAGCAAGACCTGGGGTTTTTTCCTGAGCGGGTGCTATGATGAAGGAAATTGCAACATGATCTTCTTTCTTTTCTTTTCCTTTCTTTTTTTTTTTTTTTCTTTTTATAGAAGGGGAAAGCCATCTTCCAGTAAACTTCAGAGACAGTATCTAGTCTTTGATGAAGGTCATCGCCTCACCCACCACCATGCTTTTTGTAGCCGATCTTTCTTTCATCCGTCTGCCCTGTTCCTCCCCTTCAGTGTTCCTCTCTGAGGGACTGTGTCTCTGCGTCAGGCTAGCTACCTGGAGGCTTGCTTGGTGGCCTCTCCTTGACATTGGGAGCTGTTTAAATAGGCCAGGTGGTTCCTGATACCCACCTGGCCTCTCCTGCTGCCGCATCGGTCTGTGTTCATTTGGTATTCCAGAAGGTTGAGGCAATACTTCTTGGCTCAGGTAACCACACTTTGTGGTAGATTCAGAGCATGTGTCTAGGCAGATGCTGGGCAAAAGGGCCTGAAACGTGGGAGGCAGGAATCAAGGCTGGAAGGCCCCACATGTTAATCTGGAGTTCTCGGTCAGGTTTGAATTTGGCCTTTGTACTGTACCTGGGCAGGAATCCAGTTATGTTTGAAAGTGTGCAGATGATCTATTTTCCTGATGAAAAATTTTGAGGTCTGGAAAAGTAGTGGGTTTGGGGTCGTGTTTCTTTTTCTTATTCTTTCTTTCTTTCTTTTTTTTTTTTTTTTTTTTTGGTGTGATTCATTTTCTCTTTCTTGGATTTCTGTACCCCCAAACAGCCCCAAAATTCCCTACAAACCTTTGAGACTCCAGCTTTAGTCAACCAAGGGACGTTCTAGGTCATCCCTGAGAATGAGGTCTGCTTGCTCTGAGGAAGCTGGGAAATGCCCCGCTGCCTGGGGTGGGTGGTAGCTGCCGGGACTCACAGTGCTGCTGGTGTTAATTGCTTTCTGGGGCCGAGAAGGGCTAAGTCCTTAGGGGTGAGAGTTTTAGTTTGGGCTCTTTGTTCTCTGTACCTGTTGTCTTTGGTACAGCTGACATAGAGCTCCTCCTTTCCTGCTGTTTTCTTTGAATTTAATCTCCCCGTCTTCAGGTAGTGTGCTTCAGACTGGAAATGAGCTCTGAGAGGTGGTGGTGGAGGGAGTTTGCTTTTTTATCCAGATCCCACAGTGAATACATAAGCCCTCCTTCACTGTGCTCCACGGCCAATAGCAGAGCTCCTAGCCACATGTGGCTATTTAAATTAAAAAAATAAAATAAAAAATTAGTTCCTCTGTAGCACTAGCCACGTTTCAGGTGCTCAGTAGTCTCATATAGCTAGTGCCCACTGTCCTGGGCAGCACAGATAGAGAACATTCTATCATCACAGAACGTTCTCTTAGACAATGCTGGACTCTGAGGTAATCATTCTACACCCTAGTAAAGAATTATCTGAGCTGGAAAGGATTTGTGGAATTGCACAAGGAGAGGTTGTAAGGTCCAGGGAAGAGGGTAAAGAGAAGGTAATAATTTAAAAAGGGACCTTAAATAGTGTTTAGTTTGTCTTGTTTAGGACTACATCCCAGCAAATGGTCAGCTAGCCCAGTGGCTCCCAAACTAAGTCAATTGTCAGAATCACCTGTGGGTAACATTTGAAAAAAGAGATTCCTGGGCCCCACTCTTTGTATCTTATTGGGTCTGAGACTCTACAGAGGTGGCATTCGGGAATGTGTGTTCCTTAATTATCTGGGCTTGGCCACCACTGGTCTATTGAACCTATGCTTAAATTCCTCCAGTGATGGGGGAGCTTACCCCTTTTCAAGAAAACCCTACCATTAAAAAAAAAAAAATTGCTATTGTTAAAGTTCTGTGTTTATTGAGTTCAAAATTTGGTTCCCCGAGCTTGTAATATTCCTTAGTGCTAGTTGCATTTTCTGGAGCCTCACAGAATGCATCAATTCCATCTTCTGTACTCAGTCTTCTGCAGATATTTCAACACAGCCTGTGACCCAACATCATGGCACATTTTCAGAGTACTCGACCTGCCAAGGGCTCGAGGGAGATGCAGAGATGAGACATCATTGCCAGGATCCTTCCAATTAATTATCAGGCCTCGCTAAGAGATTGAGGAAAGGTCCACGTCGCAGTAGACCCCGTCAGTGGAGAGTCCTAGGGGTTGGCCAGCTGGTCTGGACCATGCGTACCCTCCACCTCTCTGCATACCACCCCATAGGAAAGAGTCCCTACTTTTCTGCATGGCTAACACTTGCTTTTTATTTTTTATTTTTTTAAAGATTTTATTTATTTATTCACGAGAGACAGAGAGAGAGAGAGAGAGAGAGAGAGAGAGGCAGAGGGAGAAGCAGGCGGGACTCGATCCCAGAACCCTGGGATCATGACCTGAGCCGAAGGCAGACGCTTAACCATCTGAGCCACCCAGGTGCCCTAACACTTGCTTTTTTAAAGGCACTGATCCATTTTCCTTCAGAGGCATTGAGAGACCCAGCCAGCTGGTGCCGGTCAGCTAGGACCACAAACATTACTTCCGTTTAGAGACCTTCAGTAGCACCCTCCCCTTGCCTCCAGCGTAATGCTCAAACTCCTAACATGGTATTCAAGCAAGCTGGCTTTGACCTTCCTTCCCATCCCCACCCCTCACTCACACACTCACCCTTTCAGAGGTTACTGCTTCCCACCCTGAGTGCATTCTTACGCTCCCAGAGCTTCTGTTGCGCCTCGCATTTGTTCATCCCCTTGTCCTGGTAGAGTTCTCTCTCTCCTTCAAAGCTGAGATTTTACCTGCTCCCCACGCCCAATTCCAGGTAGAATAACTCCCTTCCCTGTACTAGGGGTAGTTCGTACTAGCGGTAAGTCTGCTATGAATTTGAATTACAGCCACTCCTGTGTCCTTCCCTGCTAGACTCTGAGCTCCTTGGGGGACAAGGAGTGTGCTCATTTATTTGGAATCCCCCAGTGCACAGCCCCGTGCCAGGCCCTTAGCTGAGGTGCCGTGTGTGCCCATGGAAGTGCGGTAGTTGTTGCCTTGGCTGTGTGTCTTCTCTTGGATTCTGTTGCCTCTGCCACGGGGAGCTGGAGCCCCTTTCCCAGCGCCAGCTTTCTCCCGGCAGTGGCCTCCGGGCCCCAGCAGCCCCCAGGAGAAAAGTGCTGTTTAGCAGCTGATAATTAACAAGCAGGGCCTGGAGCCTTGGCTGCCTCAGAGGCAAAACTGGTATTTAAACAACAAAGTTGCTAAAATCAAAAATTAAAGTGTCTGTTTCAGAAGCAGCTACATCCAAACAGAAGCCTGCTCTGCTGAGATAAATGAAATAATGAGTGGAGCCAAAGGGCTCTCTCTAACCCTGAGCGCGGCCTGGCTGGGGCCGGGGGTGGGGGTGGGGGGCAGGAAAGGCAATTTTCTGTTTCTGCTCGCTGCTGTGGGGCCTGGGACTGCCTGGGGAGTAGCGGGGGGCTTTCCTTTCACTCCCAGTGTGTATAGATTAGACTCATTTTGCCCAGTGGGCAAGAAGAGAAATTTGGGAAAACAAGGTAGGAATAAACTGGGGGCCTTCTCTAAGGTGATAAAGCCCACTTTTGTCTTCAGTGATAAATAGAGACGGTTCAATCCTGCCTCGCGGGGTCTCATCTTTTTTCTTCTGACGCTGTTAGGGTTGAGAGGGGAGCGCTGACATTCTGGCCTCCTCCCTTCCTAGGTCAGAACCGGGGCGTGAGGAATTCCCCAGCCTCTTGTTGCTGCCCAAATACTAACCACAATTCCCAGCTCCACTATTCTAAGAAATATGCGTACCAGGAACAGCCCGTGGCTTCAGAACCAGGGCAGCTGCTCAAGAGGCAGAGGCTTCCTGTATGTGTGGTGTGTGTGTATGGGGGGGCTGTTGAGAGTACCCTGCGACCTGTCACCAGGACACCTGCCTCTGTGCTCAGCCGCAGAGGTCACTGGGAGATGCCCTTGTGAATGAAGCAGAGAGCCCACTGAAGGGTCTGTCCCACAAGTTCACCCACGGTACGTGGCCAAAATTAGGGTCTGTCTGACAAACATCTTTTTCTGGGAATGGGTTGGGGGTTGGGGGAGACTACTATCAGATCCATGAGACAATCCGAGACATACATATATACATATATATATGTATATAGTTTGAATACAAAAATACTGGCCTTTCTGGGAAATGTTAACATGATTTATGTCATGTCTGAGAGTCTGTCACTCATTGTGACCTCTCCGTTGGTATCTGGCCCATGATGGGAAGGGGGTTGGGTGAGAACCCTTGCCTGCCATCCCTTTCAGTGTCTCTGTTGGCATTAGTGGTATTGGTGGCTGAGCTTGCCCAGACCATGTGTGACACTTAGGGTGGTGGCCATAGCTGACCGTAGGTGTGTACGGTGCGTGCAGTGACCCAGTTACCCGTAGAGCCAAATGCAAAACAGTTGGGGTAGTTTAGGAGGAAACTTGATAAAGGAATGAAACCCCCTGGCTCACCTAGGGTTGAACCCTTGTCCTTGGTGACATAAGTAGAGATGATTACAGCCAGTGTTGGCTTGGGTGTCTCTCTGATGAAGTTCCAGTGGTCCTTGCAGAAACTTCACTAGTTGAACTGGATGGTGAAGATCCCACAAGCGTGTGTGTCCTCATTAATCTGTTCACCTGTCTGGTCACTGGAAGTTTATTGAAGGGAAACCAGGTAAGCAAAGTTTTTCTTGTGTCCTCCAAGGGGTAAGAGAGCTACGTTCAGGGGTCAGGGTGAACGTGGAGGAAAGAGCCACCCATCCCTCCAAGCACCAGCCAGTCCTGGAATGTGTTGGTGGAATGCCGATCCTGAGATGCTCTGTGAGCAGATAAATCTGGGAAACACTCTGCATGTACATTAACATTTTAAAGGCTCCGAGAAGTTCTGTAGTAAAAGAATCTGTTTGCAAAACCTAGTGTTGCTGACATTTCCAGGATCCCTTTTTTACTTATTACTTATTAACATCCTCCTAGACTGCTGTTTGAGACATGGCAGTACAGTCTCCCTGCTCTGGGAGACCTGCCCAGTGATTTGAGAAAAATTCACCTGACTCTAGGTCAACACCGGTTTGAGAGGTTTTAAAAAGGTGTGTGCGTATGTGTGTGTGTACATATGTGTGTGCGTGCGTGTGTGCCAGGGTGTGTGGCAGAGAAGGGCCCCCGGCAGGTGGCTGCTATTGAAGTTGGCCCTGTCTGCGTCCCTGCTGGCTTTGTGCTTCTGGAGAAGGCTTTTGTCCTGGCTTGAACATGCTGAACAGCAGCTACATCTGTCACGCCTGGGAAGCGGCAGTTTGCAGCGTGGGGGGCGAACAAGCAGTGAACAGACACCCCTGCTTGAGGCCCAGGCTGCTGCAAAGCCCTCCATGTCGCAGGGAGGGGCTGGTGATCCCGGGACAGCTGCTTGCTAATCCTGGAAGTGGAGGGGAGCACGATTTAGTGCCCTTATCTCTGCATTCTCCTTGTCCGATGGGGGAGATTGTGTTGAACCTCGAGGTGGTAGCTGGGAAGAAGCAGGTGGGCAGGATATTTTCTGCCCTTCACCAACCACAAGGCATCTGGAGGGTGGACCAGGGTGGAAAGGCACTTAGCTCTCCATTACCCAGTGGGGTGGAGATGAAGCCATTTTGGCTAAACTTTAAGGAAAAATTCAGAATTGTGAGGTGGATTGAGTAAAATTTGTGGTGTTTTAAGATTGGAGAGTCCCAGCTAGAATTGCTTTTTGACCATTGGTGACAGGAATTGGGTATGAATGACTGGTTCCCTGATGGCTGGCTCCTTGAGAAAGGTCTGGGAGGCATTCCTGGGTTCTTCACCTGGAGCACACCCAGGTCCAGGGAGTTCCCGAGGCTGGTGCAGACCTCAGTACCCTTCCTGTACACCTTTGCTGGGAGGAAAAGGATTTCTGAGGAAATTGGCAGCTGGGAAAAAAAATGGGAGTAGGAATCAGTCACTCTTCCTGGGGAGTGTACATGTCCACTGTGGGTAGACCTCTGTGTAATTAAGGCAGGCTCAGGATTTCCCTATCTGTTTGTATGGATGTATGTATTAATGTATTTTTTTTATGCTGCTTTTCCTCTTTGGACCTCCTCCCAAAGGGGGAGGCGTTGGTCTGTCTTTTGGAACTAGGGTGCGGTGTCCTTACCTCCCGGCTCCGCTGGCCTTGTCTTGCCTTCCCTCAGTCACAGCCCCAGAGGCCCAGAGTCATTCAGATGGGGGAGGAGCAAACCCAGTCCTTCTTGTTAGTGGAGAAAAGGCAGATGCGCCCCCCCCCCCCCCCCCCCCCCCGTTCCCCATGCACAGGAAGTCTGGGTAGGCCAGGCTTTGGTTTGGGAAACAGGAGCATTAGCGGCTGCTGCCAACTGGGGTTGTTTGCAGACTCCCAGGCTCCAGTGTCTCCGGAGGGACCAGCAGCTCTGACCCCCGTGGACCTGCTCTGGTCCCCAGGGAGGGAGTCCTTGCCAGGAACCTCTGAGCTAACTGGAGGTGGGTGTTGGGTAAGGGTGGTGGAGGACCGGATTGTAGGAGAGAAGTAGGGGATGACTCCCTCCTTCCCCCATCAGCTGGGGATGCATCACCACTGCTGGGAAGGCATTCAGGCCCCTTCTAGACAAATGGGTCATTATGGAAATTCTTTCTTACCCCAGGGTGGGGCTCTACTGGTTCAGAAGAATCTTTAGATGTCTTGGCCACCAGGGACCAAGCCATTGACCTGCTATATCCCCTCAAGGCTAGAGGGCAGGACAGTGTCTGAGTCCTCATTCCTGTGATCGCTCTCTGTTCTCCCTTCTGGTGTCGTCCCGTCCCGTCTTCACCCGGTCAGACGTCGCAGCGGTCGTCCGGTGCGTGGTGGGCATGGGGGGGTGGGGGAGAGGGTGACCCCGCATGCCTCGCCTTCCTCTGTCCCACAGGTCCTAGCCTTGCTGGGTCTCCACTCCTGTCACGGCCCCACTTGCGGCTGCGGCGCATCTGGACCTAGACAGGCTGTCCTGGTGTCCTGCATAATGAGGATCCCAGACTTCCCCTAGGTGATTGGCCACAGTTATTCCAAGGGAGGAGTGGGATTTCCCCCACCCCCAGACACTCCAGAGACTTCCTCCAGGCTCCTGGCTCCCGTTTCCGAGTCTTGATCTCTAAGCAGTCTGCTCTCCCGTACCTCCCCCACCCCCACCCCCCACCCCAAGGAGAAAGGCGGGAAGTCCTGCCAGAAGTTGTTTTTTGGTTTGTGAGGTAACAGTCTTTGGATTGAGAAACACACATACCCTCCCCTTTAAGATCTGAGGCCAGAAGCACTAGACTCTGGTTTCCGGGGAAACCAGAGAAACCAAAGTGGGCAAGGCAGAGAAAGAGGGGGCTGGTTATAGGTATTGAAATCTGGGAGGGGCTCCCAGGCCCCCTGTGCTTTTCCGGGGAGTCTGCGTAGCCTACTCAGGGCCCTGGGTTGTAGCTCTCCCTCTGTCCCCAACCAGCAGGGGAGCCTTGGCAAATATCTCAAACCCTCTGCCCCCTAGTTTCCATGTGCCTAAAATGAGGAGCACCTGGGCTCCACCTGGATTATAGATTTAAAGGTGACCTTATACACAGAAGGGCTTTGGAATATATACAAAATAAACAAATTTTAAGGTTGTATTACATAACTAGGAAGAGAGAATCATGTCAAAGAATACAGAGTTACGGAAACCTTAGACCTCAGGGAAGCTAGGTGTATCTTAGATTTTACAGGAGAGGAGACAGAGGAAAAGGGACTTGCCTACAGGTAGGTACTCAGCAGTTAATTGTAGAACTGGGACTAGAACCAGGTCACTGAGCTTTCTGGCATATCCTCCTATCCCGTGGCAAACTCCAGGGTATGTGTCCTTGGGGTAGAGAGCCACGACGTAGAGAAAACATGCCACAGAAAACCTGACAGCCTTGTATGCCATCAGGTGTCAATTATCCATGTCCTTGGGAGTAGGGGGAGGATAGTAGCATAGGTAGTCTTAAAAATTATTGAAATTGGACTTTTCAAAATATTATTGATTCTTTTTTTCTTCCTGTAGCAAATGTATCTCCTTAATTCTCTTGGGTTTCTATAACGTTCTGTGTCCCAGAAACCTGCTGTGTGTTGGGGGGCAGGGTGCTCCTGCTCACTGATTCGGTGTTTGCTGTGGCTAACCTACAAAGTGGATAGTCCACATGCAGATAGTTAAGAGCTGGTTATACCCAGTCCCTTTCTTTGGGAACACATTGTATGATAGCCAGCTCCCCACCTTTTGCCTGTGGGAAACTGGCCAGAGCTTGCTGAAGCTACCACGGCATCTCTGCGTCCTTTGGCTCCTGTCTAGAAACATGGTGTGTGCAGACGCAATGAATAGTGGGCTGTCAGAGCTGGAAAGCACTTGAAGGATCCTCTAAACTGGTCCCTTTAGTGTCCAGGGGCTTACCAAGGCCAGCAAGGGGCGAGGACTTGTCTGGGATAGAGCGTCAGATCGTGATGGAACTGGTCTCGTGGAACAAGGACTTGGTGACAGCAGAGGTCTGAGCACCAACCTCATGTGTGTCCCATATTGGCTGTGATTGCAAGTCCCCAGGTCAGCCGGGCCTTTTGCAATTCTGCCCCGGAGAGGCCCCGGTGTTGGCCTAAACAGTTCCTCTTCTTTCCCTTGACATCTCCCCCCACCACCACCCAGCCACCTCTTTTTCCCTTGTGATTCCTATTGGCTGTTACTTCCTGCCCTCCTCCCCCACGTTTTGTTACAAAACACTTTAGATATGCAACCAACTTGAAAGAATTGTCCAGTGAACGGCCATCTCCCCAGCCACCTAGGTTCTACCATTAACATTTCACTCTGCTCGCTTTCTCATGTCTTTCACCATCTTTCCCTCTCTCACCCATTTATCAGCCTTCTTTTGGGGGTGCGTTTTATAGTAAGTTGTAGACATCAGTACACCTCACCCACTCAACATTTCCACATATGTAGGTATTAATTAGAGTTTGGTATTTGTTCATCCATTTTTTTTTTTTTAATTTTTGGTGGTAAAATTTATGTAACGGTGAAATGCCCAAAATTTAAATATATCATTTGGTGAGTTTTGATAAATGCTTCCATCTGTGAATTCCAAACCTTTGTCAAGATACAGAACAAACACGGGGCTCCTGGGTGGCTCTGTTGGTTAGTTGACCAACTCTTGATTTTGGCTCAGGTCCTGATCTCAGGGTCCTGGGATCCAGCCCCCCCAAGGTGGAGCAATCTTAAGTTTCTCTCTCCCTCTGCCCCTCCCCCACCTCTAAAAAAAAAAAAAAGATATAGAACAAACATTTAAAAATATTTAGTAAGTTCCCTCATGATCCTTCCTAAGCAATCACAGTTTTGGTGTTTCTTCCCTGTAGATTAGTTTTGCCTGTTGTGGAACATCAAAGAAATGAAATCATCAGTATGAGCTTTTTTACGTAAGGTTCATCCACATGGTTACCTCTATTGGTAGTTTGTTTCTTTTTATACCTAGTAGTACTCCCTTGTGTGGATATCAAATAATTTGCCTATCCAATCTCCTGTTGATGGACATTTGGAGTGTTTCCAGTTTTGGGGCTGTGATGAATAAAGTTTATGAACATTCTTGCACAAGTCTTTTTGTGAACACAATGTTTTTATTTCTCTTGGGTCAGTACCTACGAGTAGGATTGCTGGGTCAGAGGAGGTGGTTGTTACTTCTTGTTCTGAACTCTGCCCTCTCATTGTGTTCTAGACGCGATCGGGAGCAGTGGAAAGTGCCTTATTGCTCATCCGGATTATTCTCTTACTCAGTGTTGGAATCCCCTGAGAGCCCACCTGACAGCCTCTGCTTGAATGTTTCCAGGGATGGGGAGCTTATTACCTTACAGGGCTCTACTTTTTTTTTTTTTAAAGATTTTATTTCTTTATTTCTTTATTTCTTTATTTATTTGAGAGCGAGCACAAGCAGGGCAGAGGGAGAAGCAGATTCCTCGCTGAGTAGGGAGCCCGACACGGGGCTCTGATCCCAGGACTCCCGGGATCATGACCCGAGCCAAAGGCAGACGCTTAACCAACTGAGCCACCCAGGTGCCCCTCAGGCCTCTACTCTTATGAGACAGCTCCTTATTAATTTCTGCCCCTTCTGTGTGACAGCCCTATAGAATTTCAGGACCGCTGCCCCATCTCGTCCCTCATCCGCTCCTTCACGGTTTCTCTTCTTCAGGCTAATTGTACAAGTTGATTGAACTGTTCCTCAGGTGATATGATTCTCAGACCTTTGATGTCCTGGTCATCACCCTCTGGAACTTTAATGCTCTTTTTCAAATGTGTTGCCCAGAGGTGAGCACTGGATTCTAGATGTGGTCTGTGAGGTACAGAGTGTGGTTGGGTCTGAACCCCCGTCTTGATCTAGGTACCAGGTCCACCCATTGGCTGAAGGTGATGTTCACTTCTTAGCAGCCACATGATGGCATTGGAGCCAGATGAGTGAATGTTTATAAAGAAATTCCACAAATCTCAGGTGGTATTGAGATAGTCCATCTGAAGTCATCTGGAGCCTCTATTAATAGCATTCCTTGCCACCATCCCATTTCATCTTTGCCTCCACCTTCTGAGAAGGGTACTGCTAAAAAGAACTTAATACGAACTGTTCAGTTTAAAACAGGGTTTGTCAACTTTGGCACTGTTGACATTTTGGACCAGGTAGTTCTTTGTTGTGGGGGATTGTCTTTTGCTTCCCAGGAATTAGCAACACCCCCGGCTTCTCCCCACTTGCCATCCGGTCCATGCCGCCCACCCCTCCCCCCAAGCTGCAACAATCAAAAATATCTCCAGGTATTTTCAGGTGTCCCCTGAGGGGGAAAATCATCTCAGGTTGAGCCCATTCTTAAGGCATAGAACTTAGCATCGAGAAAAGTTTAAATAATAAAGCTCTTCCTGAAGGGGAACCAGTGTAATTCTTTAGTATGTGTATTTCCATATTATGTCCTTTGTGGAGGACAGTCCTTGCTTTTCACCGTTCCAGTATGCATGGATTTTGCTTAGCACAGTTTAGCACACCATTCCCCCTGTACGCCGCCATGGTGTATTAACTCTGAGTAATGGCAGAGAGTCCAAACTTTGCTACGAGCTCCCCAGTCCACTGATCACTATGTACAGATGTTTTTTTATGATCAGTGACCTTCTTTTTATAATCACATCCCTTCTTTCAGAGTCGGTCAGTGGTGGTCACTTACTTCATTGTTGGGTTCGCACCCAGAGAGGAAAGTGTGCAGTGTGTTGTCTCCTTGTCCCCGAGGGCTAAACTCATTGTGACATTTTACAAACAACAACAATAACAACGGTGAAATTTTCACAAAGAATTGAAAAGTGGTAATGCTGGAAGTGAAATTGGAGCTGAATGTAAGTGGAGTTAGAGAATTACTAGCTGATTGTCGACATTGCCACCGTTCAAGACTCTGCAGACGAAGCCAGAGGAGCTCTGGAAGGCAAACTCACTGACATGAGTGATGGTGACGAAAGGATGAAGAAGTTCCAGAGGAAGTGACATGGGGGAAAGAAAACCTCACATGGAAGTCACTGTTGGAGGTATTTTGCAACATTGAAAGCACAAAGGATAAAATGTTAAGCTGACCCAGACTTCGAACAGAGTCGGGCAGGTTGCAGGGGTACAGAAAAGGTGCTCCCTCCGTGGTGTGTGTCCAAGAGCCAGAAGGCAGGCGCTGTCCCAACTACTGGTGATAAGTTTTTCATAACGAAATAGCACACTCATTCTCAGTGTCTAATATTTTTTTTATTATGGTGTACTTCAACACAAGTTTTACTATTTTTTCCATTTCTCTATTCATTTACAACTGAGTGTAAGAGAGTTTTTAAATGTTTTGACAAAAATTCCTAAAGGTCATGGAACAATCTTAATTTTTTCCACTGATGAGTAAGATTGCTTTGCACGGTCATTTGTGTGGTTCTATATTACTGTGCAAAGCAAGCCTGTCTATATTTAGAGAAGTGTGGGTAAATACACACACACACACACACACAACATTTCTTTTGCTTTTTCTCTTGTTTTTTCAAAACATTTTACAAAAATAGGGTCAGACTGCATGTATCCGTTTGCAGTTTGCTTTTTTCGTGGAAGAATGTCTCTTTTGGAGAACTTCTGATCTCAGTATATCTAGACCCACCTCATTCTTTGTGATAATTGTATATTATTTTATGTATCGATATGGATGTACCATAATTTATCTGACCACTTTTCTGTTAGTGGACATTTTAATTTTTCTCTAGCTTTTTTTTTTTTTCCCTCCACATGAAAGAATGCTGAAGTGGAGGTCTCTGGCAGATACCATCACTAGTCCCATTGAATGGATGAAGACGGTGGAGATTAGAAAGGAAAGAACCAGAGCACCTGGCTGGCTCAGTTGAAAGAGTGTGTGACTCTTCATCTCGGGGTTATGACTTCAAGCCCCACTTTGGGGGTAGAGGTTACTTAAAAATAAAATCCTAAAAAAAAAAAAAAACCCAAAAAAAACAACAAAAAGAAAGTGAAGTGATGTTTGGCAGCTACTGAGCTTAGAGCTGGCATATGAACTCCGGGCTGTCCAGTTCTAGGTCCTTGCTTGTAACCATGGTGCTCTACAGCTTCTCCTCTTTTCTTGGAAGTCGCTTTTCCCAACCACAGCAGTGGCAACAACAGAAAGTAATAAGAGTTTCCTGAGCGCGGCACAACTCTAGTTGCAAATGCATTGTGATTTCTGTTACCTAGCCAACAACCCTACGAGGCAGATGCTGTTCATCCCTCTATATTACACTGAAAGCCACTGAAGGAGGTTAGGAGACTCCCGGGGCTATGGCTTGTTGGTGTGGGCACGGGAACTCCTCGGGCATCCTGGCTTCGGAGCCTTTGCTCTTGCTCCTCACAGTGCACGGATCTGACTGGAGAAAGGTCTGTTTTATCACGTGCTATGGTAGATGCCTTTTTTGAACATAGGACTTCGTGTTGGCCCATATTTTCACCTACTGTAATCTTTTAGAAATGTGTTACCTAGCACACTTCAGCCTTGGGTCGCTGCAAGTCTGATGAGCTTGCCGTCTAGTCTTTGTCTTCAGCCAGCCCGTTGGTAGAACACGAGGCAAAGCCACAGATGGCATTTCTTAATTTGTCACTGGAGGTGTTCTCTGGGTTTAGTCAACAAGCAGGTATTTGTTGAGTGCAGCCATAATGCCACGTTTGGGGCCGAGGGTTTGAAATCAAAGTTGAACAAGATCTAAGGGAACCTTTTGTGTCAACTATACCTCAAAAAAAAAAAAAAAAAGAAAAGGTTGAGAAGATATGGTCCCAGCCTCTAGGAGGCACACGGTCTATACACGACAGGGGGAAGAATGGTCTTGTAAATCACAGTGTGAGTGTGCAAGTAGGAGTTTAACAAGAGTCTTGTGAGAGCAGAGAGGAAGGAGGGGCTGACCTAGCCTGGGGGCGCTGCACAGAGGGGATGACAACGATGCTGGTGCTTGAGGGCTGTGGACGTGGAGGCATGACTTGTTGGAGGACAGTGAAGGTCTGGGGAGCCCGAGCAGAGAGAATGCGTTGGGAGGTGAGGGCAAACATAATGTGGGTGGGAGCCAGGAGAGACCAGGCTAAGGAATTTGACTTTTGTCCTGTTCGCCAGTGAACGTGTTTAAGGGGACCCTTACCCTGCTCGGAGCCGCCTTTCAGTTCCAGTACATCCGCCGCGGGATGTACTGGAACAGAGAAAGGCTACCATCTAGAAGCCAATCAGAAGGCACCCAAGACAGAAGGGAACCAAGCAAGTGGCTGCAAGACTGCAAGAGGGAAGATGGACTTTTTGGAGATCTTTCCAAAGACAAAATCAGATTGGTTCTGTGGGTGAGGGTGAGAGGGTGACGATGGCTACTTCAAGGTTTTACCCTCCGGCGGCCTGGCTAGTTGCGATGTCACTGTCACTTACGGAGGCCAAGGAGCAAGTCCGAGGGGTGTTGAGTTCGGTTCGATGCATGTTCTGCCTGCCCCAGACCCGTTAAGTAACACAGTATTATTGGTCGTTGACAACAGTCGCAAATATGGCAGTGCTTTGTCATGTCACCCTTCCTTTCTTTGTCGTGCTGGAGGTCCGGCAAGGGACTGTCCATAGACTCTATAGAAAGTCAAGGCCTCTTGAATCTGGCATTCCTTGGTCTGTAATCTAGTAACTGCTAAAAAAGCTATTGAGCTTAGATGTGCCTGGCTTTTTGGGTAACCCAGGCTGGGCAGTGACGGTGCAAGTCGTCATCTGTTCTAGGCTTTGCCAGAGACAGATGTGAGGTTAAGCAGTCCTTCTTTTTTTTTTTTTTAATTTTTTAATTGTTATGTTAATCACCATATATTACATCATTAGTTTTTGATGCAGTGTTCCATGATTCATTGTTTGTTCATAACACCCAGTGCTCCATGCAGAATGTGCCCTCCTCAATACCCATCACCAGGCTAACCCATCCCCCTACCCCCCTCCCCTCTAGAACCCTCAGTTTGTTTTTCAGAGTCCATCATCTCTCATGGTTCGTCTCCCCCTCTGACATACTCCCCTTTTCTTCCTCTCCTGTTATCTTCTTCTTTTTCTTTTTTCTTAAAATATGTTGCGTTATTTATTTCAGAAGTACAGATCTGTGATTCAACAGTCTTGCACAATTCACAGCGCTCACCGTAGCACATACCCTCCCCAATGTCTTAATAACCATTCTCTTTACATATTGTGTCTTTCTCCTTGAATCTGTCTCTTTGACTAGTCTGTGAACTCCTTAAATCCCCAAGTGCTCAGTCTGGTACCTGGAGCAGGTGGGTGCTGGGGGCCTGATGCTGCCGAAAAGCAGGGCCCTGCCGTCTCCTCCTCCCCATGCCCCCTCTTGATTACCAACAGTAGTTCTGCAATCACACCCACAGGTTGTTTCTGCATCCTGGGATGTGAGTCTTCTAAGATTGCCGTCTTGTAACTCCATTATCCTTGGGTGCTTATAAGTTGGTTCTTGGTTCGGCTTCCATTTGAGGTTTCCCATCAGTGTGTGTAGATGTTTAGCTTGTTACAATCTGATGAACTTTCTCCTTGATAACAAGAATGGAACATACTGGAGATGAACATTCCCACATTGTCGTTTCTGTAACTTAGAGCCCCAGCCCCCACGAAGGGCCATCGCCCTCCCTGGTTTCTGTTATGGCTTTGCATGTAGGGTGCAGGCAGTCTGGAGTAGTTCTTGTGTTTTCTCAAGTCCTGCTCGCTCTGTTTTATGAGCCCACGCCACTCTCAGGGTCTGTCCTGTCTTCAGTATCTAAGCTCATCAGGGCTCCCTGCCCTCTGGACCTAACCATCCGTGGTTGCCTCCCACCTTCTTTTTTCAGGGATTACTGTGCTTTACGTGCTCAGAATCTACTTGAGAGAGACCAGATGTCATCTTGCAAAATGCCTTCCCCTGTGGGATCTCTGCTTCTACTGCTCGGTTGTGTCAACATCTAAATATTGGTTTTCTGCAGGTCTAGGCTAAACAACTGTTTTTGTCCCCCTGGTTTTTTCTTCCCTCCTTTGAACTCTGAAAATGACAAGGTTACTTCCTCCCAATGTGGTATTCTTGTTGTTACTGTTTTTGCTAACTTACAGGTGTTTTGTTTTTCCTACGTAATTTACTAGACTTTGCTTCCTGGTTAGAACTGAGTTCAAGGAACATTTCCCTTCTTTGCACCTCTGGCTTTGTGACAGGTAAACTCTTTAGAAAGGCACGGCAAGAATTTATCAAGTGCCATGCTCTTTGCAGGGCGAAAAAAAAAAGCCTTGCGTCTGTCTCTGTCAGATGTCCTCGAGTTCATGCTGCGTGACGTGAGCTCTATCTTCCATCTGGACCATTTCTGCTAAGAAGTTCGTATCTTCTACCATCTATTCTCTCCTAGCTTACTGCAAGAATTACTTAACTTCTGGTTCTTTTGCCTTTTCCCCACACTCTGCTGTCCTCCAGATTTGGGCATGTGGAATTGTGGAGTTATTGTCAGGGGTGGTGTGTGTGTGTGTGTGTGTGTGTGTGTGTGTGTGTGTGTGTGTGTGTGTGTGTGTGTGTGTGTGTGTGTGTGTGTGTGTGTGTGTGTGTGTGTGTGGGTGTGTGTGTGGTGTGTGTGTGTGTGTGTGTGTGTGTGTGGTGTGGTGTGTGGTGTGTGTGTGGTGTGTGTGTGGTGTGTGTGTGTGTGTGTGTGTGTGTGTGGTGTGTGTGTGTGGTGTGTGTGTGTGTGTGTGTGTGTGTACCTCTTGATTTGTAGGATCCTTCTTTTTACACTTCTTCTCTCTCTCAACTCTCTCCAGCTCCCATTGGATCTGTTGATGAAGGCATACATGCCATGAATCTCATTCCACTAAACTGGAGTGATGACGATGACATGGCATTTATCATTTTAATTAAGAATTTGAATTTGCTTTGTCACTTGTACAGGGTCAAGTTATTGGAGGCTGCGTGGGCCAGAAGCAGTGTTGCTGACCTCCTTCCATCTTAATTTCTTTCTTTCTTTTTTTTCCTTTTTTTATTTAAGATTTTTATTTATTTATTTGAGAGAGAGAGAGAGAGAGAGTGCACGAGAGAGAGAGAGAGCACTAGCAAGGGGGAGCGGCAGACGGAGAGGGAGAAGTAGATTCCCTGCTGAGCAGGGAGCCCGACATGGGACTTGATCCCAGGACCCGGAGATCGTGACCTAAGCTGAAGGCAGATGCTTAACCGACTGAACCACCCAGGTGCCCCTCTTCTTTTTCTTTTTTTTTTTTTAAGATTTATTCACTTATTTGAGAGAGACAGTATGTGTGTGTTTATACACACCACCTGTGAACCAGGGGAGGGACAGAGGGAGAGAATCTCAAGCGGACTCTGCCGAGGGCCGAGCCCACCACGTGGGACTCATCTCACGACCCTGAGATCACTATCTGAGCCAAAGTCAAGAGCCAGACACTCAACCAGCTGAGCCACCCAGGCCCCCTGATCTAATTTCTTTTGATAATTTTGTCCATCTCGGCATTCTTTAAAGTCATACCTAGATACCACAAGGAACATGGCATGTTTTCTTTCTGCCGCTCAGATTTTGTCTTAAATCCAGCTGGGAGAGTTGAGTGTGTTTCCTCCCTACTGTTGTCCCCCTTGTGTCCTCGGGAAAGATGCCGTGTGCCCTGGTGTAAGCCACGGGCTCGTGCGCTGTTCTGATGCGCAGCCTGCCATTGAATCAGTAAGTGTACGTTAGGTCTTTTCTGTACTAAGCTCTGTGTGCGGCCAGACAGATGCAGAGATAAGTGGGGGCAGACCTGTGAACCGGGCAGGGAGGGGAGCCAGGGCAACAATAAACTAATAGGAGCAGCTCAGGGTTTGTTTGTCAAAGCCTTGTTTGTAGTGAAGAAGAGAACCTGGAACTTAGAGTGTAAACTGGGTCTGCATCTTGGCGCGGGCAGTGTGTCTTGGGCAGGTTGCTTCATCGGGCCTCGGTTCCACGCCTGTGAATGGAGTCGGCAGTGGACCCTCATCCACAGGGCTGTTAGGAGGCGTAAGTATAATGTGCTTTCTAAATATAAAGTGCACCTGACACATGGTTGATGTGGTATACATGAAAATTCCTCTTTCTCTTTCAAAGTACTCATCACCTGCTGGAAGAAAGAGAAATATCTGTGTCCCCCAGTCTTTCGGTTTCCTATGTAAGACCCAGAGTACTTGACATCCCCACTGTGTGCAGTATTCCTTCCCATATAAGTCAGAAGTGGTTAGCACTGGTGGTTTGGGGCCCTGGCCTGCTCTTCATTATATTTTGGTTATATTCTCCAGGAAGATATGAAGCCTTTCCATCAGCTGGGTAGCCCTCATACTTAAGAGTGACACCAGGTTCTTCCTCCTGTGGCCAGGGTGGGATACCCTGTCTCTGTTTCCCTCCCTCGCTAGCAGGAAGGTCGGCTTGCTTTGGGGCCCATTCAGCTGTGTCACTATGTCAGGTCAGGGGCCAAATAAGAACTGGGGCATACTGCATCCTAGAATCTAAACCCCTCAGCTTAATTTTTAAAGAGAAATATATGCAGATGGTAAGATCCCAGTAGTACCCGAAGATATCAAGTGGAAATGAAAAGGGGGGAAAACAGGAAAAACACAAGTTTCTCTCTAGAACCTACTCCCTGGGGTTCAACACCCTTAACATTTTTGGGGGAGTAAATTCATCCAGAAAAATTGCAAGCATCTACAAGCCCATATACCTTCTCCTCTCTGCCTTAAGACACAAAACCACCCAAATGGTATTATATTTTCTATTCTGTTCAGTACTTTTTTTAATTTTTCAAAATTTAAGAAACACACCAAGAAGAAAACACCTATATTACCTATATTACCACCATTTACAGTTAACCATTAATTAACCTTTTGGTTAATTAATGGTTAATTAATTTGTGTGTTTGCTTCTTGCCTTTAGGAATAGACTTTAACAGTTACTTAAGTATTGCCAATGAAGGTCCGCTAAACAGACTAGGCTGGTAATGATAAAGCCAAAGCGTCGTCCTGTGCTTTGTTTGCTCTCCTGTTTGTGAGCAGCCTCTTTTCACCGCAGCCCTGTCTCTCCCCTGCACGGCCTGCGCACCAAATCCTCTGCCGTTTACCCCGACTCCTCCAAAGTGGTGGGCATATGTTGTTACCAGCTTGGGCCATTAAAATGCTTTAGGAACATATTTGCAGGATGATTTCCTAGCTGGGCAATGACTTTGTGCAAGGTTTGAACATTTACAGTTTTGATAGATATGGCCAGATTCCTCAAACAGTGTGCTCGCTGATATCCCTCCCGAGCGTATGTGAGAGTGCTCTTTCCTCTCAAGTCTTGGCAGAAAACCCAGGAGTTTTATTTTGTTTTGTTTTGGTCAAACATTAAAACATTTTTGCCATTCTGGTGAAATTACTATCGTTGTTTTTATAAGCATTTCACTCTTAATGAGTTGCATCAAGAATCATTTGGCCATCTGTGTTCCTTTCTCTTTGAACTGCCTGTTCTTATTCTTTGGCCATTTTTATATTGGATTGTTAATCTTTTACAATTGATTTGCCAGAGTTAAGTTAGCCTTTTATCCATTATGTGATGCAAATATTTTCTTTTAATTGTCATTTATGGTGTGGCTTTTAAGCTTCTTGCCTTCTTGTTGAACCTTGGTCCTTTGTGGCTGCCCCGGGAAGGTCCTGGAGAGAGACGATGGGAACCACAGGAAGGTCCAGGAGTCTTCTGGACAGTGTGGTGTGGTTGTCTCAAGGCTTTTAGTACTGGATTCCCCATTGTAAGTTTTAGTTTTGTTTCGGGTGGGGATTTTTCCTGTCACAATAACGAAAGCTGGTAGCAATAGAGAACCCACTTTTACCTCCAGCCAAATATTTGGGAATGTGTGCACCAGCCGGGGACCCCGATGCGGTACTTCTGTGTATCCTTTTACTTTACTGTAACCTTCTTTTACTTTTACTTCAGTAACCTACAAACTCAGCTGTTAGATTTCTGCTTAGATCATTTTCTAGGGGAGGACCATCAGTAGCTCCTCACTGAGCTTTGCAGAAAGTTCTAGAAGGGGGCATACTCCCCTCCCACCCTACACCCCCATAGGTGTAGAGGAAAATCATTTCAAGCAAGACTTATCTGTCCTCTCTTATGTTCCTGAGCTGCCCTAGATGTAAGCAGACAAGTGACCGTGTCTCCAGGCTGTAAGCAGCTCTCTGTAATTTGGGGGGCTGAGGGAGAGTCTCCCTCACTGCCATTGCTGGTTTCTGGCAGCACCCTAGTTAATTCCTTTACACACAGATCACAAGATATAATTTAAAAAAAATTTTTTTTTTTTTACATTTTCATTATGTCCCTCCTACATTCATATGGAAGTTCTGTGGGGCACAGGCCTTATTTACTATGTTGTCTGTTCTATCACAGCCCTCTCCAAAACAGCATGTGGCGTGTGCTGGGTCCTCCAGACGTCTGCCGAGTGATGGCAGTCTGGGAGGGTGAGCCCTTGTGCCATAGGCTGTGCCTGCTGTGTGTCTCCTCCCTGTTTCCCTCCCTGGCTCCATTTCCAGGGATGGGGGCTTTGAAGGGCCCAGACAGAGATCAAATGATGTAAGGACAGTGTGTCCTGGTCCGGTGTCCTCGGGGCCTCCTCACATCTCCCTTTTTCGCTAGCACAGGGCCGTGGGGTCCAGTTCCCCAGCTCCAGACTGAAAGGAGAGGTGAATGAGCTGACGCAGAGGCCCGCTAGCTGGGGACCTGGAGGGCTAAGTCAGGGTGGAGTGGAGCTGGAGAGGACAGAGGATGACGGACCCGGTTGTGCTATAGTGCTCAGTATCTGCTCACACCCCCCCCCGCCTGACAGCAGCCTGCACCTGCCGGCGTGAGTTGCCTTCCTGCTCCAGACTCCCAAGACGGCAGCCCCCTGCCATGGACTTGGGGTGGCTGAGCTGCCTGGCAGAGAAGCCCCGAGCCTCTGCTTCCCTTGGCTTCCTGGCCACGGGGCCTGGGGTGTGGATGACAGCCTCCAATTTACATTTGGAAAGCTAAGCTTCTTTCTTTGCCTCTTTAGAAAGTACAAATGCTAATTGTATAAATCACCTAGAAAATAAAGATCTAAGGAGGAAAAAAGGAAGTCACTGTCATCCTGCTTTTCAGAGAGAATTCCGATTAGCATTTTTCCGATTAGCATTTTACTGAGTATGAATGCCATTCCTTTTGCACCCGGCCCCCCCAGGTATAAATATATAGAGAGAACTGTACTCTACATAATAAGGCTTTTGTAACTCAGCTTTTTCACTTACTATCAGACACTTTCTGATGAGTCAGAATAAGGAAACTAAGATTGGGATTTGTGCTGCAAAGAACAAAACAGAGTGAGTGCCACCACTGACCGTGACTGGGGGCGACCGAGAATCTAACAGACACGGGAATCCGTTCCGCATTAAATGTTCTGTTCAAACATCACTTTCATAATTGATTGTATAGATAAGTGCACTTAAAAAAAAAAGCAGTCTTGTTTGTTGGGCCTCCACTTTCTGGTTGGTGTAACTGACTCGGGATTGGGATGTGCATACCTTAAGGCTCTGTCTAGGAGAGTAGTTTAGGATATAATTCTGAAAGCGGGATTTCAGGATCAAAGGGTTTGTACTTTCAGGCCTGTACCCTCTTTCAGCCCCTGATTTTGGCATTGCTATCACAACGTACATAGGTACATTGTCTGGGCAGGTTCTGTGCCTCTGCCGGTTTACCGTGGGGCGATGGAAGAGGAGCCTCAGGAGCAGTGAGGACAGGCATCAAATTCCAGCCCTGCCACGGGCAGCGGCTGGAAGGCTTCGAACTAATTGCTTAGCTTCTCCGAGCCTGAGTCTTCTCATCTATAAAGCAGGATGCTCCCTCCGGGGTGGGCATGAGGGTTCCCTGTTCGGAGTACTTAGCACCAGCACCCGTTAAGCACAGAGTTCGGGAGCGGGGCTGGGGCCTTTGCTGAATTCCTGCTGCGAGCACCCGAGGAGGTCCGCTTTAAGGACACACCACTCACCGGCATCACTCCCAGTACCTGACTCAGACTTTTGCATCGCTCTTGGCTCCCAGTCAGTCTTGGGAAGGGACAGCTTCCTCCTCTCACGATGGGTGCACCCCGCCCCCAGCTGTCCAGTTTAGGTGGTGTTTGCAGGCAGAGGGAGAGCACAGGGCTGGGACGCCAAAGACTGCCTCCCTTCCAGTATTCTGGCTTTCCCTCCGCCCAGTGCCTGGGGCTGTTCGTAACCCCTGAAATGAGATGGGTGTGAGCGGGACCCCAGCTGCCCACCCCCCGTGGGACTCTGCAACAGCATGGGTGGGAAGTGGGCGCAGAAAAATAATAGCAGGCACTAATGGGCTGCTCACGATGTGCCGTGCACTGCTCTTAGTAATTTACAGGATATACATCTATTTAATCATGTGCCTCATTTAATATAGGCAAGTACTGTTATTATCCTGTTTTAACAGATAGGAAACCGAGGCACAGAGGGGTGAGAGACTTCCACAAGTTCACACACCTGGCAAATATTAGAGCTTGTCAAGGGGATGATCCTTTGGGGCCCGGGGCTTGTTCCTTCCTGTTCAGTCCTCGTGTCTTCATTGCCGGCGAGCCATGCATCGGGCCCAGGGCTCTGTTTCTTCCCATTTCTCTGGCTCAGCTAGGGTTAGGATGCTGACTACTCCTGACTCTTCTCCTGTGGCCCCACGATGGAAGGGGGGATAACGGGGCCATAAACAACCAGAATTGGGGGCCCCATTCCTCTTCACTTCAGGTGCCAGCAAATTGAGGCACTCTTCTCTTCACTTCAGGTGCCAGCAAATTGAGGCATGGAACAGTATTTTGGGAGCGCTCCCACGTCTCCCTCATTGCCACTGCCATCGTAAAGGTTCCTCCCCAGGCAGTGGGCTCTGTGGCCTGGTCCCTGGCCCTTGCCACACTTGGTAGGTGGCCTTGCCTATTGCATTGCAATTTAGCACATGCAACAATTAACCTTTTCTACAGTGCAAGAGAATTTCAGACGCGAACTACAGGGGGTGGAGACAAGTCACAGTATCTGTTCCATGCTTTGCGTGGGCTCAAAATATTTCATAAACCCTTTCTAGGCTTTTTGTGTCTAAGGGCATGTGGCTTCTTAGTGGGAAGACCCTTCCTTCCTCCAGTCTGGGTCCCTGAGATCTATAGACCTGGGCCCTTTGGCCTCCACTGTCTTTGTCCATGCCGGAGAGGTGGTGAGCCTTTCTATCTTTCCTAGGTGACTCTGTTGGCTTCTGGTTGAAACTGCTGGTGGCCCCTGACAGTACCTCAGGAATCCTGTTTCATTTCCTGTCTCCTCTGGCTTGGAGCTCAGCCCTGCGCCCCCCCCCCCCCATTGTTCTTTACTTCGCTCCTCCGTTCTCCAGATTAGGACATTCTTGATAGCCTCCCTCCAGGCTTTCTGCACCCCACAGCTGTCTACAAAGCCTTTTTGGCCCTTCAGGCTCTCCCCGCATGACATCAACCAGCTTGCCTGCCTCAGTTGAAGGTCTTGCTTTCATGGCTTGAGTTGGTCTTCATATCCATTTAGGGATTTCTGATAAACACATACCTGAATGCCAAGCACCAGGCTTCACGGGAAATTCTTATGTTTCTTTTATCATTTAAAAATACTGCTCTTTCCAATTTACTGATTTCACTAAATCTAATCCTGTTTTACAAATGAGGAAACCTTTTTCAGAAAGGTCGGTTGGCTTACCTGACACAAGCTAGGAAGTACAGAGCCGGGATGTGAGGTGTACATGGTTCCCGAGGCCACGTGTGTTGTACTGGGGCCATCTGGCTCGTCTACCAGGTGAAGAGTTGTGTGTAAGTCTGGACGTGGGACTTGAACCCAGGCCTTCTGACTGCAGGTCCTTGTTTGCCACATAGTCTAACCTGTCTAAGGCAGAAAGAGCAGAACTTGGAGTGCAAGCTCTGAGTTCAAGAGGGACCAAGGGGCCCTTGGGTTTGGGCCTTGGTATGTCCTCACTTAGCATAGTTGGTCAGAGCTTGAAGCTGCTTCCCAGGCTGTGGTCACTGGGTGGCAAACATAAACTCAGCCTGTAGTCTTGTTGGTGACTTGTACCGGCTTCATCACTGAGCTCCAGCCTCAACTCAGGTGACGGAGAGGGTCCCTGTGCTGTGGCAGTTATGCTGGGGCTTACAGTGACGAGTGCCTATCCAATCACAAAGCACTCTTCAGAGGTATTCTTTCATTAGGTGCTTAGGATGGCTCTGTGAGGGAGGGGGCCAGGTAGGCATTACCCCCTCACTTATAGATGCAAAACAGGCTTAGGAAGGTAATGATCTCTCCAAAGTCAGTGGAGATATTGGCACATTCCAGACCGGGGCCCAAGCCTCCTCTGATTGTAAATCCACGACTTAATGTTGCCTCTGAGTGAATCTTCCTCTCTGGGCCTCATAGTGATCGATGTACCTGTAGGGGGCGAGAGAGATCTTTCTTATGTGGCTGCTCTGAGAAATTTTGCTTCTGACCGCTTTGAACTTATTGGTCATATAGCACATTATCTCACTGGGTTATAAGTAGTTTCTGTGTCTACCTCCCCTAGTACCCTGGCACCACCACCCCCCCCCCCCAGCCTGAATTCTTTCAGATTGGGACTCTTCTATTTCGTCTTGGCATCCAACACAATGTGGGACCCAATAAATGCCTGTTGAGTTGAGTTACATGCAAATGAAATTGGCCAGTGCCGCCTCCTGCTTTTCTTAGGGCATGGGAAAGGAAAATAAACTGTTTTTCTGGTCCATGATAAAGTTGTCGGGGGCAGAACTCCGAACCTGTGCAGTGTCCCCAGATGGCCACTAGGTGGCAGTGTGACCCCATGGGGACCTTGCCTCCTGCTTGCTCCCTGGGAGAGGGAACTATGGGCACCTGTTTGGGGATTGCCTCTGCAAGGTCATTCCACAGTTGTCTGTCTGAAACTGACAAGTCTCGGCCTCCACCCCTCCTCGTCAAGCTTTGTGGTGTCATGGAAAAGGCTTGGGCTTTGGAATCTGCCAGGCTTGGATTCCAACCCTGGCTCTGCCTTTCCCTAGGAACTTAGCCCTGGACACACTATTTCTCTGAGCCTCAGTTTCCTCATCCCATAAAATGTCAGTTGCTCAGTTAGAAAAGGCCCAATATATCATGGGCTGCGGTGTGATGAATTCTAGCTTTATTGCTGGAGATTCCTTTATTTGCCTTTTGCTGCCCTCTGTAATCTGGCTCCACCCTGGCCATCTGATCTTTCTGACCAAGCTTCCTGCACTGCCCAGCAGATCTCTGAGCCTTTCCTGCTGCATCCCCCAACTGCGTAGAGCCATGTGGGGCTAATCTTGACGGCTCACAGAGATGGTAAGTCTGTCAGGGTCTTTGTCTTAATTATTCTGGCATCTGTGCTGTGCCTTTAGCAGACATTCTGTGGTGAAAGTGACAGCCCTGGTTGTTGGGCATATGCCAGGGACGCTGCTAGGCGCTTTGCAGAATTGTTTCATTTAATCCTTGCAGCAGATCTATCCCCCATTTTACACAGGGATAGGCCAGGATGCCTTTGGCTCTGGGAGCAATAGAAAACTCTACTAAAAGCAGTTTAAATAGTAAGGAAAGATGATTATCTTGCCAAAAACAAGTCCTGAGTGATGCTCATTGGTGTCAGCAAGGACCCGGTAGCTGCCACGTCTCCTGCTTGCCTTCCTCAGTGCGCTGATTTGTCCTCTTATGCTGGTCTCTCTTATGGCGCTAAGAGGGCTGCTGTGGTTCCAGGTGCCATATGCGGGAAAGATGCTGTAGCTTCCTTGTGCTCCCTTTAAGAGGCCTCTAGCAGATTTGTCACAAAGTTCTTCTTGGCCAGCGTTGGGTCTTACGCTTGTTCCCAAGCTAGTCACTAGTAAAGGAATTCAGGAACTGGCTTGGGTTTGTCAAGATTCAGCCCCTGAAGCTGGTGAGGGATCCAGGTGAGGGATCCAGGTTCCATTTGCCCCTGGCCCCCTGGTCCATGGAAGAAGGCAGAGGAAGGAGGCTCGTGAGTTAAGGAACTTGATCAAGGTGGCAAACCTAGGAAGAAGCAGCCTTCAGACCCCATCAGGCTGACTCCCTAGGCGGTCGGTTGTTTGAATGAAGTAAATCACAGAGGTAGAAAGCACATTGCTCTGGATTTGGTGTGCTGGACTTTGAGGGATCTTGGAAGTACATTTTCTTACTGATTCTGGAGTCTCTCCTTTCTCTAGGCTCCTTTCTATAATGGTATCCATTTTCTTCAGTCTGTCTTTCTCCTCAGTGTCTCCTTTACCCCGTCTCCCAGTGCCCAACCGCTGCCTACCTCCTAGAATAGACTTCTGACGCATAGCTAGGAAGGGCCCCCCAGACAGAATGGTCCAAGGGCGGATTTCAGTGTAGCCGTCAGGGCCCCATCGGGGTCATCTTAAAGTTTCTTTTAGGTCAGAGAAGGGAGCTACAGAACTCTAAGTCAGGGTTTTGGAGAGGCCAGAGAAGATGCCAAGCGAGATGGTAGAGACCCAGCAGTAGCAGGGAGTTTATGGTCCACCAGCGGGGATGTTGGCGGGCACCCATGCCAGGTGGTAGCACCTGTCTACCTGCAGAGACAGTGTAGCCACACAGGAGGCCTTCTGGCTTGCAGATGCTTCAGGACTGCCCCAAGGCCCGCCGGGAGGTGGAGCTGCACTGGCGGGCCTCGCAGTGCCCCCACATCGTGCGGATCGTGGATGTCTACGAGAACCTGTATGCGGGCAGGAAGTGCCTGCTGATCGTCATGGAGTGGTAAGCAGCCCGGCCTGGCCCCACTGCCTGCTCAGGCCCCTCGCCCTCTGGGGACTGCCCGGCTCTGCACCCCGAAGCTCGAAATGCCAAAGCTTGACTCCTTTTAGTGGAGAGGGGAGGGGTGGTGGGATGTTGTCCCCGTCAGATCTGACTGGGGCTTTGTTTCAGTTTGGATGGTGGAGAACTCTTCAGCCGAATCCAGGACCGAGGAGACCAAGCGTTCACAGAAAGAGGTAGAAAGGGTCTGTTGTGGGGACAGGCCCCGGCGGGCAGGGCTGTGGGAAGGGGGGCTCCAGAGCCTGCTGTCTACGGAAGATGCTGCGGCCCGCAGCCTGCTCCAGCTCGCTGCCAGGCCTGCCGTGCCCACTAAATCAGCACAGCTTCTCCTCGTTTCTCGGCTTCGAGGGTGGGTGGTGGGTGCAGCGAGCCTGGGGCTGATGGGAGGGGACTGAGTGTATTGTGTCATCAAACCTAACAGCACATCTTGTGCCTTTCTTTCTCTCTCCCACCTCACGGCTCCAGAAGCGTCAGAAATCATGAAGAGCATCGGTGAGGCCATCCAGTATTTGCACTCAATCAACATTGCTCATCGGGATGTCAAGGTACCACCCGCTGTGCTTTGCTGCCCCTCCCCCGGCCAAGGTGTGGCGGGGGCCATGGTGACCCTGCATCCTTGCTGCCTGGTTCCTGAGGGCAGAATGGGGCAGGGTGCCATTCTCTGCCCTCTCTGGGCAAACCCCCAAACCCAGGAGCGAAGCCTTCTGTGGCTATGCCTAGCCCTGTGGCCCTCCTTCGTCAGTACCACATAGTCACACCTTTGGTTTCCTAGGTCCCTGTGGTGTTTGTTAGGTGGTTCTCTGTGTTTGTCTCTTGTCTCCATGTACACTGTCAGCTCTCAGAAGGCAGGAACACTCCTTGTGGCGTGCCCGTGGAGGGGCACAGATGATGGTTGAAAGGATGAGGGAAGACAGGAATCCTTACCCTTCTGATTCCCATGGCTCCTCACAGGCTCAGCAGAGCCGCCCTCTGTCTGTCTCTCTATCTCCCTGTAGCCTGAGAATCTCCTGTACACCTCCAAAAGGCCCAACGCCATCCTGAAACTCACAGATTTTGGCTTTGCCAAGGAAACCACCAGCCACAACTCTTTGACCACTCCTTGTTATACGCCGTACTACGTGGGTAAGTCCAGAGGAGGCCCAGGGAGCTTGTCTTTCCCCCGAGCCGTTCTCAGGCGCGCTCTACAGCTCTCAGCGGCCACTGGGCCTGGGACAGTCGTGTCCTCTGTCCCTTTCTGGAGCTGGCGTTGATGTGACCTGCCCAGAAGTAGGGCTTGTCAGAGTTAAGGTGGGATTGAGGCGTTAGAGGAGATTAATTTGTCTGAGATTATAGGCAGGATTTTGTGCACACATGTAATTTCCCCAAGAAGAGCTGTCATTGCCCTCGGATTCCCAGTGGGGTCTGGGGCATAGATGTCGTTCTGGAGCCCCAGCTGACTGGCACAGAATAAACTCATGTTTGTCAAATTAAGTGGACAGCATGGGCCGGAAAGGCTCTTCAGTTCAGGGGTTGTTTCATCTTCAGATTCTAGCCCCAGGGTTCCTCTTGGAAGACGCCCTTCTGCTCTCCCCCACCCAAGCCCCACTGGGTTATGGCTGTCCCCCTTCCTACCTGCAGCTACAGGACCATCACGATGGGCTGAAGGGTTGGGACGGAGAGCGTGATCCACAGAGAAGTTGGGGTGTATCACAGTGTCCAAGGGCCAGATCCACCCACATTGACCTTTGGTTTGCAGCTCCAGAAGTGCTGGGTCCAGAGAAGTATGACAAGTCCTGTGACATGTGGTCCTTGGGTGTCATCATGTACATCCTGTGAGTGTATCAGGGACGGCCTAGGGGGTAGGCTGGGGCTGGGCTGGGGCAGGGCAGAGAAGGAGGCCGAGGAAGAAGCAAAGGTTCGAATCCCCTTCTGGGTGGGGGATTCCCTGGAAATCCCCTGCATGTCCCCTTCTCTCAGTGCTTATTGAATTCTGATAGCTAAGCGCTGGGTATAAACTAGCTAACAGGCAGGAAAATGTGTGGTTTAGATACTTGGTGTGTTGGATTTCTGGGCCCTGTTTTTGACTTCACCTATTGTGCCTGAAATCCACGAGTTCCAGTTTCTCCGTGACCTTTACAAGAAGCCCGTTTCCCACCCTGTCCCTGGGTCAAGGCCTCTAATAACCCCAGTACTGTCCCTCCCTTCCTGCTTCTTGGTCCAGGCTGTGTGGGTACCCCCCCTTCTATTCCAACCACGGTCTTGCCATCTCTCCGGGCATGAAGAGTCGCATCCGAATGGGCCAGTATGAATTTCCCAACCCAGAATGGTCAGAAGTATCGGAGGAAGGTAAGGACACCACACCTGCACACGCGTGTGTCCTGTGGGCGTCCTGCCCATGTGTGTGGTGTGGCAGTGGGTCTGTACCTGTGTTCCTCCCTGCTGGTCCGTCCTGTCTGTGAAGGACCTGGCTCAGGGCCAGTTCCTCGGGCAATCTGCCTCCCTGCAGCCACCCCCTGCCCCTGCATCTGGTTTCTCCCTTAAAACTTGGGGAAGAAGCAGAAGAGAGAGAATGTCCCCTGAACAGTGTCTCCCTGCCTCACCCCCGCAGTGAAGATGCTCATCCGGAACCTGCTGAAAACAGAGCCCACTCAGAGAATGACCATCACGGAGTTTATGAACCACCCCTGGATCATGGTAAGTCTGGTGGGCCAGAGAGACCCTGGTCCACAGAAGCTGTCCCTCGGGGCGGGGGCTCAGCCACAACTCTGTTCCACCCCAGGCTTTCACTTGACCTCCTTTTCTCGTCCCTCCCCAGCAATCAACAAAGGTCCCTCAAACCCCACTGCACACCAGCCGGGTCCTGAAGGAGGACAAGGAGCGGTGGGAGGACGTCAAGGTGAGGGGACCACTGGCTGCAGGGGTGCTCCGGGGGGGGTCTGTGCGCGCTCGCCCCAGGGGCCTCTGCTACAGCAAGAGCAGTGACCCTGAGCCACTTCCCTGACCGGGCTGCGCTGGGGAACTGTGTCAGTCTAAATGCAGCTGCGGCGGTTCCCTACAAGCCCACTGCTCACTGGCACTCTAGAGGGACCTGAAAGGCTGTCTGCTATCACCTCCTCATTTTGCAGATGAGGAGACTGAGGTCCAGAGAGGGGGCGTGACCTGCTCAAGGTCCCGCGGCTAGCGATGGGCTGGGATGGCCCAGAGCCCAGCTCCCTAACTCCCAGTTCAGTGCCTCTTGCTGGTTCCAGCGGGGCTGTGGGGGAGGGGCCCTGGGAGAACAGCAGCAGTGTTGTGGCCAGGGTCTGGTGACCCAGGCGGGGCTGGGGCTGTGCGTTCGAGCTGTCGTCTCCCGCTCCCACCCTCTGTCACCCTCACCCTGCCCTTCCTTGTGTCTCTTGTCTCCCCTGCCTCCCCCTTGGGGGAACCCTGCCCCCTCCCCAGGAGGAGATGACCAGTGCCTTGGCCACAATGCGTGTCGACTACGAGCAGATCAAGATAAAGAAGATTGAAGATGCGTCCAATCCTCTCCTTCTGAAGAGGCGGAAGAAAGCTCGGGCCCTGGAGGCCGCAGCCCTCGCTCACTGAGCCTCTGAGCCCATCCCGCTCCACTGGAGGACAAGCAATAACTCTCGACCTGAATATATTTTTTAAACGAAGAGACACAGAACTGTCCACTTCCACCTCACCTCCTCCTTGGCGGCGTGGAGCCCTGAACCCTGTCGGCGGCTGCGACCCGCCTTTGGTTCCGGCCGCCTCAGAGAGGGAGAGGCTGGGAGGTGGGAGGCTGGGAGGCTGGGGGGCCGTGCGGAGAGAAGGGAGCAAGATGCTCTTGAACCTGTGCTCATTTTGCAGTTTTATCAGTAATTTGACTTAGAATTTTTATGAAACTTCTTTTATTGTTCTTTCCCCCAATCTGCCTCCTTACCCAGACCCCTTCCTCTCTGGATGTGCAAAGGTTGGGGGCTGGTTCAAGGGTATTTGTGGAGCCTCTTAGAGGGACCGTCCCTGTGTTGTCCCACCCGCCCTGTCTTTTCCCACCACAGCCTGAGGCCCCTGCTGGCCGAGGCATTCTGGCAGCTCCTGGTCCTGTGGGGGGGGGGGGTCGGGGCCAGGATGCCACCCACCTCTGCTGGAGCCCTCAGATGTCACCAGTGTGCCAGACGGACAGAGGCGAGTGTGATTGTGCGCGTGCGTGTGTGTGTGCACGTGCCCACAACTGTGTCTGGGGCTGTGCGTTCGAGGGCCTGGGGCAGGCAGGGCTGCAGGGAGAGGGGCCCTCCTCGGGCCTGCCGTGCCCATGTCGGGTCTACCAAAGTGCCTGAGAAGCCTACCCCGATTCTGAGCCAGGGCCCCTGTGGCCTGCCTGCTGGCTGGTTCCGGGAGGAAGAGAGGCGTGCCGTAGGCACTGGCGCAGCGACCAGGAAGACCGGACCGCCCGCGCCCCGGCCCCTGCTCCCCGCTCAGTGCTGGTCTTAGTCCTCTGAGGCGCTTACCCACCGAGGAGCCTCTCTTCCTCTCCTTCCTGCCATTATTGACCGGTTCTTGTCAAATTTTCCTCCATTTTTAGCCGCTTCTTACCAGGCCTCCTCTCTGCTCTTGGGGAGGAGCCCGGGCCGTTGAGAAGTGATGCAGAGCTCCTGCATTTGGCTGCTCTCCTGGGCTCTGGGGGCACTGGCCAGCTCCCCGTTGTGGGCAAAGGCAACGCCACTTGTGGGGTCCTGCGAATTTCCACTGTGGCCTAGTGGGCGGGTGGGGGAGTCTTCACACCAAAGATGTCCCGACTCTGCCCCTTCCCCGTTAGCTGCTTCACCTCCACCCCAAACGACTCAGCTTTGTGTGTCCCGGCCAGTGAGGGGGAGGGCGGGGAGGGCCCCCCCATTTTAGTGAGCATCACGGGGAGAAGTCCTCTGGGCCAGGGTATTTTCGGGGCAGGGGGTTGCACTAATACTTCAGCTCTCTTCTCCCTCGGGGGTGATTTGCTGGAGGAGTAGCCCGGATCCTCTCTGCGTGGGGGGAAGGGCTCTGAGTGCCCGAGGTGCCTCCCTGTCTCTTGATGGTGTGTCCAGCACTCAGATTGTTGTAAACTGTTGTTGTTTTGTATGAGCGAAATTGTCTTTACTAAACGGATTTAATAGTTGAAGGGTTTTCTTGCTCTTCCTTCATGGGACTCAGCCTCTCCACACCACCCCCCCCATGTCTCCTCTTCACACCCTGTGGAGAGTAGTTTTGTATGTTGGGAGGGCAGAATCTGGGTGTCCTGGGAGGGGAGAGGATGGGAGGGCCTCCCAGGTGAGGGAGCACCTGTCCTGTCCAGGCTCTGGCCGGGCCGTGTCTGCCATGGGGGCACGAATGCTGCTCTCCTTTAGAGCAGCGTGGGACGGCAGCTGGGGTGCGGGGGGAGCCCATGGTGTTTTGTCAAATACTGAACCAGGAGCCAGGTGGCTTCTCAGCACATGGTTCTTTGACCTGTTTAGCCACAGCCAGGTGCTGGCCTCCTCAGCTGGAAGGGACCTGCTGGCATGGGTTTCTGGGGTCAAATCCTGGGAGAGACCAGGGGAGCAGGGTGGTGCAGTTCTGGAAAATTCCAGGAGGGGGCGATAGGGGCTAGGCTTAAAGCGAAATAGTCTACACGGACCTGGAAGAGGCCTCAGCGTTCATGTGACCCAGCCGCCCCCATTCACAGATGAAAAGAGCAAGGCCCAGCGGTGGGATGTTTGGGATCACACAATGGATTGGTTTGCCTTAGGGCCTAAGGTAGACATTGGTCTGCTGACCCCACTGCTCTTCCTGCCAGTCAGAAGGACAAATAGTGCACTCTAGGTAAGTTCACATTTTCTCCCATGGTCCGCAGAGCTGACTAGGGAGAAAGGCAAGGCAGGGTGTTTACCCCGCTTCATGAGGGAGGGAGCTGACAGGGCGGAGGAACGTACTGGACATCACACAGCTAAGTGGTTTGCACTAGAACTCAGGAGCCAAAGACCCGGGACGTTCTCCATCCTCACACCTGGCCTTCTGCCTGGCAGAGAGCTGCTCATCCCCTCTGTCATTAGCAAGATCATGGCTCTGCTGCTCAGGCTCGTAGACCCGGGCAGGGTGGCCCGTGGTGGCCCCTGACGTCCCCTTTATAACTCCTGAATGGATTGTCGAGGTTGGGTCCTAGCTCGAGACTCCACTCATCTGTGTAGAAACCACTGCTCAGATAAACCAGCATGAGGTTTTGCTCCCAGGGAAATCCAGTTGCATTGTCTGCACTTACACAAGTGTGAGAGGTGACGAGAACTTGGAGGAAGAGGGAACGAGGGCTGGTAGGAGGCGAGCCAGGGTGAGAGGGCAGAAGGGCATTGTCACCCTCTGCTGTCTTGGGAGGCTGTATTTCTGTTGCCGCCCTAATACCTCGTGGCTTACAACAGCGCAAATGTAATAGAGCCCCGCAAGTCAGAGGTCTGATAGGGTCTCACTGGCCTAGAATCTAGGTCTCAGCAGAGCTGCATTCCTTTCTGGAGGCTCTAGAAGATTCCGTTGCCTTTTCCAGCTTCAGATGGCTTCTGCATTCCTTGACTCGTGACCCTCTTCCTCCATCTTCGAAGCCAGCAGCATCGCATCCCTCTGACGCTTCTGTGGTCCCATCTCTTTGACCTAGCCAGGAGCTAGGTCTCCACTTGTAAGGACTTGGGTGATTAGATGGAGCCTCCCCAGATCATCCAGGATAATCTCCCCATCACAAGGCTCTTAACCTTAATCCCATCAGCAGTTCCTTTTGTGGTGTAAGGGACCATGTGCCTAGGTCCATGGGATCAGGATGTGGGCACCTGCGGAGCACCTGCTCTGTCACAGAGGCCTGTCGCACAGCCATCTCATCCTCTTGGGCCCACACGCTAACACCTGTGTTTGCTGGGCCAGCCCGGCTCGGGATCCAGCCAGGTGGTCCTGGAGTTGGTGTTCAGGGAGGATGGCTGGGGTGAAGGGCCGGGAGGGGCCCAGCTTGGCGTATGGGGTCTTGCCATGTCTTTGCACTCCTCCCTGCCCCCCTGAGCCCTGCATGGGTGGCTCCGTGATTCCCTGACACTTAACCTCCTTCGGCCAAATTCCCAGGTGGGATGGGAAAGGGAACTTGGACCTAAAGGCAACTGCTGGCTTTCATGGGTGCAGGAGGCAGCGAGATGTGATTCCTGAACGACCTTCAGGGGTGTAAGATGTAAAGAGGACTTAAGGACTAGTCTCCAATTTACCTACGAGGAAATGCAGCCTCACAGAGGTAAAATGACTCTCCCAAGGCCTCACAACTAAGCAGAGGTGAATCTCACCTGGAGCTCCAGTTTCCAAGTTCAGAGTTCCTTGAAAACAACAAACCACACACAAAAATGCTTCTTGGTAAGGGAGGGGGTGGGGGGGTCAAGAGTGAGACATACTGGACTCCCTTCCACTGAGTGGAGCTGTTTCCTCTTCTGTGAAATGGGGGTGAGGTTCCTGCACCCTGTGGCTATTGTGAGGAATTCGATGAGATCATGGATTTCAATGCTTTATAAGGTGCCAGGTGGCCTTTATGAGTCCCACTGTCCAGAGGGCACAGGGCGCCCTGGGTTTGGAGTGGGGCCAGTGGTCCAGGCTGCTGTCAGTCCTGCCCGCACCTGAGGGCCTGTCTCCGTGCTTTGGGTTGATGCAGTTGGCTTGGTAAACAATAACAGTAAATTTGGGGTTTTCCTTTGACTTGGTTGGAGACAGGAAGCGCCTATGGAGGGCTGTGAATGACGAGTGGGCAGAGTGGGTAGTGCCTGGTCAGGGTGTGAAGGAAATTCAGTTACTTGGGGAGGAGGATGGGGTTGGTGAGACTGGGGAAGGCAGCTGTCCTACCCACCCCATCAATGCAAACAGACCCGCTGGCCACTCCCCAGGTGGGCCCGAGCGGGGATGGGAGCACCTTGGGGGGCATCCTCTGGGCCCTGGGCCCCAGGACTATAGCCGCTCGCTGGCTTTGTCTCTTGAAGTCCACATTTAGGGGCTCAGTGACCCCAGAGGGAGTTTGGCCAAGTTTGGAAGTAGCTCCTCTTTGGAAAGGACACCAGGCTCCAGCTCTGGGGAGCCTTTTGGCAAATTCATCTACCTCTCCTCTCCCTGCACTAGGACCAGTGTGAAGAGACCACCCAAAATCCTAAATCACTAAATACCCAGACACTTACTAATATGCACTGTGCTTTGGGAAAAACAAAGTGTAAGACCCAGTTCCTTCTCAGTATGCAACCTTGAGAGGACTCGTCTTTTCCTTTCTCTGCCTCCACAGGCCTGGACACCTACTTTGTGGTCTGAATCTATCTGTTCAAAACCGCTGCAGACAGTGAGGGGTGTGTCGTCCGAGCCCAGGTGGCCCAGGGCAGCCTTTGAGCACCCTGAAGGTTTTGACACGAGGGATGAGTGAGGACAAAGCAGCACACCCTGGACCCTTGTCTTCTGGACAAAGTCCTCACACCTGTGCCTTCCTGGGGATAAGATCAGTTCTACCCCCACTTAGGTGTGTGAGGGTTAAATGTGGCCATGCCGGGGGCAGAGGGGGCACTATCCCTGGGTGTACTAGAGGGTTCCTCCTTGTACAGGTCACGCTTTGAGGGGGATCAGTGCTTTGGCCTCCTTGGCTCGACCACTCTTTGAGAAGACTCAGCCCCCTCGCAAAAGTTAAAACACCACGTTCTGATTCAGCTCATCTTGAGCACCATGCCCGGTGCTCAGGACTTTGGGGAGACACAGATGAATTGGAAGTGGGTCTCTAGCCCTCATGGGGCTCAGCCTAGAGGATCAGGTTGACAGTAACAGAACAGAAAGCAGGGGAACCAACACATAAAACAGACAGCAGGTGCTTGGGCAGATGGTGGAGTTCTGGCAGAGACCCCGGAGCGCCCCCTACGAGCCCTTGGAGGACCAATTCGACAGTAGACAAATGAGGGATGAACACAGTGGAGATGTTCCCATCAGATTTCCACTCTGGTCTCTGCAGGAGCCACATCTTTCCTTTGAATCTAGGTCCCCCTTCTGTCTTTTGGTCTGAACTGCCGCCTGCACACACCCCCTCCCCTACTTGCTTCAGCTTGACCTTTGACCCCATCAGTTCCTCCAAGGGAAAGATTTACCCCCCTCAGTGGGACATCCTCGGTGTTTTTCTGCCCATTTTCTCTTCCCAGCCCCTCCAACCTGGATTCCTCTCGTTCAACTATGTTTGCTTCCCCACCAAAACCAAAGTTTGGGAGCAGAGCCTGAGGGGGATTTCCCCTCTAATCTTCATTCAGTTCATTAACTTTTAAAGAAGCTTAAACTTAGATCATTTTTAGTTACACATTTTACAAGTCATTACGAAAAAGGATAACGTTACGTGTAACTGGGGGCTGCTCTTGGAAAAGTGGGCTGAATGGTTGTCCAGGCTTCCCTTGCTCCCCCCTCCCCCGGGTGTCACTGAGCCATAGCTCTTTGCCAGGCGGTCCTCACACCACCGGTCAGTAAAGGAAATGAGAGCCCCTGAAAGCTTTCCTGTAACAGATACACATTTTAATGTACCTAAGCTTCCACACTTCTTACATACCAACATCTCAAACCTAGGGTTATCTTGGAATGTACATCCACTCTCTGAGGGGGGGGGGCATAATTATTGCTCTGGGGGGAAATTACTACCCAGAGCCTCTGGCCAGGAAGTCTTGGGGTAGATCTCGGGGGGATGAGTAGCGGCTGCTGAGAGGCACGGAACCTGTGTGTGGTAAGTCATTTTTAGGGGCCAGGGCTGCCATGCAAATGCATTCGTTTGCATAACTTTCTTGCTCTATGGGACAGTGAAGTTTCCTACTCCATGGGACACTGCTGCCAGGATTTGCAAGTGAAATATCGGGACTGGCTTTCCCCCCTTGCTATTCCCCTCCCTACAGGACCCTTCTCTCCCCCCCCCCCCGCTCCCCTCCCCCCAGTTTTTTTCTGTCCCTCAGGCCCCGTGTGACCAAATGCTGGTCTTAACATTTCTGATCCTAGGAGAGGAGCTTTGCTGGGGCCCTGAGAAGCAAAGGTTATGCAAATGAGTCCCTGGGCTCTGTGGCACTGGCCCAAGTCCAAAACCGGTGGATGGCTCAGGCCCCTGCTGTCTGAGCCCAAGTGAAACATGATCGCTGTCCCTTCATCATGTCCTCTTCCCTTCGCATGTCCAAGTGGCCCGTGGCATCTGGTTCCTCAAATAGCTAGAGCCTCCTGGGGCTATGAGGCTTCAACTTTCAGAATAAGCTGAGTTCTCCCAGCCCTTACCCTCTGATCTGGAGACCTGTGGTTCCAAATTCACCAGTCAGAGGTTTACTTTTCAAAGAAACCATGATCACATCTAAGTCTGAGCCCCAGACCTTGGTTAGCTGTGCCTAGAGCCTGCGGTCCATGGAGACCTGGTATTTGCTGTAAGACCTAGAAGGGCCTATGGTTTTCTGGCACTCAGCTGTCTCCTTTTCGGGTCAGAAACCTGTTCTAAGTAATGGTCCTCATAGCAAGACTCTGACCCTACTCACCCCACCCACAGCCGCCTGCAGCAGGGACGAAGGCAGGAGGGAAGGGAACAGGGGGCAGGCCATTCTCTGAGCCAGTCTGCAAGGAAGAGAAAGAGGTGAGAAATCCAGTCTGATCCTCTTATTCCAAGTTCTGAAAAGCACAGTGGAGCCAGCACAGGTGCTCAGTATCTGTTGGAGGGATGAATGTTATCTAAAGAACAATAAACACAAGTCATTTTAGTGATTCAAACAGCAAAGAAATTATACACACATCATTGTGTACCCATTCAGAGTAAAATGTGCAAGTTCTTCTTTACAACCTCTCTCTCCAGAAATAACTTTGTTTAACAGCTTGCTGTGATTTTGATTTTATCCAGCCCTACAAAAATTTCTATTACTTTATCCACACAGCTATATGCTTATAAACACAGGTGAGAAATTTCTTTGAGGGTTATAAGTACAAATGGGATCATTAGGCATATGGTTCTGCAACTTGCTTTTTAAAAAAAATTGTGGTGAAACACCCATGCCGTAAAATTTACCATCTTAACCATTCCTAAGTGTGGAGTTAAGTAGTGTGAAGCATAGTCACACTGTCACACAACCCATCTCCAGAACTTTTCCATACCTGTTAACCAACATGCAACTTGCTTTTTAAACTCAGCATACCTTAGTGAGTGTCCATGACTGAATTCAACTCTCAAATTCTTTTTTTCCCCAGTATTTTAAAGGTTTTTGGTTTTTTGTTTTTTAGTAGTCTCTACACCCAACGTGGGCTCAAACTCACAACCCCATGATCGAGAGTCCCATGCTGCACTGACTGAGCAGCCAGGTGCCCCAGAACCCTCAGATTCTTAACAGCTTCAGAGTATTCCATAGTCTTGATGCACCATAATTTATTTAACTATCTGCTTTGGATGGATGTTTTGTTTCTTTTTTTTTTTTTTACTATTAGTATTAATGTTGCAAACATCTTGACCAATATTCCTGTGCACATGGGTAAGGATTTCTGTAGGACAGATTCCTAGAAGTGGAAGTTAGATTAAAGGGGTATGTACATTTTATGTTTTGGTAGGCAGTCCCAAAAAGACAGTATCGATTTATGAATGAATGCATTTTGCATATTGCTTTCTGAATGACAGGTCCATGAATGGATTAACTGTCAGCAGTGGGGCAATCTGGGGGTAGAATAAGTCAGCTGAGAATAAGACGACAAAAGCACTTCCCAAAATATTGATGTATACCCTGGGTAGCACTGTGGGCGACTGGAAGACTCCGACGTGGAGGGGCATGGGGGATTCCTTCAGCCTCTCCGCATATCAGTGGCTCTGCTCACCCAATTACAGTTATTTGCATATATTTTGGGTATGTAGGCAGAATGGCTCAAAGACAAATCTGAGGGTCAGCCTTGTTCAGCTTTCTGCTGGTGTTTGATCTTGAACACGTTAATTGATCTGCTTCCCAGACTGCGAAGCCCCCCGGTGGGAACACCAAGGAGATAACAGTGTGCAAATGACTTTGACATAAGGCAGACTGGCAGGTGCTGTGAGAAAGGCCCAGAGTGCCATGAGAGCTTACCAAGGCGGACTCCCATCTGGTTAGGGAGACCGTGCCAGAAAAGCCTGTGCTGAAAGAGGTGACTCAGGCTCAGGGTTCTAGGAGTTATGGGGGACACAGGAATCATGCAGGCATTTTTTTCTTACTATACAGGAGCTCAATCACATTACTCCGGAAACCTTTATAGGAACACTGATTGTGTGCCCAGCCCTCCACTGATTATGGAGTCTGAGGAATGGGGCTTGTGATGTGGTGGTCAATAGCTCAGATGGACACTGCACAGGAGAAAGCTTTGGAGTTACACTAGACTGGGTTCCAAGTATGTGCAGGTGACTTTACAGAGCCTCAGTTTGTCAACTAGTACAATGGGGATAATAATTGTGACACTCCACAAAAATTTCTTTTAAGATTGATTTATTTCAGAGAGAGTGTACACACGCGCGTGCAAGCAGGGGAGGGGCAGAGGGAGAGGGGGACAAGCAGACTGTGGGGAGCTCGATGTGGGACTCGATCCCAGGACCCTGAGATCACGACCTGAGCCAAAATCAAGAGTTGGGGGCTCAACTGAGTCACCCAGGCGCCCCCCACAAAAATTATTAACAAAATTTGGAATTATAAGTATTAACTATGAGAATGTGTTGCCTAGACTTCCAATTACAGCATCATGCTAAAGCCCCAGGGGCTGTTCTCTGAAATCCACCGTTGTATCTGTGCTGAGGCCATGCTTCCCTCCAACCGCCCCCAGGCCGTGACTGGGCTTGGTAGGGATGCTAAGTACACCAGTTCCTGGGGGAACAAGGCGTCTAGTGATGGCCGATTTTGGTTCGAGGGTTCCTTGGCAACTCTGCGGCCGCTTCTGCATACTGCACAATAGTATAGGACACTCGTGCCCAACCTTCTCCCCTTTGCTCCTCAGTGGGGTCAGACATAGTCTGATGGCTCCCTCAGCTTGACCAGCCTCTCTCCCTCTTTTCTCTCCTAAAGACATTTCCCCTAACTAAACCCTGGCGTGTCCAGTCCCGTTTTGGCATCTGCTTCTCAGAGGACGCAGACGAACGATGATATTGTTTTCCTCATAGGGTTGTTGCAAGGAACAAATGTAAAAAGTAAAAGCTTGAGCACGATTCCTGGCCCATGGTTAGCGCTCCTTATTGTCCTGTATCACAGGCAGTAGTCCTGTTACTGTATCAGTGCGAGCAGATTGATTCCAGTAAGAAGGAGAATAAAGGGGATGAACGCTGCATGGCTTTGGCTCAGAGAGGAGGGCGCCATGGTGTCTATGGCATGTTCGGGCCACTGGTTTCATGGCCCCGTAGCCCAGCATAGCGGACTCCCCACTCACGCTGGGACGTGGAGCGACTGGGCACCCCCTGGGGGCGGAGGGGGCGTGGGGCATCAGTGCCCGGCAGAGTTGGGGGGCCAGGGGAGAATGATGGGAAGACAGTGTGCCTGCAAGTAAAACAGGCGCTATGGGAAGCTAGGGTGAGTCACAGGGTTTCTCTCAAAACCCCCGAGCCCATGGCATCTAGAATGTGCTGAGTGTGGGGCCCGCCAGCCCAGCCTCGCCTCGGTTCTAAGAATGCGTTCCTCCCCTCCCCTCCCACAGTTGTCAAAATTAATCAGGCCCCTGATTTCAGCAGTATTTCTCTCTTCTCTTGTAAGAATTTGGCAAAGAAAACTGGGTTATATCCCTGCACAGGAGGCTGCAGAGATCAGGGCAGACTGGGAGGAAACGTGAGAGCTGTTAATCTCTAGCTTGGGTTTCAGAATGTGGTTCTCCCTGCTCACACCTGTGGAGAAAACCGGCTCAGGTGAGGCAGGCCAGGCACAGGGTGCGGGGTAGGCTGGAGCCCTGGGCTCTTGCGGGTCCACACCACGTTCTGCCTCTTCCACGTGCCCGCTGAAGACATCCAACTTCTGTAAGCCTCCATCTCCTCTTAAACGTGGTGACAGGAGAGCATCTTCTCGTTGCGTTTTTGGGGAGAATTAAACGGCTAATCAGTGTAAAGCCCCAGCCCAGTTCCTTGCACCCAGTGACTGTAAGCCCGGTGAAGACACTGTCCAGCCCTGTTCAGAGACCCCTGGTCCCCTTTGTGACTGTCCCCCCTCTTTTCTTTTGAATTCTGACCGCCAACAACCCTATATGGTAGAGGTCTCGTTATCCCCATTTTATAGATTTGTAAACTGAGGCTAGTAAACAACCTCTTGTGGTACAGGACCCTGATATAGCCTGTTGGAACATTTCCCAGAGGCGAAGAGGAGGGAGTGAACACAACCGAGGCCACATTTAGAGGCCAACAGTGTTCGTGGACCCGAAGGGCTGGAAGGACACAGCATAGGCCCTTTCCCTCCCCTGCCCCCAGGCCCCCAAGGTGGAACACTCCTCCTTCAGCTATGGGCAAAATTCATTTCCTCTTTGGTCACGTGTCACGTTTTCAGCGATGCCTACCCTTACTGCTCTCTTTTAAAACTGCAGTCTTCCCTCCTCCCACCCCCGACTCCTCACTCTGGGCACTCTCTCCTCCCCTCCAAGGCTTTATTTTAAAAAAAATCGTTTTTAATGAACTATAATGTACATCCCCAAAGCGACCCTCCTTAATGTTTTCCCCAAAGATCTGATCACCTTCTAAAAATCTGCACAGCTTACATATTTATCACGAGAGGAATCTAAGCTCCACAAGGGCAGGGATTTGTGTCTGCGTTTGAACCCCACCCCCACCCCCACCCCCATCCCCACCCCCCCCCCACCCCACGCCTGGCCCGCAGGAGCCTCGAAGCATCCCGTGCGGCTTGCAGAAGACCAAGAGGCACGGGACTGAGCCCCCCCTCCCCTGACTTGAGGGTTTTGTGCAGAACAGCTGCCGGTGGGTGGCAGATGAGTAAGAGCCAGAGGGCGTGGCAGACAGGCAGCATGTGTCCGGGTCAGGAGCAGTCCCCAGAAGTCAGAGAGCCATGGAAGGCCTCCTGGAGGGCAGGAACGGACACCCTGATGCTTGGAGCTCGCCTGTCTCCTGAGACAGCTCCTCTTTCCCTGATAGAGGAGAAGCCTTCCCTCGGTTAAACCCCAATCCCTCCTGTTGCTGTTTCAACCCATTTCCTCTTGTTCTGCCCTCAGTGGGTCCTGTGGCAGTAACCGCACTAACCATTCCAACCCGTCTCATTCCTCAACCCAGTGTCCCAGCAGGCTGAGCGGGGCCTGCCGCAGACCAATTGCCCACAACCCTGTGCAGCCCGGAGGGGCAGGCTGACGGCGCTGTGCCCTTGGAGCAGGGGGAGCCCACGGAGGCCCGCTCCGCAGCCCCTGTCGGAAAGTTGACACACAGAGGATCTTCAGGAAGTATGGCTGAGTGGGTGGATGAAGCCGAGGACTACAGGATGCCCTGAGAAGTCCTTTTAATGACCCAGCTTCTGTGTAGACATCATTTAAACAAATTTTTGTTATTTCACTTTATTATTTATTTCTGTTTGTTTTTAGCCACTTTTCTCCAAATAGAAGCTTCTGAAATTGTTTTCAGTGTGATACAATAGAGCTGAATCAAAATAATGAGAAAAATCAAAAAAAGAAGAAAAGAAAAATGAGAAAGTAAGGAGAGGAATGTATGCCCCCAAGAGCTCTTACACGGTGGAGCTGAGTGGAGATGTCACCCAGACTTTGTTGTCTGTATGTGCTTGTGTGACTGGCCTGTAGGGAGTCATTCTGAGTGCGGTGCTGGGCCCCAGTCTTATCATGGGCATGCGGGGCATGTCCCTGGCGCCTGGGGCCTCTGGGGGAAGTGGTATGTCAGGATTTTTATGGGGTCCTAGCTCTTCTCTGGTTTATATCCAATGCCCTCACCCAGGCAAACCAGAAAGCAGGCTGAGTGAGGGACGTTTGGGGGGCATCTCTGAATCAGATCCTCCAGGCTGGAGGCCTGCAAAGGGATACTGCTCTTTCTCAAACTTGCTGAATCATAGAACACCAAATCATATATTTCATGCTTCACCCCTATAAATCTTTTGCTTAAAAAATATGCCTGCCCCAGGGGTGCCTGGGTGGCTCAGTCGGTTGTGCGTCTCTTGATTTTAGCTCAGGTCATGGTCTCAGGGTCGTGAGATCCACCCCACATCGGGCTCCCTGCTGGGTGTGGACCCTGCTTAAGATTCTGTCTCCCTCTCCATTGCTCCTCCCCCTGCTCTTGTGCTCTCTCTCTGTCACAGAAATCAATAAATCTTAAAAAAAAAAAAAAAAAAAGGTATCCCTGCCCCAAACCACTGAATAGCTACATACAGAGCAAAACCCAAGGAGATGAAATTTCTTAAGGTATTGTAGTTACAAAGAGGTAATACCTGTTTTCACTAACAGCAAATTTATCACATTATTCTCTTCCCTGGTTCTCAGGGCACGTTTGCATTGTTTTCACAGTCTCTGGACTGGAGTTCTGTGAACTCTGGAGTCGCCAGTCCAGGGGTGTACTCCCTCCCAGGAAGGAGTTCTGTAACTGTGTAACACTAAACGTCAGCCCTAGGCCAGAAACCACGCCCCTTCCTTTTGGCTGGTCCGGATGACCCTGGAGAATGGCAAGTGATGGCCTCCCTGCAATTGCACCAGAGTGACTTGCAATGAGAGAACTTGACACAGTGAAGCTGGTGAAGCTTCAGCTTCTGAGTCCTGACTTGGCATGAACCACTTTTCTAATCTGGGATCTGTAAGCTCTAATTTATTTTTTCTGAAAGTCTTTAAATCATTCAAGTTTGAGCCCCCAAAACCTAGATCCATTGCTGCTTGTGTTCCACTGTGGCAGAAAAGGCAAGCCATACACTAAAGATTCTTTCACTTTCCATCGTTGTTGCTGGGAAGTGGCCATCCACCAGGGACGACACTTCCAGGTCCTCCGTGACTTGGTTCTAATCAATGGAACGTGGCCGAAGGGATATGCCCATCATTCCCTGGCCTGACCTATTAAAACCTATTAAGCCTATTAAAACCTATAAAAACCTGTTAAAACCTACAATCCTTTCCCCCTTCCCTTGTCATCTGGCTGCATCCAGGACAACAATGGAAGCCATGTGCGGAGGGCAGCAAAGTATAATTAAGAGTTTGACTCCATTTTTGATGTTTGCTTACAGCCTTCGAGCCCACTACTCCCCTTTCCCTTTCTGCCCCCCAAAATACAGTGGTCAGAAGTTCAAACCATGAAAGTCTCAGCCTGTGCCTGGGAATCCTTACCCAAGCTCCATCACCCAACTATCATGAACCCCAAGCCAGTAGCCCCTCTCTGCTTTCTCTCAAGCCATTTTTGCTTTTTAATTTAATTAATTTATTTATTTGAAAGAAAGAGAGAGAGAGAGCGCGCAAGGGGGGGTAGGGTCAGAGGCAGAAGCAGACTCCCCGCCGAGCAGGGAGCCCGATGAGGGACTTGATCCCGGGACTCTGGGATCATGACCAGAGCCAAAGGCAGTCGCTTAACCAACTGAGCCACCAGGCACTCTCAAGCCATTTTTGGAACCAACCCTCCTCCTTCCAAGAAAGTCTCGTTATGTGAGTAACAAACCTTTCCATGCCTTCCTGGTGTGTGTGCGCGCACGTGACATCATTAGTCTTGACATCCAAACCACATTCTGCTGTGAGGGAAATCCATCCTGTTTTAGGGGTGATGATAACACAGAACTCCCATCAGCACGAATGACAATGGGATAGACTTCTTGCCTGTTGCAGCTCACTGCCGCCCCTCCATACACATTCTTTCCATGAGTTGAGATATAAATTTCTGGTAAGTCACTGAGATTTCAGGATTTCTCTGTTACAGCAGCTAGTGTTCTCTTAACTAATATACCCAATGATAAAGCTGTTTAGTTCTAATAATTCTAATTAATTCCAATATCCTAAGTAGATTTGTGGAAATCTAAAAAAAGAACAAAACTGGGGGCGCTTGGGTGGCTCAGTCAGTTAAGTGTCCAACTCATGATTTTGGGTCATGATCTCAGGGTCTTGAGATTGAGTCCACATTGGACTCCATGCTGGGTGTGGAGCCTGCTTAAGATTCTCTCTCTGCCTCTGCCCCTCCCACCTCTCCACCCCCTCTCCTCTCAAAAAAAAAAAAAAGACTGGTTATTTTCCTTTCTGGCTCAAGAGAAGATGCCAACTCTTTATCTAACAAAAGATTGTGGATAGGATCGTAAGGCCATTTGATTCAGAATACAGGAATAAAGATGTGATTCTAGAATGATGGATTACTTATATGCTTCATAATATTAATACGACTTTATTCATTCTTAGTATTTTTCCATGGAAAAAAGAGGGGAGGGAGGAGAGTGTTATCATGTGTTATGAAACAAAAGGAGAATGGGCTTTATTCATTCTTAGTATTTTTCCATGGAAAAAAGAGGGGAGGGAGGAGAGTGTTATCATGTGTTATGAAACAAAAGGAGAATGGGAGGAAAGAAGGAACCTAGTACAGCAAAATCAGCCATCAAATAAACATATTCCAGTCATGGGGTCACCAAAGTCCAAGGGACATGTAGGTCAGGCACTTCCTCACCCTTCCTCCTTTCTAGGCACTTAAGATTTCACCCAAAGCTTTGGTTTCTGGCAATAAACATGGAGTTGCGTTTGTCCTATCTCCTACTTACCAAGCTTCAGCCTCTATGACACATGCTGACCCTGAAATGTGTGCATCTTTCTTTTCTCAGTTTTTTTCTCACTCTCAGTTTCTCTGTGAAAGGCTCCCCACTACTCCCCTTTACTTTAGGAGTGGAAAGAATGGCAGATTATGAAACCTATGATGTGTGAGCAAGTAGAAAAGAAAGCGATAGTTGCTAGGATCCAGTAAAGATTCACTGTTCGGGTCCCACCTTCAAAACTCTGGAAGCCACTTGTCGGGATTGAGTTTAAGAAGACACATGAGTCAGGAAAAGTCTGTCAATGGGGGTGCAGAGTCAGGTTTTAGAGGACTCTCAGCGTCATGCCTGGGAGACAAAGCACCTTGAATCTGAAGGCAGAGGTAAGAAAAGAACAAGGAGCATAGTCAGTGAGTTAGATTGCCTACGGTAGAGAAATTCAAGTTCACTCAACAAAACTAACTGAAGTTTTTAAACAGTGCATGCCTTGAGTGGGGAAGTCATTCTAATCTAAACAAACTACTTGTTTTGTGTGGTCACTGCACTGGTAGATTCAGACATCTGGTAGACTTGGCGTGTCTGGATTTCATCGAGGCATCTGATAAAGTCTCATGTGATCGATCTGTGGAAAAGATATAATTGTCTATTATTTCTAGCTAGGAGGAGGACCTTGATTGATATCTACCGTGTTATGGCCTTGACCCGCCATATTTAATGTTCTATCATCCTGGACAAAGATACAGAAGCCAAGTTTATTGAAAGCTAGATTAATTGCCCCAAATATCTAAGAGTAATTAGACAGAGAGCTAAGCATAAGTCACACATTTAATTTCAAAAAGTTCAATGTACAACACAGAATGAGAATGAAGTAACTTGATAATTATTAAAATCAAAAGGACTCAGAATTTTTGCTGAGCCCAGGGTACTAGTTTCCCAGAACTGCTGTAAAAACCACCCCAAACTGGGGGGCTTCAAACAGTGGAAATGTATTCTCTCATGGTTCAGAGGCTACAAATCCAAAATCGAGGTGTCAATAGTACCATGCTCATTCCGAAGGCTTTAAGGGAAGCATCTGTCTTGCTTTTTCGAGTTTCTGGTGGTTGTCAGCCATCTTTGGTGTTTGTTGCTTTGTGGCAGTGTAGCTATAATTCTGCCTCTGTCTTCACATGGCCATCTTCCCTGCGTGTCTATGTCCTTGCTTCCAAATTTCCCTTTTGTTAGAAGGACACCTGTCACTGGATTAGGGCCTACCCTACCTCAGTAGAACCTTACCTTAACGTGACTACATTTGCAAAGACTCTATTTCCAAATAGGATCACATTCACAGATACCAGAGGGTCAGGACTTGAACATATCTTTTTGGGAGACACAATTCATCACATAGCACCCAGTATGGTGTGGTACCGTTACTGCTAAAGCAGTGTGGTATGGTTACTGCTAAAGCATCTGCATGATGATGGTGAGGCTGCATCATGATGAATGATGTTGGGCAAGGCACGTGAGTAGTACTAACCTGCCCAGGGAGGCACATCTAGTGGACTCTCAGCAGTACCTGGCTCCCCCTAGCTCCCCTTGGCTTCCATGCACCACACTCTGTTTTCCCTTTTATTTTTCTGACAGCTTCTCCTTGCTCTCCATTGCGGAGACCTCTTCCTCAACTCACCCATTAAATGACTGTATTCCTCTGGCTTTAAACCTTCTTTTCTCCTCCATATTTTTTTCTGAATGAGTTGGCATCCTTTCTCATGACTTCAGTTACCATTTATATACTGATGACTCCAGAATCTGGTGGAGGCATCTCCTAAAATCTAATTAGACATCTCCATTTAGATAGCTCCAAGTACCTCAACTGAAGATGTCCAATGTTGGGCTCTTCATTTTCCTCCTTGGCTAAAATCCGGGTCTCGTCTAAGGTCCAGTCTCAGTTCATATTACCACCCCATCTGCCCACTTGTCTAATATCCTTGATTTGTCCCTTGCTTCACTCTCCATGTCCTGGCAGCCATCACATCTAATTGACACTACATGTGAACTACTCCACAAATATGTCTATATAATTTTCTTTTTATTTCCACTGCTGCTACCCTTGTGCTAGCCACTATCTGATTTTTATTTTATTTTATTTTATTTTACTTTATTTTATTTGCCTAGATGACTGTAACAGGTTCTGACTTGGTCTTCCAGTCTCTGGTTGTAGCCTCTGCTAATCCACTTTCCACACAGCAGCCAGAATGCAAATACAATCATGTTATTTCCCTGCTTAAAACCCTTCGATGGGGGGGGTGGGGGGATGGTGTGGCTGGGTGATGGACAGTGGGGAGGGTTGTGGTGAGTGCTGTGTGTTTTGTAAGACTAATGACTCACAAACCTGTACCCCTGAAACAAATAATACATTGAATGTTAATAAAAAAAAAGAAAGAAACCCTTTGATGGATTCCCACCCTCTTTAGGATATGAGTCAACCTCCCTAATATGGCCTGATAGAAACTGGGTGGCCTGACCTCTGCTTGCTTCTCACGCCACATTCTGTCTATTCCCTCTTCTTACTCTCATACCTTCCCCCTTCTCCTCCACATCTTTATGCCTGCTGTTCCCTCAGCCCAGCACACCGTTCCTTTCTCTCTTTGCCTACTTTATGGATATTCATATTTTAGGTCTCAGTTTATTTATTTATTTATTTATTTATTTATTTATTTATTTATTTATTTTTAAGGATTTTATTTATTTATTTGACAGAGAGAGAGATAGTGAGAGCAGGAACACAAGCAGGGGGAGTGGGAGAGGGAGAAGCAGGCTTCCCGCAGAGCGGGGAGTCCGATGTGGGACTCGATCCCAGAACCCTGAGATCATGACCTGAGCTGAAGGCAGACGCTTAACGACTGAGCCACCCAGACGCCCTAGGTCTCAGTTTAAATGTTCTTTTCTTCTAGGGAGGCCTCTCCTGACCCAGTGTGCTTGCTCCCATCAGTTACCAGTTTACCATGTTGCACAACTCCAAGGGGTGACATTTGTAGCACACAGAGTGTGAATAGTGCCCCTGAAATTGTGCAATGCAGTGACCAGGCACCCTTTGTTCCTCATAGTCACTGGTTTAATTGTCTTCCTTTCTGGGGCTGAAAGCTCCACATCTGATTCTCGGCTGTACACCGGGCACACAGTAGGAACTCAATCGATATTGAGTTGAGAAGTGAAATTTAAGAGAGAAATGACTCTCTTAATGAACGCATATAGGGAAAAAATGCAGGAATGGAAAAGATTCTGGAAACCATATATTTTATTTTATTTTTAAAAAGATTTTATTTATTTATTTGTCAGAGAGAGAAGAGAGAGAGCGCACAAGCAGGGGAAGTGACAGTCAGCAGGGAGCCCGATGAGGGGTTCGATCCCTGGACCCCGGGATCATGACCTGAGCTGAAGGCAGACGCTTAATCGACTGAGCCACCCAGGCATCCCTGGAAACCATACATTTTAAATGATAATTTAAGTAACTGACGGTAGCTGGCTTGAAGAAATTAAGACTTAGAATAGATAACTGCCTTCAATATTTGAAGGGGTATCTATATGAAAATGGAATATATTTTTTCTATCCCAGAAAGTGTAACTAAAATAATTGAAGGCAAGTTTGAGCAAAGCAAATTTGGGCCTGATAAGAAAACCAGAAGAACTTTCCAATCATGAGAGCTATCCAGAAATGAAATGAAACACCTGTGATTTTATTACTGTAAGGAAAGTTCTCTTTGTAATTGAACTCAAGCATTTATATAATACCTTCTCTGTACTTGACACTATTAGTGCTATTGGATGGCAAGACTCCTCCCGCACTCAGAGGTGCAGTCAGGTCTGAGGGACAATGTCAAGCTCGTTGACATTGATTAGAAGGTAGACCTTCCAGAATATCAATTGTCTAAATGTGTGGCCCAGTGGTTTGGTCACTGAGTGGAGATAACTGTCTGTCTGGTCTCCCACGGTGGTGGAAGGCTTCACAGGAGAGGAGGCATTTGAAAAGGGAAGTAGAAGATGCAAAGGAATGTCCACCTCAGGAGAAGGGGGTGAGAAGGTAGAGCCCTGTGAGGAAGGCAGATGTGGACCGGATGCATAAGCAAGTGTTCCTCACACATTTCCTTCAGCGACCCAGTGTGCACACAGCTCTACAGAACTCTGGTTTCCTTAGATGAAACCAGTGAGGAAGACGGCATGGCGGCCGGCCTGAGAATTGGCCGAAACTCCGGAGTCATGTCCTGTGGTGAAGGGATATGAACTCCTTGACTATCCTGAGCTCCCTCAAATATTTGGGGCTCAGTGGATGAGTCAGAGATGACTCAGTCACTCGGAAGGATGAAGGGAGTAGGGGAAGCCCCAGGATTGAAGTTGTTTGACTGTTTATGGACCGAGGCTCAGGCATATTTTTGGTACATACTTTTGGCTGCAAGTAACCTGAAACCCAATGAACAGTGACTTAGTCAAAACGAAAATTATTATCTTATATATTGGAAATTCTAAAATAATTCTCATCTAGGATCGGTTAACTCATGGGTTTGACAAAGTTATCAAGGTCTTCTTTCTATTTTTCTGCTTGTTATTTTCCATTTGTTGATTTATCCTCTCAGGCTGAGTCCCCTCAGGGTCTCAAGAAGGCTTCAGTAATGCCAGGCTTCAAATGTGGAGAACATCCAGAGACAGAAAAAAAGCCCAGTTTCCTTGCTTTTAAGAATAAGAAGAGGGGCACCTGGGTGGCTCAGTCAGTTAAGCGGCTGCCTTCAGCTCAGGTCATGATCCCAGGGCCCTGGGATCGAGTCTGCTTCTCCCTCTCCCTCAGCCTGCTGCTCCCCCTTCTTGTGCTCCCTCTCTCTCATTCTGTCAAGTAAATAAATAAATAAATAAATAAATAAATAAATAAATAAAATCTTTAAAAATAAATAAAATAAGAACATTAAAAAAAGAAGAAGAAGAAGAAGAAGAAGGGTATTTCTGGGTAGTCCTTCGGCCAACCTCTCCTCAATCTCATTGGCCAGGTTACATCACGAACCCATTCCTAAGTCACTTGCTGGAGAGGGGAAACAGAATTACCTTGGGAGGGGCCCAGCTCCCATGAGGGGCATGGATGTGGGATATCTAAAGAAAATCAAGGTTCTTTCTCATGAGAGAAACGGAGAATGGCAGCCAAGAGTGGCTGCAACATTTCCTTCCTGGGGAGGATCCTAAATTCTTTAGGTATGATGGAGACAGAGGAGAGATGACTTGGTCCATCCCACCTGCCTTGCCTGAGCTGGGGTCCTTGTCAGGATGTGTTGCCTGGGCTAGGGTACCTGTGGTTGGTTCATCAATGGGGCCTGAGATTCTCACTGGAACAGTAGGTTGTGGGTTCAACCAAATGATCTTTAACACAACTCACAGTCCTCATTATGGGCCTGGTATTGTGCTAGGCTAGTAGCAGCGTGGTATCTCCTGTAATCCTCATCTCAAATCTGCAACTCCAGGACTATTATCTCTACCTTCATATGAAGAATTGAGACTAAGTAACTTATCCAAGGTCAACGGTGACTGGTAGAGTGGGGATTTGAAACCAGGTAAGTCTAAGGCTACATGTTTCTACCAGTGGTATCTCACTACCTCTTTCTTCCAGCTTCGAGTTTCCATGAATCTAAGAATAAAGCCTAGGAGTGTGATTTAAACCTGTGTTCTCAAATATTTTTGGTGAAGAACCAGATTTAAAAAAAAGAATTCCAATCGTGGTGGATGAACATTTTCATAAAATATAATAAAAATAATTGCTAGGAAAATAAAATGAAAAAAAGTAAAAATATACAGAATACAAGCCCTTGTTTTCAATGACTCGATCTAACCAAAAAATACTCTATCAAATTGCTATAAAGTTTTTTAAACTTCGTTTCTGTGCTGCTCTCGTCACAGACTGGGAACGAACAGTTCGTGGACCAGCACTGGTCTTTAGGCCACACTGAGTGGCACTGATTTAGATGATTTTCTGCCCCCATCCTCCTCCCTAGACTACAACTCAGGATACTTGATGCTTGGATGTCTCAGCAGAAAGGAGGGTAAGAGAATTACTCATTATAATTATTGAGGCAGCTATCATAGGAAAAGTTCAGGTGGCACTGCTGTTTCCCCGGGGACCTCTAGTGTCACCAACAGATGTCTATTATACTCGGGGTAACACTTTCTTGATGGTGATTTTCTATCTTCCCGCTTTGTAAGAAAGAGATTGAGGACAACAGTAATGCAGTAGTCCCCTCTTATCTATGGGGGTTACATTCCAAGAGTCCCAGTGAGTGCCTGAAATGGTGGGTAGTCCCAAGCCCTATGTATACTATGTTTTTTCATATATATATATTAATACACACATATATATATACATACCTTTGAAAAAGACTATATATTTTTTAAAGATTTATTTATTTATTTGGGAGAGAGAGCATGAGCAGGGGGAGTGGCAGAGAGAGGTAGAGAATCCTTAAGCAGACTCCCTGCTGAGTGTGGAGCCTGATGTGGGGCTTGATCCCAGGACCCTGAGACCATGACCTGAACTGAAATCAAGAGTTGGACCCTTAACCAGCTGAGCCACCCAGGCACCCCAAGAAATGTAATTTATAAATTAGGCACAGTAAAAGATTAACAACAACAATAATAGAATAGAACAAGGATAACAATATACTGTGATAAAAGTTATATGAATGTGGTCTCTCTCAAAATATCTTGTTGTACCGTTCTTCTCGTAATGATGTGGGATGATGAAATGCCGACGTGATGAAATGAAGTGAGGGGAATGACATGGGTCTTGCGATGTGCACTCTGCTGCAATATGTCAGAAGGAGGATCATCTGCTCCAGTTCTATGGTTGACCATTTGTAACCGAAACTGGAAAGCACAACAGTGGGTAAGTGGGAATGGCTGTATGCAGAATAGAAGAGACTCAGGGGATAAAGAACCTGCATATCATAGGAAAGATCTGTTTGGAAATTTGCTGGAGGTTGCCAGTTGGATGTGTCATTGGATGATGATTCATGTTGGCAAAAATTACAAACTTCTTGAATTGAGTGACTCTAGGGTTATGTGTGGTTAATGTTTGGACATTTGTTATTTTCCTGATGTAAAAATGACTTCAATCTTTTAAGATATATTTACAACTATATAAGTCCTTCTATTTATTATGCAATTCCAAGCAGTCTATGTTAGGGAATCCTCCAAGAAATCTAGATCTGCACTCCTCTAAGATTTAGGAAATTTAAAATGATAAGTTGTCAAGTGTATGAAACTTTGAGAACTCCACATGTATGGGAATTAGAATACACCAGAAGCTCCAGGATGCTCAAACATCTACCTCTCCTTTTCATTCACAAATTATTTGAGCACCTACCCCATACCCTTTTTAACCCTACCTTCCACTGGCCTTCCTTCTACTGCCACAAGCCTGATGGACTTCATTGCCCTCGTGGGTGACTTCTCCAAAGTGTGGCTTTTCAATTTCGTGACCTCCACATTGCTGATGACTTTTCCCTCTGCCTTTGCTCAGCCATCTGCTCCAATGGTTATAGCTTGGAATTCATCGTCCTTCAAAACTGCTCACCTCCAAAATATCTTCATTCAGTCTTTTCTCTCTCTGGTCACCACCTCCTCTCCTTGGTGATTCAGGTCTTACCACCACAACTGTTCCTCAACTACATCAGAACCTCCAGTCCATTGGCTTAACGACACTACCCCTTTTCATCAGCTCCCTCTTGTCTGCATTTCCTTCATTATTCAACGTTGAATCCTGGGTGCATTTTTCCCCAGTCAAGCTCTTACTTATACTCTCAACTTCCTCTCCTTCTTGTCCTTTTGTTATATTCATGGGGCAAAAACAATTCTGGTGTGTTTACTCCAGGCTGCCAGGAGAATCCTGAGAAAAAGCGTGCAATCTGGCAAACTTCAATTCATGATTACCTGTCTCAACTGGGCTCAACCCTGCCTGGAATTCTGCCATGTTTCTTTAGAGTCATTTGCTTTCCACACATCTGCAAGTACCACTTCAAATCTTTCTTTCTCTCCTCAAACCTTCTTGCATTCTCTCTCTTATTCACTCTTTTCAGAGAAAATAGAAACCATCTGATGAAACGACCTCAACTTCCTGCCAACAAATCTTCAAACCAACATGCTTTTGTACCCACTGTCTCTACTTCCTTCCTGTTATTATTCAATGAAGGTGTTCCTCCTCATCTCAAAGGTCATCCTTTCCTCTACCTGCATCCTACCCCCTCCTGCCTTCTGAGGAACTGTCTTCATCAGTTCTAGCTCATTCATCTATCTTAACTTCTTTCTCTCCTCTGTTGGCCCAATGTCCTGTCATCTCCACTTGTCCTCCACTTTTTCACTTCCCTTTTACTGTGCAATCTCACCAATCTCCATCCCCTGCAAATCCCCTGCACTCTTCTTTTCTTTTCCCCCTGCACTCTTCTTGATAAAGTCACCAGTGCCCCCACTTGCTACATCCCGTAGAAGCTCTTTTGTCTTGATCTTACTTGACCTCCCAATAGTGTTTGATTTAGTTGACCATTCCCTCTTTCTGGAAATGGTGGCTTTCCTTGTTCTCAGGGATGCCACTCTCTCCTGGTATTTCTTCCTACCACTCAGGCCATTCTTTACAAGTTCCTTTGTCAGGTTCTCTTGCTCTGACTTATAAATATCTGGGTTCTCCAGGGCTTGGTTCTGGGCTCTTTTCTCATTCAACACTCTTACCCTTGGTGATTTTCTCCACTCCCATGATTTCACTCACCATCGCTATAGCAATGACACCCACATATTTATCTTCAGACTACATCTCTTAAGTCCAGCTGACCATTATAGAAAAACTCACTCCAAGTCTCAGAGGCACCTCCGACTCAGTAGGGCCAATGTAGAATATATCACCTTCCCTTCCAAACCTTCTTCTCTACCCAGTTCAGGCTAGATCAGAGGGCTTTTTGGCCATCGCCTGCTGTAACCACACTCATCTAAGTAGTTGCTGAATATTTGAAAACTTGCACTTCTCTCAAATCCTATTTATTACCACCTTAGTCCATACTACAATTTCCTCTTACCTGAATTAGAAGCAAATGGACCCTATAAGGTCTCATTCAGAAGATGTAGATTCTCCTCTTAATAACCTTCGATTACTTCTCTTTGCCCTTAAAGTCTAAACATTTTGCCTCTGCCCATTTTTTCCAGTTCATGTTAAACTTCTCTCCCTCATGTATAATATGCCTCACTTGTCATGCGTCATCTTTTAGTTCCTTAAACAGTTTAAGTCCCTTCCTACTTCAGATACTCAGGATACAAGAGGAGATGGAGAAGCCAGAGGGTCCTGAATAGGGCCCAGGGTCCACCTATGTTGAGCATCAGTACAAATCTACCCTTGCTTCAGAGACGTTCCCTCCCCTCATGCTTTGCCATTCTAAGAGGTCTTTAAATATGTGGCTCTTTCTGCCTAAGGTTCTCATCATCTCCCTCTTCATTTGTCCAACTCCCACTCATTCTTCATGCCCAGCTGAATGTCACCTTCTTGTGGAAGGCCCCCCATCCCTACTCCGGAGTCTAGGTTAGTTGCTCCATTAAAACCTCTCACTTCTCATTTAGTAGTTTCACAATTATAATAATATTGTGTAGGTAACTTTGTAATGTTTTTTTGCCCCTATGGATTTAGCTGTTAAATCTATGAAGGCAGGTGCTATGTTTGCTTTATTCACTGTTTTCTCTCCAGCATCCAACATAGTACCTAGAGCATAATAGGCTCTGAGTGAATAAACGCACATCTCATAAAAATTCCGATTTGGGGCAGAGGCCAGGGAGAAGGCAATTTGCCTCTGTTTTGATTTGAGTCCCATCCTTGTTAGATATGAATGTAGAGATTATACTGAGAGGAGACATGATTAGTTATTTATGCTGCATACTAGTCATAGTTACTAATTTGGCTCTGGTAGAAGTATGATAGGGTTCAGCTGGGGAAATAACACCTGCTTCTTCTAAATAATCCAGAAAGACTTCAAATAGGCATGAGATTCTGAGTTGCATATTGGACAAACTATGGGCTCCATTATACGATGACTTCTTGACTTTGGGGAAAAAAATGTATTTTTTTTTTTTTTGAATAATGGTAAGGGAAGAAGCAGTGTGGTAGACTGTCTCATTTTCTGGGTTGCTAACAGGTAGTAACAATGATAGAAAATGAGCATATATGAACAAAGCCCAGTGTTGTAATCAATAAAAACTTCCTACATAGTTAACCTAATATTTATTTAATGGTATGTGTAACTATTATTGCTCGGGATGATAGTTAGTCACCTCTGTTAAGCTTCTGTTCAGTGAACTAATGCAACTTTAATAGCTACAATTCATATATATATGAATTATATAATTCATAAATATATATATTTACTTCATCAAGCCAAGTATTCCTTCAGGCACTCAAAAAAATGTCATTTCCTTTCTGTCTTTCCCAAATGTAGGGATGGCCCATTTTCTCTTTCCATCCAGAAATGGTGGGTTGAGAGCAGAAAATAGTATAAGGAAAGGTCCAGGTTTAGTGATGGACACACAAAGAGTGTCCAGCTGTTTTTTATGGTGTTAGCACTGATCTTACCATGTGGTCTCATGTGAGCATTTTCCAAATGTCTAAGGGAAGAGCCACTTTTACTAAGCATTTCCTCTGTGCTTTACATGTATCCACGCCTTTATTTCTTATGACAACAACACCTTGAAGGAAGAATTATTCTCTCCATGTTACAGAGGATACTGAGGTAGGCGTTGTTTCAAAGTCATGAAGCTTGGATCCAAAGTTTGGCAGACTCCAGTGGCTGTGCACATCATCTCTGTGCTGTGGAGTAAGAAACAAGCTGTGTTACTTTTCCTTGGGTCTTTTATCTCCTCCATATCCTCTCCAGACAGAGGGTCAAGGAGGCTTCTGGAAGCTCAGGGCTCTGTGGCTGCTCAGCCCTGCTGGGAGATGGGGGCTGTTGATAGTTACCAATGACTGGGAATCCATCTGGAAAATTCCCAGTGCAGACTCTGTGGACAGGAATGTGTCCCAGAAGAGGGTTCAAATGGGAACAGGCCTGGCTGACGGAGGAATCAGATGCTGGAATTAGGACGTATGGGCTCAATGGGCACTTCAAGGTCATCTCATTTAGTGGTTTTGAAGCTTTTGACCATAAAGGACTGCTGCTATTAATTTTCCCCAGAGACTCTCTGTTTTAAAATATTTCAGCTGGTTAAAAAAAAAATTCAAGAAATAATTCCATTTTCTGTTTTCATTGGTCAAAAATATCATAGATGACTAGCAAACAGAGCTTCTGGCCATCAGGAGGCGACCAGTCTTTCCATACAAAGTGGCTATTACTCCAGCCAAGGACATAGAAGTGCTTTTTAGTGAGCCTGCACACACTTAGGGGAGGCGGGGGTGGCAAATGTACAATTTCGTTAGGCTTTTTCAAGTTTTGGAAATTGTTCAAAGACAGTCTCTCCACGATGAGTGCTTTTGGGAATGTGCATGCATCTAGTGCTCCCAGTTGGAAACCATGGGTCTAGATGTATTTCTTTGTTTTATCATCAAAGAAACTAAGGCCCAGACAGGGTAAGTAAAATTTCCAAAGTCACCAAGTGAGTTAGTGTGTAAAAGGAGGATTAAATAATGGAACACACATGTCACCTGGACCCACTAACCACTCCAAGGTGAAGTTGACTGGTTCATTTTGTAGCCAGTTCTGCAACTTATGGAAGTTCAAAGATTGTTCTGCCATTTTAAATTCTGAGCATTTGTTCTTATGATCCAGTTCCTATTTCCTTGGAGTGTTGTGTCTGCTTCTCCCTAAATCACCCCAGGCCTAAAGCTGGTCTTCATGTTCCACAATTAAATCCACTCCTATAAGTGTTTTGAGGGGTCAACATGCTATAGAGTGGGTAGCTTCTGCTCTCAAGCCAATTCTCTTTCCTCTTTTTTTCCATCTTTGATATCATCCCTTCCTTCCAGTTGGTGCCTTCCCGAACCTTTTGATCCGTCTGATTTCCGTCAGTGGCTAGGTAGGGTGACCACATTATCATCACAGATTTTAGGAGCTTCTCTCACTGGTCCCACCCTCCTCTCAGCAGCTAGGACGACAAACAGAGACTCTCATTCTTCACTGCTATCTAAATTGTGGTGTGAGGAGGAGAGGAACATGGGAGATGAGGTGGTTGATCTTCTTACAGAATAAAGGCTTGTTGCCAAAATCAATCAATCAATCAATCAATCCATCCTTATCTAAACCTCATCTCTATATTTCCAATCCAAAACACATATGTACCTTCACACCTGACATTATATTTGACCCTTATATCAAGTCTGGTCTATCAGTCAGCTCAGGCTGCCATAACAAATTACCATAAATTGCATGGCTTAAACAAAAGAAATCTATTTCTCATAGTTCTGGAGGCTGGAAGTCCAAGATCAAGGTGCCAACATGGTAGGTTTCATTCTGAGGCCTCTTCCCTTGGCTTGTAGCAACTGCCATCTTTCTGTGTGTGCTCAATAAGATCTTTTTATTATGCACATGTGGAAAGAGAGAGAGTGAGAGCTCTTTGGTGTCTCTTCTTATAAAGGCACTAATCCTATCATGATGGCCCCATCCTCATGACATCATCCAACCCAAATTATCTCCCAAAGGCCCCATCTCCAAATATCATCACAGTGAGTGTTGGGACTTCAACAATGCATTTTGAGGAAACACAAACATTCAGTAGATAACACCTGGGAAAAAAGTTTTTGCTAGTTTTCCAGATGCGAAACTGAGGCTCATAGAGGTAAATATATTAGAGTGAGTCCACAGGGGAGAGAACTGGAGGAGGGTAGTGTCCATGGTGATGGCCTCTCCATGCACCCTAATACTTACCCAACTCATCTCCTTGTCCCCCCCAACCCAGGAGCCTGATGTGCCATTCGAGCACAGAGCTATTTTTTCTAAATTCTTAGAAGGGTGTAGTAGTTTAAAAACATGTCCACAAATTCTTTGAGATGCCTCCTTTCAAAAGGTGGAATCTAATTTGTTTCCCTTTCAATATGGGCTATACTTGCCAACTCACTTCTAACAAACAGAATGTGCCAGGAGTGTGGTGTGAGATTTCCGAGATTAGGTAGAAAAGACACCGTGACTTCCTCCTTGCTCTCTCCCAGATCATTGACTCTGGGGAAGACAGCCACTGTGTGGTGAAGACATTCAAGAAGGCCTACAGAAAGGCCCATGTAGCAAGGAACCAAGGCCACCTACCAATAGCCAGTGTGGAACCAAGGCCACCTGCCAACAGCCATGTTAAGTGTGACATCTTGGATGTGATTTGTCCAACCCCAGCCAGGCTTCAGATGACTGCAGCCCTGGTTGTCATTTTGCCTGCAACCCCCTCAGAGACCCTGAACCAGGACCCCTGGTTGCCACTCTCAGATTCTGGACCTACACAAAAAGACAAAAAAAAAAAATGTGTTTTGCTTTAAGCTGCTAAATTTTGGAGACATCAATAGATAATTAATACAAAAGGAAAGGCATTTTATACTTTTCTCAGTTCTCCAGTCTCTGTATAACCCATGTGGCCAGGCCATACCAACATGTCTGAGCATCTGTTTCCTCTTACAGAAGATTGCAATAATAATCCCACACACATGCCCGATACGTACATAACTAGCACCAACTGGCTCAAAATAAGTGCTCGATGAATTGTGACTGTTGTCAATATCTCATCAGCTGTGTGGCTTCTCTAGGTGAGTTGCTGTGTCTGGGTTTCAGATGCCCACTTCCCTCACATGAGGTGCCAACCTCAACCTTAAGTTAGTGAGCATTGCCTAGCAGAGAGCCCTAGCTGCCTAAACCTCACGGCTTCTCCAGTTCAGTATAGACAGACGGCCTTGGCGTAGAGCCTCACTCCTCTCTCTTGGTTTTCTGCTAGCCTCCATTCTTAACCTTAACCTTTCATCTCAGAATTTCAGCTTTGATGCTTCCCACTTCCTTCCTATGGTTACTTTAACTGAAGTGAGTCAGGTCTTACTGAAAAACTGCCCACAGCCAGTTAGCCCCCCTCCTCCCCCGGACCAGGGCTGCCTGGGCAGACTGTGAGGGTGATCAGTGTTACTCAGACCACTGTTTCCCTCTCTCTTCTCCAAGTCACGGGGCTTTGAATAGGGCTTCCCCAGCCACCGTGCCCCTCCCAACAGACCGCAGTCAGAAGCCAATCTCACATTAGTCTGGTGGTTGAAGGAGGGAACAGAAGGGACGGTAGTGCCTTGAATCCTTGGGTATTCTATCAAGTGGGCTGATCTGCTTATATTCTACTCTGTTTGTGGGCCTCTGATCTTAACTCAAGGAGGACTTGGTAGGTTGTGCATACCAATAACAACCAAACGTGTATAGGGACCATCTCTTAGTGCCAGGAGCCATGTTAGCTCTTTGTCCAAATTTTCACAACAACCCGGGTAGGTTAGTATTCACCCAGACCTTTGGGCCTTTGAAGAAGCAAAACCAAGTGGAACAGAACAAAACAAGCAAACAAGCAAGCAAACAAACAAAAAACCCAAAACAAAACCAAACCCCTAGAAAACAAAGACAAAAAACACTAAAAAAGTCATCTGCTTATCTTTCTAATTTTGGTATCTATAGAATGTCATCCTTAGTCTTGAAAATCAGCATGATCTTTAAGAGTTTAAGGATAATTTCTTAAAGGACTGAGTTTATAGGAAGACAACGGCAGTTTTTGCTATTGGTTTTTTTCCTCTGATCAGATTTGGAACTTACCTCCTCTTTGGGAAAGGATAGCTGGCTTGCTTTCTCTGGAATGCAGAATTCATTTATCTACTCTCGTCTATCTTGGAAATGTTGAGGGAATCATTTTATTTTATTTTATCTTATTTTATTAAATATTTTATTTATTTATTTGTCAGAGAGAGAGAAAGAGATATTGAGATAGAGAGAGCATGAGTGGGGGGAGAGGCAGAGGAAGAAGCAGGCTCCATGCTGAGGAAAGAGCCCGAAGTGGGACTCAAGCCCCGGACCCTGGGAACATGACCTGAGTTGAAGGGAGACACTTAACTGACTGAGCCACCCAGGTGTCCCTGAGGGAATAATTTTAGTCAAACAGAAGTCAACTGACACCATAACATGATTTTAATGATTCACATATTTATTAAAAATTAAAATCTGCTATGAAAACAGACAAACAATGTAACATTCCCAGAGGAATTGAATTGCTTCTAGTTAAAACTAAGTTCTATTAGAACCAACTTTAGGTTGTTATAAATAACAAGCAGGCCACAGCTTTCAAGAATGAAGTGGTTGGGGAACGAGGTCAAGGGAATTCCTCTGAGCCACTGGAATACTAAGTATCAAAGGGGCTCCCTAGTTTCTCTTCCTAAGAGGGTAAGAGTTTTTTAACACTCTAGGAGCCCAGGCCCAGGGACAAGAGAAATTATAGGGAGGTCAGGGAAACAGCTCAACAGCTATCCAGTACAGTCAGGCTTGGAATGGAAGCTTCAGTAGTCCCCCCCAAGAAACATTTTTTTCCTTATATAACTTACAATTTCTCTTAAAATACTCAAATACCACAGGGTATCACCCTATGAAAACAGCTTACACACAGGTGAAAATAATAAATATTGAAAAAGATTATAATATTGGGCTTCTTTCTAAATAGTTCACAGAGAAGCTCAGTAAATAAATACAAATGGGATTTGAGGTATCAGAGGTAATAAATATTCTAAGAGAGAGGTACAGCAGGGTTCTCCACGGAGTTGTTCAGCTCTCCTACATCCCTGGATGGGATTTTGCAGATCTCCAATTTATGTCCTAGAGTTGAGAAGAGTTGCCATCCTGGATGTTTTGTTCCCCAGCCTGTTTCAGATTTTCATCCTCATTGTCATGTAGGTTTCTATGTAGTTGATGAAGATGTCAAACTCACTCATGGCTTTGTAGACACCTCTCTCTTGGAGCTGTGTAGGGAGATAAGAAATGTTTAGTGAAAGCCCCATCTAAGTGAGTAAATGGGTCCCTGGCATGGATGGGTATGACTCTGGGGCCCAGGTGCCATACTTGCTCTCGTAAGTCAGGAGGTGAAGGTAGGCTCTAGGAAGCTTAGGGTATGCCCGGTGCCTTGGGAAGGGCTATGCATTGGTCTAAAGCATGACTAGCAAGTAACAAGAGGAACATTCGCTTTTTTAAAGCACAGTCTACAAAATGATGCCTTAACAATTTTAAAGGTCATGTGCTCACATGACGCTTATTCAGAATTTGGAGAGAAGATGTTAGAGGAACTGCTTTGAAAGCAAGTCAGTAAGAGGAGAAAAGGGAGCCCTTTTATGTGGATGCCCTCCCACCAATGGATGGAACAGGCCCTGCCCTGCTCCTCAGGACTACTGTCAGGGGGTTTATGGCTCCTGACATTGGAAACCTGCCCAGGGTCTGTCTGCAGCCCACGAAGAGGACATAGACCGCATGGCTTCTGGGAAATGGGGTCGAGCAGTTCACGGGCAGTTGGAAGCATGAAACCCCACTGGATCTGAGAGCTGACATTCTGAGGCACTTGGCAGGTGTGAATGGCAGCTAGAAAGTGAGTATGGACTGACTCTAGATTAATGAGAATTCTGCTTCCTGCTCAGAGTTCTGGGGAGTTCCGGCTGAACCCCTGGGTGTGTTTGTGTGTGCGCATTCACGTGTTGGCTTCCTGCACGTGTGGCTTTAGTCTAGATTCCCAACAAGCTACTTTCTGTTTCCTTTGTCACTCTCCCCAGCATCTAGCTCACTGCGTTCAGAGGCTGGCTGACTGGCTCAACCCACAGGCCTGCAAAGGCGGGGAACAGTCATTTAGAAACCCCCAAAGACACTTAACAGAAAACAAATATAAGCGAGGCAGCAGCTCCTCACTGGCTGAGGAGGTCACACCATCTGTCGGGTTCCCACACCCCCTTCAAGAGAATGACGGGGCCTGCTTGGCACCTGCCAACTTGGGGAGTGGGTAGAGGTCATGGATCCCAAGCCCCTTCTACCACCATCCACTCACCTTACTAAAGGCATTCTTCACCTGCTCCACCGCCTTGCTCTTATTCTCACAGGGCAGAAAGCGATGCTGTGGAGGACAAGAGAAAGTATTAATGCCATGGGCTCCCAGCTCCTGTGTCCACAGCACTTGGGGGACAAGCCAGTAGCATGAAGAAGGGGCCAGACTCATCTTGGATACCTAAGCCCCGTAGCTCCTTCAGGAAAACTGAGCCCCACCTCACCCTTGCCCACTAGACAGGGACGAAACAGCCCAGGGAAATGAAAAGTGCTTCTCTAGGAGCCACTCCGAGGCGTTTGCAAAGCTTGCGTGAAAACCCAGGAGCTGGAGCTTGGAGCTTCCTCTCTGAACACCACAGTGCTGACAAGTGCTGAGCCAGCCATTCTGTCCTTCCCTGCTTCCCTGTCCTGTCTCTCTTCTTCAGGTTCAGCCACAGGGACCATTTCTAAGTCCCCGAGGAGTAGAGATGCAGTCTCAGTCATGCAGACCAAAAGCTTTGCAGAGTCCCATCCTACAAACAGAGACCAACTGACTGATGCCCTGAGGAAACCAGTGGTGAGGGCAGTCAGAGAAATTTTTTCTCCTGGGGAATTGTTTAGAGACACTAGCCTGGGGGTGACTAGCTCCCTGGCTCTTCTAAAATGCCAAGGAAAGCCCTGTCAGTCAGTTGGGCCCCACTTAAGAGCTCTGCTTTCAAAAGGTAGAGAATGAGAGGTAAGTGGAGTTTCTTCTCCGAGGGACTCTGCCTCCTGGCCCGTTTGGCTGGGCCCGGGGTCGAGGTCCAAAGGGACGAGGGAGCCCAGACTGAAGCTCTGGGCCCCTTTCATAAAGAGAGAGGGGAGTAGTTAATAACCCACAAATGACTCACAAATAACAGGAAAGCTGTTTGCAAACATGTAAATGCCTAGCAGCCTCCCCCACTCCTTGCTCAGAGAGAAATGAGCAAGAGATGGAACTCTAGTGCCTTTCCGAGAGTCTCCTGCCAGTCTGTCTCTGCATCTGGGCAGGGGTTTCAGGAAGACCCTGAGAGCCACAAGGGAAAGAACTCAGTGCACTCACACAACGCCGCAGCCTCAGCCTGAGGGTCTTCAGCTTTTCCCCCAGGGAGTTCACGTGCTCCTTGATGTCTGGGTCGTGGTTCTCAGCCTGGGGCATCACCTCCTCCAGGTAGAACTGGATCATCTCCGACAAGGCTTGGCAACCCAGGTAACCCTAAGGGCAGGAGCCAGGGTTGGGGGGACAGTGACTGGGAGGAAGAGCTGCTGCCCTAGCTTGAGAGGACAGCTTTGTACCAGGGACCTTTCTTAACCAGCCACCTCTCTCCCCCTACCCCCCAGGACAGCCCTTTGGCTGTGTGCTGAGTTAAGATCTTTCCACTTCTCCTTTTCAAAGCAAAGAAGCAGAATTGCTCCCGGAGGCCTCCCTTCTCTGAGTCACGCTGCACCCTCTCCTCCCACATACCTCCTCAGGCTCTCACCTTAAAGTCCTCTAGCAAGGACCCAGTCAACAACATGTTGTCCAGCTTGTCCTTCATTTGCTGCAAGAAGAACAAAGGGAGAATGAACCTGACGTTTGAGGAAATGTCTCTCTGATGCCCTCTTATTTATAGAGCTTCTGATTTTTAATCAGTGAAGCCTGGCCCCAAAACGGAAAGGAGATTTTCAAAACAGGACATTCGGCAGTGCTGGAACCCTTAGTTCAATCAGGTCCTTTTCCTCAGGATCAAGTTATTTTAAAAAATTCGGCCAGGTTTTGAAGCCACAGCAGATGCTTGACTCGGTCCTGGTCTCCTTTCTGCAGAGCCGAGCCAGGGTCGAAGGGTCCACCCTTGCCTACCCAACCCTTCGGGGCTCCTTGCTTGTCTTTCTCCCCACTGCGAACATCCAGTTGGAGCTTTGAAAGCTGTTTGGAGATGGGAAGCATCTCCTAAAGCAGGCTTCGCCCACCCCTTCGCCCCCCCCCACAGCGCTTTCCCCAACCAGCAGGTTTCCAGTTTATGTTTTCCTGCCACAAGGGATGGGGAACAACACATCTTCATCTTCAGTCAGACCCTTTGTGATTTCCCCAGCCAACTGAGCTCCAGTGGAATCTTTATAAAAAGTTTCTAAGCGTAGGAGTCCTAGTGCATTGACCTGTTAGGTGGCTTTTTCTGCACCTTTGCTGCATCACTGGGCTTAGCTTAACTCACTGAGCCTCTGGCTTGACCTGGGACTCTTAAATAACTTCACTTTGAAGGAAATGGATGCTGGGGATGGAAGTGAACAAGAGGGAGGACTCTTAGAGGTCTAGCAGAATGCCTGGTGGAGGCAGTGCCAGCATGGAAGGAAAGACAGGAAGGCATCATACTCACAAAAAAAGTCTTCACCCTGCCGAAGGCAGCTCGGAGCTCTCGGAGCATGTGGGGCAGGCTGGCTGGGAAGTGGGTGCAGTTGTCCTCAGACAGGGCGCTCTGGTGTCGGCTGGCTCCTACCCCGACCAGGAGGACCAGGCAACACAGCAGCGATGGGCTGGGCATGCTGAAGCTCTGCCTTCTGAGAGCAGGCCTTGTGGTTTGGTGTTGCAAGAGCAAGCCCCTGATGTGTAGACCTTCACCTACTGTGTCCCCCTTTTATATTGTGGGTGCAGTGAGGCCTCCCCATTCATAAAAAGCCACAGAGTCAGATTTCCTGGCAAGTGTTTTCTTCTGATTAACGCCCCTCCCTTCCCTAGACCTCTCCAACTTTGCATTCGTTGAACTTCTTAAAGTTGTTAATTTTTTGCGTTGTAAGCAAAAGGGATTGTTGAACAATGAACTTTTGCATTACAGCTATTTTAGGAAGAGCTACCTCTCTCTCTGTTTTAAAATAACTTTCCAGCTTTTCTTAATAAAAAAAAAAAAGTTGATTTCCTGGGGTGAACAGCTGTTCTGTGCACAGAGGCCCATAGTTGTGGGTTCCATACGCGTGTTCCTAGGTCACAGTGACGTGGACAAATTGGCCATTCCAGAATGTACTGGAGTTGAGAAATAATTGGATCCCCTCCCCAACCTGGGTTGCATACCCAAGGCTTTTCCTTGCTGAATTGGGAAGAGCCTCAGTTTCCCCAAGTGAGAACCAGGATGAGCTTATCCTCAAAGATCCCTCTGGTTCTTTCATTTTATGTTCCAGGATGTCCTCTTGCAGAGGCCAGCTTCCCACAGGACAAGCAAGGCCATAGGAAGTACTCCAGGCTCCTTCTCTAACCCTGAGTTCATTTCAACTCTCAGATCCATGTCATTACCTCCTCGGCTGTCCCAGTACTTGGGGGAAGTTAGTAAGAGTAATCCACACCTACTGATAGCTTGGCACCTGCCAGTCACTGTGACCCTTATCATCTCCATTTTATAGCGAGTAAACTGAGGCACAGAGATGTTAAGTAACCTGCATAAGGTTACTTGGGCGCTAAGTGAGAGAGTCAGACTTTGCACCCAGGCCTACCTGACACCAAGGCCATGCTCCTTACTCTACTACTCTACACTGTTTCCAGTGTGTGGAATGATAAGGTTGGATTGAAGAGTCCTTATGGTTTCTTTTAGTTGTGAGCTTCTATGGTTGGACACTTACACTTGAAAGGTGGGGGGTGGGGGGAAATAGAAATAACAAGAAAATTATGTCAGGATTCCAAGAAGTCTGGACAGCAGGCCCCTTTCTTTGCTCTTACCTGCCCCTTCCCCCTTCCAAAGAAGCCTTAGCCCTTGTCTTGGACTTGCACATGTGGATGTATGTGTGTTTGAGGGTGGGCAGGTAGGGGAGCCAGATGTAGGGAGGAAGGCTGCTCCACCTCCAATAAGGCCAGTCTGGAATGAGTCTGAGGGGAAAGAAATGACAGGGTCCAGCCCCAACCTGTGGATGTACCTTGTGGGTCAGGATCAGGGAGCTGTGGCCTCCCTTTCTAATAATTTGGGGAGTGTCAATGCAAAAACCTAAGAATAGTGAAGGGAGAAAAGAACATTTTCAAAACAAGAGTGAAGATAAGGCAGAAATTTTTGCTCCTGCTGATTCACACTGGGCTTAGGAGGACTGAATTTTGCTGCCAGGAAGCAGAGAAAAGAGCCGAGGAGCTGAGTTTTCACCACTTGTACCCTTCTCATTTCCTTTTGTCTCCTGGGTTTCCTGAGCTGTGCCTGCTTTAGCTCATAGAGCTGACTGCCTTTCTGAGTTGGGTGTTCTGGGTGTAGACTCTGCATGGAGGAGTCAGGCCAGGTAAAGCTCTGAGGCCCTCTCTCCTGACCCAGGCAGCACAGACCCCTCCTATATTTCTCTGCCACCATGCCCTGTAGTTGCCTCCACTACTAAACCCACAATCTGACATTGTTGTCATCTATATGCACACCTTGCCTCCCCCAGTCAGCTGGGAGGCCCCTGAAGTAGGATGTTATTTTATTATCCTTTGTGTACCTGGTCCATGGAAGAAGGTGCCAGCTATGCAACTTTCTCTTTTCTATGTTGGGGTGGGCATAGCACAGTGCATGATGAGCGTGTACCAGGGCTGGAGGAAGTAACCTGAAGGAGGCTGGTCTGAGCACAGGCAGGCATGCAGAAGGATAGGGAAGCAACTCAGGGAGGCAGGCCAGCATTTTCACAATTTCTTCTTATAATGTGAGATATATGTGCAAATGCACACATGCACATACACATATACACATGAGCAAGATGACAGGGGGGAGGTGGGCAAAAGCCATTTCTTTCTTTAATCCATAAGCCATTAGGTAGGGTTAGGTATGGGTTCTGACTTCTTTGTTTTGGAACGTGAAGCCAATGACCTCAAGCCATTTGTTGAATAACAGATTTTTCCACCATGGATTTGAAATCAACTGTCCTCTCTCATCTCAAAATTTCAGAATCTAAAGGATCAAAGATAACCCATACAAAATTTCTGATGTACCTCCTTAAGTAACAAATGGAGATACCAGTATCTTTCCTATCAACATATAGGATTGACATCAAGATGATAGAAGAAAATAGGGATGACTGTCTTGGGAAAAGCTAAGAGCCTCTGCTATTATATTGACAAAACAACAAGAATAAGAAAAATAAGCATCATCTATTTCTCAAGTTCATTTGAAAAGTCATTACAATCCTTTCTGCAGAGCCGAGTCAGGCCTCCATGGCTCTTGGAGTATTTTAAAATGTCCTCTGTCACAGGGTATTGGAAGAAGAAGGACTTTAACCATTATGTAATCCATACCTCTCATTTTACAGATGGGCAAACTGAGGCCCAGAGGAGAAAGTGATTTTCCAAGGCACATGAAATAGTTAATGGCAAAGGTGGAATCCACTGGGAAAAGTCCTAAACTCATAGTCACATCTGAGACATAAATGTCAACAGTCTGCATGTTATAGGAAGTTTGAGTTTGGGTTTTAGTACAAGGGAAGAGCCCTTGTCAGGGAGGAAGTGAGAGAATGGGCATCTATGGATGATGGAGTGTCAGTCTGGGCGCTGTTTGGTTCTGTGGATTTCAAGAAGACTCAAATGCCACTGACCACTGTAAGCTCCCTGAGGGCAAATAGCCTGAGTCCAATATTCCCTCAAGTTCAGATGCATAGCAGGGTCTAAAAAATGATCATTAAATTGAATCTAAATGACTTTTTCCAGTAAGGACTCTCTGGGGAATCAGAGGAAGGTTGTGGGAGAGGAAATACCTCCCCCTTTCCACCCCTGCTTCAGAATATTCCCGAATTTCTATATTCAGCTGCAAATGAAAGAAAATCTGACTAATCATGGCTTGAAAAAAGGAAGGATATTATGTTTTTGGTCTCACTTAAGCCTGAGGCTCATGTCATGTACAACACTCAGGTCCTCTAGAGCCTGCTTTTTTCTTGCCTTCCTGCTCTCCTCTCTGTGGTTGCAAGATTCCAGGGAGAAGGGATGTGGGGTAAAGTCCAAAGTCATGTCAACCCAGGAGATCCTAACAATCTTTCCAGAAAGCTCCCTCTGTGAGTTTCACTACTTTAGATGCAGAGGGGTCCAGCACTGCCAGTGTGTGTGTGTGCGCACATGTGTGAGCGTGAGCGCTGTGTAAATACATTTTGCGGGTCCCATCTAAGGGCACACGAACTCATAAGGAATCTTCTTCCAGCTACCCCTGCGCTCAGAAAAATGGCAGCCTTCCTGGCGTCATTGTTCTGCACCTGGCCAAAGTTCTACAGTTCAGACCCAAGAGGGCTCCATTGGAGCCACAAATGGAAGGCTAAGGAATGGGGGCTTGCTGGACTCAGGGTTCAACTAGCTTGCTTGGCAACAAGGGCCACTCAGGAGGGAACAGGCAGAGAAGGTGGGATGGTGCCCACCTGGGACAGACAAATGATAGCCTGACGGAGAATCCCCTTGGGCCTTGGCTTCTACTCACCCATTAGTTGTTATTATTTTAGGGCTGATAACGGGTGTTTCATTTCTTCTTGCTTGGAACATCTAGTATGTACAATGGTTTCCCCAGCTTGAAATTTCTAGTATTCCCTTGAATAACCTTCCTTAGCATCCTGGACAGAAGCTTCCTCAGCTGCTATGCTGCAACAGGCCTGGTCAACAGCACAGAGGCAGACAGCACAACCCCAAGTGTGGCTAGGTGGGGGCTTTGGGGCACAGGGTTCTGTGGCTCCGTCCGCCTCTGGGCTTCTCTGACTTTGGCCTTGTGGCCGCATTGCTTCAGAATATGGGCCAGGTGGATCAGAAGTTTCAAAGAGCCCAAGTAGGGGCCACCCTAGGGCAAATCAAGCAAGAGTTATGCAAACTGGATTGGGCGCCTGTCCTAGGATCGTGGCCGGCAGACATTGCAAACCACAGCGGAAGGGCTGATCTTTGGACAGCCAACGTGGAATTCCCCTTTATGCAACTGGGGTGCCAAATCAAGCAATTTGGATTTTCCTTAGGGGACAGACACTGTGATCTGTGACTTCTCACATGAGAAATTTGGCGTATAGGGGCCAGGACAGACCAGGTGTTGGAGCCTTTGCCACCCAGAGGACACAGCTGTTTCTGCTCTGCCTGCGTGACTACCTAGAATAACTAGTGTAGTTAATAGAGTACTAGCGTAGTTATTATCAGTACTAGTGTGGAATAGCTGTGCAGTTGCACAGGGTCCCATACTTAGAAGGGCTCTTGCTCAGCTGTTCCTGCCTTGAGTTTCTTAGTAATTGTTGAACAAATGGCCCCCACATTTTCATTTTGCACTGGCCCCCAATTTATGTAGTTGGTTCTGTAGAGGAGGCTGAAGTCATCTCCATTCTCTGGGTCTCACCTTCACCTAGTGTTCCCTAATGCAGTAAATGATGTGACCATCTAACCCAACATACAAGCCAGAAACCTAAAAGTAACTTGCTGGTTCCTCCCTCTCCCTTGCCAACCGTGACCAATCTATTACCAGGTGCTCCTGATTTTTCTCTCTTCTTCTTCTTCTTCTTCTTCTTCTTCTTCTTCTTCTTCTTCTTCTTCTTCTTCTTCTTCTTCTTCTTCTTCTTCTTCTTTTTTTTTTGAGATTGTATTTATTTGAGAGAGTGAGTGAGAGAGAGCACAAGCAGGGGGAGGATCAGAGGGAGAGGGAGAAACAGAGGAAGGGGGAGAAGCAGACTCTCCCTGAGCAGGGGTCCCAACACGGGGCTCGATCCCGGCCTCAATCCTGGGACTTTAGGATCATGACCTGAGCCAAAAGCAGACGCTTAACCGACTGAGCCATCCAGGCATCCCCTGGGTGCTCCTGATTTTTCTTCACAAACATCTTCCTAATCTGCTTACTTTTCTCCAATTCCTTCATCATCAGCAACAACCATCTGATTCAAACTACCATCTTATCTCTACTGGGCTCTAAGATAAAGGCCTAATTGATATTCTTTTTTTTAAATATTTTATTTATTTATTTGACAGAGAGAGACGCGCGAAAGAGGGAACACAAGCAGGGGGAATGGGAGAGGGAGAAGCAGCCTTCCCACTGAGCAGGGAGCCTGATGTGGGGCTCGATCCCAGGATGCTGGGATCATGACCCGAGCCGAAGGCAGATGCTTAATGACTGAGCCACCCAGGCGCCCCCTAATTGATATTCTAATATCCATTTTCCAAACTGTTCTCCACTTTGTAGGTAGCATGATTATTTGCAAACAACAATCTGATCATGACTCTTCTGTTTAAACCCTTCAGTGGCTTCCCACTTTCTCTTTCTTGGTAAAGCAAAGGTCCATATTCTTCACACTGTCTGTGACTCCTTTTTCATCTGACCCTTCTTCTGCCTCCACTTTCAGCACTCCTCACTTCCCTCTGCCCCTCCAGCCTCATTGGCTTTCCTCTTTTTGTTTTCAAATAATCCAGGCTTTCTCTCTTACTACAGGGCCTTTGCACATGCAGTTCCCCCTTTCTGGATTGTTCTTCCCCTTCTCTTCATCCTTCAGATCTCAGCTCTGAGGTTACTTCCACAAATTCCTTCCTCCTTATTCCCGGTTAGATCTTCTGGGTATATCTTCTCCAAACACCTTGCTCCTTTCCTTTATGGTACTTATGCCAGTTTATAATTATACTTGTGGCTTTGCAGCCATTTGATTGAGCTCCAGCCTTTTGCCATTAGACAGTCCTCCACAGGGCAGGGCCCTCTCTGTTTTTGATCATCATTGTTTGCCTAGTACTTAGCATGATTCTGGGCACGTCCAAAGTCCTTGTTAAGTATTTGTTGATTGAGTGATTGAGTATGTGCTTCCTAAACTTTTTGTAGCTATAACTGGCTTCATTTGTCTTCCATCCCATAGAAAGTAGAGGATGAATTCACTTAGGGGAAGAGCTACCCTCACAAACTATATGCCTGTTCGCATTTAGCTTTTCCATTTATTAAAAATCAATCTCACTACCAATCAACACTCTTCCAGGCAAGTGTGAACCAAATCCCCCATGGCTCTTGGAGTATTTAAAATGTCCTCTGTCACAGGGTATCAGAAGAAGAAAGATTTTAACCAATATGTAATCCATACCTCTCATTTTACAGATGGGCAAACTGAGGCCCAGAGGAGAAAGTGATTTTCCAAGGCACATGAAATAGTTAATGGCAAAGGTGGAATCTGAAGTCAATTCTCTCTGTTATTCTTCTCAAATCAGCACCTAATTCCTTGACTCAGGTGAGTATTAAATCACTCTGAATTCTCATGGCCAACACCAACAACTAGAGGGCGCTAAGATGTGAGCAGTGTGTGGCGTTATAATGGTGAGAAGTTGAAAGTTGTGGAAATAAGTTTCCATTTATAAAACGATTGTGAATCTATTATGTGCTTGTGAGGTGTGTAGCTCTGTGCTTGGGAAGTAGAGATGGGGGTAAGGGTTGCTTAGATATTTTTGTCCTAGGGAAATACTTGAAGCTTTAGAATCTTTGCCAACAGAAGAGGGTTTCTACTGTATTTTATCTCTGAGACATGACTGCAGTCGTGTTAAAAGGCATAGTTTGGCATGTCCTCCCACCAAGGAGCCCCTCAAGCACCATCTCTCTCCAGAAACCTTATTCAAGAGAGCAGACAATTGAGTGTTTCCTGCCTATTCTGATTTTGCCTATTCTGATTTTTATCTCCAAAACATGCCCCCCACTCTGAATCCTCAACCACACTCCACATATTTTGATGTATGCTTTAGATGCACATCTGTATCACATGTGTGAAGAGCCAAATGTTTCCTCCATCCTGGTTTCATGCTACTTCTGCTGTGACTGTGTCATTTACATGAAGCCTTATGTCATGAACCCTTTCGGGAAGGGAGCAAGACGGTGCCACCGTGTCCAGTGTGATCTGGATTCCGTAAGTCAGCTGTCCTCAAGCTGCTCGGATGCAGGACCCCTTTGCATTCTTCAAAATTGTTGATGATCCCAAGGAGCTTTTATTTAGGTGGATTCTATCTATCAATCTTTATTGTATTAGTAACCAAAACTGAGATATTAAAAAAGTCCATGTATGACTTTTAAAGTAATAATAAAAATTACATGTTAACATCAATAACATATTTTTGTGAGAAATAACTCTATTTTCCAAATCAGAACACATTTGGTGAGCAGAGTGGCCTTGTTTGACATTTGTTCCAAATCTTTTCAAATACCTGGTTTAATAGAAGAGTTTGTATTCTTACCTCTGTTTCTACATTGAATCTGTTGCAATCTATTGTTTAGTTTGAAGTGTATGAAGAAAATCCAGCCTCACATAGATACATAGTTGGAAAGAGGAGGACCCCTCAGGGGTTCTTGGGGCACCCTTTGAGAACCACTGGCTTGAGTGTTTAACAAACATCTCTGGGTGAGGATGAATGATTGGGAGGAGGGTGGTCAAAGTTTGGCCTCAGAGGAAGGCGTGAGGGGGATACCAACAGGACAACTGATCTGGAGGGAGAAGGGAGACACCCACTGCTTCATGCTTGTCTTCCCAATTCAGAGTTTCCAAATAGCCAGTGTGTGGTCCTTCAGCACAGCCGCTGCTGTGAGCATCAACGTATGTCATGGAAGCTGAAGGGCCTCACACGCGGTGTTTGTGGTTTCAAGTCAGAATGCATGGGAGTTTTGGGGCTGATTTGCAGTGCCCTACCGATTACTGTAAATCCCCTTCCAAGGGGCCTCGGGCTTAGGACCAGGTCGTAGGGGCTGGGTGCGGTCAGGGGGCACAGGGCTAGTAGAGGGACTCCACTGCAGGCTTATGTGGGGTTCTACTTTCCATTTCCACTTTTAGTTCTTTTCTCTCTTTCTTGCTCTTTCTGCTTTCTCTTTGGTTAGCTTGTGCTTTCTCAGTTTTCAGAACAAACTGAAAATAACATCAGATGTTTTCCAGTCTGGTGGCCAGGATTTATCCAATCAAAACAACACAAGTCGCTTTCCCCTCCCTTCTCACTCCCTGCAAAGTTGAGCGGCACACACGGTCAGTGGGCTTTTACTGATCTGCCTACTTTAGCAATCACTTTGGTAAGGGGGGCACCTTTTTAGCAACTGGGTCAGACGTGGTGGGTTCACATTAAAGTTTGATCCCTAGCCGTGCTGACTGGGAGACTCTATAGAATGAGCAGAAGCAGAATTTCTTTTTTTATGGAGCCAGACTAAGAACTCCCAAGGCCCTAAGATGCTTCAACATCCAAAAATAGTTCTAAATAACATATCACTAAACTATAAAATGTATTTAAGGGAGTCCCACAAGGTCCCAATACTTTTGATGTATCAGTGCTGTTGCAAGTATATCCATACTTGTAAAAAAAAATACTGTTCTTTCAAAAAATTAAAGAGAATCTGTTTGTGCCTTGGCTTTGTGGTGATCTCGGACTGTTCCGAGGAGTAAGATCAAGAGTTTCAAGCAGGAGATTGGATATAAATTGGGATCAAGTCGTTGACTGATAGGTTTCAAGATTCCCCGATGGGCTGGGGATTGCGCACTCATGCCTCTCTTACATGGTATATGCTCTCATGTACCTCCTCTGACAGCAAAGGCTTTGCTTTGGCAGCAGAACTCCCCACCTTACCATGCCCCACACCCGTGGGTCCAAGTGGTCGGTTACTGGAAACCACACGACGCGCCCTGCCTTTGGGCTGGTCTTTGCAGGAGAGTGTGGTTGGTTAAGTGTGTGGGTCCTAGAGTCAGACTAAATTTGCCACCCAGCTCTGCCCCTACTGTCGGTGTGACCTCGGGCAGGCTGCTACACTTTCTTGTGCTGCAGTATCTACAGCTGGTGATGGAAGCCTGCACTGCAGGGGTGTCGTGAGCCTTGAACAGAATGGTGTATGTGCATAAATGCTTCCGGAGTGCCTGGCACCTAACAAGCAGCCAATGCATCTGAGTTGTGGCTATTGATGCTTTTCCATGGGCATGTTCGGCTGCTAGAGCCAGGTGGCCCCAACGCCTCCGAACAGGACAGGTTCTCCACCCCAGTATTCTGAGGACGGTGAAGAAATGTCAGTCCCAGTAGAAAAAGCTCTGGCTCCGGTGTCCAGGAGAACCGCTTCCAGCCCTGGCCCTCCCCCATGAGATCCCGGACCCATTCCTTTCCATCCCTTGCATTGATAAGTGGGGGGCTTGACAGAGTTGTTTCCCAAAGGTGCTTTCCAAACCTAATATCCTAGAATTTTGTGGTACTCTTCTCTCCCCTCTGTGTCCTTCCTGGTAGGAGCTAGTTGGCAACATGAGCTTCTAATGCCTATCTGCCAAATCCACTAGGTCAGCTCGATGCCAGGCCCCTTCTTCTGGCTCATAGCCTCTACCCAGCCCTGGAAGCACCGTTCTGTAAGAGAAACAAAACCTTTTCCTCGGGCAGCTTTTGCGTGTGTTCACCTGTATTTCCTTCTCGCAATCCTGGCCCCCAGCGTTCTTGAGGTTGCAGTTTCATTGTGAGTCAGGTCTGCTGAGAGCAGTGGAAAGCAGAGGGGCCTCTGCTTGGCGGGGAGGACGTGATGCTGCCTTTTCCTCAAGAGCGCTGCCTGGGGGGCGGGGAGTGGTGGCGGGGGCGTGGGAGGGAGGTGATCACCTTCAGGAAGTGGATTTTCACATTGACTGTCTCTGGGAGGAAAGAATATTACTGGAAAGCCCTCGAGATCACTTGACATCTCTTTCAGGAGGGCCTTCAGGTTCTCAAGAAATTATTTGTACCTTGCAGTAGAATGTCTGTGTCATTCTGGTATCTGTTGCAAGGCAGGCCAGTGCTGGGGAGGAAGTGCTCTTAGTGTCGTTGGCTTGTGCCATGAGTCTCAGGTAACAGATCTCCGCGGTGGAGGTGACCGTGTGGTGCCGGATGTCCATGGCAGAGCACAGTGAAGCCTGTTGGAGACCTGCTTCTGTCCCGGGGGTGGGGGGTGGGGAGGTGGGGGCCAGCTGCCATAGGCTTTGAAGCAAGGAGTGGAGTCCTTCAGCCCCTCAGTGGTATCCCACGGGGAAAAGGAGAAAAGGCAAGGAGTGGATCAGATTTAGAGAAGCAGGGAAGAAGCTATTAAAAAAAAAAAAAAAAAAAAAGGCAAGAACCCCTTAGGTGTGCTGACCCCAGAGGCTGAGTTCTGTGTAGGGCTGGGGGGTGATCTGAGACAGGGAAGAAGGTGAATAGGTCATCTGGGAGCTCTTGGTCAAGCAGGCCAGAAGGCAGGGGTTTCAATAGAGGGGTTTACATCTGGGGTGTCAAGTGAGGGTCCCCTCGGGGGGGGGGGAAGTGGACAGATACCCCCAGAGAGAGGTCCCAGGGAGAGGGAGTACAGTGTGATAGAAGGTGACCTGAGATCATTTTGTCCATTTTGAATGTTGCCTAAGGCTGGTTAAATGTAAGAGAATGAAATCCTCCTTAGATGGCCAACAGGCACAAGAAAAGATGCTCCACATCACTCAACATAAAGGAAATGCAAATCAGAATCACCATGAACTGACACCTCACACCTGTCAGAATAGCTAGTATCAGAAAGACAAGAGATAACAGGTGTTGGCTGAGAAAAAGAACCACCCTGCACTGTTGGTGGGAATGCAGACTGGTGCAGCCACTCTGGAGAACAGTATGGAGGTTCCTCAAAAAACTAAAAATAGGACTAGCATTTGATCCAGCCGTTCTGTTTCTGGGTGTTAATCAGAAGAAAACAGAACCAACTTGAAAAGATTTCTGCACTCCAAGGTTCACTGCGGCATTAAATAGCCAAGATACGGAAACAACCCAAGTGTCCAGTGTCCATCAATGAATGGATGAAGAAAATGTGGTATATATATATTATTTGGGCTTTAAAAAATGAAATCTCACCATTTGTGACACCGTGGATGGACTTTGAGGACATTTTCCTAAGTGAAATAAGTCAGACAGAGAAAGACAAATACCTTACAGTCTCACTTATATGTGGAATAAAAACAAAAACAAAACCCCCAAGCCCAAGCTTGTAGATACAGAGAATAGACTGGTGGTTGCCAATGATGGGGGAGTGGGGAGGCGGGTGAAATGGGTAAGGGGGTCAAAATGTACAAACTTCAAATTATAAAATAAATAAGTCATATATACACATAATGCACAGCATGGGGCATACGGTCAATAATATTGTATTAACCTTTATGGTTACACATGGTAATTGGATTTATTGTGGTGACCATTTCTCAGTGTATACAAATGTTGATTTCCTATGTGGTAAACATGAAACTAATCTACTATTATATGTCAATTATACTTCAATTGAAAAAGGAGAAATTATCTTTTGTAAATCTTGTAGACCCTAGCTCCCAAAAACCTGAACTGAAGTTGGTGCTATTTATACAGAATAACCCAGTTGCATCGTAGGCTACAACAAAGCCACATTTTTTACAATGAGTTTCTCTGAAGACATTGTTCCAGGTTCCAAAAAAGTGACTCAAACATCTGTAGAGAAGCTGAAAGCTACCTGCACGGCAGTGGGCAAACATGTGCCTGCTCAGGGGAGCTGCGAGGGTCCCCTGTGCGGGGGAGGGGTGCTGCTGGGGCTTGGGCCTGGGGGTGGGGAAGGAGGGGGATAACAAGACATCCTCAGTGGGGTGTCACTGGCCAACTGGCCTTGACGTAGCTCTGTCATTGGCGTCCAGGATCCCACAGGGGCTTCCACCAAGTCCTATCATATCTGTCAAAATAATAGCCATCTCCTGGATATGAGAAGCAAATGGGACCAGTGCTTGTCACGGTACCTGGCACAGAGCTCTACTCGGGGACGCTCACCTGGCCATCCACTGCCTCCCGTAGAATGGCTCCGTCACGACTCCACCGCTCCGACAACCACCATGGTCACTCGAGTCAGCACAGCTCTGACTGTCGATGCCACCACAATTTCCCTTTCCCTTCGGGGCCTCCTGAAATGACTTCGAACATCCAAAGGGGGGTGCAAGGGGAGGTAGAGTTGGTTTCCTCTCTGAGCCCTTCCTAATGGGGGGAGTTAGGGGGGTGCCGGGGACAACAGAGGCAGGGCCCTTGGAGGGGGCAGATGATGGGGGGAGCAGGACACGGGAGCTTCTGGTCAGTAACCACAGCTGGGGCTTCCGTTTCATTTCATGTAAAATCAGAGGGCTTTTGGGTAAACTGGAGGTGAGGAGGAGGGCCTGGGTTGCACACAGGAGGCCGCATAGAGCCAGAGGTTGCTCCTGTAGAGGCCACAGCGGCAGGAAAGTTGGGGTTGAGGTGCTAGGGCAGTGCACCGAGGTCTGGGGTTGCAGAAATGGTGTGAGGGATGCTTCACATGGACCCCACCCTTGGTCCCCTGTACTTCCCCTCTAGCCAAGCTAAAGGCCATGAGAAAGTTTACTGGCATTACCATTCTAAAAACAACAGAGTTAACTCTTTAAATGCATGGTTCCCTTCAACCCCGGCCCACCAGAGAACAGAATGCGTTCCTTAAGCCGTTTTGGATTTCTCCAGCCTGTAGGCCCGTCTTCCTAATGCACCCATGTCATCACCGAACTCCTGTTTATACGAACGCTTAGAACGGAATCCCACCTTCCGAGCCTGGCATTCACAGTCCCGAACGTCTTTGCAGCCTTCTGGCCCGAAGATTTTCTGCCCAGGGTCTCTGGCCCAATCAAGAGGGCTCTCAGCCTGTGGTCAGAAGACACCGTGTTCTGTCACAACTCCTCTGCCTCCATAGCTCATGGCTTTATGGACCTGCAGTGGCCGGACCCACCTGCTCCCCTTCCATCCAGCAGAGTCCTTCAGCGCCACCTCCTCTGTGAGCTTTTCTTTACCAATCTCAGCCCACTGAGCTTTCTTGCTATTTTAAAAGACCCTCCAGTGCTTATGACCGTGCGTGGCCGTACTCGGTGCGCACCACCTAGAGCTGTGAAGCATCTTTCCTGTGTTTGTTCGCATGTGTGTATGCACGCACATGTTGTCTATGTGCGTATGTGTGTATTTTGTCCTCGGAACCTGGGCCTATGTTCCACGGATGCCAGCGATGGGGGAGACACAACGTAGCCCCGTGGGAATATTTTGTTCATTTTGGCTAACAGGAGTTTAAGATTCTCAAATGGCAAAGACCTACACCCCGAAAAAGGAGAGCTGTGGAAGTTGTGTCTTTCCTCCGTGTGGCTGTGGAGATGCCTCCCAACTTCAGCGAGCCTCGGTTTCTGTCTCTGTGAAATGGGGGAGACTCTTCAGTGTTTTTCCTCTCTTGCAGAGGATCAAAGAGGCTTGCGGAGAGGTTGAAACACCCGAAGGCCACAAAATAGCTCAAGACATAAAAGAGTTCCCTTGTGGTCTTATCCTTGACTCAAGGAAGAAGGACTTGGTGGCTTTTCCCAGAACCAGCAGCAGGAGGAAGCTCTAGGAATTTCTCATGCCTCACCATGCCACGAACCCCCAAGCCACGCAGGCTTTCCCTAGGCTCTTCCTTCCCACTGGTCCATGTGGTGCTGTCTGTCAGGCCTCACTTTCCTTCCTACCAACCGCATCACAGCCATGGGAATCTGAGCTTTTCAGAAAGCTTCCTTCTAAAATTCCCCTCTGCTCAGGGTTCACAGGGAGCCTGCAGACCTTCCTTCCTGTGACATGTCTGGGGAAACACACTGGTCTGCAGATCTATTATTCATCCTCTCAATCCAGAGATGGTGAGCTTAAGCAATCAGATCTGGTGCGAGTGTAAGTGTGTGCTTGTGTGTGCGCGTGGGTATGTGACTCTGCAGCTCTCCTATGAATAGCTCCTGCTATCTGTCTGCTTCTACGTAATGTGTATCTACTGTGTGCCATGCACGTGACACCGCCCGACACAAGGCCGAGGCCCCCAGGCCCCTGCTGATGCCCACATTTGACTGCTGCCTGGCTTAGAGGGTTTACCTTGATCACTCTTTGATTTCTTTTTTTCTGCTATTTTATTTATTTATTTGAGAGAGAGCATGAGCAGTGGGGAGGGGCAGAGGGAGAGGGAAAGGAAGACTCCCCTCTGAGCAGGGAGCCCGATGCGGGGCTCGATGCCAGGACCCTGAGATCGCAACTTGAGCAGAAGGCAGACCCTCAACTGATTGAGCCATCCAGGCGCCCCTTTGATTTCTTATTATATGCCACACTGGACCCCCCAAACTTAGACCTTTCAAGAAACTATGCCATGTAGCTTCCTATAAGAGCAAGACTTTTCTCAAAGTAGCCATCCCTGTTCACTAAACTTTCCTTCTTGGAAACTGCTAGACTACTCCTCTATATTCCTTCTACACTGCATTCGCTCAGAATTCCACCCTCCTCCCACTCCACTGCTTCAGAGCACACTGCCATGCACTCAGCCTCCAGAAGCATCTCCCAAGAAGCCACCCCCAGATTCTAGGAAGCCTTTAGAGATCGGAAATGGTCCAGTTTAAATCCAAAGGGCTATCGTCCATGCAGATCATTTACCCGGTCTAGCTCTTCCATGGGAGACCTAAAAGACTTCTTTCTAAACTAGAAGAGAAGTCGGAGTCATCTGGTTCAAGTCCTTGCTTTCCAGACATTGAGTACACATCCTGGCGCCAAGCTTTGTCCTGAAGCCTTTCAGAGAAGGGTCCTAACATCTAATGATCCTGGCGGTCAGGACATTTTCTGCAACCAAAGCCCTGTCCCGCTTTCCTCTAAACCTGCTGCTAGCTTCAGGGAGCACCCAGAGTTCCAGATGGTCAAAACCTCCTTCCGTTACCATTTGCCCTGGTAAAGGGAAATTATACAAATAGTTTCTGCGTGTCTTGAGTGACATACTTACATGCACCATGTCATTCGGTTCCCTCAGCCGCCCCGGGAGGTAGGCAAGGCCCACCTCACTGTTGGTTTTGTGATGAAGAAACTGAACAGAGAGAGGTTAGCCGACTTGCCCAAAGTCGGGTAGCCGGGATGTGTGGGGTTAAGGGTGGAATCCAAGTACTTACAGGTCTTGGAGATGGGAGGGATTTGGGAGTTTTTTTTTTTTTTTAGGTAATTCCATATTTTCAGGTAATTTCTATATTAACCCTCTCTTTTTACCTATGAGGAAATCGCAGTCCAGAGCCTTTAAAGAACTCGCCCGAGTGGCAGAGTCAGAGATAGAACTTTGGTCTCCTGCTAATCAGTTCATCTCTTTCCCCACATCGCCATACCGAGATGAACAACACGGCTTTGATTATTTTTAAAATGTTAAAAATTGGCATTACACCTGGCACTAACGTAATGTTATATGTCAATTACACCTCAATAAAAAAAAAAAAGAAAGACGCTGCAAGTGCGTGGTCCTCCCCCCATCCTCTCAGTATCCCAGAAGAAAACCCGAGGCCCCTGAGGTCCCATCATTGCTGATCCACAGCCCCTTTTCCTGTCTGTAGCCTCCCTAAGGGCACACAATTAGAGAAAAATACCCACCACTTCCCAGATGGAAAAAGAGGAGCAACCCCCACCCTCCAAGGTTGGCAACCATAGAAGGTAAACAACACTGAGTCTCAATACGGTTCATCGGCAGAATTTTCCCCAGAGCCAACGGCCTGTGTCAGAGCTATATTTTCCACTTTGGCTACTATGATTTGGTTGTGGCACCCTTGCTTTCTTTCCTTTTGATGGTGCAGACTCTGACGCAGGTTTAGGGCTCTGGCAGGTGTCTGGGGCTTTACAAGCCTATCCCTGGCCTCCGACACCTCATCTCCTCACTCCCCCTCCCTTCCCTTCCTGACATGACCAGACCAGCTGGGGCAGAAGCAGGTGCAGGTAGGGACTTAGGGCTCTGCCATCCCCAAAATCCCCTTTACCACGGGCCTGTAGCCTGAAGGGAAAGCAGGCAGGACACAAGGCGAGATCTTGGATTTTATAGGGGTTTTTCTTAGAACACATTCCAGAAAGTTTAGGATGACTTGATAGATGACATCTGGTATCTTCCTTCATTCCTTCTTGTTAAGTTACTCTCTACTGTGTAGCTCATGTGTGTGTGATACATTTGTGGAGAGTAGGGCTTTCCCAGGGCTGGTCAGATTTACCATCTCATCTGCTGATCACCATATGAAGGATAGATGATAGCTGTCACACCCACTAATAATCATATTCCAATCAGAGGGCCAGAGTCACCTCTTCCACTTCCTCTTTGGGAAGGACATCATTTCTGGGGATGGCTGTAGGACTGGATAGAGAGAACTAGTCAAGGAACACAATTTGTTCATTATGAGAGCAAGGCTGGGAAAATTCCCAGAGGCCTTGCTCCTGGCTGAGTCCAGAGAGTCCCCAGGATTTGAGTTTTGCTCTCTGCATACCGTGCCCAGCCCTATCTCTTCCTGTCCCCCAGGGTCAGCTCTCCAGGGCCCTGTCATCAGCTGTTTGGCTTCTAAAGCCTCCTTGTGGTTTCCTTCACCAACAGCTTCACCCTTACCAGGTGCTCTCTTCCCTACCCCCTGGAAAACACCATTTTCTTAAAGGTAACCGGCCAACTGAATACTAAAATGCAGGTCATAACTGCAATTTCCCCTCCTCTCAAGAAAACTTGTCTAGTTTTCACTGTAGTATTGCAGATAGGGTGTCTAGGTAAGTTGCGGGTGCGTGCATGCGTGCATTCGAGGGCAGAGTGGGGGCAGGCCCTGGGCCTTCCCAGGCTGGTTGGATTGATCATCTCACTTGGCCTTCCCAAGCTGAAAGATGAATAGTGCCAGTCATGGGCAGATGTCCACTTCTCTGGACTTACCGTATCCTGGCAATATCTGTGACTTCAAAGTGCTGAGTTTGAGATGCCTTCTCTTTGTCCTAAGCTACTGAGGAGCCTGGGGAGGAACAGAAAAAGTCCACACTGGAAAAAATATATAAGTCTGCCAACTGCCTACCCACTTCCTGAATAAACGTGGTCAGGTATTCCTGAGCCTGGGGGCGGGTCTGAATTCCTCATGCCATCTTCTCCTTCCCCAGTCCCACACTGGGCATGGCCTCCACCCCCTCCCCATCACATTAAGGGCTGCATTTTGTTAGTAGTGGTTTATGCTCTCAGGCAGGGTCACCCTAGGAAAAAATGAGTAATGACAAAACATGATTGCCCTGGTTGCCCCTTTGGGGTTCAGCACATTCATGTTCCTTCCCTTTTTAAGAGCTATTTTCAGGACAGAGCATGATATAAATATCATGTATTCTTTAAACAATAGAAACAGAACAAGGGCTAACCATTGGAATGTATCAGACACTGTTCTAAAAGGTGTGCATGTGTTAAGTCCTTTAATATTTACAACAATCCGACTATAGATCTGTGTAATTGATGGCGGTACCTCCATCGGCCCATCTTACAGTTTTGGCGGGGCGAACTGAGTGTCAGAGGGGTGATGTGCTCAATCCAACCTCACACAGCCAGTTAAGTATCAGAAGCAGGATTTGAACCTGAGCAGTGTGACTGCAGAGGCCACACACTCTGTTGTCCCTTAACAGAGTTATGGGGCAGCCAGCAGCATATTAGGAAAACCATAGGCTTTGGAATCAAAGACGTTTCAGTCCTAATTCCAGCTCTGCCAACTTCTGCTGAGTGGCCTTGGGCAAATGAGCTAGGGAGCCTCTTTCCAATCAAAGAGTCATAACTACCCATTTCACAGGGTTGTGTGAAAATGAGCTGCAATGAAGTTATTTAAGGTTCACCAATACCCAGTAAACGTTGGTTCCCTCGTCCCTTTTCCTGTCCCTCCGTGGGAAATGGTTTGCATTTTATCAACACTGGAGTGAATGGCGTTCAGGGCCAGTAGATGGGAAGCATTTGTGGATAGTGTTTGTAGGAGACCCAAGCAGGCGGCTGACAATCAGCTGGGGAGGTCCTGGGGTTGCCTCCTGCAGATGACTTTTATAGTTGCTGATACTTCAGTCGAGTTTGCTCTCTGAGGAATTTGAGGGTGGGGTGGGGTGGGGGATGGTGGCGATTTTTAAAAGAACGTGAGGCAGCTGGTGATGGCTGCTTCGGGGGCAGCACGTGAGCCAAGTTCCAGGAGGGGAAAGCCATGAATCAGGAGTCATGTAGCAAGACAGGGTTTTCCTTCAGGCCGGATTTGGTCAGCACGGGTCCACGGTTCCCTTGAGGGATTCCCCGACGGTATGCCTGGGCGGCCACGCTCGGGTAGAATGCTTCTGATTCCCCCATCTGGCCTGACTCACCCCAGCCCCCAGATTGCTCAGTGACGCTGACCTTCGTCAAGGTGCTGCTCGGAGAGTCAAATAGGACCCCAGCAGGCATTCCCCTCACCCACCACAACCCGGGGGCCAGGGGGGCGGGGAGGCTGAACAAAATGGTGTGTCTTTTTCAGTTCTGGGAAAGGTTGGGTCTTCCTTTCACTCTCCAGCTCGCACCTGGAACCTCAAAAATCGGAAAAACATGAAGACTGGAAAAAAATAATTATAATAATTATCAATGCTTTCTGAATCTTTGACACTAGTCAGTTAGTCATAGCCGCAGTTTGGTGGCTGTGATGATAACACCTCGTTGGCCTCATTAACAGTTAGTGATGATTAATTACCTCATCCAATTGCTGGGCCAGAGAGGAGTGTGCTTGTTAACAAGACGGAGAAGCTGAGCACCAGGGGAAAGAGAATGGGACACAGCTGACACCAGGTGTGGGTAAAGGCCCTTGGGGCAGAGGCTAATTTTAGTGCACCTGAGTCATGAGGGTGAATCCCCAGGTCTGAGATCATCATTCAATGCCTCAAAGCCATCTAGAGGGCTTCCTGGTCATGTCTCCTCTTGACCCTTCAGGTGATAGGTAGACAATGTTTCCAGCACCCTGGGGACCACAGCCAGGCCGGTCTTACTCTGTCATCATTACCATCAAGCTACTCCCCAGTTTGGCCACTGGCAGAGACTTCTCATGGACCACCAGGTCAAGTCTAAATTCGTAGAAGTGCCTCGGTTTCCCCATCCGCCAAATGGAAATAAAGACACTACCACTTTTGTTGGGAAGATAAAATGAGATAACAGATGGAAAGTGCCTGGCACAGCAAGTGGTATACAGTAGGCACTCAGCAAATAGTGTTTTATTTCACTCCAGTTTCTCTCTATGGTTTGTCTCCTCAAATATGCCAATGTTCTGTTCCCTGCTCCCTAGACCACTCCTCCTTCCTTCCTGTCTCCTATACATTCACTGATTTCCATGTGATTGTGCCCTCTATGTGCCATCACTCCACCCCACGCCCCGCCCTGTGGAAGCCTCCTCCTACTGCTTCAGTTCTCACTGATACACCCGTCTCTGGGCGGTTGTATTTCAGTTTGCCCCTTGATCACTGTATACCCTCTTGGTATATCCTCCCTACTTGGGACATGGGTGTAACTTTCATCTTTCCATGTAGACTATAGTTTCTCAAGTTCAGGAACTGGGCTCATTGCTTCATTTGATTCCCATACCCAACAGGTCACTAAGTGAGCAACAGGTTTTTTAGAAGAGACCTGGGGGTGCGGGTGGGTGTGTGGCAATGGAAAGTTACCCAAAGTGATGGGGAAACCAGCTGGGGCACTTCTGTTTGGGGATTTCCCTGGACCATGACCTGTACCAAGCCCCTTGCTTTGTAATCCTGCCATACCCTTTGTTTTCTATACTTATTTCTTTCCTTGGTACCCATTTGAATTGGCAAAGGCACTGTGGGATGCAGAATGTTGGAGATCTCAAGGTATAGGCCAGTGAGTGCATCCTTCAGGGCAGGATGAGGGACCCTAAAGCCTTGTGCTCTACAGACCACTCAATGCCTCCCAAACCCCACACCTGGAGCTCCTGCTCTAGACTAGGCCTCTCTCTTGCAGGGAGCAGGGATGTGGGGAAGAAGTCTCTTTTCTCTCTGCAAACAGCTCAGGCATAGGGGCCAGTGTAGATCCAGATACATGGGCCAGCTGAAGTATCTGAGAACACCTGGCAGCCAGGCCTGGGACTGTTCAGCCAGCAGCAGTCCGCGAGCTGTGGTCTGTTGTTAGAGGGGATGGGTGAGTCATTCTAAAGTTTTAGAACCTTTCTAGACCCAGCCCCATTTTCTTGACACATTTTACTCTCTTTTCATCCATCTGGGTTTATTCTGTCACATATCTTGCCTTCTGCTCTGGGGCTGCTTTACTAGCACCAGTCTTGGATGATGCTTGGTCAGGGGTAGGCTTTGAGTTTGCTCAGCCCAAGCTGATATACCTGCATTAAGCTCAGATTAGATGCCCCAACAGCCTGGCCTATCCCTTCCTACTTACCACCTGTTTTCCACTTTACCCAAGCCAACTCTTGGACTCTTCCCTATACTTCAGGACTGTAAAGTGTAGAATACTAGAGCTGGAAGGAGCTGGAAGGACTACCTAGATTACCTTGTTTCTCTCTCTGTGGAGGAGGAGATAGACCCAGGGCATGGGAGTAATTTGTGTGCTCATATAGCATCTGCACATGAATAGCTCTGTGCTTGCCTATCCTGGAATCAGAGCCTACCCTCAGATTATTCCCCATAGCCCATTTTTAGATTCTTTGTGTCTGAATCAGTGACTCCCTTCTTCTTCTTATTTCTTCTACTACGAGTCTTAAAAATCACCTTCTCTATGAAGCCTTCTCTTGATTAATTCAGCTCTCTGTTCATCTTTACCAGTGGGTGGCTTGGACTATGTTAATTTTCACTTAGTATTTTTTTTCTCCATGAGTTCCTGTAGGATAATTTCAATATGTTCATTGTCATCCCCATTAGTCTGGCAGCTCCTGGGGGTCGAGTCCACTCTAGGAGTACTTGAAGGCCATCATCTTTTTCTTCTGGATCATCACCCTTTGTCCAGCATGGCCATAAACTCAAGGATACTTAGTGCAGGAGGTGGGTAGCACTGCCTGATGACCTAGGTCACAAAGTCTTTTTCTGCCAAGGGTATGGCTGGGATAAGACTTCAGGGAAGAAGAACCTTCTGTGACTCCTATGTTGGGATCAGTCTCTAAGGGTCAGGGCTTACACCCTCCAGTGTAGAGGCTTTATTGCTGGACAGGATGTGAACATCCTTGGTTTTTGCATGGTCAAATTAAGTAACTTGTCTGGGGCCACACTGTGACACATTCATTGCCAAACCTGTTCCTTTTGCCAAGTCAGTCCTCCTATGTGTTTTCTTGCTCAACCCATGCAGAACTCTAGAATTCTCAGGCAGGGAGGGAATCCACAGTTACGGGTAGGTGGGATGGGCGTCATGTGATACATTCTCCTAGGCAGAACACATGAAGTCAGAGACATCAAAGGATTTGTACATTTACCTGTGGTCACCCATTTCAGCATTCCATACCTCAGACAGTTCAGCTATTCTTGCAAATGTCTAAATTTCTGCCCATTTAATTTGATTCTGAGCCTCTTATCCTGTTTCCCTTGCCCCTATGGGAATGGGCAGGCATCTATGCTCATTTGTCTAAAAAAAAATTACTTGAAAAATTACTCTTCAAACTGAAACACCATGGTTTCTTGATTTATTCCCTTGCCCCAGGCCCAGTCAAGCTTCCTGCTGCCACCTCCAGACCCATCTATTCCTATCACTCACGAGTTCTAGTGGTCCCATAGCCAAAGGATGACAGCAGCTGGCCATTTTGGGCCATGACCCTTCAGGGACCAGGGCTTTCTGGGACATGATAGAAACCTAGAGAAGATGTAGTGGTTTATAGGAAGTGCAACATTCTGGGATTTTGGTTCTGGCTCTTTTTCCAAGTGACTTTAAGATAAAGCAATTTCTGAAGAGGTTTAAAATAAGCACCAAGGTAAGAAACTTGGATGTCATTATGCCCAATCTCTGATTTTAGAAACAAAAGAATGGAATCTCAGAGCTAGCTTGTGGCATAGCTAAGGACTGATCAGGGCCACAGACCTCTTGACTGCTCAGGGAACCCAGAACTTTCTATGTTTGGTTGTGCTGAGTTGGACTTGAAGGAGGAAGCAGAACATACTTGCTGTAAGTTGTGGGGCAGGTGACTTCCCCTGAACAACTTGCTGCTTACTCCTTCCTCCCCACAGGGTCCCAGGCAGAGTCAAATCTTACCTAGGCACAGTCTTACTCTGTTTCCCAATCTGGAGTCTTGCATCAAGGTGCCATGGGGCTTTGGTTTCATTTGTAGATATGGCTTTGCTTTTTCTGAAGCTTTGGCCCTGCCCTTTCCAGCTCTGGGCCTTACTTTGGTCAGCTATAAAATGAGGAGAATCATCCCAAGTTCCTTGTCTACTGTTCCAAGGCAGTACATCTGAGAAATGCTTCGAGTTCCTCAGAGAGAGAGGAGGGGCAAGGGAAGAGACTGCTCCAACAAGGGACATGGTTTTTATGAAGGGTGGGAGGAGACCAGAGTGTTAAAACCCAACAGTTGGACTGCAGTGCTGGTCATTTAGAATGCAAGGGAGTCAACCTTACAAGCATTTACTGTGTGAGATATTTCTCTTGAATTATTTACACAATAGCCCTAAGAGGTGGGGTCTAATTTTACTGAGAAGAAACTGGAAGTCAGAGAGAAAGCTGAAATAACTTGCCCAAGGTCACTCAGCTAAGTGGCAGAACTGGGCTTCAAGCTCAGGCAGCATCGCCTCAAGTTCACGTTCTTAGCTACGTTGCTTCCCTAGAGCCTGGGTTGAAGCGACATCGCAAGATGAACGGAGTCTTCCCCATTCCCCAAAGGCAGGGATTATGTGACCTGGAGGTTGAGAAAGAGGGAAGATCTGTGAGAGGTAGAAGTAAAAAGATTGAGATGAAAGGGTTTAGGAGCTGCTGGACAAGAGGGGTGGCAACTGCTCATTTCTCTCCCTCTTGAGCGCCCAGCTCCTGTTCTTCACCTGGCCAGGTGTTTCATCTAGGTGTGCCCTCTCTAGCCTGCAGGAGGCTTGTACAAGCCCACACGAGAGCCCTGGCATCACCGCTGTGAGCAAGGTGCTACTCTTGTGGAACTAGAATCCTCTAGGGACTTCAATTTGCATGGAAATGACAAGGACAGAAAAAGGAAAGTGAAGTTAAAGTTCAAGCTCCCATTGCCCCACTCCTGAGTCAATTTCCTATGAACCTAATAAAACTAAAGCTTTGGAGTCTCTCACTTGCCCCAGATTTTCCCAAAGCCCTGGACCTACTATTACATTAGTAATTACACACACACACACACACACACACACACACACACACACACACACACATATTTTTTTTTCTTAGAGAGCACTCCTTCTAATTATATATGACTCAGGGCTCCATTAAAACTCACTGTGTCCGTCCCCCACCTGATTAGCTAAATGTCAGAATCCCACAACCCCCTGAGAAACACCAGCGATGCCCCTCTCCTCCTGGAGCCCTCCCACACAGTATGAGCCTTGATTGAGGTGTGATTCAGCTCAGAGTAGCTGGGTTAAGTTTTTGTAAAGAGGTTGCCGTGTGTGCACTTTAGTAGACCTCAAAGCCACCAGAAGGTTGGAGCTTAGTGTATTTCTTTGTAATGATGACTCTCTATGATTTTTCTCCATAGATAGAAACAAGTATGCACTGATATGTTTCCACAAAGATATAGAGAGGGATAATTTACATATGAATCCATGTGTTCCTCACTATCCACTTGTGTGGATGTATGTAAGCATGCAAGTGTATAAACACTTCTTAGATTTGTTCTATTGAGTGAGTCACTTTTGCTACAGGGACCTTGGATATAGAGTCATTCCCTGGGACCAAGGATACCTAGTTTATTCCAGGGGTCTAGAAGACACCCACGAAGGGTGTCTCAGGACTGCTTTAGCCTGAGCCATGTAGGTTCTTCACTACTAGGTTGCAGGGCAGGTTTAGAGGAGATGGAAGGGCCTCTGGACTGAGATCCTGAAGGGAGGGAATGTGAAATGGAAATGAAGAACAATAAACTAGACCTTCATACCTCTTCCTCATTAGCCCCCATCCTGGATGTGGCCCACTTCTTCATACCTACCCATGCTTCATCAAGGGTTGCTGATTGTGGTGATACAGTCCAGCTAGCTGAAGCAGAAAGGGAGTATATACTACAAGGATCTTGGAGTGTTCTAGAATATCCATGGACTGAGATGCTGCAGGTCACTGAGGGGCTGGAACTAGGAATGGGAATCATCAGAAAGCCAGGCCTCAGTCTCACACTGACTGAGGCCACATGGCCACTCCTTTCTGCTTTCCTTGGTGCCCCTGCATTCTGCTTTCTCCCCAGGCTTGATTTTTCTGCAACTCTGAGCAGTTTGTAAAAAGCTGCAACTACACAGCTCCAGAGGCTACTTGTTTTTAATTCAAAGGACAAGCAAAAATTGATTAGTGCTCTAAAGTCTCTAATTCCAGTTTCTGGGAGAGAGACTAATGACTCAGCTCAGGTCAGGTGTCCATCTCCAATCAGCCACATCCAGTAGACCAGGGTCACACTGGAAAAACATCATAAATAGTGCCCCAAGTCAAATGGCTTGTCCTCCATGAAGACCCCCAACTAATCCTGTGGGAGAGGTGCCCTTTCCCCTGAGTTCCCATGGCACTTTATCTGCCCCTCTCCCACAGTACTTATTGCTTCTTACCATGTGTTAATATTGCTGTTATAAAAATCCTATCCACCATCCCACGTATCCATAAGCTTCTTGTTCATTTATCTTCGTATCTCTTATAGCTTGTGTGAACAACAACAAACAAAGGACATGTGCTCAATAAATATTTGAAATCATGATTATCTCCAAATAAATCAATTTTCAGGAAATTTAACTTGGTCAAGTCTTTCATTTCTTCTCACTGTCTTGAGTTGATTAAATATAATTAATTCAACCAATTAATTAATTGAACCAATTTAATTTCTACACACAAGGCACTATCTTGGTTGTGCAGAAGCTACACTACACAAGACACAGGGAGTCCTTACCCCACTGAGGTTAACGGTGGAGACCATCAACAAACAGTTTACTGTGAACTAGAATTTATGCTGGGTGCTAGGCTATAGATGTATAGTCCCCAGCACTGCCTCAAGGGAGCCCAGTTTCCCTGGGAATCACAGAGAAATCATCAGATATGTTACTGCACAATAGGGCAGTGCTGTTTAAGGTTGGAGAAGGGTTGTAAGAGATCCAAGAGAGAGTGATTTACCATTAGGGGAGAAAGAGGTAGCCGAGGGAGGTTTCACTGAGATCAGTGACACATGACTGAACTTGAAG